>NC_091951.1:165328342-166032676 GCF_031021105.1 Erythrolamprus reginae | reverse complement strand
ATGCCTGCAACAATGTCTGCTTCATCCATGAAATGGGTACTGAATACTGTCACAGAATTGGCTTTTCTGTTTTTCAAGAGGTTCCAAACGGTTTGCCGGGAGCATGGATCCATACCACTTGTTGGCTCATCTAATAGCAATACCTAAATAAATAAATGTGTATCCATTAAGTCATCATTTTGAACACAGCATAAATCATTTTATTACTACCTTTTATCAAAACATATGTGATATGATCACAAAATTATATGTTATAAGGATATAACCATTGTAAGATAGCAATGAGCAAAGTACATATATATAAAGAAAAGGATAGAAGAAAAGATATAAAAATAGAGGAGAAGATATATGAAAGGAAGAAAAGATAAATGAGATAAAGGGGAGACAATTGGACAGGGGACGGAAGGCACACTAGTGCACTTATGCACGCCCCTTACTGACCTCTTAGGAACCTGGAGAGATCAATCGTGGATAATCTCTGTCAAAGTCAGTGGGGATACCAGAGTCACTTAACAACTATGCTATTAACTTAACAACTGCAGTGATTCACTTAACAACTGTAACTATATTTAGTGTGGTTTCTATTGTGAATTCCCAATTAGGAGTTTCAACTTTGGGTGACATTAATTTAAACAACTACAGTACTTGGCTATTGCATAGATGCAAGATGAGATGAGATGTAGGGGAAAAATAAATGTTTTGTCCTTTTGGCATTTACCTTTGGATCTCCAAGAACCGCAAATCCAACTGACAACTTCCTTTTCTGGCCTCCACTCAAAGTTTTTGCTTGATTATCTTTAAAGAACTGCATATCCAAGTCTAATAAAACATTCTGAACCTTACAAAATCCAACAGAAAGGGGTTTTAATTATGTTTATTAGGTATATATTATGTATTCTAATAATAAAATATGGTGCTTTATTACATTTATTAATTATACAAGCTTGTATACCATCCAATTCAATCTCGATTCTAGGCAACTTAAAATTGAAAACATTAAGAATACTCAGAATAGTTTCACACCTTCTCACACCCAGCTAGCTATCAGCTGAATAGCTCAGTCAACTGTTATCCCTGCCACTGTTCATTGGAAGAGATTTTGAGATGCAAAACTTAGACATACACACCCAAGCATATTCCTGTTAAAAACAAGAATTTTTAGGAGAATTTGATTTAATAAAAGATATTTCCTTATGGTATCCCTAGATTAAGTTTCTTTTAAAAAGGGAAATATTATGAAATTAATAATTTCTAACCTAAATTATACACTTAATTCTATATTCTAATTCCCCAAATATATCTACGTTAACTTCTTCAAAAGGTACATATTTAAATGGCATTCAGCTTGATGAATGCTATGATAGATTAAAGTCTCGCTACAAAAAATTCTTGGTAATTTTATTTTATCAAAATTATAACAGTGGTCATGGAATATAAGTGATATCTAACTCACTCACCTCTTGTATTACATCATTGGGAGGTATGCCTTTAACATAGGCAATAATTGTTAAATTCTCTTCCACAGTTAATACATCAAAAAATATATCTATCTGTTGGCAAACTCCCATTATCTTTCTTACATCTAGCATTTCATCTATTTCAGAAACTTGATTTCCATATATTGATGCAAAGCCTAATTTATAAAATAGTGAAGAGAGGAAATAATCATATGGCTAACAACAGACAGAACACAGTGAAATAAATATACCTATCATAATACGTTAAAAATTAATAGAGAGAAAGAGTTGTCTGCTATAACAGATTGCTCATGAAATCCAAATGAAACTTTATGCATTCATATTTGACACATTGTACACAATTTACACATGCATCAAAGGGGAATGAGACATTATAAAGCATCTTACATATGTAAAGAACAACAGAGAGAATTTTAATGGGTAAGATTTTTTAAAAGTGGGCAGAAAAAAGAAAAAAAGAAAACATTTTATATATACCATCAGATGGTGGACATAATCCACAAAGAATATTCATCAAAGTTGTTTTGCCTGTTCCACTGTGTCCAAGCAATGCTGTGATCTGACCTTCATATATGTCAAAGGATAAATCTATTTAAAAAAAATTCATAGGGGATTTATGTATATCAGCAGGCACTGCTGCTAGCCTCATCATAAACATTTAGAATGTCATTGAAATAATATTTTATTGACCTTTAAATGGCATGCTTTAGCATATAGTGAACATAATTAAAGTCCTCGAAGAATTTACAAATCATAATTGCTAAGAGTTACTCGCCTAGATCACTGTTAACAAAGTGCAAGAATTCCAATGTCCATAGATTACTGACAATTAAACACTCTTACTTTTCAAAGCCTCCAAAATTTCATCCTTTTTAACAAAAGATTTCTCAATATGGCTGATTCTGGAAAAAAAATAGGCAGATGCAATTTTTAAGAAATCAGAGTACATTGTAGTTTTTATATGCATGATGTTTAAAGACAACATGAGAAAATGGAGGTTTCTCCCAGTAGACAAGGATAATTGCTGAGAATGTGGCACTATTCAAACAGCTATCCAACTTTTACAGTGTCTCCTGGATTAACATGTACACAGATTTTCTGCTTGCAAAAATCCATGTCATCAATGAGGCCTGGCATTGGACTAGAACTATATCCATTTATGTTTTTTAATTAAAGTTTGAATCTTTTCAAAATTAAATTAATAATTTTCTCTTTTCTAGTTCCTGCATTTCTTACACAATGAGATGAGACCACATGCTACCATTTCGCCCTGGTTTGGTGAACCATTAGCGGCAGCAGTGGGAGGCTCCGCCCACATGCCCGGACATCATCGTGCATGCACACATTTCCAAATCAGCAACAAAGGTAACTGAAACCCATTACTGGATGAGACATGCAAGGAATGTCTCATCCATTTCTTGATCCAGTTTACCTTGACGGCTGACATACAAATGCTTTTTATGGTGTTGTAGTAAAAGAAGAGGTGAAATGCTACCTGTTTGGCCCGGTTCAGGTATACTAGTGGTGGCGGCCGTCTGTGTTTTAGAGAACCGGTAGTAGTGGCAGTGCAAGGCTCCACCCACCTGCCTGGACACTGCCATTTTCTTTTTTTTAACCCTCTGCACATACGCAAAGCCTTCTATGCATGCGCAGAGGGTGAAAAACACGCACTTCCGAACCAGTAGGGAAGGTAAGTAGATTTCACCCCTGAGTAAAAGGGTTTGGATACCAATGCCAACCAACATCCAATATGGATTTTTTTCCCCATGGGCTATAAATCACCACAGCCTTATAAAGAACACACAGAAAATGACTTCACGGCAGAGTAAAACACATATATGAAAATTATCATATAATATTTAAATGGCAGATAATATTTATTTTCTACATTGCTGAACCTTAAAAAGAAAAAGTACAGTATATTCAAAGTTGAGCAAATAAAGTCACTCTTTATTTGTGGCTACATAAACAAATTACCATTATTTTTCTTACAAACAAAATATATATTAATTGGCATTGTGGATTTAAATTTAATCAATTTAAATTTAATCAAAATTAATGTCATACCTGATGGCTTCTTTTCCCCTAAATTCAGAAGGTATCGGTTCAATGACCTGATTGAAATCTTGGTTTTCATTACTACAGCTTTCATACAATTCTTCATAATTTCTTCTTTTTTTAATCCAAAATGAGGGCTTTAAAAAGAAGAAAAAACTCCGTCGCAATCCATATGCTCCTGGAAATAAAATACACATACATTAAAAGGTAAATATTTAATATTTTGGGGCACTGAGGCAGTTTTAAAAAGTGGTTTTAAACTATGCATTCAACAATAAAAATAAATGCTCCAATTTATCAAGACCACATTTCTTCCACTAACTTGCTCCGTTTCATTTTTGAGCACTACTCTCCTTTTTTTAAAATTTAACTTTGAAAAAATAATAGTTATAAGTATGATCAAGTATAAAAGTAATTTGAAAATGTTGTTCCTATTTAAGACAAACTAAGAAAGCAAAGTATATGCTGTCAAAGCTTGCCAGCAAAAAGAATACCATATTCAATTGAGTTGTCAACAGATGTGATTTTAATAGTCAGATTTACTTCAGTACTTAGAAAGTGCACAAGAAATGATTTAAAATGGTTAACCCTGAATGAAGTATTTCTTCCTTTCATCCTGAACTAGATAGATGATTTTTGACTGGAGTTCCAGGTTCACATGTGCCTGAAGAGATTTTCTACATTTGTCAATTAGTAGTATGGCACTCAATCTTTATATGAGAAAAATGTAGACAGAGAGCATGTAAAACTACTCACTTACCTTGTATATAATTTATGTAGTGTGACTCTATATTGGCTTATAGATCCCACAAACTATTATGTTAAAATATACATCTGAACGTTTATCCTACTGCACAAAAATATGTTCCCTAATTGGCTGGATTTGCACAATGAAACCATTGATAACATGCTTTATTTTTGATTGCATGATATGAAGCCATGTGTTGTGATTTGAAAACCATGGGTTATGGCATATTAAGTTGTGCAAACTCAACCAATTTTAATTTATACAATAATTAAGATTTAATATACCATGGCTTAGCACAATTTGTAAATTAGCAATAACAATAGCACTTAAACTTCTATATTGCTTTACAGTGATTTACAGTCCTCTCTATGTGGTTTATGGAGTCAGCATATCGCCAACAATCTGGGTCCTCATTTTACTGACCTCAGAACGATGGAAGCCTGACTCAACCTTGAGCCTGGTAACATTGGAACTGCCAAATTGCAGGCAGGCAGCAATCAGGTGAAGTAGCCTGCAATACTGCACTCTAACCAGTGCACCACCATGGCAAATTAGTTCACTGTGTATCTAAATAGTCCTCAACTTGCAACTGATCACTTAGAGATCATCTGACACTATGATGGACCTCCCCAAAAGATGTATACAGTCAGCGGTGGGCGACCATTGCCCAGGGCTTCTGGCACAAGCACACGCATGCTTCCGGTGCGCACGCTCGTTTGCTCCCAGCAAACGCACACAATCCCTGCACAAAATTTAGCTTCTTGCGCATGCGCAGAAGCCAAATCTCATGTGAGGATGCTCACACATGCGAGATTTCACCCATTTTTTGGCTTTTTTTGCTTCCGTGCATATGCAGAAGCACAAAAGGCTGAAAATAAAGTATCTCCTTCACTGCTGCCCCCCCCCATCCTGCCACTCATGGGGCTCCACCGCTCGTGGCCCAATTCCCCCGCCCCTTACATTTTGGGCCCTCCTACACCTTGCTTGCGAAGGGGCCACGGCAAGAAGATGGCATGTGGTCCACAGGTCAGGCGGCCCCAAACTCCGGTCGCGCAGTCTGCTCTGTGCTCTCTTGCGCAGCAGGCATCTCTCAGCACGGCAATGGTGCCCCAAGCAAATCGTGGCCTTGGGGAGCACAGAGAGATGCCTGTGGCGCGGGAGGGAAGAGAGACCAGGCCACGTGGCCAGAGCATGACGGGTGCACGGCAGCCAGTAATGGAGCTGCGCATGCAGCACAACTCCATTTCCGCTATCGGAGCAGCATTCCCCTCTGTAGAAATTCCGACAACTGCCCATCTCCCAACAGTCACATGATTGCATGTCTGGTGTTTGGCAACCAACCTTCCTTTACAGTTAGACATAACACAGGTATGTCTAACTTGATTTAATAGATTGCCGTATCAGGGTTGTGTTTGACCTCAAGGGGCCAGGGTGGGCATTGCTAGCTCAATGTCACTCATGTCTGGGATGCCTGTGGCGGCCTGGGAGCTTTGCCAGCAAAAATGGGCTCCCAAGCGCCATTCTCAGTTGAAATGGCCTCTTGAAACCCTCCGCCAGCAAAAACAGAGCTCGGGGAGGGGGGGCTGACCCCCATGAGCTCTGTGTTTTCTGGCAGAAGCAGCACAGGCTGGTCCTTTACTGTTTCCAGTGTAGCCCCCCTGGGCCAAATCTAAGCATCCCAGAGGCCACATCTGGTCCCTGGGTCTTGAGTTGATACTCCTGGTTTACAGCATCCCACAGTCATATTTTGCTGAAAAATGCATTTAATTCTGGTTTTCAGCAAAAATATCCCAGAATGAACAATGGGTTCCCCTAACAACTGTGGCATTGGCTTAACAACTGCCAGTTTTTTTAAAAAAAAATTGGGTCAGTCATGTGATGATCTGCCTCAGTTCATGGGACAGTCACATGATGAGCTGTGACCATCACAGCTTAAAACTGCTAGTGAATTAGCAGGCTCCATTATGGTTGTATGTCAAGGACTATGTGTAATGCCTTCTTTCTGAACTTCTGTAACATATAGGAATATTGTGGAATGTTAAACGAGATGGATGCTCTCTCTCACTAAGGCCAGATTCAAAATTACTTCTTCCCTACTTAAGTACTGTATCTGAATGGTTACTGAATAAATCTCACCATCTACATTCTTTTCCAGTTCTAATAAACATACCTGGAATCACCTGATCAAAGTAAACTCCTAGGAGTAAATACAGCATGCTATCAAGAGCCAATAGCGTAAGGGCAATAATTAATGGATAAGGGCCATGGGTTAAATGTGAGAAAACAGCTCCGTGTTCATAATCTTCCAGATGTATAACCTGCAAGGAAATGTGAAAGTGCTGCGGCATTAAAATGTTAAGGAAAAGTTAAGAATTACATATCTCTAATTATCATCAGAGAATAATGAGAGGGAAATCTCCCCCAAACCTAATTCAGATTGGAACCAGCAGCTACAAACTAATGAATGCTCAGAAAATCAGTCATCAACATATTTTAGGTTTTCTGTTCTCCAAGCCTTTATTTCTGGTTTGCAGCTGGCAACACAACAGAAATTGTGGCCAAGGCAGCAAAAAGGAATTTTGGGAAACAACATGTAATAAAGAGGCTGTGTATTTTACATCTTTCTTATTTTATACTAAAATCTGCCCCCACGGACACTCAGTACTATTTTGGTAACAAAACATGCTGAAATATGTATTGTGATGTTCTAATACAAATCTCATCCTTTTGTATGTGCGTCCTGACATTGGATGCAAGAGGCTAGTTATAACAATATATACTTGTAAATATTTGAAAAAAACCCCACCCCAATTGGTGGTGGGGAATGTATGTTTAGTTGGGTGATGGGAACACATGTACAGAGTACTGTTGTATGTTGTTTGTATTGTGTTATGTATGTGCAAAAACCAATAATTTTTTTTTTTAAAAAAGGCTAGTTATAAGATTTCCATCAGGATATCATGACATGTGATATATCCCTTGACCTCTTTCCCTCCCACAGATATCTACTTTCACACTATTCTTATACTTTTTGCTAATTCTCCCTCCTGTGCTTCATTTCACTTTAACTGTTATAGAAGTGTGCTGGAAAAACAGTTTCTCCAGAGAAACCAATTTACGGTTTAATATTATGGTTCTGGCACATAATGTGCACTCTAAGAAGAGAGAAAAACAGAGTCGAAAATTTTCCTGCCAAGAGGGAAAAGCAGGAAGAAGAACTTTTGCAGCTTGAATTTATGGCAAAACGAAGTGACTGGAAGTGACATTTACCGTATATCAAAAGCGAATATTAAAGCTCATGAAAAACTATGCCTAGGTCTAAGGCAAACTTATACAAACCATTGAACAGTAGATTCACTGTGGTAATGCTATACACATACTGTAGTATATAGTATGAAACCTTATGATATGGGATTAGTTCTTTTTGTTGAAATCAAATACCAACCCACAAATATCTGAGCAAATTTGTCCAGTCGGCGAAGCAGTGGAAGTGATGTGCCGGTGCCTGGAGGCTGTTGGGGTCTGGATGGGTGTCAACAGACTCAAGCTCAACCCGGATAAGACGGAGTGGCTGTGGGTTTTGCCTCCCAAGGACAATTCCAACTGTCCGTCCATCACCCTGGGGGGGGAGTCACTAACCCCCTCAGAGAGGGTTCGCAACTTGGGCGTCCTCCTCGATCCACAGCTCACATTAGAGAAACATCTTTCAGCTGTGGCGAGGGGGGCGTTTGCCCAGGTTCGCCTGGTGCACCAGTTGCGGCCCTATTTGGACCGGGGGTCACTGCTCACAGTCACTCATGCCCTCATCACCTCGAGGCTCGACTACTGTAATGCTCTCTACATGGGGCTACCTTTGAAAAGTGTTCGGAAACTTCAGATCGTGCAGAATGCAGCTGCGAGAGCTATCATGGGCGTTCCTAAATTCACCCATGTCACACCAACACTCCGCAGTCTGCACTGGTTGCCGATCAGTTTCCGGTCACAATTCAAAGTGTTGGTTATGACCTATAAAGCCCTTCATGGCACTGGACCAGAATATCTCCGGGACCGCCTTCTGCCGCACGAATCCCAGCGACCAGTTAGGTCCCACAGAGTTGGCCTTCTCCGGGTCCCGTCAACTAAACAATGTCGGTTGGCGGGGCCCAGGGGAAGAGCCTTCTCTGTGGCGGCCCCGACCCTTTGGAACCAACTCCCCCCAGATATCAGAGTTGACCCCACCCTCCTAGCCTTTCGTAAGCTCCTTAAAACCCACCTCTGTTGTCAGGCATGGGGGAATTGACATGTTCCTTCTCCCTAGGCTTATAAAATTTATGTATGGTACGCTAGTGTGTATGATTGGTTTTAACTTGTGGGGTTTTTTAAATTAATTTAAATATTGGATTTGTTTTACATTGTGTTGCTGTTGCTGTGAGCCGCCCCGAGTCTGCGGAGAGGGGCGGCATACAAATCTGATTAAACTTAAACTTAAACTTAAACTTAATTAAGATGGAATTACTGCACAGCTTTCAATACTCATTTTAAAAATAAAATACCCATTTAAACTGATAAATCCCTTAAAAACAAGTACCGGTACTTCATTTACTAAATGTTTGAATTAAGGATATATGTGACATGTATCAAAGTAGAATAAAGTCCAGTGGGTAACAAATAATAGCAAAAGGCCAATAGGATGCTTTACTAACCTGTGCAACACCAACTAAAAATGTGCACTCACAGAGTGGACTTAATGACCACACAAAGGATTTTGGGAAGTCTTGCAGCAGGACAATAGTCACACCTATAGCACCAAAAGCCACAGTCGTGAAATACTGTGCTGAGCCAGCATTTGAGGATTTCTTAAAGAGCGATGTTAGCATAAATGCAAAAGAAATCTAAAGAAAAATAGAAAACATGTTTCAGGGTGCAGGAAATATCACCTCAAAATGTCAAAATCAGATTTTTATATGTTTTTACCTATCTCAAAAGATAAAAAGTGATGTCTATCTCATACCTCACACAGAATTTCTTACAGAGAGTACAGTTGCCAACTTGTTCAACGTAATGCCCTGCAAATGTGTTGGGAGTAAATTTTTTACAGCAATGGTATCATTTCATTTCTGTATATGCATATCTTATCCTTGAAAGAGAGATTTCAAACCTCCTATGCACTAAAATTGTGGTGTTCCAATAGAACAAAGGCTCTATTAAAGATGTCCTCATTCTTATAATTTACAATTATAAATTTAAAACATTAAACTCAGCAGTACTCAGAACTCAAACTGAGTACAAGTTTAGAGTAGAGTAGAGTAGAATATAGAATAGAATGGAGTAGAGTAGAGTAGAATATAGAATAGAGTAGAGTAGAGTAGAGTAGAATAGAATAATTGAATAGGAATAGAAATAGGAGTAGAGAAGAGTAGAATAGAATCTGGATGGGACCTTGGAAGTCTTCTAATCCAGTCCCCTGCTCAAGCAAGAGAACCTACACTATTTCAGATACGTAGCTGTCCAGTCTCTTCTTAAAAACCTACATTTCTGGTTCATCTTCATCTGCTTCTTACACATCAGACATGACTGTTATTAACCAGCAGCCAAAATGTGAATACTAATGTTTAAAAAGAATCAAATCAATGTCCCCTTACTGCAAGGCTTGGACTGCTATCTTAGATCGCTCCTACTAAGATAATGGAGAGATCTTAGTGCTTGGGACAGGTGGATATTTATTTTATTTATTTATTTGATTTCTAGGCCGCCCTTCTCCAGAGGACTCAGGACGGCATAACATACTGAAATGCCCACTCTCCTTAAGGAAAGGCTTTTCAGAACTATGCAATTATTACTGGAGAACAAATTATTTTCTGTATACGCATAATTTTAATATGCCTACATTAACATATGTTATGTGTAATATTATGATGCAATCTAGGTTTTTGGTTTGTTTCATTTAAGCCTTGACTAGTTATATATATGAGCGATCTTGTTTTACCTTTTACAGCTTGTCTGTCTAGCTCTACAAGGGAAGAACATTCATCTATATAAATAATGCATAATATTCATTTTGCCATATGGGTAAATTGCCATGATATTTTTCTTTCATATTTTGGATAAAGAACAGATAATTAATAACCAATTACCCTAATAGAGCCTGCCCACTATGGTTGTAAGTAGTGACAGCATAAAGCAAGTCACCCACATGATTGACTCGTTTTCTTTATAGCAGTTGTTAAGCAAATGCCACAGCTATTAAATTAACCCATTTTTCATTATGGGGCATTTTTGCCAAACATTTTAAGTAAACATTCTAAATCACTGCCTGTGACTGAGGGATGCTGCAAACAGCTGTAAACGTAGGCTGGCTGCCAAGTCCCAAAATACAGCCACACGACTGCAGGGATGGTTGTGGCCTTAAGCTTTCAGAACAGGGTTATAAATACCTTTGTGGGGAGGTCAGTTGTAACTTTACTACCTGTAATATTACTGAGTCCTTTGCAATAATTGTTTCTTAATTTTTTCATAAATGGGCAATGAGTAGTAATGGGTTGTTATCCTTAGGACTGAAATTCTTTGGAATTTATTTCAAAAAGTTGTTTCAAAGTGTATAGGAATATGACTAAGGATTTATCTATATTTCTTTAAAGCAGCCATGTCTTTTCCCAGAATTATGTTATAGCCGCAAAAGACAGTTCCCGGGATCTTCTTCATTCTCATTCCCCCATGTTTCAAAGCAACTTTTCTGATTATTTGGGAAGTGTTGAATAATCCACATATAATACTGTCCCTGATTTGGCAGAATACTTATGGATGATTTGGATAATTACTCACTTTCCTGTGCTGTTCTTTGTTCAAAACAATTCGTATGCCAGAACTACACAAGTTCCTGGCATATACAGTGGTACCTCGGTACTCGAACACTTCCTTTCTCGTACATTTCGGATAACGAACAAAATTTTCAGCAAAAATTTGCTTCGGTATCTGAACAAAAATTCAGATACCGAACAGCCAGAGAAAATTTTGTTCATTATCCGAAATGTAATCCCGGCAGCTTCAGGGGGCTGAGGAGCTCTCTAAGAGCTCCAAGCTGCAGGAAGGGTGGGGGCTGCTGCAATCTTGGCAGCTTCTGGGGGCTCCTTTCCTCATTGCTTCCTCTTATTACCTGTAAGCAGCTTCAAAAACTTTCTCCTTCCCTGTGGCTGCAACAGCGGCGGCTTCCCTTCCAGTAGCAACAGCGCCGGGAACGTCACGTGATGAAGGGAAGCCGCCGAAGCCATCTCAGCAGTTGCTGCCGCTCCAACAGCTTCCCTTCATTACGTGACTTCCCGGCGCTCTTGCTACTGGAAGGGAAGCCACTGCTGTTGCAGCCACAGGGAAGGAGAAAGTTTTTGAAGCTGCTTACAGGTAATAAAAGGAAGCAATGAGGAAAAGAGCCCCCCAAAGCTGCCGGGATTGCAGCAGCCCCCACCTTTCCTGCAGCTTGGAGTAGCGAATTTATTTATCCCATTGGAAATAAAGAAAATAGATTTAATTGGTTCCCAGCGAGTTAACAGGGGCTGGGAACCAATTAAATCCATTTCCATTATTTCCTATGGGATAAATAAATTCGGTACTCGACCAAATCGGTTCTCGACCACACTTCTGGAATGAATTGTGGTTGAGTACCAAGGTACCACTGTATCCCAAATGTAAGTGTCCGAATTGTTGGGTGTCTTTGTGAACAGATCCTAGAATTATTCCCTAGGAATATCAACAGCCAGATGAACTCACACTTGTTAACATAGTATCCACAACAGAATGGCAAGAAGTGCATTCAGACACAAATACATACACACACACACGCACACACTTACGGAGGATATTCCATATAGGAAAAAAAGAAGAAATATCACAAAGCTGCTACTTTGAGGAAAGAGTGAAGAGAATGTTGCAATGATCGACATGAGAAAGGACATAACAAATATCAGACTGGAGTATAGCAAGACCCAAGACAGCCTAGAAAAAAGAAGCACAAAACAAAGATTCATGAATTTAAAGTAACCCATGCAAATTACTAATTTGAAAGAAAATATTCAGGGCAATGAAGAGGGCAGCCTTTTCAGAAGTTCTTACATGACATAAATGAAGAAAAGAAACATAGAACTGTAGCAGATATTATCATAACAGTACAACATAATTGCTGTGTTTTTCTCTTGTAACATATTGATTAAACTTCAAAAGAAGATACCATAGTTTTCTATTAAGCAATGGCTATTAATGGAAAATGATTAATATTATATTAACTTATTTCTTTTTAGTGAAAGGAATATAATTATTCGTAAATATTATTTTAATGAAAATAATAAGAGCCAATTCTATTCCAACATGTTAAAATAAATTGTTTTAAAATTCATCTAAAATTATTGCTTGAATCTGAGATTTATCCTAAGGCTAATATTATCTCCACAGAGTTTTCCTCTGGATTCCACCTTGCCTTCTAGGTTCCATTCATTCTCCATTTATTCCCCTTCCCCAGCTGATACTATTTCTTTTTCTATTTCTATTTACATTTATTAGGACAGAGCCAGTTTGGTGTTGGATGAAGGCATCAGGCTGAAACTGGAAAACTTTGAGTCCTTGTCTTGCTTTGGGCACAAAGCCAACTGGGTGACTTTTGGCCAGTGACTTTCTCCCAAGCACTGTAGGGATTTGTCCAGGTAATCTCTGTGAATCTGACACAGCTAACAAGAAAAAAACAAAAAACCACCCAACACCAATTTAAAAAACTAAATTTTCTTTTAAAATATGCAATCAGTTTAAATTAATCTCTGATTAGTTGCTCAGTGACTAGTTATTTTGAAACTGAGATCTGGTTACAATTGATTAAGGTTGTTTAAATGTTTCTCCAGCAAATTAATCAAACTAGGTTTAACATTTTTTTCTGTACTCAAGTTGTTTCACTTGTTTCATCACTCCATTCTCACTCTGAAATTTTTACAGAATAGCAATAACATTGGAAAATATTTAATTTAAAATAGATAACAAACTAGAACTGTAGAACTGAAAAAATGGATAAGGAAGGAGCAGGAAGCAAATACAGAAAAATGGGAAAAAGAGAAATGAAATAAACCAGAATGGGATCGTAAACATATATAGAAGATGGAAAGGAGCTTTCCATGTTTTCATGAAAACCAGAAGCATGGATTAAACAGAACAATGGAGATAGTCCTTTGCTACTGACCACAATTGACACTGGCAATTTTATTGCTAAAAACTGCAGTCACTAAATGAAGAATCACATGACCACATCAGATTCACTTCTGCTACCATCATTAAGTGAATCACTATGGTTGTTAAGTAAGACACTTTACTTACATCATTTCACTTCCACCTTCTCCATTAAGAGAAGGTGGAAATTTTTGCTTTTCGAAAGTTGGTTGTCAGGATTGCAAATGTTAGGATGTTGTGACAATTATAATGTTAGGATGCTGTGACAATTATAAATGTATGCCAATTATGAACCACCTGAATGGTAATTGGGTCACTGCAGAATGCTTAAATAGTCATAAATGTGAGGAGTGATCACAAAGCTGTTGCGCCCCCCCCCCCCTCAACTTTTGTAACTTTGAATGTTGCTAAGCAAGGCACTCAGTAAGCCAGTACTACATACAGTATATTTTGGACAGCTACTTCAAAGCTATATAGGGGAAAATTAGGCAAATAACTAAGTTGGAAAGATGTGTGATTCCAGGACAACCTGTAATCAATTAGTTTTTGAATTTGTTACTCCACAATGTTTTAAATGAGCCCAATCCAAATTACAGAGAATTATATTTTAGTTGTATTACAAATGATGAAGAGTATCTGCACTTTAAAATCACTCACTGTGTCCTACTACATAAATGCTTTGTTGTTCCTGCCTGTAAGCATTGTGGTACAGATGCTTTTGTATGGATGTTGATACGAGTGTTGATACAGTTTTAAAAAGAAGTTAATAGTGTTGTCAAAGATGACATATAGGTAGTCCTCGTCTTACAATCATAATTGAGCCCAAAATTTATATTGCCAAGTGAGACATTTGTTAAGTGAGTTTTGTCCCATTTTACGACCTCTCTTGTCACAGTTGTTAAGGGAATCACTGCACTTGTTAAATTAGTAACACAGTTGCTAAGTGAATCTGGCTTCCCCATTGACTTTACTTATCTGGAGGCTGCAAAAGGTGATCACATGACCCTGGGGACAATGCAACCATCATAAATACTAGTCAGTTGCCAAGGATCTGAATTTTGATCACATGACCATGGGGATGCCACAACGGTTGTAAAGGTGAGAAATGGTCATAAATAACTTTTTTCAGCAATGTTGTAACTTCAAACTGTCACTAAGTGAAATGTTGTAAGTTGTGAACTACCTCTACTTTTGTGTAAGAGAACCTGAACTACAGAGTAGGATGCTTCTCTCATAATTGTTAGAAGCTTTAAGCAAAAAGATTCAATATATCTTGTATCACCTTTCAAGAAAAACTCTAACTTTTCTTAAACTCCTATTTCCAAACATTTTTCCTGTTTTTATAACATTCTAGTAGCATTAAATAGTTATAGATCTAATATATATAATCATTAACCAAATCTATTGTAGGTTAACAAATATAATTTAAAAACAGAAGTTCTAACTTAAAAGAATGGATTCCGATTTGATAGCTAAAGTACAAAGGAAAAACTCCAGTTGTTGAAAATTATTTAACATATTTAGAAGAAAATATATAAATAGTAAATACAAAGTATTAAAAAAAGATAAAAGCACCATAATAACCTACAAACAATAGTATGACAACACAATCATATGTGTGTGTGTGTACATATATGTGTGGGTTGGCGTGGTATCTTTTGTCGAGTTACCCTGGTATACCCAAATATGGGAGGAGTATACAGCTTCCTTTTTGTCTCTTAACCCCACCAGGAGCCATATTCCAAGGCAGATAAACTATAATCTATAAGTGTAACATAATTTTGCTGATAATGTAAAGGAAGGGAGACTAGTATAGATCTATTTCAAGGTTATTTGCTTTTGTTAGCCAGCCATACCCTTACTGGGATTTGAACCTGTAGCCCCTGCCTTGTAAGAGCAGGCAAAACAGCCCAGGTTTAAATCCTAGAAGGGCATGTCTAGCTGATGAGAGCCCAAAAACTTGAAATAGATCAATACTAGTCTCCCTTCATTTTTTAATCAGTTCTTTAAGTTAAGTTTAAGTTTCATTAGATTTGTATGCCGCCCCTCTCAGAAGACTCTTTGCAAGTTTGGAATATATATGTATACACACACATCTATACTCGCTCAAAGCAGATTCTATTTTGCTATGCAAAAATTGTCCAGAGCACTATATTTAATTGGAAAAACTCTTATACACCAATGTTCCAGTCAACATGTGCAAAGTATTGCAGAAAGTACTGAACAGAGTTTTTGTTAGGAGGGAAATAGGAAGCAGAAAGAGTAATTGTTCATTACCTTGAATTATTTATTAAATGAATAAACTCACATACCAAAATGCCGTGTCTTGAAGTCCCATTACTATTAAAAATTCTTTCAGTTTCTTCTCTTTTTCTGTCATGATATGGATTGTCAAATAATATCCAAATGGCGAAAAAGCAATCACTAAGTAAATCAGAATGACTCCACGAAAAAAATAATCGATTTCCACTGCAGCAGATTTCCCCATTATGACAACTTCTGTTTCCTCCAGGCGTTCCAAAATGGAATGATTGGTCTTAAACTTGGGCGGGGGTGGGGTGGGTGGAGGAAAAGTTAAAATAAATTGAATATTACCAGAGCTCTTGCAGATTTTTTTTGTTTTTAAAATCAGAGATAAGCTTGAATATATCAAAGGGAAAAATCTAGCTTTGCCCAAGTGAAAATCTGATTCTTTCTTCCTCCTGTCTAGACTCCTACCCCACTATGCTTTTTCAGGTCTGCTATTCAGGACTCCACAATCATCTCAAACAGATTGGGAGTTCTGGTCCCATTTTAGGCACAAAGCCAGCAGTGTGACCTTCGGCCAGGAAGGAGTAAAGACAAGCTACTTCTGCATGTGTGTATGTGTACATATATATCAAGATTTACTTATCTTCATTTTAGAAATATTTCATTACCATATTTATCAATGCCTTCAACAATAGTAGAGTTTCTAATGTACTAGACAATTTTTAAAAAATTCAGAGAGCTACTTCAGAGATGGATCTGCCTTAAAGAATCCCAGGTTGAAAATGTATAGCACAGTCAAACATCAGGAGATGACCCATGGGAAATATTTTAGGACATTTTGTATTACTGAATAATACAGTAATAATACTCCAAGCTGTAGGGAGTGGGGGGGCGGCTGCAATACCGGCAGTTTTGGGGGGGCTCCTTTCCTTTAAGCAGTTACACCAACTTTCTCTTTCCCAAGAGTAGCGACGGCAGCAGAGGCTTTCCTTAGAGCAGCAGCAGCGCCGGGAACGTCAGAGGCTTCCCTTTCTCATCTCACGTTCCCGGCGCTGCTGCTGCTCTAAGGAAAGCCTCTGCTGCCGTCGCTACTCTCGGGAAAGAGAAAGTTGGTGTAACTGCTTAAAGGAAAGGAGCTCCCCTGAAACTGCTGGTATTGCAGCCGCCCCCCCCCCCCCACTCCCTACAGCTTGGAGCACGACTGGGAGGCTGTTTAGTGGGCGGCCAGAATGGGCGTGTCGGATTCCGACTCCCATTCCTTCTCACCCCGTCCCCTCATTTTGGATAATAAACAAAATTTTCTGTGGCTGTTCGGTATCCGAATTTTTGTTCAGATACAGAAGCAAATTTTTGCCGAAAATTTTGTTCGGTATCCGAAATGTACGAGAAAGGAAGCGTTCGAGTACCAAGGTACCACTGTAAATTACTAATTACTTACATTAAACATTGAAACATTTTGAGTTTTATTAATTGTTTTGTAGTAGTCTGAGAATGCCTTGATCCTTATGGAGAAATCTTAATCTATGTTTTCTTAGATATGAATGAATGCTGCCAATGTTTATGTGCCTCACTACATACTAATGGGGCTTATGTATCTTGGTTTACTATGGTTAACCTGTCCTAAGCCATTGTAAACCATATTGTGAACTTAACCAGCTACAATTTATTCAATTAATCCCCTTAATAAATAATGATTTATGTGATATATTACCCAGCCACTCTCAAAAAATAAAGCCAAAACCAGTATTTTTAAAAAACTTAAAGTGTAGAAAATTCTAAATTATTTAACATTTACTTGTATAATTGCTGCATCAATGCAGATCTGTAGTGCTGTAAATCCATGGTACCAGTATACTTCAGCTTCACACATTTCAAAAGACTTTGAACAACTAGCTATAGAAAAAACAAATTATATAAAAGAAAGTATTAGCTTACTTTAATTGTTTAAATATGCTTAAATTGTTTAAATTGGGTTGTTTCTGTTCTATATATTCAAATCCCAACAATCTGTGAACTCACTGTATCTCCCTTATTCTAGATCATAATGGATGGATAAATGGCCCAATGGATCTATGGTGGCCAATAGCAATTCTAATCTCCAGAAAAATAAAAACATTTATTTAATGATATTACTATATTTACTCCTTTGATATGTCATCCCTTTCACCAAATTATTGGAATTTACATAATTTGTATGATCTAAAATCTAATCCAATAGCTCCTACTATCTATTACTGCTAAACAGTTTTATTATACTATTTTTATAGAATAAATTCCTTATATCTTATTTCAACCTTGTATAAAATTAGGCAAGATAAATGTTCTTTTTTTTTTTAAAGAGCATGTATATAGCTTACTTTTTGATTCTAAATGGCTTGAAGATTCTGGAATCATTTGTCGAGGAACTCTGAGATAGTAGGACATAGAATCCTTAAAAATTACACCTATAAACTTTCCTGGACTAAGAAGGCTGGCTTCTTTCATTTCTTGTTCAGTTAGAAATTCTTGCACCTCTTTTCCTGCAAAACATCAAAAGTTTATTTTGTAGTGTTAGGAGTATACTGTATGTTCAAATATTCTATTCATTTGTGAACTCAGCAAAATAATAAAATATTTTATTTGTATTTATTCACCAGGAATAAATACATTTGCAAAATATATTGGAACTGCCACAATCTCAATAACCAAATGATATCCACAAGGAAATTGGACTGCTATTACCATGTTTCCCCGAAAATACGATCCTGTCTGATATTTTTTTGAACCCTGAAATAAGCGCTTGGCATTGGGCTTATTACCGGGGGATGTTTTATTTTGGGCAAAACAGGATATTAAGTCTGGGATCTAACATCCAGATTATACATCTTGTTATTTAGGAATGAACATCCAGTGTAATGCATGCAGCACTTTGCACTAGCCCTTTCAAACTCAAGCAGTCAAAATGTGGTGGTGCTATCATTTAAAAAATAAAAATATTTACCATTTTCAATTTTTTCAAAGCTGACATAGCTAACAAACTTCTATAAGGCTTCATGTACCATATTTCTACTTGTAATCATCCCAAACCTTTCGGAGACCAATTTTTTTCTTACAAATTCAACATAACCAATACTAATAATGCAATAATACTCATTTTTAATATGAACAAAGTTAACATTTTTAAAATTACCTAATTTAACCTACTTCTTATTCTTAAAAGGGGCATTATTCTGTTTTTATTCACAAATTTTGCACTGAATAATCCAACAACGAGCTTAAATACTATTTTGTAGCAATAAAGAGCATCCTATTGTTTGTTTGGGGTTTTTTTTTGCATGTTTAGATTGCCAAAAATTGAAAGCAAGTTTTAAAATTCTGTTTACATAGGAGAAAATAGATTTCCATGCAGGGATTACAATTTATTTGTATTTACAGATTGTAACTTCCAAAGGAAAAACAGTTTTATTTAGGACAAAATATCAAAGATTCTTAGTACCTTCTGGGCAGTATTCTGAAAACATTTTGTGCATGATCTTTCTTGTCACATTAGTTACAGGTGTGTAGCCTACAATAAACTCAGAAATGCTTGTGCGATTTGTTGAATAAAGAACTGTATCAGGCATCCTGTCATGTTTTTTATTTGGCTGGATCATGCTTATGATAATGAGCAAACCTAGTAAGGAAAGAGGGATGAGGATTTCCTACATAGATGAGAAAATTAAAATAGAAATGAGTAATAAACAATAATTTGCAATTATATTTGCAATAAAGTGCAGCACATACAACTGCAGCTTTAATCAAAACACATTTTAGACGAAGCACAGATAAACACAATTCACCCATTCAGAAAACTGGTGGCATGGTAAGAGAGATTTGTCAGAAAGCATCCATTTAAGGCAATCTGATAAGACTGTTCCCCACAACCTTCTCAAATTCCCTGGAATATTTTCTATTATCCTGCTTGCTCATGCTTTATTTTAATTTTTTCTGCAGAGGGCCCAGAGGCGTTTTTGTAGATGATTTTAAGCTAAAACTGAAGCAAGAGTATCAGGCATCTCTGCTGCTTTTAGCTGACCAAAATATGTAAAAAATGGAATTAAAACAATAACAATAATGGTAATCTGATTCCTTAAATTCAATTTTTACAGAGAAACAAACAAGAATTAAGGGTATTCATATATTATGTCAGCAAGGCGTCTAACATAGCCGTGCCACAACTTGCCTTTTACAATCTTGCCTTTTGCAATCCTTCTGTGGATATAACATACACACAATGAAGGGCTACCAACATTTTTACTACCACACTGTGGGTGTGGCTTATGCAGGACGTCCTGCATTTTCTTTCAACATCTTTCAGTGCAAATTGGGTACTATGGGGTGGAGCTCCATTTTCACTACCCCACTGCGTCCCCCCATGTCTGGGCAGCAGCCCACCCCTGCATACACACAACATTCGCAATAGATTTTGAGATTTTTAAAATAACATTTTATAAGATAAGTAAGTGAATTGAATGAAATGAATTAAAAGCATATTTTACCAAACAGATTGGCTGAGCTGTTTATTAGAATATTAGCATATGTATTAGTTGGCCTATTAAAATGAGATGCCATCTTAAGTGCTGCTGATTTAAGTAGAAACATCTAAATAAGTTATTTTCACTGAATCTGCTTGAAAAAGAAAAGTAATGATATTATTGAATGTCATGTTTTAAAGACTTCCTTAAAGATGTTTCATAGACTTGTTCCTGGACCAGAGTATATCCAGAATATCACAAATGCAGCCTATCTGGAAGATTTACTTCTAGGAAATACTTATTTCTGTAATGGGCAGATTAATAGGGACAGAGGAAAAATAATCCAGAACAGTACATTACATCTCTACTCTGAAATGTATAACAAATGAGAACTTCAGGTATGTTTTGTATATTACATGCACTTATATGTATAAGTGTGTGTGTGTGTGTGTGTGTGTGTGTGTGTGTCTGTGTGTGTGTGTGAATGAGGGTATTGACTATTTAAGTTAATACCTAACATGCCGTCTTGTGTATCAGAGTTGGAAAATAGAATTAGCTTAGTAAACATACTTGAAACGAAAGATTTTCCTGTTTGGATAGAAAATACTTACAGCAGTGGCAGGTTGCTAGTGGTTCGCACCGGATCAGGTGAACCAGTAGCCGTGGCAGCATAAGGCTTTGCCCAGCCACCTGAATGTCATCAAAAACACTCTGTGCATGCACAGAAGCATTGCACGTGTACAAAGCATGCCCACACACTCCTGTTTCCAAACCAGTAGCAAAGGTACCCTTGAACAAGATACATGGCCAGCTTCCAGTTTCATTAGTAAATTGAGTTAATTGCATGAGGGAATGAGTAAGTATGGGTGAAGAATGCTCTAAAACAATAACACTTAACTAAGTGTGAATGTAAGAAGATAAGCCCATCGAGTCCAGCATTCTGTGTCACACAGTGGCCCACCAATTGTCCATGGGGATCTTGAGCAGAAAAAGAAGGCAAAACCCTCCCTTTCCCCTGACCCCCAACAAATGGTACTCAAGGGAATCCTGCCTGCCTCAACCAACATAGATGTGGAAGTCAGTGAGCTTGCTTCTTGTTAAAAGATTTTAATTGCATCTCAAATTAATAAGGAGGGAAAAGAGTCCCACTGAGCTTTGAGTGCATGTGATTCTTAAATAAACTCCATGTCTTTTTAACAATGTTATATAACAACATGCTCTTTCTAGTTATTTGATCTTAGTCATGTGTAAACTGTTGGTCAAAGGAGGAAAAAAATGTGTGCTTAAAGAGCAAAGTGATTGCCTAGAAGGGAAATTGAGAAAATTAAAGGATAGTTTAGATTTTTTTAATGGAAAACTGTGCAAGAATAATTTCTCTTCTAATCATACAGGAGACTCATGGAATGGACACGTCGTCCATTAAATGAAGCCTTGATCAAATGATGCTTTATCAGCTTCAGAGATATCTGAAATATCATGATCTTTAAGCTTATCTGTATTTAAAGTGAAACCATCAATTCAATTTTATGCATTTCCCCCCAAAATATTATTTTTAAATATGATTTAGGAAAGTAGTTAATTTATTCAAAAATCTTATTCTGTTTTTATTGGACTTCTCAAAGAATCCTTTGAAAAGATTCCTTTGAAAAGATTTTTTTAATATTGACATTGTAAGAAATGTAATGGTTGCCTGATTCATATGATTTGGTCACGTTCATTCATGATTTGTTTTTACTTTGTGATAACAAATATTAACATACCAGTAATTCTGTATAAAAATATATTGGAGATGTGATATTGTATTACACTCCTAAGATATGGGATTTTATTAATGGAATGCGCCTGTATACCAACTTGATATATTTGATATAAATTATCTGGTTTAATGTTGAAATGAGGTTAAAATACAATACTTCTGAACAACTCACCTGAATACTAGTCCTTTTCGTCCGCCATTTAATTAGGCAGTTCTTATATAGAAGAATTCGAGTTTGTCGCCATGTTCCTCCTTGTCTTGGAGCCTCTGTAGACATTTTGTGTGTGTGTATAGCCTGAAAAACAATGCATGTGGTGTGCAAATAAAATTAATTTATATTTTCTTTAAATCCCCAGCTTCATATTTTTTTCTAATTCTGTGAATGATACTTTAACAAAACAGCAATGTAAGGTTTGGGAAATAAACATTGTTTCTTATAAGGCATTTTGTTATCATAGAAATTTTCAACAGAATGTTTGGAACTTATATTCTTAAACTCAAATGCTTAATTATATGTACAGAATTTGTGTATCACCCAGCTTAGACTTAGACAGACTAACTTTATTATCACTTTGAATGTATGCTAATCAGCATGAATCCCCGCAACCGATTAGACAATGTTGTTTGGCGGGACCTAGGGGGAGAGCCTTTTCTGTGGGGGGCCCAGCCCTCTGGAATCAGCTCCTCCCAAAGATTCGTACTGCCTCCACCCTCCTCGCCTTCTGTAAGAGTCTGAAGGCTCACTTATGCCGCCAGTCTTGGAGCTATTAGATTCTTGCCCCCTGGCCAATGAATGTACTGAGACAATGCTGAACCAATGGAATGACTGGGTTTTTTTAATGGATTTTTTTGGGGGGTAGATTTTAAATTATTAATTGGATCCAAGATACTGTATATTGTTTATTATATGTTGTGAGAGGGGCAGCATAGAAGTCCAATTAATAAATAATAAAATAAAATAAATAAATACATTAAAATGAATTTTTGTTGCATACGTCTGTCACTATCTCCAAAATACACTATACAAACCCAAATGAATGAATGAATGAATGAATGAATGAATGAATAAATGAATAAATGAATAAATGAATGAATGAATGAATAAATAAATAAATAAATAAATTTATAAATTTATAAATTTATAAATTTATAATTTATTTATTAGATTTGTATGCCGCCCCTCTCCATAGACTCAGGGCGGCTAGTAATAATAATGAACAACATATAGCAAATCTAATATTTAAAATAATTAAAAGATCCTTATTTAAAAACCAAACATACACACAAACATACCATGCATAAGTTGTATAGGCCTAGGGGGAAGGGAATATCTCAATTCCCCCATGCCTGACAACAGAGATGGGTTTTAAGGAGCTTACGAAAGGCGAGGAGGGTGGGGGCAATTCTGATCTCTGGGGGGAGTTGGTTCCAGAGGGTTGGGGCCACCACAGAGAAGGCTCTTCCCCTGGGTCCCGCCAAACGACATTGTTTAATCGACGGAACCCGGAGAAGGCCAACTCTGTGGGACCTAACTGGTCGCTGGGATTTGTGCGGCAGAAGGTGGTCCCAGAGATATTCTGGTCCAATGCCATGAAGGGCTTTATAGGTCATAACCAACACTTTGAATTGTGACTGGAAACTGATCGGCAACCAATGCAGACTGCGGAGTGTTGGTGTGACATGGGCATATCTGGGAAAGCCCATGATTGCTCTCGCAGCTGCATTCTGCATGATCTGAAGTTTCCGAACACTTTTCAGAGGTATCCCAATGTAGAGAGCGTTACAGTAGTCGAGCCTCAAGGTGATGAGGGCATGAGTGACTGGTGCACCAGGCGGACCTGGGCAAACGCCCTCCTCGCCACAGCTGAAAGATGTTTCTCTAATGTGAGCTGTGGATCGAGGAGGATGCCCAAGTTGTGGACCCTCTCTGAGGGGGTCAGTGATCCCCCCCAGGGTAATGGACGGACAGATGGAATTGTCCTTCGGAGGCAAAACCCACAGCCACTCCGTCTTATCAGGGTTGAGTTTGAGTCTGTTGACACCCATCCAGACCCCAACAGCCTCCAGGCACCGGCACATCACTTCCACTGCTTCGCTGACTGGGAATGGGGTGGAGATGTAAAGCTGGGTATCATCTGCTTACTGTCAACAAAAGCTCATACTCTCATTGCTATGTGATTAGACAACTATAATGCACTCCACACCAGCTTGTCTCTAAAGACAGACTACAAAATGAGACATGCAGTATTGATCTATCAAATACAAAATTATCCAGTTTTTGTTACACACTGAATATGTAGAATCTGATAATCAACCTAATAAAAATGGGGATCCAATGCTTGAATTTATAATGGGAATATTGTAATGAAATCACCAAATGCCTAATATAAAAGAGTTTGAGGAAAACAAATGATGTGGATGGTGGGAACATTTCCAGGGGAATGGTGTTCCTCAATAAAGGGACATCACTGCAGGTCTCTTTGCTCTCTCATTAAGCAGGCTGGGAAGGTTCAACCTGAAGTAAAGGGGCCCTGAGGCATCATAGATCTGAGATTTAAAGGCTTGATAGATTAATACTGCATGTCTCACTTTGTAGTTTGTCTTTAGAGGCAAGCTGGTGTGGAGTGCATTATAGCTGTCTAATCACACAGCAATGAGAGTATGAGCTTTTGTTGACAGAGCTTTACAGCTCAGCTCCAGACCATCAGATTTGCAGCAGTTAGCAGTTTCCCAGTCTAAACCAAAATAGGAGCAAAACAAAAATTAAAATAGGGTATACTGAGATGAGAAAGAACAGTCAGAAACAGCCAAGAATATATTGAGAATCTGCAGAAATTATTTATCTGCAATGACACATTTCAAATCATCTTCATGGCAGAAAGAAACAGGAATGGGAGAAATCAATTTGTGATTGCATTTTACGAGTGCATTGCTTGAGGTTCTGCTGGAGTAAACTGCCCTTTCAAGTTTCATAGTTATATGTCAAATCGTATTTCCAATTCAAATTACATGGAGTCAAGGAGAGTTGCATCATAAGTTAACCTGTATGCAGAGATGGGCATCACATACTGTATATTGTAACAACCAGTTCACCCAGCACAAAAAATATGAATGTGCCTTCCGCACATGTGCGTGGCTTCAAAAACACAGCGATATAGATGGGATAGTACCACAAATCAAGAAGATCATAGAGTGCAGTGAATTTCCCAAGGAGCTGAATAGGAAGGAGAGAGCAGCTTGGAACAGTTTTGTCGCAGTGGTTCGCGGCTTCCTAGGCAATCATAAAGATGAAAACTATGTACAACTGGTTCAAACTCTGATAAAGATCTATGCTGCAATGGGCTGCAGGATGTCACTCAAAATCCATATCCTTGATGCTCATCTTGATAAGTTCAAAGAGAACATGGGAGCTTATTCAGAGGAGCAAGGCAAGCGCTTTCACCAGGACATTATGAACTTTGAACGCAGTTACAAAGGAGAATATAACGAAAACATGATTGGGGATTGATTCGTGCAACTGATTTGCAGTACTGTATAGTCGTAAATCTCGGAAAACCGCACACTTCTGAACAGTTTTTGGTAATCTGTGTAAATTTGCAATGCATATAGTGTTCTTAGTCTGACTGTATAAATGAGAAGATGCAAAATCGTCTGTTTCTATAGTAAAAATGCATAATTTTTGTTACCGTGGTCACAAAAGCGAAGTTTATGATGAATGTAAGCAATTTTTAATTTGTTTTAGACATAAGCAATTGGAATATAACATTTAAAAGCTGGGAACAAAATTTGTGTTACATAGTGTTATCATTATTTATTTTATTCTATTATCTTCCGTTCTGTTTACACTTTTCCCATTTTTTCCCTTTTTGTTGTTGTTGTAAACACCTAGAGTTGCCCCAAAGCGAGATAGGTGGCAAATAAATTGAATCAATCAATAAATAATGATGACTAGCTTGCATAACTGTAATTAGAATATTGTACAGTTATCCTGAGAAGTAATTAAATCAAAACTATGCATATTATTATTATTATTATTATTATTATTATTATTATTATTAATTAGATTTGTATGCCGCCCTTCTCGAGGCAGCTCTATAATGATTGATAGATAGACAGACAGACAGAAAGAAAGAAACACACATACTACGATCACCCAAGGAATTGGATCTAATAAGACTTCTGAATGATAAATATTGCATATCACTTAAACACACTTAACACTCTTTTTCTTCAGTCCTTCCCATTATCTTTGCTACTCCTGGGCAGCTGGGAAGTTTTCACTCCAGTCCTATTAGGAAGTGGATCAGAGAAATTCTGATTGGCTCCCTATTTAAACCCCTGCCAAAAGCAGGCAGGGGCTGATGTTTGCTCACTATAACCAATAAAGAGCTTAAGTCTCACTGCCAATCTCCTGCCTGTTCAGTATCTGAATTCAACAATCTTTATTGCAGCTGCCTCAACCCCCAAACCAAAACAACCCACCCAACCTAAATCCCTGTTTAGCTAAACTTTCCTTCTGCCTCCTACTTTAAAAAAAAAAAAAATCAGCACTCAATTGAATGGCGTCTTCGGACAACCCGCGGGAGCCAAAAATCAATGCATACTCCCAAAAGGAATTAAAAAAGCAGACATCGCTTTGTGAGGCTCCATTCACAGCCCCGCTACATCCTGTCCATAACTAAGGACACACCATTCACTGCAGATCACGGAGGCGAAAATGTCACCGGGACAGGCAAGTCTGTCAAAGAACCACTGAAAAAGTCATGGATTGCAAGATAGCCGCGCAAGCGCAACCAGGTTGTGGTGACTTTTATGTAAAAGAAACTAAAAGGCCCGGGTGGCCAGGTCTCCCGTCCCGACACACTACACAGGGGAAAGCTAAAGAGGCCAGGATACGGCCTCAGGGTTAGGGCTGACTGGAGTATCATCTAACCTTGGTGACTACTGGTACCTAACTAAGTTATTCAGGCTCCGTAGCCGCGCCTTTTATATAAGGGCAGACGTTTCAGTCAGCAAGAAGCCAGTCTAAAATAAGTTTTCAATGGTGCCGGGGAAGCAAAAAAACCGAAGCGGTGCTTATTTTTATTTTATCCCCCCCTCCCCTTCACAACGCTTCGACACCCTTCAGGTTTTGCTTAGTCACGGCGCCGGCAGCGGAGGCTAGGTTTGAAGTGGCGCCATTGGAGCAAGAACCGGCGGTTCTCGTCTCCGCGGCTGGCAAGCGGGCAGAGGGAGGGGGCAGCTCTACCGACACCCCCGCTCCAAATTGTGCACGGCTCCTCATCCTTCCTGACGCCACTTTTTTTTCCTCTCCCCCCCCCCCTCATCCGGCCCCCCCTTCTCTCTCCCGGCTTCCTCCCCTCCCCACTTTTTTACGTTACGCAGCGCCTTGTGTTCCCGCGCCTGCTGCTACCTCGGTCCGTCGCTTCTTAGTCCCGTTAGATGCGCAGCCAGAAAGCAGCCTTGAAGGGCCACCAGCGGCGCTCCCTGCAGCGCCTCCTCGTCTATTCGGATTGGCGGATAGGAGGCGGACGCCGAAGTCGGGCTCCTCCACCTCCCGCTCCCGCTCCCGCACTCGCTTCCCCCGAGCCGCCTCAGGGCGGAGCGCCTCCTCGGCTGGCCCCTTGGCAGCGGAGTTGCTGCAGGGCACGATGCCGCCGCCGCCGCCGCCTTCTTAGCTGCTTGCCAGCGCTATGGGTGGAAATAACGGTACGAGCAACTTTATTAGGAGCAACTGTTCCTGTCGCGCTTCTTGGGAGGAAAGGAACGGGAAAAGAGGAAAGGAACGGGAAAAGGAAGAAAAACAATGGAATGGATGGGAAGGGAGTGAAGGGAAGGAAAAGGATGAAAAGTGTGGTTTTGCCTCCAATCTGAGTCCTTAACTGCATCAGGATTCAACATTAGAGGCGGTCCAGGTAAAGGCAAGCTGGCTCCTTGCATTTTGGCCCTATCTCGAACTCATGAACTTGGATGTAAGAGTTCTGAGCACCTTAAGGGTATCAAGGCAGAGAAGTGGCTTGGGAACTGGATTGTTTGTTTGTTTTGTCAATTACTTATTGGAGGTATACAAAGATATAACAGTGTTTATATACATGATACTAGTTTAAGAGAGAAACATTAGTACAAGGGGACATGTCCTGGTCCTGACTCAAGAGCACTCAGAAAAGGAAGAGACCCAGGATGGAGCAGTTTTGGGCTGAGGAGACCCAGTGAGATGCTGGCCAATCCTATCATTTCTGTCCTGGACTTGATTGACTCTATCCTAAACTAGGAAACTTCTCAGCTGGTCTTGAGGGTAGATTATATCAGAAGAGAGAAGTTGGACAAGATTAGGCCCAGCTGCACACAACTGTTAGTACTTACAGATGTAAATACTCAATCTGGGCTTGGTATAAAGCCAATGGATTATTGCTATTCTATGAAATAATTCATGGATAGAATTCTCCGCCACAAAAACATTTCTGAATTTGATTTGACACATCTTGATTTGACATACCTTGCCTGATCTTTCTGATGCTGCCATTTTGGTAAGTCATATACAGTATGTGCTAAATTTGGGCTGTTTACAGCAGTGGGGTTAAACTTGATCATTTATTATGGCAATAACCAGATATAAACAAGGGTTTTTTTATAAGCCCAGGACAATTTAACTTCACGTTCTCTAGGAAAGTAGATGCTTTATATTTCGCTGCCATTTGTGAATATATGTGTTCAAAATTCTAAATATAGCTATTGAGCTATAAAATATTGCAGATTTCTAGGGTAGTGATGTCATAAATTAGTCCAATTTCTTTTCCAGGTATTGATTGTATCTATGTACAACATTATTATATGTGCAACGCTATGTGCAACTTATCCAGGATGGGACTTGGAATCCATTCTTAAGTGTTACAGAGAAATTAAATACTAACTTTTACTATGCCCTTTGTGCCAGAATATGTTAATATAGGCGTCTAGACTAGCAAGTACCAATTTCTAAAGTACGTCAATGTACAAATGAATTATTTTTCAATTCAAGTCAGATTTTTTTTTCAAACTTTCAATATCCCCATGTATTTCTGATAGGAAGGAAAGAAAAGATATGTTGTAGCTAGCTCAAATTTGTCCATGGTTAAACAACTTTTTGTATAGACAGCAGCTGTAGAAACGCCAGGACTGCTGGTCCTGGTTAGACAATGGTCGCTAAGTAGTCAAGTTAATAATTTGTTAGAAGATGTAAAAATTCACAGGATCCCAAGCACCCTCATTCTCTGGACATTTCCTTTTAAGCCTTTAAGGGTCAGTTCTTTACTGGGAGAGCAATGGGTGTGAAAATAAAAGTTAAGGAAAACTAAGGGTTTTAGAAAAAAAAGACATTTTTTGTGTTTGAGAATACAAAGTTATAAATATAGTGCTGCAGATGTCAGAGGCAGTGCATTTTTATCTGATTAGATACTCAAAAGATCTAATTTCCATAATACTGGGAGGAGAAAGTGCAACTCTTTCCCAGCAAAATCCCAGGATCAGAAGCCACTAATGCTAGTTGCAAACCACAAAAGAGGCTATCAATTCATGCATGTGATACATTCTGTCTTAGAGGATCCACTGGAGTGAAAATAAGATAGGTAGAATTAGCCTGAATTAGCATTTAACAAATTTAAAGAGAAGTGAAATAAATTCATTCCCTCCCTTCAGTGAATAAAAGAAAATTGTATTTCAATTTCACAGCAAAAAGAATGCTCTATGCATAAAAATGAAACAAATCCTTAATTCCCACAATGGATGATTGACTGCAAAAGCTGATAGAGTGAGCAGAGATGGCTAAATTGACTGCTTTAAAGTAAGAATATAATTAAGTTTTTTTTCTACTTGGAAACTGCTTCTGGATCTTATGCTTGAGGAGGAAGAAAGATTTTTGGCTTGTTGATTAGGTTATGTTTATTGTTATAGAAACGTCTACTATGTAGTAACATGCACAAGTAAAATTTTGAGGCTGTACACTTTTACTTTACTACACTAAAAAAAGTTGGAAGTCAATATTTTTATTCTACCCCTTTCCTTTCCCCCTTTCCCATTCTTTTCATTTTTCTTTGTATTTTATATTTTGATAAACTAATACAAATTTAAATTTTAAAAAATCAATTTGAGTTTGAGGGGCTTGTATTTGAGGTGGCTTTTAGGCTTTGAAAGGATTCTTCCTAAGAGACTTTGTGTACAATACTTTTGAGGACTAAATATTAAAAACATTTCTCATAGATATAGTGTAATATTCTGACTGTATTGTGTTATAAGAGCCGGGGTGGCGCAGCAGGTAGAGTGCTGTACTGCAGGCCACTGAAGCTGACTGTAGATCTGAAGGTCAGCGGTTCAAATCTCATCACCGGCTCAAGGTTGACTCAGCCTTCCATCCTTCCGAGGTGGGTAAAATGAAGACCCAGATTGTGGGGGCAATATGCTGGTTCTGTTAAAAAAAGTGCTATTGCTAACATGTTGTAAGCCACCCTGAGTCTAAGGAGAAGGGCGCCATAGAAATTGAATAAATAAATAAATGTATAAATATTGATTATGCAATGTAAAAGTTTAATGGCAGTGAGTTTTTCAAAGACTAATGAGTCTATTCATGCTGATTGCTTTGGAGTTTTAATTATTTACTTAGATGTTTAAATCATACCAGCGCATAGGGTCATTTTTAAAGAAATGCTGAAATGGCAGCAGCACTTGCTATAAATTGGCTAAGAATAGAGCTGGGACCACCTATTAAATAAAAATAAGGACCTAATCTTGAAGTTTACCAAGAATGCTTAGTTTATCTCATTTCTTTTCAATTACATAAAACATTTATATTAACTTTTAGGTTTTGTTCTCATTGATAGCATATAGGAAAAATATTTAAACACTTGTTGTGAAAAACACCAATATTGAATTAAAATGGTAACTATTGGTTACATTTAATTATCTGAATACATATATCATGTTTTCCCCAAAATAAGACATCCCCTGATAATAAGCCTAATTGTGTTGGACGGGGAATGAACACTCAAACACAAGAGCTGGATAAAAATGGATCACTTTATTGAATTACGGAAAGAGACCTGCAGAGGAAATTAAATGGGGCGGAATACCTGAACACAACATATGGGGCAACTAATGAGCATAATTCCTTGCTTGGTAAGGGTGAAGCGTGACACGCCTTCATCCAAACGTGAAAGCCACACCCAGTGTGTGGGAGGGCTCACCCCCGTGACCCGGAACCAGAAATGACATGGATGAGCCCCAAGCATTCCTCCTTGCCACCGCTCCGTCCGGTGAGGAAGCATGAGTTGTATGACGAACGAACCCATCACCTTTCAAAAGATGCCCAAGGGAGAACACAGTTGCTACTGGCACCCTTTCCACCCCATTTCTGCCAAATAGTGACCAATAATAAAATAAATTCAAATCAACCTATTTACAAACCAATACACCCCTAACCCCTTAAATCTCACACATGACCAGGATGGAGAAGGCGAAAAAACAATCTAACATAAACTTACTAGATTGCAAAAAATTCCTTCTCGGCCCCTACGGGCGACCTCTTGAAAGACATCCTGGATATAGCGGAGGGTGGGTGGGTGATCAATCAGGTGGCGAGCAGGGAGCGAAAGGAGAGAGGGCGAGAAGAGCAGGGCCTGAAATAGGCCTGCTAATCACGCCCCTCTCCCGTCATCCCTTGCGAGCCAGTTATGGCTTGAGAGAACTTTGACGCCTCCCGAGGGCAGCAATCAGCTAGGAGGCAGTGAAAACGTCCCTCCCATCCTGAGGAATGTTGGGCCAGCAGCATTATTCTGCTGGCCCTCTTCCGTGAATCGGGGTGCTGCAATACCTGGGAGGCGGTGTTCATTGCCCCTCCCCACCGCCGCAAATGTTGGCCGGGCGATGATTTCGCCCGGCCTCTCAATTGGGCTTTTGAGTGCATGGCAATAAGGCCAAGTGCTTATTTCAGGGTTCAAAGAATATAAGACAGGGTCTTATTTTTGGAAAAACATGGTAGATCTGTTTTACACCTGTGCATATTCACATGGAAAAACCTTTTTCATAGCAAGTTAGGATCAACAAATATCAATCTACAGTATGCCAAACATAATTCTCAAGGGAGTTTATTTCAAAAGATGAATGCAATATAGAAAAAGGACCTCTCCTGCATGTCTGAAAAACTACTGGTGGCAGAAAGAAAACCATGAAAGCCTTTACTTGTGTAATTAAGTTTGTAGTGACTGTCCTGCAAATCGGTCTTACTTTGCTTTAATTAGAAGAACCGTTGAACTTACCTGAACGGTCTTCTCCATGTCCTGGAAGGAGAGTCCAGCATGGGATTTAGCTCAAGTCTTATTGGTAGGGACTGAGTTTTAAATTAATATAATTAACATATTAAGTAGGTACCACCCCCTTGCTGCCCCAGTACCTCAGTTTTAAAAAACGAATTCAAATGGTAAACAGAATTTATTGAACAACTAACACAACCATTAACTGAAACGCAACAACTGTCCATGTTTCAATGGGAGGGTTTGGACTCTCCTTCCAGGACATGGAGAAGACCGTTCAGGTAAGTTCAACGGTTCTTCTCCCATGCCTCTGGAAGGAGAGTCCAGCATGGGATATACCCAAGTTCCAGTGTTCAAGGGAGGGATATCATTGAATCATGATCCTGTAGTGTCACACACTCGTTGCAATACTCTCCTCCCGAAGGCCGCTTCGGCCGAAGCAAACATGTCCAGTTTATAATGCCGTATAAAGGTGGTAGGGGTGGCCCACGTGGCCGCCCTACAGATGTCCTCTATCGATGCCTGTGTGGCCCATGCCGCTGAAGTAGCGGCACTACGAGTCGAATGAGCCGTGATTCCACTAGGCAATGTCTGGGAACCTGCTTTGTAAGCTTCTGCTATACAAAGCTTCAACCATTGACTAATGGTCTGTGAGGACACTTTGAGACCCAGTCGATGTTGGCCAAAGGAGACAAACAAGGCCTCAGTCCTGCGGAAAGGAGCCGTGCGCCTGATATAGAGTTTCAGAGCTCTGCGCACGTCCACCTTATGCCACTTAAGTTCCAACGGATGTGATCCATGCACGCAGAAATCCGGCAAGACAAGTTCCTGTGTCCGGTGAAAGTGGGTGTTGACTTTAGGTATGAACGTTGGGTCCAAACAGAGGATCACCCTATTAGGTTGAAATGTACAAAGGTCAGGCCTTACTGACAAGGCCGACAGCTCCGACACCCGCCGTGCCGATGTAATGGCCACTAAGAACGCTGTTTTAAGGGATAACATCCTCAAAGGTACAGTTCTCAGCGGCTCGAACAGAGGAGCTGTGAGCGCTTGCAATACCACGGTAAGATCCCAAGTAGGGAAACGTCGTATCGGTGGAGGATGCCTATTGGTAGCCCCTTTCAGAAAGTCTTTAATCAACGAATGGTGGGACAATGACCCGCCATCCTCAGATTGAATAATCGTTGCCAAAGCCGCTACCTGTCTTCTCAAGATGTTGGGAGCCAGTCCCTTCTCCAGACCGGATTGTAAAAACTCCAACACCACGACTACACTAGCATCCTGTGGCCGCTGATGTCTAACCATGCAAAAAGTGGTGAATGCGGCCCAAGTAGCCTGGTAAATCCTAGTCGTTGAAGGCCTCCTGGCCGACTGGATCATAGCGATGACATTTTCAGGAATATGCCAGGTTCTCAATCTGTCCCCCTCAAGCGCCAAGAGGTCAGGTGGAACCACTGAGGCTCCGGATGGAATATCGCTCCCTGAGTGAGGGTGATTTGGTCGTCTGGGATCCTCCAGGGCTGGACAATTGAGAGTCCCATCAGGTCGGCGAACCAAACCCGCCGCAGCCAATGCGGTGCTATCAGGATGACCTCCGCCTGTTCCACTAGGATCTTCTCAATGACCCTTGGAATAAGTGGTGTTGGTGGAAAGGCGTATAGCAATTCCTTGGGCCACGGAAGGTACAGGGCATTGGTCCCCTCGGCTCCCGGTGTGGGAAATCTGGAATAAAACCTCGGGAGCTGGGCATTGTGCAGAGTCACGAACAAGTCTACTGTCGGGTTGCCAAACCTTCTGGTCACTTGCTGGAACAGTTGTGGGGTCAGACTCCACTCCGCTGGATCCACTGCTTGCCGACTGAGCCAATCTGCTTGAGTATTGGCCTCCCCTGCAATGTGCTCTGCGTGGAGAGACGCAAGATGGACCTCCGCCCAGTCGAAGAGGAGTTGTGTTTCCTCCATCAACCTGAGAGATCTGGTCCCACCTTGGTGGTTGATATGCACCCTGGTCGCAACATTGTCCGTACGAACCAACACATGCTTTCCCTGGAGAAGTGGTGTAAAGGTTAGCAGGGCAAGGCACACAGCTTTCAGCTCCAGGAAATTGATATTCACTGGAGTCAAGTCCTGAGGAAGCCACAACCCCTGAGTTACATGATGGTCCACATGTGCTCCCCAACCCAGGAGGCTGGCATCCGTAGTCACAATGATGTGTTGTAGGTGGCCAAAGGGGGACCCTTGATGTATCGCCCGGGACTTCCACCATTTTAGGGAGTCTCGCAGGCCTCTTCCTACCGTAATTAATCTGTGTGTGTGACTCACACGTCGCTTTTGGTATGGAAGCAATGTCCATTGTAGTGTGCGGAAATGATACCGTGCCCAGGGAACGATGTCCACGCATGACACTAGCGTCCCCAGGACCTTGGATAAAAAGGCCAGCGGCACCATCCTCTGATGTTGTAATTTGGTGACTAAGTCCTGAACGTTGCGCTGTCTCTCCAGAGATAGGTAAACCCTCATGGCGATGGTGTCTATCACAGCGCCGAGACGGGTGATAGTGGTGGTGGGCGAAAAGTGACTTTTTGCCCCGTTTATTGTAAAGCCATGTTCCTGCAACAGCGCTACTGTGTCCCGTAGATCCTGCCGCGCGGTCGCCAGATCCCTGGACAGTACGAGGATGTCGTCCAAGTAAGCTAACAGTCTTATTGATCGGGACCGTAAAGAGGCGATTAGCGAATCCAGGAGCTTGGTGAAGGTACGCGGTGCGGAAGAGAGGCCAAAAGGCATCGCCCGGTACTGGTAGTGCTTCCCCTGGACATAAAAGCGGAGGTATCTCCGGTGCTCCGGATGAATGGGAACGTGTAAATACGCCTCCTTCAGGTCGATGGATGACATGAGATCTCGGGGCCGGATTGACACCAGGATAGTGCGAAGGGAGGCCATCTTGAATCTGCGGTATAACACGTACCTGTTTAGGTGCTTCAGATTCAAAATGAGCCTGCAACCTCCCGATGCCTTGGGTACTATGAAGACCCTGGAGTAGAACCCCATGCCCTCCATCTGGGCTGGCACCCTCTCAATGGCTTGGATCTCTAGGAGATGCGCAATCTCTTGTTCTAGTAATGACCGGTTGGTAACGTCTTTGGGCACTGGACATGGCACAAAATGCGTAGGCGGAATACAAAGGAATTCCAGGCGTAGGCCCCGGGTCACTGTGTCCAAGACACAAGCGTCGGAGGATGTGGTCCTCCAGGCGGTACAAAACCTTTGGAGTTTCCCCCCCAAAGGGACCTGCCCTATGGAGTCACTTGGCTCCACGGAAACCTCGTTGATTTGGAACCCTGAAAGGGACGTCTCGCCTGCTGGTACCCTCTGCCCCGGCCTTGGAAGTAGGTCCTATCACCCCGGTACGAATAGGACTGACCATATTGACCTTGTGAATACGGTCTGGAGGCCTGGGTGGTTCCGGAGGCTGGGTCCCATCGAAAGGGCTGCCGGCGTCGGTACGGGGTGTTATTGCGATCCTGACGTGTAGAGGATCTGGGGAGGATCTTCCTCTTGTCCTTGTCCTCCACAAGGACGGATTCCAACACCTCCCCGAACAATTTTGTGCCCTGGAAAGGGGCAGATGACAGGCGCCATTTCGACTTGGCATCCGCCTGCCAATGTCGAAGCCAAAGGAGGCGCCGAGAAGAAATAGTGGAAGCCATGCCCCTTGCGGAAAACTTCGCCGCGTGCAAGGTGGCATCTGCGGAGAATTCGGCCGCCGCCAGGAGCTTGTTTAGATCCTGTTTTAGACGAGAATCCTCAGGCCCCATCCTAGCCTGTACCTCCTGGATCCACATGATGGATGCCCTATTGAAGATGGATGCAGTAGATGCGGCTCGTAGGGCCCACGCTGCCATCTGATGGGCCTTTTTCAGGAGAGTTTCGGCCCGTCTCTCATCAGGCTTGAGACTATCCGCAGTCTCAGAAGGGAAGACGGCATTGGACATCAGTGTGGCTACCGGCTTATCCACTGGCCGGAACTGCAGTAAGTTCTCCATCTCGTCGTCAAATGTATAGAAACGACGCTCCACATTGGAGGGGCCTTGCGCCGCTGCTGGGTGCTGCCAGGTGCGCTTGATGTTTTCTAAGAATATCTCCATCGCAGGTACGTTCTCGGACTCCCTTGGTTGTTCCTTACACAGGGAAGCAGAAGTCCTAAGACCATCCCCTGCATCAGTAGGTGCAGCCGCACCTGGCACATCCAAGGCTTGTTTCACCTTGTGCAAGAGCACCCTAAATAATGTTGGCTTAAACAGCCCCGCGGGAGCTAGCTGCTCTGGAAAGGCATACTCGTCATCAGACAGTTCATTGTTCCCATGTTCACTGTCCTCTTCCAGAAGCCCGGTGTCTCCCGCAAGTGAATCTAGCCCAGGCGGGGGCGGTGGTGCTGACCAAAGATCCCTGGGCTGGTATGGCTCTGGCAATGGAGGTGTCACACGTTGGGCTCCAACAACCATTCCCTGCGCATAAACGTTAGCAATAATGTCCTGCAGGGATGGAGGGAAGGTCTGCCAGACATCAGCTTGGGATCTAAGCCCTGCAGCTGTAGGTGTGAAAGATGCAGAAGGGGCCCCAGTTGGCTGGGTTGCAGCAGAAGGCCCATAGGAAGCCTGGTTGACTGAAGCAGGTCTCTCTGGTCTGGCATGAGGTGAGGGCAATGGTGGAGTTGGGCATGGGAAAGCCTGACAGTCTGGAGACCAGTCCCTCTCTGTAGCAGAACCCAGAGCTCCCAATGCCAGTGTCCCTGCTGTTGGAAGCGGCTGGAATGGGGGTATATGCAGAACCCCTGAAGCTGGAGAGGCCAATGCTGCATCTAAGCGTTGTTCTAATGCCCTTATTTTCCTCTCAGCTTCCTTCAAAGAGGAGGTTGTTTGGGAGGACTTGGCCTTGGACTTAGAGGAAGTCCTTTCTTTGCCCTTGGGGGGTGCCGGAGCAGACTGGAGTTGCTCCCCTCCCTGATCCACCTGCTGGTCAGCCATCCTTAGTAGAGCAATGGGGCAGCGTTTACTCACAAACAGTAGACTTTGATCACACCAGAAACATTAAACGGAGCCTTGAATCCACACAGAAATGACAGCAGTAGCTGATGACAGTTGCTCACCCATGTGAGTAGTTCAGCCAATGAGGCGTGTTGCCAGGCAGATTAGCAGCCTGGCTGCTGGCGCCTCGCCAAATTGCGCCAAAATTCAAGCGGGAAATCCCTCCCCTGCGTCAATTGAGGGGGGGGAATGGCGGGCGCTACCAACTGCCGCCCTCGGGGGGGGTGAAGTTCCCCTCAGCGGCGGCGTGCACAGCCGTTTAGGCGCCGTGACTTGCGACTGTCAAGAAGCCTGGGGAATTCCCCGCTCGCCGCTTGTGTTTCCTGCAGCCGCTCGCTCTCTTTCTGCGGCTTCGGCTGAGAGCGCTTTAGGCAATTAACAGCTATCAGCTGTGAGGCGCTTCGAACGCTTCTCCGGCATCAGCTGGGAAGCGCAGCTGCCGTTAATTCCAGGCTCAGCCACCAAGCCTTTCCGCTGCCCCCTTAAGTGGGTAGGGGGCGGAGCCCTCCCACTTGGGGTGAACGAGCCAGATATGGCCACGGAGGTCAGGGATCTCCGGCTCAACCTTCCTCTTCAGGGCAGTACTCGCGGGGAGAAGAGGCCCCATGAGGAGAACGTTGGGGGTGCTGCTCGCGGAGGGCAGAAACCCCTAAAGGATGAAAACCTGTGAAGACATAAAAAACAACATTAAAAAGGCAATACATTCATTATTATATTTATTACAAAAATAATTCATTAAATTAACATTTCCTAAACCTACTCCCTCAGGAGTAAAAAAACTCATAGTCCCTATCGTAGGCTGAGTTTTTTTAAACTGAGGTACTGGGGCAGCAAGGGGGCGGTACTTACTTAATATGTTAATTATATTAATTTAAAACTCAGTCCCTACCAATAAGACTTGAGCTAAATCCCATGCTGGACTCTCCTTCCAGAGGCATGGGAGAAAATACAGCAGCACTACTTTATGCTGTGCTCAGAAAGCAGGAAAAAACAATTTGGCATTACCAACTGCAATGTTTTGGCAATTTTCAAGGATAGTTCCATGTAAAGTGCAGTGTAGTGTCACAGTCAAGACTACCTGTAAAATAAGTCATGGAGAATGTGTAGTGGTGAAACTCAAAACAGTCTACCTGCAGCAGAAGGAAGATTCAGTGAAATGTTTCAATGCTTATACTACTATACAAATAAATTATTCATATTCTTATATCGGAACAATAAACAGAACATTTTAGAATGCTTTATTACAAGCAACAAAGTTCCAGCAAGGCACTTTAACATAATAGCAGCAACAATACTACAGTACTTTACCACTTATAGATATGAGTGTCTAATATGTTATTCTAACTATTAGGATTTTGTACAACAAACTGAATATGTTTTAAAATCAGAACAATTTTGACATTCACATAGAAGTAATTGGGATATAAATAAAACTGAATATGAAAGATGAGGGCAAGGGCTACAAATTCTCTGAAAAGTATGTTTTGTGCTACCATGCAAAGGAGGTTTTTGAAGCAGGTCTAACCATCCCTTGTGCCAATGTTAATGAACGGAAAAGACCTTGTGAAGATCTGAGGGAAGCAAAGGATTATCTTCAGTGCTTGTGTTACATTTAAGAAATACAGTGGTGCGTCTCTGGAAAATTGGGAACAAGGGGGGGTAGATTGTTATTTCCCTCTTGCAGTAAAATTAAGAATGCTTAGAATGAGGGACCATCAAGATAATGGATAATCCCTTTCCTGTGGAAAATACAAAGTGACTGGCTCAGAAGACAGAAAAACTGCTATGAACAGCCTTAATGCTTAATAATCCTAGCTTTAGAAGTACTGTACAAACTCCTGGGCTAAAATGTTCATCTGCAGCCATCATTGTGGCAAGGCTCCAAGTTGTGTATTAAACAATCTTTTCCATCTGTGAGAAAAAAACTGTTTGGGTGGTGCCTGGAATGAGTCCTTTGACAGCGATGGAACAAAGAGTGCAACTTTGATACCCATTCTGAGGAAAGAGCATGAGTCTCTCATGCTCAAGCATGAGTCAAAACATGCCAGAAATTATGAACTAAGTCAAACAGGAATGAAACCACGTGATACATAAATTAATTTCTTCAAGTCTACTGGAATACAAGACTACAAACAAAGTGGCTACTGCTCAACTAATTAAAAAATAGAGGTGCTGCATTGACTTGCCCACACCTCAGAAAAAAAACTATTGAGTTCAATGTTGGGAAGTCTCTTGAAAGCCAAATAAATCCTGTCTTCTGATAGGAAATGCAGAAATCTCCAACCACTTTTTGACTGAGCAAATATAGCAGTGAACAGTCCCAGGAAGAAGGAAGGTTGTCAATCCCAATGTCAAGTTTCCAAGGGATGAAACCCAACTTAATTCTTCAATGCCTGAAAAGGACAAAGGGATACAAGAATGAAGGGATAGGATCAGATCAATGTGAATTGAATTAAAAATTGCTCTAGCAACCACCATGATACATCAAAGCTACAGGTTAGATTGAGAATTTTAAAAACTTGATGGCAAAACATTTAGGAATTGCAGCAGCAATTAAGCAATTAAGTCCCCTAATCACCTTTGTTGCTCTTTTCTGCAGTTTCCAGTCTCAACATCTTTTTTACATTGTAGTGATCAAAATTGGATGCAGTATTCCAAGTGTGGTCTTACCTAGGCATTATAAAGTGGCATTAACACTTTGTGTGATCTTGATTCTATCCTTGTTTAGGCAGCCTAGAACTGTGTTGGGGTTTTTGGCAGCTGCAGCATATTGCTGGCTCTCATTTAATATCTAGGACTCCAAGATCCCTCTCACAATCACCATTATTAAGCAAGGTACCACATATACTGTACCTGTGCATTTTGTTTTTCTTGCCTAAATGTAGAATCTTACTTTTTCACTACTGAATTTTATTTTGTTAGATAGCACCTAATGTTCAAATCTGTCAGGATCCTTCTGTGTCTTAAGCCCACCTTCCATAGCGTTGGTTATTCCTGCTAGTTTGGTGTCATTTGCAAATTTGATGAGTTACCCATCTATTCCCTTGTCCAAATACTGTATTTTTCAGAGTATAAGACGCACCGGAGTATAAGACACAACTTACTTTTAGGGGAGGAAAATAAGGGGAAGAAGTCTATCTACCAGGTATTCATCTGGCTAGCATCCTTAATCTGTTCAGCTTCAGTACATTATTTTATCATCTGGTTAGGGCTGAAAAAGCCTTTTTCAGAGGGAGTGGGAATGAAAACAAGCCTGCAAAGACTTAGGGCAGGAAAAAAACGGCTTTGGAAGGAGTATGAAGCTGGCAAGATCATTAGCACTTCGTTAGGGCTGGAAAAATAAGCTTTGAAAAAGCTATGTTCAGAGTATAAGACACACCCAAATTTATAGCCTCTTTTAGGGAGGAAAAAGGTATAACTTATATTCCAAAAAATACGGTAACTGATGAATATATTGAAGAATACTGGGCCTAAAACAGAACCTTGGGATAACCCCTGCATAACTCCCTCCACATAAATGCAGTACCATTGAGGACTACACATTGAGTGCGGTTGATCAGCCAGTTATGAATCCATCTGATAGTGATGCTGTATATGGCCGGCCGAAACAGGGACTCCAGGAAGGACGTCTCCGTGATGTCAAAGCTCCGCCCCTAGAATTCCCTATTGGGATTCCCCACCTCCGTTTGAGCCTCCCGACCGGCCGAAAGCTCCACAGCTCTTCTGAGAAGGTGACAGCTGGGCGGCGGCCCTTCTCAGCGTTCTCCTGAACATGAACTTTTGCCGAGAAGCGCCCCTGTTTCAGAAGGTGACAGCCAGGCGGCGGTGCTTCTCGGTGTTCACCTGAACCTGAACTTTTCAGATTCGGGAGAGTGATGAGAAGCGCCTGGGCGGCAGTGCCCAGCAGAGCACCGTTTTTGCAGGGGGGTTTTGGGGGGGGGGGCTTGCACGCATTAATTGGTTTTCCATTGTTTCCTATGGGAAAAATTGATTTGTCTTACGAACTTTTCATCTTACGAACCTCCTCCCGGAACCAATTAAGTTCGTTAGACAAGGTATCACTGTATATAGTTCAGTGGTTCTGAGATCACATAGCTGTAATTTTGCAAAAGATATTGATCTTACACTTGCATCCCAGTCCTATTGTGTATATTATTAATATATTCACTATTTACAGAGTAAATACTGAAGATCAATTAGAATATTTCATATTCAAAGGAAATTTTTTATTCAAATTCTACTAAAGTTTAACCATACAGACCATTCTCAGCATTCTAGTTAATAAAAAGTTATTTTGAAAGTAAGATTCTAAAATAAAATATGCATCATAGTTTTATAATCAGATTTTTCAGAATTTTCCACCAATAATATGGAAATTAGTTAGATCATGGGTGATAAAAATTCAGAATATCATGTTCTACAACAGAAGCATATATATTGACTAATTATAAGAAACGTTTACCAACGACAAACACTGGTGGTACTGTATGTAAGATAAATAAAGAGAATAGTGTCAATTTTGCATTTTTAGATGTTGAGAATCAATATTATTTGTACTCCTAATTACTAGTAATCATTTTCTAATACATAATAAATGAACACTCTGGGAGACTAAAGTAATTTCAAATAATAAAAATAATCCTTTAAAAAACCTGAAGAATGTTGAAGGTGAAGTCTGCACCATGGAATATATCAGAAAATAACTCTTTCTCCTTGAGTTCGTTCCCACCAAAGCATGCTATTTAATGTTCCAAAACTCTCTTCTTCTTCTTGCTCTTTGGCAAGTTCCACAAAAACCTACAAATAATACAATCATTTTAATACAACAAATTATCTAAAATCGTTGATCAAAGCCATAGTAGATGGTAGAGGTCAGTATTAGTGATAATGACATATAGAAAATTTTGACTTGGGATGTAAAGCAAGAATATGATATAAAATAATGAACTTGTGACTATAATTCATATCTGGTGCAGAGATGAGAGTCAAGTTTACTTATGAATTAAGTGAGTAAAATCAGAAATTCAGAAACTATGGATGAGTGAGTGTCGTTTCAATTATTGTTGGTTTTAAACAGAATTAGAAAATGTATGTATATAAGCATTAGTAAGTATAATACAGTACAATTATTTGGAAAGGTCTGTCTGAGTTACCTGTTCAAGGGTTGCTTGAGAAAAGCTGTACTCTTCAATATTAAAGGCATGTTTTGCTGTTTAAAAAAAATAAAAACTGTTAATTGTCATTGAAAGATAGGTATCAAAATATTTGATATTAAGATACTTTACAAAAAACCCAATTCCATCTGATGCCAAAACCATTGAACAGCTACATCATTCCAAAAGCCCAAGCACATGATGATTTACAAAACTACTAAAATTATATCTGCATTGAGACCTAATCAACTTTTATGTGCACTCTTAGTTAATCTGTTGGAATGCTTTTCTCAGTGGAAGTGATTTCTATTAATAGAAGAAACTACATGTTTGGATGTTTTTTCCTCTTCAAAGTCTTATTTGTGATTTTGAAAAGGGGGAGAGAATCAGCAGTAGTGTATTAGTGTGGAACTGGTTTTCATTCATGGATGTACTTAGTCAAACATTGTTTACAGGTTAAAAAAAAAGAATGTTCTCTTCTCAAAACACACACCTCTGTAACAGTTCTATTATTCAACTAACTTCTCTACACAACCTGAAAGCCAGTCAGAAGGCTGGAAATTAGGATATGCAGTCTTTTGAATTTAATCACCATAATGTGACTAGGAACATGAACACACATCTGCCTGCAATATATTAAAAATAACTGGATCAGCTGGTTGCTCTGTGCAGCTGCTGCACAATCCTGCAGATACAATTGCTTCAGTGTATTGCAGATATGTTCTTCAATACACTGTATGTATGTATATGTTCATGCTTCCAAACACTTTATGAGACTGAATCGAAAATAGTTAAAACTTCATTCATTACAATAGCTTGATATATATTAAATGTATCTGACTGAACAGAAATGGATGAAATCATGACATGAGATTGTAAAATGAGGAGGATAGATTATTAAGAACATGAAAAGATTAACAGACAGACATTTTAAGATTATCAATTCACTTAGTATTCTGTTACCTTCCTCAAGTTTGGAAAAAGACAGGGCAAGTGAGTGGACATCTTCCTTTGGGATTTTGTATGATGAAATTGAGCTAAAACTGCAACAAATAAAAGAAAGGAAGTATATTCTAAAACAAGTAGTTTGAGTAATAATAGTTTAAGTATTTTAATGCAATGTCATCCGATATTTCCTCAGACACCAAGATTGTACAGGAAGGTCAATGATGTCAAAATGATAGAGGCAACCAACAAGTGAAACCCTGCCCTCTTTTAATATGCACTGTAAATTGTACACATACAAAAACTGTCATTCAGTCATGCTCACCATTTTGAGAATATTGACCTTGCTTAAGGACATTACTGATAAATACAATTGTTTCCTTTGCTTTATCCATTTATGAATAATACTTATTGGATACATTTACTGAGATATAGTATAAGTCAGAAAGACTTCTGATTACAGAATTCCATACTGTACATTCATAACATTAGCCAAACCAGTAAATAAACGTTAATCACAGAGACAAACTAAACATGTTTAGAAACAATGCACTCTGATACAATTGAGCATATACACTGCATAAAACCAGAATTAATGTAAAATTGCCAAGATTAATTAGTAGGATGGAAGACAAACTAACAGCCATATAAAAAAAGCTTTTCTATTCAGTAGTGGGTTCTAAAACCTGTTGCTACTGATTTGTATGTGCTTGTATGCGCACATGATGCATACACATAAGTGTCCCAGCAGTGAAGTGCTTCCAAAATTTTTACTACCACACTGTGGGCGAGGCTTATGCAGGACACCCTGCATTTTCTTTCAACATCTTTCAGTGCAAATTGGGTGCTTTGGGGTGCAGCTCCATTTTTGCTACCCCATTGGGTCCCCCCCCCCTGTCTGGGCAGCAGCCCACCCGAGTCCCAGGCAGGTGGGTGGAGTCTCCCGCCTCTGCCGCTACCAGTTCACCGAACCAGGAGCAAGCCTTTGCTGTTTCAACTCCTTTGAAAGGCCAATAAACTTTAAGAGAGAAAAAGAGATAGGGAGAGCTGATTACAGAATTGCAAGGCCAGGATCCTGAAAGAAGTCAGACTACAATTCTGGAGGGAGAAACTATAGGATGGTTTGGTGCAAAGGAAATAAGGAGTAAAAAGGATTCCAGGGGAAAATAAGATAGATATTAATAAATTTGTGACCAGAGAGCTCCAAATATAAGTACCAATGATTTTAGTACTGGGTGTTGGTTCAAATAAGTAGAGCCTTTTGGTACAGCAGAACATGAGAAAAGTGGAAATGATTCAGATAATTGGGAATGGAACTATGCTAGACAAAGATCTGAGACACAATGAGGAACATCTGCCAAAAGACTTGCAGTAATGTAAGAGTATCAAAAAATATCACCATAGCAAAGAGTATCAAAAAACACCATAGCAAGCACTAACAAAACTATTCTCTAATGATGCTCAGGAACCATAATTAAATATTCAGTGGTTGAGACTGTCAAATAGTGCCATCAGGTCCAAAAACAACTGGCAATAACAATAAAATGTTAAGAATTTAGCACTGAAATATCATTCAGTATTTGACAAAGTGTTTTCTTAGTTGAGTTCCTGGCTGAAATCCTGATAGTTATGGATTGGAAATGTCATTAGAAGACAATAAAGAATCAATTATGGGAGGATACTCTCAGAAACCTCAGATCAGAAAAAGGAAACAGAAACCGAGTCCAGTAATCTGAAGGAAAAAAAAGAAACCAAGGAAGAATTCTCCAATAAAGGGCAAAGAAGAACATGTTTTAAAGTTTGAAAAACTACTTGTGTTTAAAGAAAAGTTCAGCAAGACAGAAAACAGGTTAGAATAAGAGGCAGAAAATCAGATACATGTACAAGAAAAAGGATTGAGGAAGGAGACCAACAGAGTTCGAGGTGCAAATTGTTTGTAGAACATTGTGGACATGACAACATACAAGAGATACATACTGGGCAACAGCGGGGCGAAGGCGTTAGCCCACTGGGGCGAAGAGTACCCTCCTGATCGGAGACAAAAGCATCTGTTCCTGCACCTTGAAGCATGGTGGGCTTGAAGCTACAGTGCACCATGTAAAGAAAAGGAAGCAAGCGATTGCTACAGACTACAACCGAAACTCCACATTTGATTTTCACAGGATCGTGGATACAGGTGAGAAGGAGACTCGACCATAGGGAAGAGGAAACTAAGGTGCTCAGAGAAGACAAGGTTGAGCAGAGAAGACAAAGTTGAGCAGAGAGACATGGACAAAACTTCGCGGAGAAATACAAAAGAGAAGAAAGCCAAACAGGATTACTATGGTAGATTTGGAATAGTACTTTCCTTTTTTGCCAGATCATTTCTTACTGGTGTTTGAAAATCGAGCACAGGACAATAGTCTAGACATCGGAGTAAACAATAATATGGCTTTGTTGGTGGATGACTTTGCAGTCTTGGAAAGGAAGAATTCTATTGCCGTGCATGAGAAGCAGTACCCCGATTGTAGAACCCGAAGAGATTGTGACTTCAAAAAAAGAAAAACAAATTGGACAACTGACGCTTGTATAATATCTATTGGTATCATTATGAAAAGAACTATTACTACTCTCCCCTACTTTTTAGATTATAAGAGTATACCCTTTCTCTCCTAAGGGTTCCATCCTAGATAAATATTCCCCTTTTTTCCTTTTCTTCTCATAGTAAGGAATAATAACAAATTTATCTAGGGTATATATATTAAATAGCACTTATTAGTAGTATTGAATGTGTAATTCTATAATAGATTTTATAATTAATGAACTAAAATTGAACTAAAACTGTATATTATAAACTTATTAAGCAATTAACAATTCTTATTAATTGAAGTGTATAGATTATTGATTTGTACTGATTGAAATTTATAAATTATACACTGATTATATATTGGACACAATTATATTTAGAGTGTTTAGACCACACAGATAGATTAGTAAAATATTGAAAGACCATTTAAGTAACATGTAAAAATATTTATAATACTATATACAAATTAATATTTATATTTTATATTATTTATTGTATTACTTATAGTTGTATTTATATATCTATATATTTATAAGCATACAAAAAATTCAGATAATAGTCTTTACCTAATATATTTTTGAGAACTATATCAAGAACATATTGAATGAACTTTAGCGATAAATTAACATAACAAAATATAAAGAAATCACATGGTAATCTGGAATGGGATTTATAGAATCTTAGAACAATTCTTGATACTAAAAGAGATGACAAGTAGCTTAAACATGTCTACAAGGGGCAGAAAGAAACTAGTACCAGTCACAAGTTACTACAGGTCTACCTTCACCAGCTACCCAAAGACAAATAGATAAAATGCTAACAACCGAGAAGGGAACATCCATGATACAAAATATGAATAGTACAGTACATTAAATATTGTTCAGGAAACTAAGCTCAAACTATAAAAATGATTACACAGAGAGTTAAAATCAGATAAAATAAATACCAAAATGGAGACAATACAGGCTGCCAATAAAAAAAAAAAGAGCAATGAATAAATATTTGGGGGGGGGGAGAGAGAAACTGAATAGAATGAAAAAAAAATTGAGAAGGTGGATCAAAAAATGATGGAATCCAATAAGGAAATAGAAACTTCGCTAATCCATTTAGAGATGAATAGTCCTCTTACTTCGTGAAGTTCCAGAATATTTCTGAGAATAAGGAAGAAGATTTGGGAGAAGTAATGGCAGGGTTGGTGGCAGAGATCTTACAGTAAAGCAAAAATGAATTCATAAATGAAAGACGAGGTCTTTAAAATACAAACTAATCATGGTAGGCGCCACCACCTGCCATTTAGTTTGCCAGAAGAAAGACTAGAGACAACATATATGCAGCCACACGAGGGGGGGGGCTTCGACATACAAGGAGAGAGAGATAAATATTTTGAAACAAGTCCCAAGAAGGATGAGGGAACTCAGGAGAGATTACAGAACCCTGACAACCATACTAAATACAAAAAAATATCTTGTTCAGATGGATCATCCCAGAGGAGATGATAATTAGTCTGGAAGGAAGGAAAGTAAAGGTGGATACCTTGGAGAGGGCGCAAGAAATATATGACCAACTTGTTGGCATAGAGGAAGAAATGGAAAGTGGGGGAAAACTGTAGTTGACAAGTCGAGAGGAAGGATAGGAGATAGAAGACGATGACAAGAGTGTGGAAATCAAAGAGACTGAAGAGTTAAATACAAGTAGAAAGGGTTAAAACAAGAATGCAAAGGGCAGCTGAAGCACCCAAATAAATAACTAGAAAAAGATTAAATTAAAACTAATGGGAAATGCAAAAGGAAACCAAACTCATATTAAATAATGCACAAAAAGAAGGAAATATTTTTGAAACTGGTCAAACAAAAAGTAGAAATAATCTGTAAACAAACAAAAAAAATATTCAGAATATCAAAAACTAGAACAGCTATATGAATCATTGGGGGTAGGAGAGAAAGGTGTAGTAATAATGTATAAAAGGAGATTAAGTCCAAAGAAATAAAGGTGGACCCTATATGGAGATATATAATGGTAGAGGTAGAATTAGGATGAGAAAATGAACATATATATACCCAATAGAAAAACAAAAAAAGTTGTATCAACAGATACATGAGAAATTACTATCAATTAATTATAAAAATATATAATTATATGTGTGTGTGTGTGTGTATATATATATATATATATATATATAATATTATAAAAATAATAATTATATACCATTACAATGGTATAATCGATCCCAAGAAAGATTACACAGCCAGGGGAAAAAAAGGGGGGGGAAACACATTACCAGATTCCATTAGTGCTATGATAGAAGAACTAAATTTGATAGATATGTGGCAGCTATTACATCCTAGAAGCAAACAATATACATTTCACTCAATTTCATATCAATCCTTCTCTGGAATAAATATGGTCTGAACAAACCAAAAAATGTGCAAAAACAGGTTTTTTTAAATCAGTCGCAAATATATGGGCAGACCATAATCCCTTAATAGTAGTATGGAGAGGAAGGGAGAGAGGAACAAGGAGATGGATGTTAAACACAAAATTATTGCAAGAAGAAGAGTATATAAGTACAATAACCAAGGAAATACATTTATTTATGAATGAGAAGAAGCAACCAATGACTATACAAAAGGTATGGGATACACTAAAAGCATACACAAGGGGAATAACAATTGCCTATATGGCAAATAAAAATAAAAATAAATGGCAAGATTACAACAAAAAGTTAAAAGATATTAAGCAGTTGGAATACAAGTTACAAAAAGAACCAAAATATGACAATATATATAAATTACTAATGGAAGACAAACATAATGTAGATTTAATAGAACAGGAATATATTAAAGACATTAGATTAGTTAAACGAACATTTTTTTGAAACAGCAAATAAGCCTAGTAGATGGCTGGCTTATAAAATTAAAAAGAAAAAAAGATAATAGAGCAATACATCAATTAGTAGATATAACAAGAAAAGTACAACATTCAGAGGAAAAATAAAAGAAATAGCCACAGAATACTATAGGGAATGGTATATAGACAGGACCCAATAAATATAGGTAAAATAACCAATTACTTAAAGGAAGTAAATATGCCAAAGAGAGAGGATATTGATAAGGAAATGTTAAATAGGGAGATTACATTACAAGAAATTCAAAATGCATTAAAGAAACAATATAACAAATCACCAGGGAAATTTTATTTAAAAATGGGTAATGTACTCAAGAATATTTTACTAGAATATCTAACAATGCACTTACAGGCGCCAGGATACCAAATACGTGGAGGGAGACATATAAATTTACGATCATGAAAGAAGATGCCGAGGAAAACCAAATTCAAAACTACAGGCCAATTTCGTTGTTGAATGCCGATTACAAAATCTTTATGACAATCATGGCAGAAAGAATTTTTAAAAATTAAATAAAATTATTAATTTGGATCAAAATGGATTCTTACCAATGTGGCAGATAAAAAACTGTTGTGGTTGGCTCTGGCCCAGCTTCTGCCCCAAGGAATGTGGAGGTGGATGCAGGGGAAACATCAACATGTCATAGGCCTGTTTTATTGCTGACAGAGTCAGGGAGTGAAGTTTCCTCGGAAGACGAAGAAGGTGGGGGTGACTTGGAAGAGGGGAGTTTGGCAGACAGCTCAGGAGGAGATCAATCATCCTTATCATTCCTGGATTCTGAACAACAATTTATGACACATCCACGCATGCGTAGAGTGATGCATAGGAGACAACAACTGAAGGATTATTACAGGAGATAAATGAGGCCACTTGTGGTTGGGTGGGGCTGTTGTAATTAGTGCTACAGACAAAAAAGCAGCCTGCTGTTTTAGCCTCATGGCAGTTTATCTGATTCATAGTTTCATCAAGATCGTGGTTTTTGCTGTTCAAGATTGTGTGTGGACTTTCTGGACTTTAGAATTGGACTCAATTTCCCAGTTATTGGGTGAGAATTTGGATTGCATTTAACCTGTACTTTGTGTGTACCAGAAAATCTCTTTGACATTTAAAAAGGGAGCTGTTTCTGTTTTTCTGTTGATAAAGACCTTTGGGTTTTCCTTCTATCATGTGGTGTGTGTCTTTCTGGACTAATTACCCTGTAATTATGGGCGGTTGAGACATGCCGGCAGAACAAAAAACAATACAAGAATCGTTTTAAATATATTGGAATATTACAAAGCGCATAACAATAGCATTTAGACTTATACAGTAATCCCTCATTTTTCGCCGGGAATATGTTCCAAGACCACCCGTGAAAAATGAATTTCCATGAAGTAGAGGAAAGATAGTTTTTTTATACATTTAACGAGTATTTGGACTTTTAAAACCCACCCTTTGCATTAAACAGTCATTCTATGTTTCTCAGCTGGAACTACATGTGATATCCTACCAGTTTCTTTAATAGAGTACAATAGTACTGTAGAAAATGGTATGAATTTTTAATGGATTTAAAATGTTCAATGGATTTAAACCCCCTTTGAAAACCCATGAAGTAGCGAATCCGCAAAAGATGAACCATGAAGTAGTGAGGGATTACTGTATACCGCTTCATAGTGCTTTTACAGCCCTCTCTAAGTAGTTTTGCAGAATTAGCTTATTGCCCCCAACAATCTGGGTCCTTGGTCTTCGTGACTGGAAACTCTATTATAAAGCAGCATCCCCGATGTGGATTAAGGAGTGGATAAATTTATCAAACAAAAGATTATTGGTATTGGAGGGCTACGATCTCCAGATGGGCTGGCGTGCTTATTTATGGAACAATGGAACTAAATTACATTCAAATTTCAATCAGCATCTAATTAGAAATACTCTTATAAAAATATGGTATGAAATCAAAAAGTAAAATTATTTGAAAATTCCTAGAATAGGTGTTTAAAATTATACACGCAGGCTGTCGGCGGACTTGTTGCTTCTGCCTGCCAAGAGAGCCGGGCGTGGGCAGCAGCCAAGAAAAGTCGGAGCCGGTCCGGTGCAGCAGGAAAGGGACGGAGAAGGCTCACTGGCAGCCCTTGCCCATTGCCGCGCCTTCGCTTCCCCCCCTCCCCCGCTGGATCCGGCAGCGTGCTGAGGGGAATTGCCGCGGACTGGAAAAACCGCCACCCTTCGCCGGGAGTGCCGTTCGTGGCTCTCTCAGGCGAGGACTGAAGGGAGGGTCCGTGCGCGGCCGGCTAGGTGGCGATGCCAAGGCGGCCTGGGGGTTTTTGGGGCTGTTTTTTCCCCCTTTCGGCGGCTTTGGGAAGAACCTTGCCGGGTGATGCGGCGCTGAAGGCAACGCCGCTCTGAGGAAACGGGGCTCTCTCGCGTGGCTCTCCGGTGTGTGTGCGCGCGCGCGGTTCTCCCGCTCCTGTGTGTCGCCGGCTCTGCGCGCTTTCAGCGGGGGCTGCCCTGCGCTTCTTTTTGCTGCCCGAACGTCAGGAGTTCCCTCCGGCTCAGCGGGGGGGTTTTTTGTTTTGAAGAGGGGAGAGGCCGTGGGGCGGATGGGCAGTCAAAAAGGGCGGGTGAAGGAGGGTGCAGCGGCGAGGTGAAGGCAAGGGGCGCACGGCCGACCGGCTCCAAGGCGAGCGGCTGGAGCTGCGCCCTCCTTCGCCCGCCTCCTTTCCGGCAGCTCCCCGCGCGCCCCTCGCCTTCGCTCGCCGCGGCGCCACCGCCTCTTCCCCTGCCGAGGCTCAGCTGCAAGCGGCCAGCGAGGCCGACCGGCTCCGAGGCGAGTGGCCGGAGCTGCGCCCTCCTTCGCCCGCCGGGCGAGGCTAAGGCGAGGGGCGCGCGGCTGCAGCGAGGAGCCGAAGATCCGGGTTTCCCCTTTCCGTGGGCGGCGGGGAAGACCCAGGGAAGGTTCCTTCGGCCGCCTAGCAGCAAGGAGCCGAAGATCGCTGCCCACGGAAAGGGGAAACCCGGATCTTCGGCTCCTCGCTGCTGCTGCGCTGCCGAGCAGATCAGCTGCTAGGCGGCCGCTCGAGAGCAAGAGGGGGAGAGATAGAGAAACAGAGAGAAGGAAAGAAAGAGATGAGAGAGGGAGGAAGAGAGTGTGAGAGAGGAAGAAGCAACATAGAGAAAGAGAGAGAGAAAGAAAGATGAGAAAGGAAGGAAGAGAGTGACGTCATCGGGTGGGAAAAATCGCGATATAGCGTTTCGCGAAGATCGAGATCGCGAAAATCGAGGGATCTCTGTATATTCAATATTGGAAGAACAATCAAACCCCACTGGAAAATGTACTAATGGGCAAAATTTATAGGTGTGCCAAAATAAGAAAATGTCCCAAGTCTTTACAAGAAAGAGAAGAACTAGGAGACTGTACACTCTGTAGTTCAGAGTGGTGGATGATGCTAATAACAAAACAAGGGGGTAAACTGGGGAGAAGTCATGATTTGAAAAATGAATGACAGCTTGAAACAAAGCTTGCTTTGTCTCTCACAGAGGATGCACCTGGTTGGAAGAAGCTCTTTCCAGGTGCTTTTCTGGCATATTGGCAGCCACCTGAAGGACACCAGGTCAAGAAACTGACAAGAGACTGAAGGATATTGAAAGTCTTTCTGAAGCTTACTTATTCTCTGTCCCATCATAGCCTAAACAAAATTAAGACTAAGCTATTTGGATTTCAAATTTACAAAAACAAATATTCATTTTTATCATCACATTTAGAAACAGCCCATCTCCAAGTTGCAGTTGCGATGAAACTTTCTATAAACCTTTTCAAAGTAAATAGACAATCAAAAAGTTAACAAGAAATCTGAAGATGTAATTTGAGACCTAACCATCAAAATACTACAAAAGGAGCTTAGAACGTAGATACTTAAGCAAAAAGCATTGCAAATAGGAAACTGAAGAGTCACAGACAATGAGGAATGGAACTGCAAAAGGAGCCCTCTTAATCCTGTGGTACAGGTACATACAGATGCCAGCCATTATTTTAGCCTTAGTGAAAAGACTGGGTAAAAGAATGAGAAATTTAAAAACTACAATGAAATCCTATCAATAAGATTATCCTGTAATATTAAACCTGCACATAAAAATTCTAAAACAAATAAATATATTTGTATAATATTATACAGATGTCAACATTTATTATTAAGATTCTATTAGATATAATTTTCTATTGTATATACTAAAAATTACAATAAATACTCAATCTGGATTATATGAAAGACATTTTGTCTTTGGAGAAAAAATGCTCTTTAATTTTAAAAACATACTATTCTTCCTTTGGACACAAAACCAGTTTGTTTCAGGGCCATATTGTCAACAGACCATGTTTCAGCTGGATCATGCATGGTCCATACATTAATATACATATCCAGAATTCCTAAATATTCTATCTTTAGAGATGGAATATTTTGCACATACATACAATATATATCATAATTGTTGCGCAGTCAGTATTGTGTAACTTGGTGTTAAGTTACTGTCATCTTTTAATAGGAAAAGGATCTATTTTAAAATTACTATTAAGCATCCAATTGTTTTTTAACAAAAAACAATTGTCCATAGAATAAATTTCATTTCATACATTAACTGTTGAATCAGAACTAGAAGCTGGGGCCTTTCAAATTGCATCTCTATTATTATTATTTAATTGATTGAAACTTAGAAATCAAGATTTTACCTAGCTGACACAGATCAGATTAGCCAGTGAGAAGGCCCTAGAATAAATCAAGCACTACTATAATCAGGCATGCTCCATCCATTATTCTCTTTAATCCTAATGCCTCAGTGGAATGAAACAGCTCTAGTATGAGAAAGAATTGATTAATAGCCATTTGACTTGTAACAACAGCCTTTTACCTTTCCTGGGGTCTTCCATTGGGAAAGATATGCAAAACTGCCCTCTGGAGCTGTTCCTTCATCTGTAAATCTGGAACTTCTTTGAATTTCATTTCTAAGAAATATCCTTTGCCAAATTTAGTCTTGAGGTGTTGAACTGTACCAATGCACCTATCAGATGTTCGGGGCAGGAAGGAAGCAGGAAAAAATAGATTTGATATTAAAATCCTTAAATTGGTGTTAATTATAAATTTAGCTTTATTTTGTCCCCAAATGAAGATACCTCAATTTTCCAGACACCAAAATAGCCACTCGATCACACACAGCTTCTGCTTCTTCCATGTAATGAGTAGTCAGAATAGCTGCTCTCTTTTTACTTTTAAAGGCTGCTCGGATGGCTTTCCTATCAAACAAAATAGATACTCAGAAAAAATTAGTCTTGCTAAGCCAACTCTTCTTTATATCAGTCTAATACAACGCCCAATCTGATTAGCGTAAAAAAATCTACTAAACCCGCAGCTAAAGAAGAACAAGTGGGAACTAAATCTGGATAAAATGAAACTTCTGCTGTTAAGAAAATAAAATAATAAGGTTCCATCTATTTTAGATAACATTGCTCATCCCTTGAAAGTGTAAGTTTAAAGTCTGGAAATGCTCTTTGCTCTTCAACTCTTCCAATATAAATAAATGATGGCTATGGCATGGAGTATTATTTATTAATTTGGTTTCTATGTTCCTTCATTCCAAAAAGCTCTGAGCAGCTTTCAGGAAATAAAAAAAAGAACTAAAGCCAATTTAAAAAGAAAACATTTAACAATTAAACATAACCAAGTAATTATGTCACAATTCAGAGATAGAACTCACTTTGTTAGGTGCAAGCAATCCTAGCTACATGTGAAGGATTCAAGCTAATTATCATATTGTACCCAATAATGGGTTTTCAAACTGTCTACTGGCTCACAAGCGCAGAGGTGTCCCGGGTGGGTGGGAGGAGTCTCACAGAACAAGGCTATTCCACCACTGATTGTACCTATACAACAGGGGTGTCCAACTCGATTTCATTGAAAACCGTCTCAGGATTATGTTTGACCTCAGGGGGCTGGAGTGGGTGTAGCCAGGGTGGGTGTGGCCAGCTCAACGTCACTCATGTCAGAGATGTCTGTGGTGGACCGAATGCTCTGCCAGAGAAAACGGGGTCCCAAGGTCCATTTTCACTGGCAGAGTCACCACAGGCCAGTCCTCCACAGTTTCCAGTATGGCTCTGTGGACCAGATCTAAGCATCACAGGCCTTGAGTTTGATACCCTGCTATCCAAGAATCTCTCCTGACTCTTAAGGGAAACCGTCCCCCGTCTCAAGGCTCAATCTCTGTTCTGGCTGGTAGTTTCCCAATACGCCTCTCCAAGAAACTCTAATAAAAAGGTTTTTTATGACTCTTCAGAAGATTAATTGGGAGCTTTCCCCCAAACAGGGAGTTCCACAACAGTTCCACAAGGGAGAGGGGACTATTTATTTAGAAATTTAAAATTGTTTGCACATGATGACTCAAGGTGGCATACAGAAATATAAAAACTGTCATTGAGAAAACTTGATAATGGGGTCTCTGCTGATAATATTATCAGCACAAAGATATTCAGAAAGCCTTCTCTGACTGTATCAGGCAGGTAAATTAAACCTGGCAGCTTCAGAGAAATTTAGGCCATGAGCCAAGTGGGTCCTTAAAGATAATAGCTAGCACCTTGAATTGCACTTCAAAGCTAATCAAGAGATAATGCACTTCCCATAATTGAAGCATTAGATGGCCAGGTCAGGATGCACCATAATTCCTGGGTTGATATATATTTATATTATTAGTTATTTCTTCTACTTTTTGCTAGAACTTTGCTAATTAAAGAGGCAAGCTGAAGATTTCAGTTTATAGAAAATGGAATGAGGAACGGAATGAAGATATTGTATTTTAAGAGATAGTGATAAGGTTTTAATAAAGCCATTTTTGGACTTTTTGTGAGAAAATAGTCATAAAGAACCGAATTTTTATTTTGGAATTTATTAGAATTATACAAAATTATAGAATTAATATAGACTAATTTTAGAGTGAGAGTTACATGTATTTTTATTTATATATGTACCAAAGAAAGTTGAAAGCCTTTTTTTCTTTTTCTTGCATATTTTTCTTGCTTTTTTGTCTTTATTTTTTTTCTTCCTTTTAGTTTACTTTTAATGCTTTCAAAATTTAATAAAATTTTATTTTTTAAAAGGTGAATACATCCGCATCTCATGCTGATTATCCTGACTAGTTGCATAGTCAGCCAAATGTTTAGACTTGATTTGTCATTTTATCCACACATCAAGCCCTTCCTAAGGACCTGGGATAGGTAGATCTTGGCTGATAGTGTTAGGGATATCAGACGTAGGATGTAAGTTGTTCTAAGTAAAGCTGCCTTTTGCAACTAACTGGTCGTGATTTTGTCAATGCTGATCTAGCTGTTTTGGAATTGCACCCAAGGCACCTATTACTATTGATTCTACCTTTGCTTTCTTTGCTTTAATTTCTAACTGAAGATCTTTGCATTTTGTGATTTTTGCCAGTTCTTTTGTTCTGCTGCAACTTCTACTATCAAGCCTTTTTTCATCGCAACAACTGTTACATCTGGGGTACTTTGTGATGAGTGCTTGCCTTTTTGAATTATAAAGTCCCAGAGCACTTTAGCTTCTTCATTTTCCATTACTTTGTCTATTTTGCAGTCTCACCAGTTCTCTCTTGCAGGCAAAGGTACTACTTACAGATATTTCAATGCACCATAATTGCTATTTTGTCATGCCATTGTTTGTAGACAATGTGTGCAATATTCTTGCAACAGCTAATTTGATGATCCACTGTTTCTTCAATTTATTTGCAGAGATGACATTTGCAATCTGTTGCTGTCTTCTCAATATTTTATCCCACTTATTCTCAATTATGAGATGTACTCTTAACTCCCAGACCTAAGTTATTGCTTTTAAAAAGCAATCTACTAAATTTTATCCTTCAACTTGAGCCTGAACTATAGCCATTAAAAAGAACTCATTGAATGAGGTAACATGAGCCCATCTAACATTAGTGTCCCTAGCCATCTTTTGCTTTTTGAAAACTTATTACTGAGCCTAAAATAGCTGATGGGTATAATATTCTTAGGCTGCAATACTTTTCAGGGGGGAAATATAGCAGCTCCCTTTAAATAAATGCTGCCTTGTGATCCTTTAAAAACCATGATCCAGCATGAATCCATGAAATTGAATGAAGTCCTCTGCAATCTAAGATTCCCCAAAATTATTAAGCTGGACAGTAAGATAAAAATGATTAAGGAGGCAAATGGTAACTGGGAAAGGGGAGCCAGGATGGTAGCAGCATTTGAATAAATGGAAGTTATACCAAAAATCGTGAAATTTGTGGATTATTCTTGTACAACCTCTGCAGCAATAAGTCCTACACTGTATTGTATGTCATAATAAAAATGTTATTTTTCCAGACTTCCCAGCTGAAAATGAAGAAAAAGATGCTTCTGTTTTAAATGTTGCTGATGTTGCCATTTTTTATTTCAGGGTTAGAGAACAGATTCTCTTCGAGTAGTGAATCCACCAGATCATCTATGTAGAATGAAGAAAAGCTCCCTTTATCACCTGTCAGAGATTTATTTCATTTCATTTCATTTCATTTATTGGATTTATATGCCGCCCCTCTCCGAAAACTCGGGGCGGCTAACAACAGTCATAAACAATATACAGTAAAAATCCAATACTAAAAACTAACTTAAAACCCCCTAATGTATAAAACCAACATACGTACAAACATACCATACATACAGTTGTATCAGCCTAGGGGGAGAAGAGGTCTTAATTCCCCCATGCCTGGCGGCAGAGGTGGGTTTTGAGTAGCTTACGAAAGGCAAGGAGGGTAGGGGCAATTCTAATCTCTGGGGGGAGTTGGTTCCAGAGGGCCGGGGCCGCCACAGAGAAGGCTCTTCTCCTGGGTCCCGCCAAGTGGCATTGTTTCGTTGACGGGACCCGGAGAAGACCCACTCTGTGGGACCTAACTGGCCGCTGGGATTCGTGCGGCAGAAGGCGGTTCCTGAGATAGTCTGGTCCGGTGCCATGAAGGGCTTTATAGGTCATAACCAACACTTTGAATTCTGACCGGAAACTGATCGGCAACCAATGCAGACTGCGGAGTGTTGGTGTAACATGGGCATATTTGGGAAAGCCCATGATTGCTCTCGCAGCTGCATTCTGCACGATCTGAAGTTTCCGAACATTTTTCAAAGGTAGCCCCATGTAGAGAGCGTTACAGTAGTCGAGCCTCGAGGTGATAAGGGCATGAGTGACTGTGAGCAGTGACTCCCGGTCCAAATAGGGTCGCAACTGATGCACCAGGCGAACCTGGGCAAACGCCCCCCTCGCCACAGCTGAAAGATGTTTCTCTAATGTGAGCTGTGGATCGAGGAGGACGCCCAAGTTGCGAACCCTCTCTGAGGGGGTCAATGTTTCTCCCCCCAGGGTGATGGACGGACAGATGGAATTGTCCTTGGGAGGCAAGACCCACAGCCACTCCGTCTTGTCTGGATTGAGTTTGAGTTTGTTGACACCCATCCAGGCCCCAACAGCCTCCAGGCACCGGCACATCACTTCCGCTGCTTCGTTGACTGGACATGGGGTGGAGATGTATAACTGGGTATCATCGGCATATTGATGATACCTCACCCCATGCCCTTGGATGATCTCACCCAGCGGTTTCATGTAGATGTTAAATAGCAGGGGGGAGAGGACCGACCCCTGAGGCACCCCACAAGGGAGAAACCTAGAGGTCGACCTCTGACCCCCCACTAACACCGACTGCGACCGACCGGAGAGGTAGGAGGAGAACCACTGGAGAACAGTGCCTCCCACTCCCAACCCCTCCAGCCGGCGCAGAAGGATACCATGGTCGATGGTATCGAAAGCCGCTGAGAGGTCAAGAAGCACCAGGACAGAGGACAAGCCCCTGTCCCGGGCCCGCCAGAGATCATCCATCAACGCGACCAAAGCAGTTTCCGTGCTGTATCCGGGCCTGAAACCCGACTGCTGGGGACCTAGATAATCGGCTTCTTCCAAGGACCGCTGGAGCTGGAGTGCCACCACCTTCTCGACAACCTTCCCCATGAAGGGAAGGTTGGAGACTGGACGGTAGTTATTGAGTACGGCTGGGTCCAGGGAAGGCTTCTTGAGGAGGGGGCGCACGAGCGCTTCTTTATAGAGTGTTGGAAAGACTCCCCTCCCCAAGGAAGCGTTGGTAATCTCCTGGGCCCAGCTCCGTGTCACCTCTCGGCTGGACGAAACCAACCAAGAGGGACACGGATCCAGTGAACAGGTGGCAGAACTCACAGCTCCAATGGCCTTGTCCACTTCATCAGGTGTCACCAAGTCAAACTCCTCCCAGACAGATGGACAAAGACGTTTAGCCCCAGTCACCTCGACTGACTCGTTGTCAGTCGACTCTGTTTTACAATTGGAGTCGAGATCGGCCCGGATCCGAGCGATTTTATCAGCGAAAAACGTGTTAAAGTCCTCGGCACTACTCTGTAAGGGCTCCCCAACTCCCCCCTGATTAAGAAGGGAGCGGGTCACCCTAAACAGAGCGGCCGGGCGGGATTCCGCTGATGCAATCAAGGCGGAATGATACGCGCATCTTGCCGCCTTGAGCGCCACTTTGTAAGTCTTAATAAAAGCTCTTACAAGTGTTCGATCGGATTCGGACTTACTCTTCCTCCATCGCTTCTCTAGACGTCTCTTCTGGCGCTTCAACTCCCGGAGCTCCTCGTTGAACCATGGAGCTCTACGGGGTCTAGCGCCACGGAGAGGTCGCAACGGCGCAATACGGTCAAGGGCCTCCGCTGCCGCCTTGTTCCAGGCCTCAGCCAGAGACTCTGCCGGACTGCGGACGAGTGTATCTGGAAGAACCCCAAGCGCCTTCTGAAAGCCTTCTGGATCCATCAGGCGTCTGGGGCGGAACATCTTAATTGGTTCCGCCTCCCTGCGGGGGAGGATTGGAGCCAGGAAGTCAAGCCGCAGTAGAAAATGATCTGACCATGACAAAGGCAACACTTCTAAGCCCCTTAGTCTCAGACCATTACTCAGTTGCTCAGAGAGGAATACCATGTCGGGTGAGTGCCCCCCCTCATGAGTCGGACCCTGAACTACTTGGGTCAGGTCCATGGCTGTCATGGTGGCCATGAACTCCTGTGCCAATCCAGAGGATTCGCCGAGCGACGGCAGGTTGAGGTCTCCCAAGACAATAAGTCTAGGGAACCCCACCGCCAGCCCGGCTACCTCCTCGAGCAGCACAGGCAGGGCTTGTGCCACGCAGCTGGGAGGCAGGTACGTGAGAAACAAGCCCACCTGAACCCCTAAGTCCAACTTCACCAGGAGGGACTCACAACCCGCAATCTCTGGAGCAACGAGTCTACGCAGGCAAAGGCTCTCCCTGGCTATAATAGCCACTCCTCCCCCCCTTCCCCGGGGTCGAGGTTGATGCCATATCTGAAACCCGGCTGGGCAAATTTCAGAGAGAGGAACTCCTCCCTCTGGGCCCAGCCAGGTTTCAGTTACACATGCCAGGTCGGCCTCCTCATCCAGGATCAAATCCCGGATGAGGAGAGCTTTATTTACCACCGACCTGGCATTGAGTAGCAGCAACCTGAGCCCAGGGCCAGATTTACACTCATCACCAGTATTCTGGGTTGAGCTCACGGAGCCGGAACAAGGGATCGTTATTAAGCAACGATCCCTCCTTATATTCTGTTGTCTTCCCTGATCAGAATTTGGGTGCCACCCAGTCAATCTGGCACTACTGCATTCTCTCTCCATTCCTTCTTTTTAAAAAATGAAATATAATGTGTGAGTGAAGTAAAGCCATCCCTGGCAGCACTCTTGCAGAATTACTAGCACAGTCAGTTTCACTTGCAATTAATTTTATACCTTCAAAGAGCAAACAGAAACCTTGAAGAAAGCAAGGAGTTGACACAAACCTTAAGTAAGAGAAGTTTCTATCACTGTATATTGTTCATGGCTAACATCTTTGAAAATGTTTTGAAATGCAAAGTCTTCATAAGTTCTGTTAGACCAGATGTCTACATAAAGGCATATGGGGAGAGAACAGAAAGAACCTTTTTTCTGCTTCTTGGGATCGCAACTTTCTAATATGTTTGTTTTTGTTTTTATTATGAGCATTGTCTTTTTGCCAAATTTGTTGTGCCTAAGTTATTTTTTTTACTAAGAGTAAAATGCCTTTTAAAGGCTACATAGATGATCTTTTGTGAACCACTGTCCATTCTGACCAGCTAAGCAATAGGATGGATATATTGAAAATAAATAAATGGTTGCGATTTCACATTAAATATATTTTCTGTGTCCTTTGGAGACACTTACCACATGTGCTGTTTTGCTTTTGGGTCCATACCAGTAGATGGTTCATCTAACAGAGTAATGTGGGGACTACCCAGCATACTTAAGGCAAAACATAACTAAAAAAAAGAGACCAGGGTGGGGAGAACACATCAATGATAGTTATTTACTTTAGGTAAGGCCAAGCCAATCAAATAAAAAAATCACTTCAGGATGAGCGAATGAAGTCAAATCTTTAGAAACTTTCAAGGAGATTCTCTACATCCCCTATTTTCAAAGAAATGTCAAATTTCATTTTATGTAACAGAGCACATTTAAAGGAGGAAATAGCAATTAAATGACCTGATTACAGTTTTAGTTCTATTCCTCCAGTCAGAAAGATATTTAAGATACTATCTTACAATACCTAATAGTCGTGATGAAAGGTTAAGGGAAGGAACATTTTTCTCTGCTTATATAGTCAAATATTTATGCCATTATTTGTTTTTCACCATAGCATGAAGTAGAAGGTTAACTATTTCAGAAGAAAACCAAACCTTTCGTTTGATTCCTGCTCCAAGTTTCTTTACTTTTTTCTGTAGCTGCTCCTTAAAGTCAAGCGCACTGGAGATGCTAAGGGAAAAAAAAACTTCACTCAACTTTCTGTCTTGAAAGGGTATTATACTTGTAAGCAATGTATTTTTTAAAAAGCAATATGGCTTCCAATCTCTTGGCCTTTCACAAAGGGATCAAATCTTGGTTCTGTAGCTTTGCATGGGGGGCAGAGGACAACTATGGGCTAGTCCCCCCCCACCGCACCTTAAAAACCAACGTTTAATGGCCATCTTAGAATTTTCTCTTTTGATGTTTAATTGTATAATTTTAAAATGTTTAATCCTAATTTAATTTTAATATATTGTTTTATTTATCATTTATATTGCATTGTATACCACACAGAGCCTCTGTTTGAGGGATATTGACAGTTTAGCAATATGAAAATAAATAAATGACAGATCTATATACTCAGCATATGCTAGGATATTTTTAACATACTGATTAGTTCAGAAATTTCCCTACAACCAGTTTTAACAACAAATTATGGTGTCAATGGTCCAAAAAAATCAAGGTTGGGCTGTTGACACCATGATGTCAATACATGCTAATGAATGCATTAATCTATTAATGAATCATTAGCATATATTAATGAATTTTTTTTCTCATTAGCAATGTCTTACCATTTTATGACTTCTTTCAAGTCACTTTCGCTCATTCCTTTGATGGCACCATATATTTCAAAATGTTCCTGTAATGTAATTTCAGGCCAAAGTGGGTTTGTCTGTGGACAGTACCCCACAAACCTCATGGAATCATCTTCATTATTATCAGCTGAAGAAAAGTCTCCCATCAGCACCTGTAGATACACCATTGTTTTCAGATGATGATTCTAATTAATAGGCCAGAAACATTTAGAAGTTATTATAAGCACACTTTACTGAAATGATAATAATAGGATATTATTAGTTCAGTTCTCTTTAACTAGTGTGGTGTAGTAGTTCATACATAGGTCAAAGTTTCAATTTCCACTTTTCTACTGAGCTCCCTGAGTAGATTCTTAATAATCTATTTTATTGGATAGTTATTCTCAATATAAAATGAGTGGTGACTGAAAGCATGTGATCTGGTAATCCTAAGAAGAAAAGTTGGTTATAAATGTACAGTAATAGGTATTTTTAAAAAGGGCTGAATCCATCCACCCATCCATCCAGATTGCTCTTCTACTTCCTAATGGGATTTACGTTTTGGAACATTTATGAATAGAAAATAATATATAGGCTTACACTCCACAATGTAGCTCTTTACTTTTATTCCCTTCCCCAGTTTTGCTTAGCTCAAGCACAGATTTTTGTAGTCAGGTCATTTTATTTATTCTTCTTCCGTTCAAAGTATATAATGATCACAAAAAGAAGATTACCATATTTTGGAGTATAAGGCACATCTTTTTACTCCTCAAAATAGGTTAAAAACTTGGGTGCATCTTATACACCGAATGTAGCCCCAGCCTGTCATCTCTGCCCTTTGGCCTCTGCCTCCCAGCAATTTACCTCCTTGCAGCAAACAGAACAGAGACTGTTAAGCCAAGCAACTATTTGTCAGCTTCCCAACCCTCAGCTGATAGAAGCTGCAGGCAGGCAAGCCACCTGCTAAACTGAAAGTGAAAATAAAGCTGCAAGGAGGCAAACTGCTGGGAGGTACAGGCAGAATTTTATTTTCTTGTGCTAATCAGACTGCTGAAACTGGATGCAAGGAGGTAAGTCAATAACTATAAATGTCTGTAGGATGTTCAAATTATTAGACTTATTTTTTTAGACTGTTTTATTATTGTTTTAGACAACTTAACAAAATGAAGAAGCTTTTTAAAATAAATGCTTGATCTGTGCTTTTGTATCTTCTTTTAAATAATGTATAATTTACTGAAAGCCACATCAATTTTAACATCAGTTGTACTGAAATGTAACAGTGTTCTTTTTAGTATTAAGATAAGGCAGCTGAGTTAAACCCTGATTTAGTCATGTTTGGAGTAGATCTATTTAAAAAATTGGAAAGAGTTAGTGTGACTACATTTAAGAAAACTTCTGACCTTGATATATTGCTACAATGTACACTGCTCAAAAAAATAAAGGGAACGCTTAAACAACACAATATAACTCCAAGTAAATCAAACCTCTGTGAAATCAAACTGTCCATTCTGGAAGCAATACTGATTGACAATCAATTTCACATGCTGTTGTGCACATTCAACTTTATACAGGACAAAGTATTGAATGAAAATATTTCATTCATTCAGATCTAGGATGTGTTATTTGAGTGTTCCCTTTATTTTTTTGAGCAGTATACATTTCTTAAATTCTTTCCTATTTCTACGGGTCAGGCACACATGCATAGAAATACGTACACAGCAAACTGTGTATATCATTTGTTTGCTGTTTTCTGGGAGGCAAATTGCTGGGAGGCAGCAGCAGAATTTTTTTCCTTTTTTTCCTCACCCAAAACTAAGGTGCGTCTTATACTCTGGTGTGTCTTATATTCCAAAAAATATAATATATGAAGATGAATACATGAAAAACCATCAGTAGATACATCACGGGTAAGAAATATACTTCCGATACTATTTCTTCATCATTCATAATACAGTGATCCCCCGGGTATTGCGATCCCGATCATTGCAAAACGGCTATATGGCGATTTTTCAACCCGGAAGTAAAAACACCATCTGCGCATGCGCACCCTTTTTTCTATGGCCACGCATGCGTAGATGGCGCCGGGCAGATCAGCTGCTGGGCGGCTTCCCTGGGTCTTCCCCCTCTTGCTGGCGGGAGGGCGAGAAGCCCCCCCAGCACCCGCTCGCCCGCCGTTTGCCGCTCGCCCGCCCTTCGCCCGGCCACCCACCATTCGCTCACTGCTCGCCCGGCCACCCGGGTTCGGGGGGGTGCTGGCAAGCCCCCCATGCCGGCGGCGACGTTTTAAAACAGCCGCGCGGCTTCCCAACTGAGTCCCGAAGCCAAACGTCAAAGGCAAACTTCCGCGTTTGGCTTCGGGACTCAGTTGGGAAGCCGTGCGGCTGTTTTAAAACGTTGCCGTCGGCATGGGGGGCTTCCTAGCAGCCCCCGGACCCCCAACCCGGGTTTGGGGGGCTGCTAGGAAGCCCCCCATGCCGGCGGCGATGTTTTAAAACAGCCGCGCGGCTTCCCAACTGAGTCCCGAAGCCAAGGCGAACTTCCGCGTTTGGCTTCGGGACTCAGTTGGGAAGCTGCGCGGCTGTTTTAAAACGTCGCCGCTGGCATGGGGGGCTTACCAGCACCCCCGGACCCCCAACCCGGGTTTGGGGGGCTGCTAGGAAGCCCCCCATGCCGGCGGCGACGTTTTAAAACAGCCGCACGGCTTCCCAACTGAGTCCCGAAGCCAAACGTCAAAGGCGAACTTCTGGAAGTTCGCTTCAGGACTCAGCTGGGAAGCGGCGCGAGCGAACGGCGTGGGCGGGCGAAGGGCGGGCGCGCGGGCAGGCAGGCGGCGGACAAGCGGCGGGCGGACAAGCGGCGGGCGCGGCAGCAGCGAGGAGTTTGCGTGGGCGGCGGGGAAACCCCAATCTTCGGCTCCTCGCTGCTGCGGCGGAAGTAAAAACACCATCTGCGCATGCGCAAATGGTGTTTTTACTTCCGCAGCGCTACTTTGCGAAAAACCGATCATTGCGAGGGGTCCTGGAACGGAACCCTCGCAATAATCGGGGGACCACTGTATATAATAATGGGTGTGCAGTTTCATAGTATTAGTATTCATATTATCAATTCAAAGAGAATCATCTGCATTGTAAAGATCTCTTTTAGATGAGAACGCTCATAACGTCCAGTTTTAAAAATTGCTTTAAAATTGGTTAAAATCAATTACCTGTCCCGAATTTGGTTCAACTTCTCCCACCAGAATATTTATTAGTGTACTTTTTCCAGCTCCATTTGGACCTAACACTCCCAGTATTTCCCCTAAGAAAAAAAAAGAGTGTGCAGTTTTTGCTTGGCAAGATTATCCATCTTATTTTTAAAAATATTGAGTCCATAATAAATAATTGTAACATTAACCTTTTTTTACACAAAGGGAAGCACGATTAGTTGCCACTTTCTTTATTTTTCTTCCAAGAAGAAAATCACTCTTTTCGTCATATTCTTTGTGCAAACAGTGGACTAAAACTGCTGGTTTCTAATTAAAAAAAAGAACAGAGATTACATCTGAGCTAGAATAAATATACAATGCAAAAACATTCCTTTAAATGGACAAAAACTCGGTAATATGACTCTTCTCATTTAGAACATAAAAGTGAATGTACATAGATAAAACATTTCCAGATTTAGATGGGAAGAGAGATTATCCACTCAATATGGGATCACAATTTCCCCTTTCCTACACAACTAATATTGAACAAAAATATTCTTTCTTTACACTGTCTGGGAAACAGGCTTAATTATGTTTCCCAAGTTGTTCTGGTTTCTGCCACTAGGAGGTGTGGTCTGAACAATCATAGGAAAAGGACTGCTCTTGTTTCCCAGTTGCTGCTATATAATTGTACGGTGGATCACAAAAGAGCTGAAATTATCCTGGCACAGCAACATACAAAATGTACAGAGACAGGAGAAATGTGCTATAACACTCTGCAGAAGAACAGCAACAAACTATTTTTATTTTTCTTGAATGCAGAAAGAAGGAAGTGTTTAGGTGCATGGTGATGGGGGGGGGGGGGGGAGCCAGGCTGGTTTTAGGTTTCTATAAAATGTAACCAGGCTCACAGAGTCTCAGTTTCTTAGATTCAGAAAAAAACATATCACTCATCAGCTGTTTCTAGACTTCTGAAGCAAATTACCCCTTTCAATCCTTGTTTGCAGTAAGGAGAGAGAGCTACATGAGGATGTAAAGATTTACCTCTTCACAGCTTTGACAAATGATCAACTCTTTAACCCTCAGCCTCTCTGCTGTAACATCATCATCCTCATTCTCATCTTGCGGCACATCTGGAAGTTTCCAAGGCTTCGGCTTTTTAGATGTTCTGAAAACAGGTAAACAGATTCATTCTCTACAATGGCTCTTTCAACAGACAAAATAAACAGGAAAATGTTCCATGTAATATTTAACAATAAGGTAAGTCAGCAGCAAGAGCCGTCAAATTAGCCTGTTCTTAATTGGAAAAGGTTCCCAGGTATCATGATGTGAAGAACAATTCAACATAACAGGAACAAAAGCTATGGTTGCAAGTCTGCCTCTTTGCTAAAACACATTTCAAGAAAAAGAAACAGCTTTTCAAGCCACATACATTACTTTAAGGTCTGGGAGGTTGTTATATTTAATAAAATCAATGGTAAAGGTCAGGAGAAGCTGGATCTTATGTAAAAATAAATGATAATGCCCATTAATTCAAATGAAGCTATAGAGCGAATGATGGTCAACACAAGGATATTTGCAGATTCACTACCAAACAATTCATAAAACGTATGATCAGCAGAAGGCATTCACAAATATATTAGCCAAGGACTGGAAAAGGAAACTGCATTTAAAAACATTGGGAAATGTTTTTTAAAAGGATACAGGGGTCCTCACTTAACAACCACTTGTTCAGGGATTATTCCAAATTGTGATATAATAGTTATGACTAGTCCTCAGAGTTCTTCCTATTGCAGATCCCCATGGTTGCCATCTGTATCCTTTTTCCTAGCTTCTCATAAGCAAAATCAATGGGAATGCCACCAGATAACAATTTGGTGATCATGTGACGTTCTGACTTAACAATCCATAGTGATTCACTTCATGATGGCAACCTGGAGTACTGGAATTGCTGTTGCTAATTCATTTCATATCCTATTTTACAATCATGTCACTTAGCGATGGCAAATCTCGTCCCAATGCCACCATCAATAGATGTTGTATGTTTCCAACAGCTATTCTTTTATAGTCTGGAAGCAGCATGAATCTGCACATTCTTTATGTTACATCTAAGTTATGTGTTTTCCTTGTAATTATATTTTGAACTTTAATGACAATCCGAGCTTTACTGCAAAAAACCTGACTATTCTTTCCAGTCCTTTTTTTCTTTAATACCAGTTCAATACTATGTGGATATGTTTTATGTTAACCTTTGGTAATTTTTTTAAACAGATGCAAGGGTAAGCACATATAGACTTCTAAGCAATAAATCTGAAATATCAAATAAAGTACGTATGTATGTATGATTTGGACAAAAAAATTCTTCAAAAGGAATTTAAAATTTATCATTACCTACTGAAATTTTGTATTAGGATATTACATTTTCTAATCATTGTTATACCAACCTGAAAAATGGATCTTTTCTTACTGACTTCCCCCCGCACCTCATTTCAAGATAACGCAGAAGAAAGAGCCAAACTACACATTGCAAATATGGCTAATATGAAAGAAAAAAAATATGTTAAAATTTCTGTTTTGCTAAAAGCAAGAATAATTTATAAGCAAGTACAATAGAAACAGACCATTGATAAGATGTTTTACAAAGTAATTCATTGTAGCATGTAATACAGGTAAGCTTCAATTTACAACCATTTATTTAGTGATCTTCAAAATTACAAAAGCACTGAAATTTAGATTTAGTGACCTTTGACCATTTTTCACACATGACTATTGCAGCATTCCCCATAATTATATGATCAAATTTCAGACACTTGTAACTGACATGTATTTATGATGGTTGCAGTGTCCCAGGATCATGTGATCACCTTCTGACAAGCAAAATCAATGGGAAAGTCAGGTTGACTTAATGACCATGACACTAACTTAATAATTCACTTAACAAACACTACATTATTACTGTAGTGTCACTTAACATGACACTACAGTAGTAATTCACTTAACAGATATGGCAAGGACAGTCATAAAATGGAGTAAAACTCATTTATTAACTTTCTTCAGTAGCAATGGAGATTTGGGGTTCAATTGTGGTTCTAAGTTATGATGTAACTTTTTGGAGTTCTCGGAGAAGGGTGGCATACAAATCTAATTATTATTAATAATAATAATAATAATAATAATAATAATAATAATAATAATAATAATTGTATTGTTCTACTGTACATCTTATTTTTTTCTTCCCAACGATCTTGGTTATTGCTTTGACTTAGAAAGCATAAATCATTTGGCTTTCAGGACTTTTGAAGGAATGCCCTCTTTAATCCAGATCTGTCAGTACTTTACATTATTATCCAGAATGCTGTTATAAATCTCATACATGAAAGAGGTTGTTTTGTTTTTTCAGAATATTTTTTCATCCTTTTTTTAGTGCTGTTTGCTATTGTTTTATTTATTTGTTTATTGTTTTAAAATTCTAGCTTTTAAAATTTTATTTATGGTGATATTCTTATGTGTATTATTTTTCTAAGATGCTGTGTATTGTATTTTGCCCTAGGTTCTTGTTAAATCAAATGTGCACTTCATAAATAAAAATGCCTGATTCCATAGAAACATAGAAGACTGACGGCAGAAAAAAGACCTCATGTTCCATCTAGTCTGCCCTGGATATATGTTTATCCCAGGCATGTTTAAATTCAGTTACTGTGAATTTACCAACCACATCTGCTAGAAGTTTGTTCCAAGGATCTACTACTCTTTCAGTAAAATAATATTTTCTCATGTTGCTTTTGATCTTTCCCCCAACTAACTTCAGATTGTGTCCTCTTGTTCTTGTGTTCACTTTCCTATTAAAAACACTTCCCTCCTGAACCTTATTTACCCTTTGACATATTTAAATGTTTCGATCATGTCCCCCCTTTTCCTTCTGTCCTCCAGACTATACAGATTGAGTTCATTAAGTCTTTCCTGATACGTTTTATGCTTAAGACCTTCCACCATTCTTGTAGCCCGTCTTTGGACCCGTTCAATTTTTTCAATATCTTTTTGTAGGTGAGGTCTACAGAACAGAACACAGTATTCCAAATGTGGTCTCACCAGCGCTCTATATAGCGGGATCACAATCTCCCTCTTCCTGCTTGTTATACCTCTAGCTATGCAGCCAAGCATCCTACTTGCTTTTCCTACCGCCCAACCACACTGCTCACCCATTTTGAGACTGTCAGAAATCACTACCCCTAAATCCTTCTCTTCTGAAGTTATTGCTAACACAGAAATGCCAATACAATGCTCAGATTGAGGATTCCTTTTCCCCAAGTGCATTATTTTACATTTGGAAACATTAAACTGCAGTTTTCATTGTTTGACCATTTATTTTGTAAAGCTAAATCATTTACCATATTACAGATACCCCCAGGAATATCAACCCTATTGCACACTTTAGAGTCATCGGCAAATAGGCAAACCTTCCCTACTAAACCTTCCCCTATCTCACTCACAAACATATTAAAAAGAATAGGACCCAGAACAGACCCTTGTGGCACACCGCTTGTAACCTGTCTCTGCTCAGAATACTCGCCATTCACAATAACTCTCTGTTGTCTACTCTTCAGCCAGCTGCAAATCCACTGAACTATCCAGGGATTAAGTCCAATCTTCACTAATTTATCTATCAGCTCTTTATGTGGAACCATATCAAAGGCTTTGCTGACGTCCAGATAGGCAATATCTACGGCACCACACCTTTGTGACATAGTCAAAGAAATAAATGAGATTAGTCTGACATGATTTGCCTTCAGCAAAGCCATGCTGATTTGGGTCCAATAAGTTATTGTTTTTAGGTGCTGATTTATCCTCTTTTTGAGTAGAGTCTCCATCATTTTAACTATAACTGATGTCAAGCTAACTGGCCTGTAGTTACCAGCTTCTTCTCTACTGCCTTTCTTGTGGATAGGCACAACACTGGCCATTCTTCAATCCTCAGGAACATCTCCTGTTAACAGGGATTGGTTAAACAAATCAGTCAGGGGGGTAGCAATGACAAATCTGAGCTCTTTAAGAACTCTGGGGTGGATGCCATCTGGACCCATTGCTTTATTTATCTTTAATCGTTCAAGTTCTTCTAAGACATCGGCTTCTAAGATTACTGGAGCTGAATCAGTACAGCTGGAACCATCAATTACTTACGCCACAATTCCCCTCTGCCTACATATAGCACAAAGTAAAATGACTATAATGGATTGTGTGTCCATTTTACATTCTATTTCACTTTTTAAAATCCATGTCAAAGCTGAATAATAGAATTGTGATGGTATGTAAGAATGACCTTGGGTACAGGCTTGGCAACTTCTGATAAAAGGAAACTCAGTTTGCAAATAGGCAGAAAGCATGAGAAGTGTTTCAGAAGATAGTCTCCTTAGTTTTCTGGAGACTAAACAGAGAAGAGGGAAAATACTTTCAGTAGTCCAGATAAGAAACACAACGAAGAGCACCAATACTATATCTTCAGGAGCTGTGGTTGCACAGGGGTTGGAATGCAGTATTGCAGGCTAACTCTGCCCATAGTCTAGAGTTAGATTCTGACCAGCTCAAGGCTGACTTAGCCTTCCATCCTTCCAAGATTGGTAAAATGAGGACACAGATTGTTGGGAGCAATATTGTGATTCTGCAAATCACTTAGAGTGTGTGTAAAGAACTTTGAAGTGGTATACAGTGATCCCCCGCTCGTTGCGAGGGTTCCGTTCCAGGACCCCCCGCAACGAGCGGGTTTTCGCGAAGTAGCGCTGCGGAAGTAAAAACACCATCTGCGCATGTGCAGATGGTGTTTTTACTCCCGCAGCGCTAGCGAGGAGCCGAAGATTGGGGGCGGCGCGGCTGTTTTAAAACGTCGCCGCCGGCATGGGGGGCTTCCTAGCAGCCCCCCAAACCCGGGTTGGGGGTCCGGGGGGTGCTGGCAAGCCCCCCATGCCGGCGGCGACATTTTAAAACAACCGTGCCGCCCCCAATGTTCGGCTCCTCGCTAGCGGGCAGGCAGGCGGCGGACAAGCCGTTCGCTGGCGCTGGCTGTCGCCGCTTTCGAGCTGAGTCCTGGAGCGAATTCGCTTCAGGACTCAGCTCAAAAGCGCCAACAGCCAGCGCCAGCGAACGGCTTCTCCGCGCTGGCTGTCGCCGCTTTCGAGCTGAGTCCTGGAGCGAATTCGCTTCAGGACTCAGCTCAAAAGCGCCAACAGCCAGCGCCAGCGAACGGCTTCTCCGCGCTGGCTGTCGCCGCTTTCGAGCTGAGTCTTGGAGCGAATTCGCTTCAGGACTCAGCTCAAAAGCGCCGACAGCCAGCGCCAGCGAACGGCTTCTCCGCGCTGGCTGTCGCCGCTTTCGAGCTGAGTCCTGGAGCGAATTCGCTTCAGGACTCAGCTCAAAAGTGCCGACAGCCAGTGCCAGCGAACGGCTTCTCCGCGCTTGTTCTCGCCGCTTTCGAGCTGAGTCCTGGAGCGAATTCGCTTCAGGACTCAGCTCAAAAGCGCCGACAGCCAGCGCCAGCGAACGGCTTCTCCGCGCTGGCTGTCGCCGCTTTCGAGCTGAGTCCTGGAGCGAATTCGCTTCAGGACTCAGCTCAAAAGCGCCGACAGCCAGCGCCAGCGAACGGCTTCTCCGCGCTGTCTCTCGCCGCTTTCCAGCTGAGTCCTGGAGCGAATTCGCTTCAGGACTCAGCTCAAAAGTGCCGACAGCCAGCGCCAGCGAACGGCTTCTCCGCGCTGGCTCTCGCCGCTTTCCAGCTGAGTCCTGGAGCGAATTCGCTTCAGGACTCAGCTCGAAAGCGGCGAGAATGAACGGCGTGGGCGGGCGAAGGGCGGGCGGCAGCGAGGAGTTTGCGTGGGCGGTGGGGAAACTCCTTGCTGATGCCCGCTGCTCGCCCTCCCGCCAGCAAGAGGGGGGAAGACCCAGGGAAGCCGCCCAGCAGCTGATCTGCCGGGCGCCATCTACGCATGCGTGCCCATAGAAAAAAAGGGCACACATGCGCAGATGGTGTTTTGACTTCCGGGTTGAAAAATCGCAAATTACCCTGTTCGCAATGGTCGGGGACGCAATAACCGGGGTATTACTGTATAAGTCTTAAGTGCCATTTGCTGTTGCTACTGTAAGGTTACATTAGCAGAATCATGCAAGACTGAAATTATGTTCCCCCCTCTCTTTTTGGAAAAACTAGAGAGGGTCTCTTTGGCAATGCTTTTCTCCAAATTGCCTCTTATCAGACACTAGCCTAGGTTGCAGCATCCCAAGGTCATTTTCACCTACCATCACAAGAACTGTTTTATAGTTAAGAAACATGAAATGAAATAAGAGATATTCTGCCCATATTGAGTAATGCAACTCTGGGCAGCATGCCAGAAACAAATAAATATTCTTCAATAATATTTAAATATAGCACTGGCAAGATCGGTCTGCTGCTTCTATGCTGGTCTTTGAAATAAACCACTTGTATCAAGAGATACAGTTATTAACAGCTGAAATAATCAGCTTTTTCAAAATAATTCTTCAGGGCCAAGCAATAAATATGAATCTAAACTAAAAGGGTGACTTGAAAACTCCATAATTCTTGTTAAGGTCTTGAATAAAAGTTCTGTTCCTCCAAGTAGCTCATAAGAGCTCAGCATTCCTTTCCCATCCAAGTCCAAAAGCAACTTAAATTGTCCTCACAATATAACTCATTTTTTTCATAATACTACATTTAACACAATAAAGTTGAATGTACTATACGTGCTTTTTATTCCATGTAATATCAATGCTCCTGCAAAATCAAATAATACTATTATTTTTGCGGGGAAGGGGGAGTGTTCCTCACAATGGCTGAACCAATTTTTAAATACATCATGGTTTTGCACAAATTATAAGCAGACTAACCATAAAATAAACAACACAAAATGTTATTATTTCTAGATGTAACAAAATACCTTATCTCTTGGATCTTTAATTTAAAAGGTGCTTACCGCTATGACAGAAATCAACAATCTTTCTGAATGCTTCTCCATCTTGTTATCAAGTTTCCGCACTATCTAACAAAACAATAAATACTTAATTGAAGCTAAGCTCAACAAACTTTTAAAAATGATATGACTAACTGCACTCTATAAACTATCTGAAAGTTTTCCCATCTTGAGGCGATTCAAGGTGAATAAGGTAATACCCTTATTTTTAATTCTTGTATTATTTTTCACAGGATACTGTTAGTTTATTCAGATGCTTCTCCAAGGAGTGACAAAACTTTATTTCCCAAATATAGATTGTTTCAGAATATGCACATAATTAGGTTATTTTTGTCTAGATTATCTGACTGATTCTATACATCAGTTCTAAAACGCATACATGTATAAAGAAAATACAGGTAGCCCTCGACATATAACAGTTCATTCAGTGATTGTTTTTGGTTACAACGGCACTTTAAAAAAAGTGAGTTATGATTGTTTTTCACACTTGCAACCATTGAAGTATCCACATGGTCATGTAATCAAAATTCTGGTGCTTGGTAGCTGACTCATATTTATGTCCCCAGGTTCTGTGATCTTCTTTTGCAATCTTCTAAGATGTGAAAGCCAGATTCACTTAACAACTAATATAAATGTTACTAACTTAAAACTGCAATGATTCACAATAACTTTGGCAGGAAAGGATATAAAATGGAGTAAAATTCACTTAAAATGAACAGTGAATTCACTTAATTCACTATCTTACTTAGCAACAGAAATGTTAGGTTCAATTATGATAGTAAATCGAGGACTACCTCTATAGCACACCTTATTCTTTCCAAAATTGCTAGAATTTACAATCACAGTTGAACCCTATAGACTAGATTTTATAAATTAGTCATGACTTAAAATAGTTTTTATAAACTACTCTGTCACCAGTAGTAGTATCAAGAGTAATCAAGATTAATTAATCCTTTTTTTTATCATGAGAAGACATGATGACAATTAAAAAAAAGACAGGAAGTGAAGCTAAATTGAGGATGTATTCAGAAAAGTCAAATGAGACTCTATTGTATACTATCTCATTTGGTTGTAATAAATCACTAAAAGCATTATGGAGGAAATTCATATTAATTGGAATGGCATGATGTATATGTAGTATCCAAATTATATGTTGAAAGAATCTTCTTCTGTTCTTCATTCAGCCTGAAGGTAACTTTCTCATGTTTTGATCATAATCGTATTTAAGATAAAATATGGAAGTAATTTAACCTTCTAGTGAAATGACCTTAGCTATCTAAATGCTTTACACACTATCAATATCTACTACTGGGGTTAGGGAAACACTTCACAGCACAATCTGCAATATTGTTAAGCACTGGTGGGAAGGACAGCCAACGGAAAACCATAAATATTAAAATAAAGGCAGAATCACCCTTTAAAATACTTCCTGCTCCCACCCCTCCTACATTGTTACTTATTGTCTTTCTTAACATATATGGTCTCCTATTTTATATTTATTCAGTATTTATCTTAAGTGAACAATACACACATATAATTTTATAAACATACAGGTATATATCCCTACACATACCGGTAGTAATTTATGTCAATTTATGTTCCTAGCGTGCACCAGAAATAATTTACTGTTTCAATTTCTTAGAAACAATTTCTTACCTTTATAAAAGAAATGAGACACCCAATGAGAGGATAGATGGGAACAAAAATAGAAAAACAAACATGTAGGACAACAGCTGTTGTATAATACCACATAAAGAAGGCTACTTCGATGACAACAGAACAAACTAAAGCTGCCTGAAAGAGAAAAGAAAATTTAAAAGATTATGTTTTTTATTTTTATCCAGTGGCATCCCATGTTCCCCAGCAAATGGCATCAAATACATATTAGAAAGACATTGTAGTTAACGTATAATGGCTTATCAGGGTGCAGGGTTAGCTCTAGTCCTTTGGCAGGTTTAAGAGTTAATAATTTAGTAAATTAAGGAAAGTGGAAAAAAGCATTAAATAGCCTGGAGGTAGGGAGGACAAGCTAATACCCAGAAAGTAGATTATCTGAATCCTTTTCAGTGGAAGTTCAGGATGAGTTGTAGTACCGAAATACAGTTATGGCTAATCTTTGAAGGACTTGAAATGGGGTGGTGTCTCCATCCTGGATTTTTTTGGTGACTTTCAATACTATTGACCATAGTATACGTAGGGACTGGCTTAGGGGCTTGAGAATGTTCTGCAGAGCTTCTCTTTCTCCTTTGATCAGTTCCAGTTTGTATTCATAGGGATGGAGGGAGAGAAACCACAGGGTGAGATTATTCAATGGCATGGGGTGCAACACACTGATGGTCCTAAGCTATACATCTCCATTGAGTTAGGACAAAATGGTGCTACCTAGGCGCTTAATCAGTTCTTGGAGGCTGTAAAGTTTTGATGGGAAAGAACGGGTTGCAGTTCAACTCTAGCAAGATGAAATAGTTATGTTGTTTTTTTATCCCTCTGGATCTGTACCAGAGGTGGGTTTCTCCTGGTTCAGACTAGTTTTATAGAACCTGTAATAACTTGGCAGCCTGCGTCGCTAGAACAGGCAACGACTTAGACCTGCCAAACCCCTGAGCCAGTTCTCCCGGCGCAGCTTTTTAAGCACTGTGCTTTCAAAGTGCTCGCCGGCACCCCCATAGCACATCATTGAGCGAACCAGCAAAGAAAGCCCCTGATCCATCATCTTTAAATCTCAAAAAGATAGAGGGTAGCACTCCTCTGGAGTTTGTGCACAATTTGAAAGCCACTGCCCATGTTCATTCTTCTTCTTCTTCTTCTTCTTCTTCTTCTTCTTCTTCTTCTTCTTCTTCTTCTTCTTCTTCTTCTTCCTTCAATTTCTATGCCGTCCAACTCCCTAGGGACTCTAGGCGGCTCACAGCAAAAATATAAAACTTCAATAATACAGAAACCTAAAATAATGTAAAAACAATTTACAATACAAACAATTAACCCCTGCATACCATTCTGTTCTTCTGGGCTCTCTGGTAGGAGCCTCACGAAAATTCAAGGGTACAAATTTCAGACACACACGTTTGAAAATTCAAAACAATGTTCTTTATCACAAAATTCAAAATAATCTAAACACTCTTTGTATTGCAAAGAGCACTCCTCCAAAAACAACCAGGTAGTCTGCACAATTTCCCTTAAGCAGTCATTAAGTACTTAGCTAGCAGCTGTGAAGAAACTTAACACCCCTTCTTCTTTCAACGAAGTGAGACACACACACACACACACACACGTTGCTCTGCTTTGGTTTCAAAGGCATGAAAAATCAACAAAGTCCAGAAAACAGCAACACAGGATTCCTGAAGAACTGCAATCAGATACTCTTCCACAACGGCCAAACCCACACGCTGCTCTTTATAGCAGCAGCCCTAATTACTGAAGCCCCACCCAAGCACAGGTGGCCTCTCTTATCTCCTGTAATATGTCCTTACTTGGTCTCTTCTACGCATAATTCTGCGTGGGTCCAAGACTTCTTCATCCGAATCAATGGAAGATAAGGGAGATTGACTGCCTGGGCTGTGTGCCAAGCCCCCCTCTTCCAAGTCACTCCCACCTTCTTCTTCGTCCGAGGAAACTAAACTCTGAACTGACTCTGTCGGCAATAACACAGGCCTATGACATTTTGAAGTTTCCCCTGCATCCACCTCCACATTTCCTGGGGCAGGAGCTGGGCCAGAGCCAACCATAACACCATTCATAGCCGGATCTCACTGGTTACCAACATAAGATCAACGGCCCCAGGCCTATCATGCTTTAATCATTTCCCACATATAGTATTGCATATGAAAACCACCTGAATTTAAACTGGTTCAGAATAGATCAGGGCACACAGTTTTAAGTGCTCCATGTTATACTATTGTTATCCAAGCTACACTGACTCCCAATCTCCTTCTGGATGCAATTCAAGAAGCTGGTTATTATCTTTAAAGTTCTGCATGCATGGGACAGGTTATCAACAGGACTGGCTACACCTGACAGTATCTGACTGCCCTGCCAAATCAGATAAGATGGATGTGTTCCAGACCTCCTCTATGAAACAAGGTAACCTGGCTGGATCAAGGAGGTGTGCCTTCTCTGTAAAAATACCTCTCCTTTGGAACAGATTTCACTTCAAGATCTGAAAGCCTCTTTCCTCTTAGCTTTCCAAAAGGCTTTGTGAACACCTGGTTCTTCTCCCAGGCAATGGTCCAGGATAGAAATTTAACCCTGCTGTTCTGTTTAAGAAAAGTAACAAATCTTATGTTCCCGGGTCACCCTGACCCGGACCGAAAACTCTTCATTTGCAGTGCTTATGTTTGGTCTTTTTGAAAGCTTTTTTCACTTGGAAAGTAGTCTGAACATTTCTGCACACAATGATATGAAAATTGAAATGAAAAAAGTAAATCTTATTGGTTTATTTTGCGGATATAATGCACGCCCCCCCCTGTTTTTGTGAATTTTTTTTCAATTTATGGATAGTTTTGCTTGCAAAATGCATTCTATTTTACTAAAGTTGGTATGGGATTGGTAGCTTGAACATTTCTGAACATAATGATATGAAAATTGAACTGGAAAAATTGATGCATATTGGTTTATTTTGCACATAAAGTATGCCTCAATTATTTCAATTTATATAAAAATTATGCTGTTAATTTCAAACTTACATACTTTTTTTTAGTAAAATGGATTTGTTTCATAAAATTAGTTCTCTGGCTACAATGTGGTTGATTTTCAAAAGGATATTCCAAATATTTCTAGACAAATATGTATAAACAGTGACAATAATGGCACACAGCAAGGCCGAGGGGGGGTGGCCCTTTTGTGGCAAAAATAAACCAATAAGAACCATTTTTTTCAGTTCATTTATATTTTTCTTATATTCAGAAATGTTCAATTTAGTATATCAAACCTTTTGGGGGAAAATTCCTTAGGGATTTGTAGCCTTAAAAAATAGAAATTGACACGAAATTAAAAAAGGATGGGGGGAGGGGCTTTTTGATCAAAATAAAAATATAAGTCTCAATTTTTCCAGTTCAATTTTCATATCATTATGTTCATAAATGTTCAAACTAGTTTTCCAGTTGAAAAAGTTTTCAAAAAGATCAAATTCAAGTACCTAAAAAAAATATTTTTGGTCCGGTCACATACGAACAGAAACAGATTCAAAGTTATGATTTTTTTTTGCCCAGAAAACAATTAGCCACCACCCCAAAAATATTTTTTGATGATCAGCATTGTTAAATTGAGTAAATGAATGCCTAAGATTTTAAAGAATATTTCGGATTTGGAGCATAAAAAAATAAAAAGTGAAAATGGTTGCAAGCAGCCAAGGGGGGGGGGAGGCCTTATTTCTGATGTTAAAAAACCAATAAGAATCATTTTTTTCAGTTCCTTTATATTTTTCTTATATTCAGAAATGTTCAAGCTACCAATCCCACACCAACTTTAGTAAAATAGAATGCATTTTGCAAGCAAAACTATCCATAAATTGAAAATTTTTTCACAAAAACGGGGGGGGCGTGCATTATATCCGCAAAATAAACCAATAAGATTTACTTTTTTCATTTCAATTTTCATATCATTGTGTGCAGAAATGTTCAGACTACTTTCCAAGTGAAAAAAGCTTTCAAAAAGACCAAACATAAGCACTGCAAATGAAGAGTTTTCGGTCCGGGTCAGGGTGACCCAGGAACATAAGATTTGTAACTTTTTTTGCCCAGCAAAAACTAAGCCCCCCACCCCCCCAAAAAAATTCTCATAGAGAGAACCCCTGAAATGATGAAACTACATGAAATTTCAAGTTTCAGATATGCAGGGAAAATTTTTTACAGGGACTCAAACTTGGCTTCGGGTCACATACGACCCGAACAGAACAGCAGGGTTTTAAACCAACCCATGTGTCACTGGCATAGAATTGTTATGATGCCCTGGCTGGAGTGTGTCATTTTTTAAAAAAATGTTGTGGTGGTATGTTGTTGTTTTTCCTACCTCTACAGTGGTCTGTTTATTGCTAGCCATCAGAGTTATACTGTATAAGTACCATACAAACAACAAATAAGTTTAACTTACCACTGAAAAAATAAATGACCAAAATTCTTTGGTATTTTGTATGGCATTAAAGCTGAAGGAGGCAATATAATTAAACATAACAACGGATGGTACGTAGCCAATAAGGCAAAAAACCTGCAGGTGAAAAGAAAACTTAGTTGATTTTTTTAAGATCAGGGATAAAGAAAGCAGTATATATAAGTATATAATTTTCTAACAGACAAGCTATGAGGCTGGTTCATTTCTGCTCCTTTTTTTTCTATTCTCATCTGTTTCATATACAGTACATACAGCTGTCCTATTCTTCAAGCTGAAGCTGAGGCTCAAATACTTTGGCCACCAAATGACAAGAGAAAAGACCCTGGTATTGAGACAGATTGAAGGTAAAAGGAGAAGGGGATGGCAGAGGATTAGATGGTTAGATAGTATCACTGACACTGATAACAACATGAATTTGGGCAAACTCCAGGAGACAGTGGAAAACGAGGGGCCTAGCATGTTATATTCATGGACTGGCAAAGAATCAGAAACAATTTAGAATAGAATAGAATAGAATAGAATAGAATAGAATAGGTGTGATTAGACACACAAGGAATTTGTCTTTGGTGTGTATGCTCAGTGTACATAAAAGAAAAAGATACATTTGTCAAAAATCATGTGGTACAACACTTAATGATTGTCATAGGGGTCAAATAAGCAATGAAGAAACAATCAATATTAATTAAAATCTTAGGATACAAGCAACAAGTTTCAGTCCTACAGTCCTAAGGATGATAGGAATTATGAAAAAAAATTAGTAGAAATAGAAGTGCAGACTTAGTAAAAAGTTTGACTGTTGAGGGAAATATTTGTTTAGTAGAGTTTAGCAACCGAACAACAAAATTATTCAAAACTCTTATTGTAGTCACTAATGAAAATACATATTTGTGCAACACTTTTTGTAGGAACTGTGATAAAAGCATTCTGTGGAGTCCCTGGCGTTCTGTAAAAATATTCTAATTCACTTTTGTGGAGAGAGAGTTTAAAACCCACATGTATTGCCAATAAAATAAAAAATAATAGGAAATGTATTTGTTATAAAATAACTTACCACAGCAAGAAACTTTTCAGGAAAAAAGTAAACTCCATGATGAAATACAAATAAACCTCCTACCATTAGGAGAAGAATTATATAAAATAACGGGATATCAATTAGCGCTTGTCCACACCAATAAGCAGAAGGATAAAGTCCAGAGATTTTAAGTTGGGTGTAAGCTCTGGTCTGTAAAATAAATAACAGATAGTCAATAGATAGGTAAATAACATACTGTGGTGGTAGAACGCATCATTCATCCTGATTTTGTTCTTTCTTTGTAGCTGACATATTAATAATATTAAACATATTAATATTAATATACATGGTGTATTTTTGATAGACGGAACCATTATATAATTCTAATGCTGAAAGAATATTAAAGTTTATTAAATATAATGAATAAAACATTAACTTATTTTTAAAAAATGGACAAAACATCGAAACTTGACTAAAACTGGATACAAAAACAATTCAAGTTAAAAATAAATAAATAAAGTTCATCTTAAAGATTGGAAGAAAAATACAAGACAGATAAAATAGTACATACTAGAAGTGATAGTAATTACATAGTACATCAGACTGATCAGCAATTATAGTTAGGATAGTGATTACATCTAAATATAGCTATTAGAGTCAGCCAAAATATAGCAAAACCTCTCCTTCTTCAAATGGTGCTTCTTTTAATTTTATCGTGTCCATACTATGGATGTTAATAATTTTGATAAAGAATTCACTGGGAGCCAATTTGCACATTGCTTTCCCACTAAACTTTGCAATGGCACTGATAGGTACATGAAATGAAGTTCTATAACAATGTTTCTGTAAATTAGTAAAAATGTTAACACCCCATTGTCTGTTTAACTTCTCCCTTCTAAATTGCACTCTGACTTGGCTCAATTGTTACACAGCCCCAATTGTCATGTGAGGTCTTCTCTAAATGAACCATATGGTGTATGAGTTATGAAGGTAAATTGGGATTGCTATTGCTGACTGATGTGACTTTGTGATGCTGCACTTTACAACCATGTCACTCAGCAATGGAAATTCATGAAATCATATAAAATGTCTTTTGTGTTATTGATATGTGATATGTAAAATATAATTATTATGGACTCAATCAAATATTTCTGTTGCTTCAGGAAAATATGCTAACTGTAGCGTATAAACTGTAGTATACAAACTGTAGTATATACAGGTTGTATCACTAAGGGTTTGGCATTTAACAGAATCATAGAACAGTGTAAGAGATCTCAAAAGTCTTCTAATCCAGCTCCCTCCTAGGACAGATCAACTCAGACAAATGGCCATCCAACTCTTGTTTCAGAATCTCTAGAGATGAAGTGAGATAATTCCATAAAATAACCTGTTTTTTAAAAGTTCTCAGTCAGGAAATTCTTCCTTATAGAGTCTGGATCATCATTGTAAAATTTCCAATCACTGGTATTTGTTCTAACTGTGGGCACTACAGAAAATGAATTCATACTCTCTTTCCATACCTGACAGCCTTTTAGATGTCAGGAAGACTGCCATCATATCTCTCTTCTTAAAGATGGACTTTTTTTAAACATTCTTCTTCATACAACACTATTTCCAATCCCAATTATCTTTGTTGCTTTTCTCTGTATCATTCCCATTTCTCAGCATTCAACTTGTATTATGGCACCCCAAATTGGATTCAATGTCAGGTGAGGTGTGCCCAGGGCAGCATACAAGCAAACTTTATTTCCCGTGAAATTGACATATGTCTATTGATGCAGACCAAGATTGCATTGGGTTTTTTGGTAGTAGGAACACACTGTTGACCCATGTTCATTTGGCTGTCTACTAAAGGTTCTTTGTACAAATACAATTGCTGATCCAGGTTCTATATAGGTTCTATATCTTACACTGTTTGCAATTATGTGGGGAAAGACCCAACATTCAATATCAAGACCCTTTTGACATTGAGCCTGTTTTCTGAAGTGTTAGCAATCTTTCCCATCCTCTACAAGCTTCATGTCAGCTACAAAATTGCTCAGCATCCACTTTATTCTCTTTTTTAAAAAAATGTTGATAAATACTATGCCAGGACAGAATCTTACTGCACATTTCTTTTCATGGAGATATACCAGTACATTCATTGAGGACCATAAATTATCTATGGTTATTCAACATTCCTTTTGGTAGCAGCAATATCACAGTATTCTATTTAATCTACATAAAATATGTTTTTAACAGTGTCATACTGGTTTCTAATAATCACTTTCTTCTTTAGATACTCATTGTTTGATTATCTTTTCTAGTATTTTCTCAGGCATTGATGTCAAACCTAACTCAAAGGCACACCACAGAAATGGGCATATCAGTCCACAGATTATTAATTTTTTATTTTTATTGTACAGAATGTGTTTTAATTTGTACACCACCCAGAGTCCACCCATCCATTAGATATATATTTTTAAAACATTATGATTTGTTACCTTGTGGTTTTCTGCATTCTCCATGGCAAAATATGATGGCATTCCAGTGACAAGAACTCCTAGTATGACAGCTTCAAAATACAGCACAAGAGTGAAAACTGTGTCAGTGATTTCCTGCAAATAAGAGATTTTCGTGTAAGAAATTTTTTTTCTTAAAAAACAACAACCTTGAAATCTAACAAATCTAAACACATGGCCTGCTTATTTTGGTATGCTATATATCAGTGATGGCGAAACTTTTTTGGTTTGCGTGCCAAAAGGGGTGTGTGTGGGTGTCCTAGCATACGTACACGTGCCCACATGCCTTCCCTCCCCCCATGCATGTGCACATACACACACGCTGCCCCCCGGGCGTGTGCACAGACCTTTCTGAAGCCTGGTAGGTGAAAAAAATGCCCAAACGGGCAAACCGGAAGTTCAGGGAAAACACACTTCTGTTTTGCCATTGTGCTGTTTTTTGCACTCTAGGGCTTCAGGAATCTTCCCCGAACCCTCCAGAGTACATTTTTCCAAACTTCCGGTTTGTCCATTGGGCGGGGTTTGTTTGGTTTTTTTTTGTCTCCCGAGCTTCAGAGAAGCTTCCCTGAAGCATCCGGAGGGGGAAACGGCCATTTCTCAAGGCCAAAATTCAGCTGGCCAGCACACGCATGGATGTCTCGCGTGTCCTCCGATATGCCTCACCCATGGCAAAGTCTCGTATGCTATAGATAATGTCTGATTAACTGCATTTTGTTTCATCTGTTTCATATTAAATAATACTACAATACCAACTAATTTCAATCTGTAATGAATTTGCATCAATACATCAAAAATAGGCAGAATTCTAGAACTTTAAATAACATGATTAAGCCTCAAAATTTATGAATATAATTTTCACTAATGATGTATCACCTGATACTGACAAAAATGAATCCACATTATATTTCAAAACTGCTCTGCAACCATTTCTAACTGCTACCATATGCTAGGTAGCAGTTAGAAATAAAAATACTAGGTATTTTTCCTTTTTATGTTATCCCTTCCTATAATTCATAAATTTCAAGATAACTGTACATTCTTTATAATGTTGGAACCCAGGTTATGCCTACATTAAGATGCACAGAATTTTTTTATCTTGCCATGGAGGTATGAGCTGTATTGTGCTATGAGCTATATTATGTAATGCATTCCAGCATTCTTTCAAATCATAAAGCAGAGAAAATGAAGAGCATTACATGCATGACAGCACTAAAATCATTTTTGAGAAAAGACTTAAATATGTCTTGACTCTCACAGTTGATAGTTCTTCAAATTATTACCAAAAAGATGGAGGCACATCTTATAACCAGTTGAGAATCATTGTATGTCACGAGCATTTTAAATCAGATCAGTCATGGCAACAATCTATTTATACACAATTAGCAAAATACACTTTCTTGAAAGCATATGTTGAGACTTTCCAGTTTTCATTTTTCAGGGAATCTCTGGTCTGAAGTGGCATTTTGCAGCTTAAAATTTCTTCAACATACATGGAAATTATTCTGAAAATTTGTATTACGCAAATGGTAAAACTAGAGCAAACAAAGCTTGAAAATACATGTACAAAGCATTGTAACAAAATGCTTAGTGAGTAAAATCAATCAACTGGATCAGATTGGAGCTATAGTAGAATACTGGAAAAAATGGCCACAATGTTTTAATTCCTAGTATATAACATAATTATACATTGTTATATATAGAATTAACAATATCAGCATTTGGACTTTTACATTCACTTACTTGAAAGAAAGGGTTACTCCAAACCTGGATCTTTTCAGTTATGTTTGAATTGTATAGATAGAAGTTGCTAATAATATTCATCATAACAGGTAAAGAATGTATCATGGTGCGATTAAAAGCAGCAGTAAAGATATAACTCTGTAACAACAAAGATAAAAAATTAAAATATAAAAAAGTTATATTTATGAGAATACATCTGAGTATAATGTAACAAGTGATAAATATCTCATTACTAAAATGAACATTTAGAAACATACAATGATGCAATGTACTGTAGTATCATTCAGGCTATTTTAATTTTAAATCTCTGATACAATCATTGAATTCATTAATAACAATCTACATGCAGTTAGATGGAGAAGTTATTTTGTGGCACACGCGATTAATACACTTGTATGAGTCTCCTTGGCAATTTGTCAGAACAGAATAGAACCTTGATGTAGGAGAAGAACAGGCAGAGCTGGAGGTCGAAGTTAAGCGAGTCAGCAGTCTAGTCACTACATTCCCAAAAATGGTCTAAGCTCAACCACTCTTGAAACTCTCTTAAATTCTACTGACCTTTATCTAGTGTCAGTCCTTGATTGTTTGTTGATCAGATTTTCATGTATAGACCTGAGCATTAATTCTTAACTGCAACTTAAGGCATTGTCCTGATTTTTCACATCTGACAGTTCGTGAATAAACCTTAATTTGCTAAGAATGAAATTGAGAGATGACCTATTTTCTTTTTGTGATGCAACTCACGGGGCAGCCTTTGCTATCACAATAGGGCCGCAGTGGCTATGCATTACCTCCAGAAACAGCTCATTTCTTAATGTCAGACAGGAGACTGGGGAAAGCTCTTTAAATTGAAATCATATTTGAGGATGTCACAGAGACCAATAATTAGCCTCTGTCAGAATAAAGTGCTGTACTGGATAAACTTTAGCTTGATCCAGTAGGGTCTCTTGTAATTTTTGTCTAGTGTTACATAAAATAGCAGGCATTTTTCTTTTCTTATATTTGGTAGCAGCTACTATGCAATGGTATGAATATCCTTTAAGGAAAATTTCTTTGATGCATATTTTGACAGGTTTTCTTTATCCTTAATAATTTAAGATGAAGAAATTTTAATTTTTAGATTGATGGTTTCTGGATCACTTTTTTTGTGTGTGGGGGGGATAAATTCTGCTTGGCCCAACTGTTTTCATGTTTCATGTCTGTTCTTACTTAAGAAACCCTGAAGAAGGATTTTTTGTTTGATCTGGATTATGATTCAATTATTAGCCCAAGATGTACATTGTGTGTACATTAATATCTCTGAGATAGATGGGTGATTAAGAAATATGAAAGATAAATAAATAAACTTATTATTTTTGTTGTATAGTTTTATTTATTGTTGGATTATTTTTATTGCACCTTTATTACTTTGGATTATTTTTATTGCACCTTTATTACTCAGTCTGCGGAGAGGGGCGGCATACAAATCCAATAAATAAATAAATAAACCTACTTAACACTCCCTCTTCCAATTTTTCTGTCAACAACCTTGAGAGATGGGTTGGGCTGAAAGAGTGACAGGCCCCGTCACCAAGCGGGTTTCGTGCCTAAAGTAGGACTGGAACTCATCGTCTCCTGTCTTATAGGTCACCCCCTTAACCATTCTACCAAAGCGCCTCATTTCCTAATGTTAAACCTCTGTGTCCCACCCAGAGTTGTTGTCCCTACAAGGGAAGCTATATATATTGTTTGTATGTATGTATGTATGTATGTATGTATGTATGTATGTATGTATGAATGAATGAATGAATGAATGAATAAATAAATAAATAAATAAATAAATATTTTTGTTATTTTTAATCTTTCCCTATGTTTTATGTTTGGAATAGCACTTCACATTTAAGAGGGATAGTCAACATTTTAATGGCTAGGATGTTGTACTTCATATTTTGGGGACAAAGGATCAGTAACAATGGGAGAAGCAAAATCAGCAGCATTCATATACACAGGGCTAGAATTTCATGCCCTGTTCCACACACCCTCTGGGGACTGGACAATTGCAGTAACAGTGATTTCCAGGTGTCCCAAATGAGCACCAAATATTATTTAAAATAAATACTATTATTCATTTTATGGATAAGTATACATTTTATTCCCTCATAGAACTGAAGTATCCAAAAGCAATTTATCATCTACAAACTTATTGTCCCTAGCAAATTTGATACAATTGTTTTCAGATCATATTGTACAACTGATGATGATGTTCGTCCATCATGTTCTAAGAGGACCTTGACATCTAATGAGTTCTGGGCTGTACCCAATGTGTCCGATGGTGGCTGGTAAGGCTGTATGGGCACGAAATGTTCTGCCACGTGTTGAACAGACATATGTAGGCACCATTTGCAGCTCTGGCTTTGCAGAGTGCTCGCTTCTCTTCTGTTACAATTGTTCTTCTGGCCTCAGATGTCTGGCGCCTTGATGGATCAGCATGCGCCATGTTGGTCGATCTTGTGCCAGAGTTTCCCAGAAACTGGTGTCGATATCGAGGGACTTGAAGGCAGCTTTCAACTTGTCTTTGTATCACTTCATTTTGTCCCCTATGCAATCGCTTTCCTTTAGACAGCTCACCATAGAGGAGCTGTTTAGAGATGTAATGGTCTGACATCCTAGCAACATGGACTGCCCAGAGTGTCTTGGCTTTCATCAGCAGGGTGGGGACAGGCAAAGGGTCACTAACATATAAATCCAATAAATGAATGATAAATGAAATAACAACAGGAGAAGCAAAATCACCAGCATTCATATACACAGGACTAGAATTTCATGCCCTGTTCCACACACCCTGGGAACTGATGGGAGTCCTGCTCTGGAGAGGACCTCAGTGTCAGTCACCTTATCCTGCCACCAGATCCTCAGAATTCTATGGAGGCAGGTCATGTGGAAAGTCATATAGATTTTGTCCCTTTACTGTAATGATGGGCTCTTGCTTGGTATTTGGCCTTTGGAGCTGGCTGATGCTCACTTTGGTCTTTTTTATGTTGATAAGGAGACCAAAGTTGTCTCATGCTGCTGCAAAATTATCCATGCTGGCTTGCATTTCCTGCTCTGATCCAGTCGTCAGCAAAGAGGGGGTCATGTAGCACAGTCTCCTTTATCTTGGTGACAGTCTGGAGTCTTCGCAGGCTGAACAGTTTCCCATCAGTCCTGTATCTCAGGCTAAATCTCAAGGAACTGTTCTGGAAGGCATCTGACAGCATGGCTGAAAACATGCTGGAAAGGTTTGGTGCCAACATGCACCCTTGCTTGATGCTCTTTGTGATGGAAAAGGTCTCTGAAGCTTCCCCATTGTCCAGCACACAGGCCATCATACCATCATGAAATTGACATACCATCAGGATGAATTTATCAGGGCATCCAAATTTTGACATGATGTGCCACAAGCCTTCACAACTGATAGTGTCAAAGCCTTAGTGAGATCCACGAAGGTAGTGTACAATTCACAATTCTGCTCTTGACACTTCTCTTGGAGCTGTCGGGATGCGAAGATCATATAACTACATATAATTGCACACACATTTTACTAAATTCCTAGATATTCAAAGAGAATTATTATCTCTTCTTACCTTGTCTACTTTAAATATATTTAATGCAGCACTATGTGGGGCAAACGACACATATCCACTGGTGTTTAATGATGCACTGTGAAAATCTGTTGATTCATAATCACTGTCACTGAGTACCTCTGTCAATATATTCTGGTTTCTAAGAGCACTAATTAAATCATCTATGTTTGATCCTAGATTAAAAAAAGGACAATGTGGCATAAAAATATCACAACTATTCCATATATTCATAGCAGTTGAAGTATATAACATTTAACCACAGTTAACTCTTTAAAAGATTCAGGTACAATGTAACAATGATCTGGAGAGAGAGAGATGACAATATACTGTACTGTATATAAAAAAAGTGAGTACTTTTCAATTCTAAAATTCTAAGAGCTTTAGGAAATGGCATTTGAGTGGGGTGGACCTGAAAATTGCAACATCATGAAACACCTTTTATAGCACAAAGGAAAAGAGCTTATGATGCAACCTTGCTTTTGTTCCTGCAGTTGGAAAGGTTAGGTTCTCCATTGGTCATTGGTTCCAGGACCAAATGAGTCCAAAAAACAATGAGTGCCAAACAAATTTTTCCCATAAGAAATAATGTAGTGAGTCACAAGGCAGTCGGCATTGACAAGTTCTAACTGTGTAATGAGTACCAAACAGATGATGAGTATCGGGACAAAATGTTGACATCAAAATGCGCTGAGTACCAAATTTGAGCAGTTGAATAACAAGGTGCCATTTTACTGTAATTTATTTTCAAAATTATTTCCTTAAATTTTTAAATTACTTATTCCTTATTTGAAATAAAACTGAGAGAAGCTAATATCTAAAGTGGTTACCAAAGTTACTTCTCTTCTATGGTTTTTTGGGAGAATCTATGTCATCTTTTCAATCATTTTCCAGCTCTTAAATACCCAAGATACTGTATCAATACAGGTAATCCTCACTTACTGACTGCCTCTATCAGCAACTTTTCAAAGTTACCACAATGCTAAAATAGTTTATGACTGGTTCTTCAACTTGCAATCTTCACAGTCATGTGATTGTGGAGAAGCTGGCAGGAAGTTGCAAGTCACCCTTACATGATGTTGCATTTAACGATCCACATTGATTTGCTTAACAATTGCAAAACAACCAAAGTTGTATGTCTGGCCCAGTCACAACCACATCAGTTAGCGATGGAGTTTCCAGTTCCAATTTTGTACTTTGTTTCAAAAAGCTAGGATATAATCCTTTGGAACAATAAAGTCCACCTGTAGTGGATTTTATAAATATGAAATAAAGCAGTGGAAATATCAGGAATTGAAATAAAACCAATCCATATATTGCATTTAAAATGTAATTGTTAAATTTCTTACCAGTGGAGTTTTGAATGAGGAGACTAGTTTTGTACTTGTCATATGTTTCATTGGTCTTAAGAAAATATAAATTTGGAGTTAGCTGTATAGGGACTACAGCTTTTTTGAAATAGTGATGTACAATAAATATAAAAATCTGAATAACAAAAAACACTGTAAATAACAAAAACCTGAAAGAAAAAAACAGAGGTCAATTTAAGAACTAGATCAGAATTAGGCAGGCTTGTTTTGAGGAATTCATTATATTACACAACTTCACAGTCCATCAGTCTGTTACTAAAGGAATCTTGAGATATTGAGAACTGTAATTAGCGTATAAAATACACCGGAATATAAGATACATCTAGATTTTAGAGAGGTGGAAAACAAGGAAAAAAGTATTCTGAACCAAATTGTGTAGTAATATATTATTTAATAAAATACCAGTGTAGCAGAATACGTTTTGCAAACATGTATACTTTTTACAAACTTCAAACTTGACAGCTTTAAGACTAGTAGACTTCAACTCCCAGAATTCCTCCTCCGGTCATGCTAGCTCAGGAATGGGAGTTGAAGTCCACAAGTCTTAACCTTGCCAAGATTGAAGACCCTTGCACCCCTAATCCCTAACCCAGGGGTCTTCAAACTTGACAGCTTTAAGACCATCATGCTAGGTCGGCTAATTAGAAGGCAAAAACATCCGCATTTTTGCAAAAAAAAATGGGCCGTTTTTCGCCTGGTTTTTTTAAACAAAAAATGGGTAGGCAAAGAGTCTGGGAAGCCTGCAGGGACTCCTGGGTGTGGGAATGGCAAAAATGTCCCCATTTTTGTGGAAAATAGACTGGGTTTTTGCCTGTTTTTTTCACAAAAATTGAGAGATTTACCCCCAGGACCCAGGAGCCCTCTGCAGGTTTCCCAGGCCCTCTGTCCAAAAATGAGATGCAGAGGTCGGGCTTCAGGACAGCAAAAATGGCTCTATTCAGTGTATAAGACACACCGACATGTCCACCCTCTTTTTTTTGGGGGGGGGGGTGCGTTTTATACTCCAAAACATAAGATAAATGCTTTTGAATATGAATTTTAACACACACTAGTTATAAATAAGCTTATAAATACTTTTAAAACTCTCAGTATACAATGAAATGCAGCAAATATGCAGAAAAATATTTTTGACAATTATTGCTAGAGACTTCAATAAACCAATCAGACTGAGCTATGCCAACATTTCTCCCTTCCTTGAGTGAGAATGGGAATAAGATTGTAGAACTAGCAAGTAAGGTGTTTGCATCCAGTGTTGATATCAGTCAGTTTGTTGCTACAAGCTATCAATTTTAGGAATCATCATTATCTGAAAAAGGAATATTGGCAGTAAAATGTAAAAATTTAAACTATCAATTTAACAGTATGCAAACAGACTTCGATTGGTATATAAGTCTAAATGCTATTGTTATTACTATAGAAATAACTTTCAAAGAAACACTACAAGAAATCATAATAGCTGTCAGTGGGGACATTTGGAACACAGTAGATACAAACCTATGGTAAACGGCTCCAAACTTGATTGCAGAAAATACGACTTCAGTAACAGAGTTGTCAATGCCTGGAATGTACTACCTAAAACTCTGTGGTTTCTTCCTCAAACTCCCCAAACTTTAACCTTAGACCAGTGATCGCGAACCTATGTCACAGGTGCCATAGGTGGCACACAGAGCTATATCTGCTGGCATGTGAGCTGTTGCCTTGGCTCAGTGCCAAAGTGCATGTGTGTGCTGGCCAGCTGATTTTTGGCTGACACAGAGGTCCTAGGAGGGCGTTTTTGGCTTCAAGAGAGCCTCTGGGGGGTGGGTGAGGGTGTTTTTACCCTCCCCTGGCTCCAGGAAAGTTTTGGAGCCTGGGGATGGTGAAACACGAGCCTACTGGGTTCACCAGAAGTAGGGAAATAGGCCATTTCCGGCCTCCTGAGGGCCTCCAGGGGGCAGGGGAAGCTGTTTTCACCCTCCCCAGGCATTGGATTATGGATGTGGGCACTTATGCATGACATGCCATCACTGCCTTAGACTGTCTAGTGTCGACCTCACCCCATTCCTAAGAAGTCTTTAAGGGGCGTGCATAAGCGCACTATTGGACCCAAATCAGCATGGCTTTACTGAAGGCAAATCATGTCAGACTAATCTCATTGATTTCTTTGACTATGTCACAAAGGTGTTGGATGAAGGTGGTGCCGTGGATATTGCCTACCTGGACTTCAGCAAAGCCTTTGATACGGTTCCACATAAAGAGCTGATAGATAAATTAGTGAAGATTGGACTTAATCCCTGGATAGTTCAATGGATTTGCAGCTGGCTGAAGCGTAGACATCAGAGTGTTATTGTTAATGGCGAGTATTCTGAGCAGAGTCAGGTTACAAGCGGTGTGCCACAAGGGTCTGTTCTGGGTCCTATTCTTTTTAATATGTTTGTGAGTGACATAGGGGAAGGTTTGGTAGGGAAGGTTTGCCTATTTGCCGATGACTCTAAAGTGTGCAATAGGGTTGATATTCCTGGAGGCGTCTATAATATGGTAAATGATTTAGCTTTACTAGATAAATAGTCTAAGCAATGGAAACTGCAGTTTAATGTTTCCAAATGTAAAATAATGCACTTGGGGAAAAGGAATCCTCAATCTGAGTATTGTATTGGCAGTTCTGTGTTGGCAAATACTTCAAAAGAAAAGGATTTAGGGGTAGTGATTTCTGACAGTCTCAAAATGGGTGAACAGTGCAGTCAGGCGGTAGGGAAAGCAAGTAGGATGCTTGGCTGCATAGCTAGAGGTATAACAAGCAGGAAGAGGGAGATTATGATCCCACTATATAGAATGCTGGTGAGACCACATTTGGAATACTGTGTTCAGTTCTGGAGACCTCACCTACAAAAAGATATTGACAAAATTGAACGGGTCCAAAGATGGGCTACAAGAATGGTGGAAGGTCTTAAGCATAAAACGTATCAGGAAAGACTTCATGAACTCAATCTGTATAGTCTGGAGGACAGAAGGAAAAGGGGGGACATGATCGAAACATTTAAATATATTAAAGGGTTAAATAAGGTCCAGGAGGGAAGTGTTTTTAATAGGAAAGTGAACACAAGAACAAGGGGACACAATCTGAAGTTAGTTGGGGGAAAGATCAAAAGCAACATGAGAAAATATTATTTTACTGAAAGAGTAGTAGATCCTTGGAACAAACTTCCAGCAGACGTGGTAGATAAATCCACAGTAACTGAATTTAAACATGCCTGGGATAAACATATATCCATCCTAAGATAAAATACAGAAAATAGTATAAGGGCAGACTAGATGGACCATGAGGTCTTTTTCTGCCGTCAGACTTCTATGTTTCTATGTTTCTAGTGTGCCTACTGTCCCTCTCCTAATATTTATTGTATTTGTATCCATTTCATGTATTCATAATCATGTTTATACTTGTATCTATCTAATAGATGCTTTACAAAAATAAATAAATAAAACTGTTGTTGCCTTCTACTTCACCTCTTGCCATCATGTTCCTTCAACTGCCTTCACACATTCCTTGCCTCTAGAATGACGCTGCTGTGCTTCAAAAAGGGCCTCACCCATTACCCACCCATTTTAAAAATAGCCCAGACTAGTTGAAAGCTACCATATCCATGCTTTTAATTGCTTCTGTTTTAGCAGCAATATCTGATCTTAGATAAAGTTAATTCAAAGTTGAGATACTTACACCACTGCTACTGACTTAATTTCACGTTTCAAGTTGAGGAAATGAACCTTTGCCATAGTTGTGACTTGCTTTTTCCAGAGAGATTTCTTGTTCACCACACAAGATTTTACTTCAGAGAGCATTAGTAGGCTCTGCTCTAATTCATCAGTAGATTTTGTATCAATTTCTTCTTCTTCTTTTTCTGAGCTGAATACACTAAAGTCTAAGAAAAGAAAAGAATAGATTGGGTAGTTTTAAATTTACTTCCAAGTAGATTGGTGTATATGTGTGTGAATATATATAGGTAGTCCTCAACTTATAACCATTCATTTAGTGAGCATTTGAAGTTACCATGGTTTGTTTTTCCACACTTACAACCATTGCAGGGTACCCGTGGTTATGTGATCACCTTTTAGGGCCGTCTGACAAGCAAAATCAATGGGGAAGCCAGATTCATTTCACAACCGTGCTATTAACCTAACAACTTCAGTGATTCATTCACTTAACATCTGTGACAGGAATGGTTGTAAAATGGGCAAAACTCAAAAACTGTCTTGCTAACAGCAGAAAATTTGGGCTTAGTTGTGGTCATACATTAAAGACTACCTGTACAAATAATTTGAAGGAACTAGTAAAGCTTCCATCCCAAAAATGTCAATGGCCAACCCAATTTTTAGAAATGGGAAATTCTACTGTTTTACAAACTGAAATATAATTGGATAATGAAACAATATTAATGAGACAACATTTATGTATTTAAAAGACAGTATAGGAAGTTAGGCAGTTTTTCTCCCCTTACCTGCTTGGTCAATCTCTGCTTCAGCTTCCAGCTTGAGGAAAACATCCTCCAGGGTTGTCATGGAAACACCATAAGAAATAACACCCAAATGAGCATGGATATCTAGATCAGCAAACAGCCCTACAAGAAAAAGTAGCAGTGGGGGTCTTAGTAATGAATTTGTAAGTGCAATCATATTTCTCTGCAATGCCCTTTTTATAGTTGCTCAATGAACGGTTTTCTAACTTCCCCAAAACTTTATTCCAAAAGAAGGAAAAAGACAATGGTTAGGTAATAAATGTTCCTGCAGTTAGATGTTCTTTGTTAAAGTAACCACCAACTAACTCTCTGTATGTTAATATTATAGTCTTTTGAGCTCAAATGCAATTAGAAATATAGCCTTCTGCTTTTCTCTGAATTCAATAATAGGAAAAAGTTATACCTGAAAATTTGTCCATATCTTTAAATGGCAATGCATATATCAATTGTTCTTCATTCTGTTTTAGCAAACTTGATCCGGGGATGTGCTGTCTGATGACAGATGCTGTAGCTTCTGTGTTACAATACCTATCTATGTGCATACTAAGAAATACATATAGGCATCATTACTTTGCAAAGGGATGCACAACATTCATTATAGGAATAAGAATTATTCCTCCTTACTGTATCTGTATCTGTATTTTAATAATCCAGTTCATGAAGGGTATTCATAAATATTATTTGTTAGCATCCTAAGCATGTTTACAATATAAAGTAGTAATATTAAATAAATTTCAACAAAATCTAAACATTAAAAAAATGACTACTGAACAACCCAACACAAAAGTTCAACTAATTTAAACTACAGACCAGAAAGGTCAAGTATAGTTTAAAACCCCTTTAAATGATACCAGATCAAAGTCAGGAATACATATAAGTAGTCCTCAACTTACAATGTATAGGTAGTCCTTGATTCGTGACCATTTAAAGCTATAATGGCACTGAAAGAAGTGACTTTCTTTCTTACAAACATTGCAACATCCACATGATAACGTAATCAAAATTTGAACGCTTGGCAACTGGTTCATGTTTATGACGATTGCAATGTCCCAGGGTCATGTGATCACTTTTTGGGACCTTCTGACAAGAAAAGTCAATGAGGAAGCCAGATTCATTTAACAGCCACATTCCTAACTTAACATCTGCAGTGATTTACAGAACTGTGGCAAGAAAGATCATAAAGTGGGGAAAATTCACTTAACAGCCATCTCATATAGCAATGGAAATGTTGAATTCAAATGTGGCTGGAATTTGAGGACTACTTGTAACATGTTCTTCACCAAGAGGTTTAAGCAATAATGGAGGAGCAGGTAAATATGATTTACTTACTGTTTCCCTAGTATATTAATGCAAGCATAAGCATAGCTGGACTCAAATTGCTTCAAGATCAATGTTAAGTACTCTTAATTGAGATTTAAAACTGAACTAGCAACTGACAGTAGGATAAAAAGTACAGATAATCAGTCTAGTCCAGTGATGGCGAACCTATGGCACGGGTGCCACAGGTGGCACACAGAGCCATATTTGCTGGCACATGAGCCGTTGTCTTAGCCAGCTGATTTTTGGCTCACACAGAGGCTCTGGGAGGGCGTTTTTGGCTTCCAGAGAGCCCTTTGGGGGGTGGGAGAGGGTGTTTTTACCCTCCTCCGTCTTCAGGGAAGCCTTTGTAGCATGAGAAGGCGAAACACAAGCCTACTGGGCCCACCAGAAGTTGGGAAACAGGCCATTTCCGTCCTCCAGAGGGCCTCTGGGCAATGGGGGAAGCTGTTTTCGCCCTCCCCAGGTATTGAATTATGGGCGTGCGATAGCGCACACCTATAGTCTTTTGGCACCCGAGAGAAAAAGATTTCGGCATCACTGGTCTAGTTTTATCAAAAATGTGAATAGCTATATTCCATACTAGCTGAAGTTCTCAAGTAATTTTCAATGACAACTTCAAGCCAAGCATGGTAACAATGTTAATCATACAACCCAATTCATATTACGATCCCCTAACAATGTAATAATTTCAATTTCAAAGTTATTTCAATGTGTTTAAAGCACAGAAATATTGAAGGAGAATTGTGAAAAACATTAGAACAGAACAGAAAGTAGTTGTACCTCAAACGATAGCCAATTCCCCATTTTGTCTTAAGGAAAAGGGAAGATCCAAGACATTTCAGCATTCCTTGAGAAATTACAGCCTTCCGATCTAGAAGTGGGCCAGAAGGGATCTTTATCATAAATAGATAAAGCTTATACAGTACTGACCAAAAGTAACTTATTTATATTATGGATAATATATATCTAACCTAACAGGCATCTAATTGAACATGCCTGCAAGAATGTCTGCTTCATCCATGAAATGGGTACTGAACACTGTCACGTGGTTGGCTTTTCTTCTTTTCAAGAGGTTCCAGACTGTATGTCGGGAGCATGGATCCATACCAGCAGTTGGCTCATCCAAGAGTAACACCTAAACAACAGCCAGGGAAAACAATAAATAAAGCCAAGTATTAATTTTACAAAAACAAATGCTGCATGGCATCAAAACTACAAGAAAAATATCGTCTCCTAAATGGTCTGAAGGTGGAGAGAAATCCAATAAAGCCCCATGATGGGCGGAGTAACTGGGGGGGGGGGGGGAATTGCCGATTACTAAAGGGGAAGGAGGCTAAATTATAATTAATCCTTGCTTAACAATGGCAACTGGGACTGAAATTTCCACCACTTTATGCTGACATAAAGCGCAATGTCACAATATTGCATCATTTATGGATGGCAAGTCTCCATTGTTGATTGAGGATCACAGGTCCTGAACTTATGACCTCACCTGATCGCAACTTAAGACTTCCTGCAAATTTTCAAAAAAGTGGTGTCAATAGGGAAGTTGGCAGGAAGCTGCAAGTCCTGTGTGATTTGCAACAGGCTGGCAGTCACTTCCAAAATCCTTTATTTTGCTGTACAGTGATCCCCCGAGTTTCGCGATCTCGATCATTGCGAAACGCTATATCGCGATTTTTCCACCCGATGACGTCACTCCCTTCCTTTCTCATCTTTCTCTCTCTCTTTCTCTATCTTGCTTCTTCCTCTCTCACACTCTCTTCCTCCCTCTCTCATCTCTTTCTTTCCTTCTCTCTCTTTCTCTATCTCTCCCCCTCTTGCTCTCGAGCGGCGGGCGGCACCCAGGGAAGGTTCCTTCGGCCGCCCACCAGCTGATCTGCTCGGCAGCGCGGCAGCAGCGAGGAGCCGAAGATGGGGTTCGGCTCCTCGCTGCTGCCGCGCTGCAAGCGAGCGGCAAGCGAGCAGCCGGGCGGGCGGGCAAACGGGCAAGCGGCAAGCGATCTTGGGGTTTCCCCTTTGCCTGGGCGACGGGGAAACCCCATCTTCGGCTCCTCGCTGCTGCCGCGCTGCGGAGCAGATCAGCTGTTGGGCGGCCGAAGGAACCTTCCCTGGGTCTTCCCCGGGTCTTCCCCGCCGCCCGCACGCAAACTCCACCATCTGCACATATGCGGCCATGGAAAAAGGGGCGCGCATGCGCAGATGGTGTTTTTACTTCCGCACCACTACATCCCGAAAAATCGATTATTGCGAGGGGTCTTGGAACGGAACCCTCGCGATAATCGGGGGATCACTGTATTCCAAAAACACTGAAGATTAAGCTTCATAATACAGTGCAAAGACATGGGCATGATCTTTATTTGCCCTGTCCTGTCTAGTTTCCCAGCAAATTTGGCACAGAGCAATCTTTCCAGGATGGGTAGTAGACAAACGCAGATAAGCATGATGGGAAGCTGGCCTTAACATATGCTTCAGCGAATGTGCCAATAAAAGCACTCAAGTGTTGCATTCATTGCAAAGAAGAGATTTTCATTGGCACCTCTTTGTCCAAAAAGATGCTGTTCCTTCACAGTACGTTATCTTTTAAAAGTGAATATGTTTTATTTCACTAATAAGCCAATCATGACTTAGAAATAATAAAGTAATGTATACCTGTTTGGATTTATACCTTTGAGCAGAAAATCTCTGTGTGTAGCATGTGCGCATGTGTGTGTATGTGCTCACATCCATGTGCAGGTCAAAGAAAAGTGGAACTTTGTCTGCTTCTATATACTGAAAAAGTCCTTTTCCAGACTCTCAGTTCACTGGTGCAGGTGCTATAATTGTGAGTTGTTTTTGCTTCAATACAGTACTTATTTCTAATGATTCTATTGATATTTCTATTTTGAATTTTCTTAATTTTTCTTTACTGACACTATGTATTACTAAATTAGTTATTGCATTGGCATCCTTCAGTCTTGAAAGACCATGGTATCATGCTCTGGATTCCTCATGCTAAATGATAAATTAGTTACTAAATTAATTAATTTAATTAATTAAATTACTAAATTAATGCTAAATTAGTTATATGCTTTCATTTATGGTAACGTAATTTTGTAACTATTTTTTAAAAGTTTTGTTCAGATAAGTGCAATAAATATTTTAGACATAGAAGAGCCCAGAATAAAATTTGGTGTTATTTCGCTGTGGATATAGATGTAAACACATCTGAATAAATACCCTTATGTTCTGTAATTCATTTGTATGCTTCAATGAAAATGTTTAGGCAGCTAGAAAGCCATGTGAAATCTACAAGTTCTTGTGCGTTTAAAATGCTCCTAAAATACTATTTTAAGATTAATTAGAGCCAATTGAGAAGAAGTAGAAATTTCATGTGTGGGAAAAGATATTAATTGCTTAAGATTTTGTTAAGGAGACTGCTGCTGTTGAAGGCCTGCTTGGGCAAATAGTATTTTATTATTTCCAACTCTCCTAATTTGTACAACACAATTATAGTTCAGTTTGTACGTAAGGGCGCAAACATGTGATAGCAAACACGTGTGTGCCCACACCCATAGTTCTGTGTCCCCGTCCCCCCCTCGGGCATGCGTGCAGGACTAATTGAAGCCTCCGGACCTCCGGGTGGCCCATTAATCCATTTTTCACCTTGCCCAGGCTTCAGGGAAGCCTTCTGGGATCTGAAGCCTGGGGAGGGCGAAAATGGCTGAAGGCTGAAAATCAGCTGGCCAGTGCACATATTTGCTGGAGCAATTTACAGGGCAATGCCTCGCATGCCCTCAGATATGGCTCCGCATGCCACCTATGGCATGCATGCATGCCATAGGTTCTCCATCACAGTGATATAATATTACTACTAATATTTCAGTTATTTTGCAATTTACCTTTGGATCCCCGAGAATTGCAATTCCAATTGACAGCTTTCTTTTCTGTCCACCACTTAGTTTTTTTGCTTGGTTATCTTTAATGGGCTGCATATCCAAATCCAATAAAATCTTTTGTACCTTTCAAAATCAAGTATGAAAAATATTTAGAAATAATTAAGCAAGTAATTTCATAATTAATCAGGCTATTGTCACTAAAGCTCAAGGAATCTAAAAATTTTGTAACTTACCATGATATAATACATTATAAAAAATAACTACAAAGCTATATTAGTTATTCCCTGCAATTTCAAAACCAATCCTACTCCAGAAGAATTAAGATGAGAAGTCTGCAAAACAAACACAGTATCTATCCCTTCATCTATCCATCATCCATCCCTCCATCCATCCAATCATTGAAGTGATTTTTTAAAAAAATATTTTGATATAAAAATATATCTTTTAAAATAGGTCGAACCGGTATTTGAAAGTGCAGAAGAACTAGTAGCAGGAAAACCAACAATTACTGATGCCTATACCTATCTTATATCATTCTTCTATTTTGTAATATTTTTATCTTAACTTCTGTAAGCTTTTCTGTTTTAGAAGCGTTCTCAAAATAAAGTAGCATGGTATGGAATCTGAATGTAAAAGATGCAGTCAATACATTATTACACATTCATGTAAAATTATCTTTATTTTATTGAAGGATATATATGACACCATTTTGACAATTAAAAATAAATAAATTTTATTCTACTCACCTCTTGTATCACATAATTGGGATGTATTCCTTTAATTGCAGCAACTATAGACAAATTTTCTTCCACAGTTAATACATCAAAATGTACATCTATTTGTTGACATACTCCAGTTATCTTTCTGGCATCCAGCATTTCATCAACTTCAGAAACTCTGTATCCACAGATTGATGCAAATCCTGATAAACACGAACAAGGAAGAAAATGATTGCTACTAAAATACATATTATACATTCATGTATACATCACAAAAAATGATGGACTGTTACTGGACTGTGACCATATAATAGACATCAAAATTAGAGATTTCTTCAATAGGAAATTAAGAATATCTCTCTCTTCCTGAATTTTCCCCAAGTTAAAATTAGAAAAAATAAAATGAAAAACTGCAGTCTTTTCTGCATGCGTATTTCCATAGTTTGTAGAAAGGAAGCAAAAAATCAAAACATTAAGTCCTACATGGAATGAGCCCTGGCTATTTGAGGGATGTCTTGCATAGCATCTGCCTGGTAGATTTGATCCTGCAAAGCTTGTGCATTCTTGATTCCATTAATTAAACAGTATCCTCTACCAGAATCCCAGAAGTGTGCCTTCTCTGTAGTAAGATTTTGCACTGAGGTTCCTCCTGAGAGCCAAATGGCCTCCACTCTGCTGTGGTTTAGAACAGCCATGAAAACTTGGCGATTGGTGAGGGAGAGGGATACCCCTTGCTTCATTCTATTGGTTCCACACGCTTGCTGTATTTTAATCTCATATGCTTTATTGTTTTTATAATACTTTCTTCTTTGGTTGTTGTGAGCCACCCAGGGTTGTTGAGAACAGAGTAGAATTGGAATGGTAGAGGATGGAGTGATAATGAAGATGATGATACAATAGGTCTTGGCATCATGCACAGAGCAGTTTCTTTACAAATTGAGATTTATTTGTACTTTATTTTTATTTGTCATTGGTGCATGGGTAGAAAAAGAAACATATATTTAGTAAATCAAACAGAACAAAGGGATAAGCAAGCAAACAGCAAGATTACACTCTCAATATCTGATTCCACCATCCTGCAATTATAACTTCCAGTCAATCTATATAATTAAAAGAGAGCAAAAATAACTTATTCGTAACAGAAATGTCAAGTTACGTGCAAGTATTCTGCACTGCATGGGTACGATATTGCTTTGGAAAGATTTGCAATCCTTTCTCCTAAATTCTGGGGTTGAAGTCATGATCAGTTGGAAAGTACAGCAATAGGTTTTATGCATTAATCATTGGAAGGACCACAGAAAATGGAATGGATCAAATCAAAATGTAATTTCTCTTTACTTGCCATTAAATATGGCAAGTCAAAATTATTTTTATCATACTTACCATCAGAAGGTGGGCACAATCCACAAAGAATGTTCATTAATGTTGTTTTGCCAGTTCCGCTATGTCCAAGTAATGCTGTAATATGGCCCTCATATATATCAAAGGATAAATCTAATAAAATGATGACATGATTATGCCAACAGGGGAGAAGTTAATTATGTTACACCACACTACTAATCATTACATTACTATTAAACATTAAGCCGCCCTGAGTCCTTCGGGATTGGGCGGCATACAAATCTAAATAGATAGGCAGACAAACACACAGACAGATAGATAAGACAATATAAAACCGCATTCACCTTTGAAAAACAATTTCTGTTTAACATATCAATATAATAAATTTATAGATTATTTAATATGCCATTAAACAGGAACTTGCCAGTATGCAAACTTTTAGTTATCAGACAACAAGAAAACTCCACTTAAACCTCAAGGATATTTATAATTATAAAGAGTTGAAAATACTCAAAAATCTTACTTTTTAAAGCCTCCACAGTTTCACCTTTTTTAACAAAAGATTTCTGGACAGAGTTGATTCTGAAAGAAAACATGGTAATTTTTTTTTAATGAAAGCTAATATTTTAGCAAGATAAAAATAAGCAATATGAAAGAATCATTACGTTCGCATGAATATTTTTCAAATCTAAATTAACACTAACTGAAGACTCAAAAGTGTACTTGAAAGTTTCTCAGTTTCTGAGAGCTCTCAAGTAGGGAACATGTCTAAATCTAGTATCCTAATTTTCCCTTAGACTTTAACTTTATTGTCAATGTAAGAAATAGTTGAATTCAGTATAATAATACTATTAAAGATGAAAGGTTATATTTCCTAATTTTAAAGACACTAAATCACTGGCACTTACATCTGTTCAATGACTTTAACATTGATTCTCAATGGAAAGTCAAATGGGTCACTGAACGCCTTGGTATAGGTAGATATATAAATGATTCCACAAAAAGGGTAACAGGCTTTGAACTACCTTGTCAGCAATGGATAATACTGAATAGGATTTGTACCCCACACCATGTCTGCCGGGACTCTCTGCATAAATAGGGGAATAGTATCCTCCTCTAATCATAACTGTGGGTCTCGCACAGTGAAGGGCTACCAAAATTTTTACTACCACACTTATGCATTTTCTTTCAACATCTTTCAGTGCAAAATGGGTGCTCTGAGGTGGAGCTCCATTTTCGCTACCCCACTGCGTTCCCCCCGTCCAGGCAGTAGCCCAACCCTGGTCTAAAGCCAAACTGTAGATCACATCATGACTGGCTGAGGGTATATTCTGGTCCAGTATCTGATTTTAAACATAAAGGATGCTATGCTTCAATGTTAGATGGCCTAGACTTTGGTATTTGAATACAGTGAGTGATCCCCCGGTTATTGCGTCCCCGACCATTGCGAACAGGGTAATTTGCGATTTTTCAACCCGGAAGTCAAAATACCATCTACGCATGCGTGCCCTTTTTTTCTATGGGCACGCATGCGTAGATGGCAACCGGGAGATCAGCTGCTGGGCGGCTTCCCTGGGTCTTCCCCCTCTTGCTGGCATCAGCGAGGAGTTTCCCCACCGCCCACGCAAACTCCTCGCTGCCGCTCGCCCGCCCTTCGCCTGCCCACGCCGTTCGCTCCCCCTCTTGCTGGCGGGAGGGCGAGAAGCCCTCCCCAGCACCCGCTCGCCCGCCCTTCGCCGCTCGCCCGCCCTTCGCCCTGGCTGCTTCTTCCCAGCGGAGAAATTCCAGCCCCCACCTGGTCCCGCCCGATCCTCCTCCCTGAGGCAGCTCACCCTCCCATGGCCGCTTCCTCCACCCTCCATCGCAAGCCCTCGCCACCGCAGCCAACGCGCGCTGCGATCTTCAAGCCCGGCTCCTTTCGGCCCAGCATCCCGGGCCAAGCAGCTGCCTTCCATGACTGAGCCTGGCTGGCCCGGAAGATCGTAGCGCGCGTTGGTTGCAGCGGCGAGCGAAGCCAAGCCGGCAGCAATGTCGCTGCCGCTGCAGCCAACGCGCACTACGATCTTCCGGGCCAGCCAGGCTCAGTGACGGAAGGCAGCCGCTTGGCCCGGGATGCTGGGCCGAGAGGAGCCGGGCTTGATCCGCTGAGCCTGGCTGGCCCGGAAGATCGTAGCGCGCGTTGGCTGCAGCGGCGGCGACATTGCTGCCGGCTTGGCTTCGCTCGCTCGCCGCTAAGGAGCCGAAGATTGGGGGGCGCCGCGGCTCTTTTAAAACATCGCCGCTGACATGGGGGGCTTGCTAGCACCCCCCAAACCCGGGTTGGGGGTTCGGGGGGGTGCTAGCAAGCCCCCCATGTCACAATTAATGACACTATGAGGATTACTGAAGAATGGCTGTTGCTAAGCAACACAGTCATGTGACATTGCATTTTATCACTGGATCACTTTGAGATAAAAATTCCAGTCCCAGTTACCATCATTAAGTGAGGATTATCTGAACACTTTCTTTATTGTGACTCACATGACATAAAAAGATTTTCAAAACAGCTGGGTCAAATATTGACAAAATATGGTGCTTAAAATGCTTTAGGCAAAAAGTTTGGAAGTAGGGTTTTTTTGTTTTTTGCAAAGTGAATTCTTTATACAGTCTTTTAAAAAAACCTCTTGGCTTCATGGAATTCACATATGAAATTCATTACATAATATTTCTGTTGCAAACTCAATCTTAGTCCATAGTTGCTGATCGTATAAGCTTCTGAGTTATCGAACTTAGACAAGAAATTTAGGTAAGAAACTTCAAATTAGATAAAGAAATATTAGCACCTGGCTTTAGCTGTTGAAAGGAAACCACAGAATAGCCAATCATACCTGATAGCTTCTTTTCCTTGAAACTCTGATGATACGGGTTCAATGATCTCATTGAAATCTAAGTTCCTGTTAACATTGCTTTCATATAATTCTTTGTAATTTTTTGTTCTCTTTGACCAAAATGAGGGCTTGAGAAAGAAAAAAAAATGTCTACGCAATCCATATTCTCCTGAACAATAAAAGAAAAATAACATCTACAAATATTAAATGCTGCTAGTTATAATATACTATAAACATTTAAAAGCTGTATGTTCACTAATTCTGGTCGAATGATTTAATTACCGTATTTTTATTAATTATAGGTAGTCCTTGACTTATAACCATAATTGAGCCCAAAACTTCTTCTGCTTAGCAAGATAGCTGTTAAGTGAGTTATGCCTCATCTTATGACATTTCTCAGCATCATTGTTGAGTGAATCGCTGCATTGTTAAGTTAGTCACATGGTTGTTAAGTCAATCTGGTTTCCCTATTGTCTTTACTTGACGGAAGGGCACGAAAGTTCCCTAGGACACTGCAATTGTCATAAATATGAGTCAGTTGCCAAGTGTCTGAATTTTGAACACAATACCATGGGGATGCTGCAATGGTTGCAAGGGTGAAAAACGGTCATAAGTCATTTTTTCAGTATTGTTGTAACTTTGGTCACCAAACTGTTGTAAAAGAGGACTACCTGTATCAAACTCCAGAAAAAGAACAATGTTTTAAATTTTCAGTATAAAATAAATCAAAACTCTATTGCTCAAATAGATCAAGAAGTATATCACTCAGTTCGTATATCTACTATGCCAAAATGCAAACTACAGTATTTGAGTTTTCTTTATGAGATATTCAACAACATATTATTTAAGAAATGGCTTAACATCCAGAATGAAGCATCTGTAGTGAACTATTTTTTTAATATAACATGAAATAAACTTGGCACAATAAAATTCATCAGCTGGTAGAATTTATCCGCATGCATTACAAGTATTTGTACTTTTTGATGCCTTTGATATATTGGAAAGATGCTAATGCACAAGTAAAAGTTTCACTTTCATAACTTTAACTCTGTGGTTAAGTACTTTCCCTATATCAACAATACAGAGAAATGTTCTCTGTTAAACTAGAAGTGGTTTTGGACTGAAATATAATTAAATGCACTCTATCCCAATTTAAATAGAATGGCAAGTTCTGATTTGCTGACAATCTAAAACTAAAAAGAGACATCTGAGTGTAAATTGCTATTTTTTATTAAATCAAACAGCTTCCAACTTTTCAAGAGAAAAGGTATAAAGAAACAGTTCAAATATTTAAAAACTATGTCAGATTGTATATTATTGTCCTCAAGAGTTAGTCATACATTTTTGTTGTGTTTCTTTGTGAGATAAGGGTTTTGTAAACTATAATGGCTAAAGCAATTAATTCAGACTTTTTACGTGTCATTTTTTTTAAAAAAACCTGAATGTTATATTGTAATACATATGAAATAACACCACAAATAGTCATAAATTCAACTTTCAACATAGTGCTATGAAGCAATCATACTATAGTTTTTTATCAAGTATTCAGACTGCAAAAAAATCCCTGCAGAGAAATTCATTCATCCTTCAAAATATAAGTATTGCTACAAATATATAAAAAATGCTCTTTGCTGATACAAATATCTTGAGTTTTGAATTTAATGCTCATTTTTCTTAGTCAGACATTCAATCATACCTGGAATAACCTGATCCAGGTAAACTGCTAATAGTAGATAAAGCACACTGTCAAGAGTCAGGAGCAGTATAACAGTAATAAGTGGATAAGGTCCGTAAGTTAAATTTGAAAAATTAACTCCTCCTTCATAATCTTCTAAGTGCATAACCTGCAAATAAATATGGAATTTAAATATTATTAGGAATATCATCATAGCATTAAATTATTAGGGAAGTAATGGCACTTTTGGCACACCACTGCAAATTAGCACAACTTGGCACATATGAATTCTTTCATTTTAGCAATAAATTTGAAATCACTTTATACTTAAGGATTTATCATTGATCTGGTTTAGCTTAGGTATTTTGGATACAGCTTGTTTATTGTTTATTTTTATAATTAGCTTTACCCAAACCAATTTTAATATTTCTGAGGTTAATTCTTAACTTCAAACTCAGGCAGTTAATACTTATATTAAAAATAAGCACATATTTTATTGCACATATAAGCATCAAGTTTTCAAATGGTCATAGCCTTTTGCCATGGTGATCCACATTTTTATTGCAAATTTCTAAACCTGCTATATTGCAACCTTTCTTTTTCATCTGAAATTTCAAATAAACTAGTGACAGTCATGAACAAAAAAATATTAAGCAATATTTTTTACATACTATGACCAGAATACTATAGAAATAGCTTCCATAGAAGAACAATAGCTATTGTTCCTGCTGTAACATAATGAACTTATGACCTAAATTGCATCAAAAATAAATTGTTTCACAAATGTTGATAAAGCTTCTAAACAAGATTACAATTAATAATCATTTCCTGCATATCGGTAATCCTCAGCTTACGTCCACTGCTTCAGGGGCCACGAAAAGTTACAAAACTAGTGCTGAAAAAATGGACTTATGATCAGTCCTTGATGTTCTGACTGCTGTGATATGGTTGTGATCTGGGTGCTTGGGTCATGATAACACTGCAGCAAGCTGCATTACATGATCCCCATTTGTGACCTTCCTTGCTGTCTTCCCAGAAGCAAAATAAATGGGGAAGCCAAAAGGAAAGGTCGCGAGACACCACAGTAAATCGCTTTCACCACGTTTTCACACAAAGAATCAGCTATGGACTATAAGATTGCAGAGGTCTCCTATTCTGTGGCACCCAACACCAACCACACTGTATAGCACTGATGGCGAACCTTTTTTTTCTTGGGTGCTAAAAGGGTGTGCATGTGTGCCCATACCCATAATGCAATGACTTCCCCCGTGCATGCAAACAAAACCCATGCATTACCCACCACACATGCGCACAAGGCTCATTGAAACCTTTGGAGCCCGTGGATAGCAAAAACGAATTCCAGCTGATTTACAGCCTTCAGGAAGGCAGAGAGGAGGTCGTTTTTGCCTTCCCCAGGATTAAGAAGACGCCGGAGCCTGTGGATGATGAAAAATGGACCCAATGGGCCTACCGGAAGTTTGGAAACCAACTTCTGGTAGGCCCAGTGGGTTCGTTTTTCGCTATCCAACTCCGGAGGCTTTCCTGAAGCCAGGGAAAGGCAAAAATGACCTCCCCCCACCCTCCAGAAGGCCAAAAATCAGTTGGTCAGCGTGCACATGCACACTGGAGCTTCTACAGGTCAACGCCTCATGTATCCTGAAATATAGCTCCGTGTGCCAGCTGTGGCACATATGCCATAGGTTCGCCATCACAGCTCTATAGCATGTGCCTGTCTATGGTACTTCCTTGTTTCTGGGGACTCCCCAATATGGCCTCTGCCAATTTTCCCTCGCCTTCCACCAGACCTCCTGTGCCCCCACTGAGCTGCTTGTGCTTCCTAGCTCTCATCTGCAGCACCACCCACACTTTTTACCTCAGAGTCTTGCCTCTTTCTATCTAATGGCCCAGACAGATTTGGGTGTTATAGCAATAATAGCACTTAAAACATGTACTACCCCATTATACTCTGGGTATCAGTATATTGCCTCTAACAATCTGGGCCCTCATTTTACCGATCTTGGAAGGATGGAAGGCTGAATCAACTCTGAGCCATGTTGAGATCAAACTCCAGGCTGTAGGCAGAGTTTGCCTGCAATACTGCATTCTAACCACTGCACTGCCAGGGATCCTGGGTTTTGATAGCAACTTGAACCTCTATCACTAAGAAATGTGGTTACATGACCTGTGCTTTATCATTGCATTAACAGTAACAACCCTGGCCACAATTGCTGTCATAACCTAAGAAATAGCTGTACAGTGCTCAATAAAGAATCTTATATCTTTCAATTCCTATTCTAAGATTATTAGTTTGTTACAGAAATCAGTACTTAACAAGTATTTTTAACTGACAAAATTTACTGCAAGTATAGATCTCTCTCACATACTAATGTCTATAGCTGGGATTTGAACCATAAAAAATTGTGCAGCAATATGCAAATAATGTATTTTACTAACCTGTGCAACGCCAATTAAAAATGTGCATTGACACAGAGGGCTTACCAGCCATACAAAGGATTTTGGAATATCCTCTACCAGGAAAATGGTCAGACCCACAATACCAAAAGCCAGGGTTGACAAAAACTCAACTGTACCAACATGTTTTGATTTTTTGAAAAGAGGAGTCAACATGAATGCAAAGAAAACCTAAACGGAAATGAAACAATTATTTAAATGCATTAGAAACTTTACAGTAAAATCCTGAAATGATGGTCTTTACCTTGATATTGCAACAATTAAAATAATTAAAATTTAATGTACCAATGGCTTTCATTGGATTAGGTTTTTTTTAAAAAAATTCAAGTTATGTGTTTTGAGGGTGACCAGAGGATTTAAAAGTCAGAGATGATGAAGGTATTTCTAAATTTCTAGAAAAACATGACTATCATAGACTGCAATATTCAATTTTACTTTATGGTAAACTAAAATGTCATATATAAAAATACTCTACTAAAGACAAGATATATTTTCACTGAGTTAAAAAAATAATATTGTATCCAAGGACAAATCACCTTTTCAAACAGAATCCTTTCCACTTCAGGAATGTCAGTGACTGAGAGACAACTGAAGTCATGACGTTCTTTGGGGGTTTTTTAGTTTTATTAATTCATGTGTAAATAATTAAAAATGAGGATAGCAATCAGCAGTGGGTTGCTCCCAGCTCTGCCCACCTGCCCAGAATGCTTCTTGCACATGTGCAGAAGCCTCGCGTGCAGGGTAAAGGATTTTAGAACTCACTATTGATAGCAATGTACTGATTATATAATTTGCACAATTGCTCCATTATAAGAATGGGCAACAAATTCAATATACAGAACCAGACCAGAAACCAATAAAAAACTAGAGCACATACTTATTTTCATATAATAATGTCATGTTATTAACATAACTTAAATATTAGTGCATTTTGGACTGCATAAAAAAATCATTATTAATAGTGATGTCTGTAATCATCATGAAACAGTACATGTTTGAAGATAGAAAACACTTAGGTGAATCAGAAAGTATACTCAAAATAAAATAAGAAGCAACATCTGTTAAGCTATCTAAGCAAATAAAACTGCATCAGACCACTGCCAGCTATCATTCAGTGAAAAGAAAACCATAGCAGTAGCAAATTGCGTATGTAGGTCAAATAAAACTCCAAAACATTACTGGTAACCACAATATATAACAGTGAACACAAACACACACACACAAACACTTACGGAAGATATTCCATACAGGAAAAAAAGAAGAAATATCAGAAAGCTGCTACTTTTTGGGAAAAGTGAAGAGAATGTTGCAATGACCGACATAAGAAGAGACATGACAAATATCAGACTGGTATACAGTAGGACCCAAGAAAGCCTAAAAAAGAAAACATACGATGAAGATTCATGAATTCAAAGCTCTAAGTATTACTACACAAAGATAACTTACCTCAGCTTTTCAGGCAGCAGGCACCATCATGCTATTTTGCACAATGTTGCAGACATCAAAAAAATAAATTTAATAAATGTAAAAGGCAGAAATCTTGTGATGTTTAATGTAGCAACAGACATTTTACAATAATTTATTATCTAGGAAGACAGTCAGCTATATTTTTAAATTGAGAAACATAATTCAGTGGTATCATAGATAACTGCACATTATTGCCAATCCATATTCTAGCTTTTTCAAAAATCAACCTTGCAATTAAAAACTGAATCTTTTCATGAACATTATCATCCCTCCGTCCATCCATCCATCTAATTTATATAGCTGCCCATTTCACCATGTAATTCTTGGTGGCAATAAAACTGAGTTAGTCCCCTTTAAAGGAAAATTTTTTAATTGAAGACATCTTGCTCTGACATGTCCACAGACAGTATTAGGTGTACACTAAACCATTACAATTTGGTCCACAAACTGTGTTCATAAGAAATTGGTTCAGTGAATGTTATCAATGTGTCTAGGTAGCCCACTAATAAGAACACAGAGGTGTATATTCATGCAACCTAACTTGAAGAAGTATTCTGCAATACTGTTAATACAAAAGACAACAGCTCTGATAATATTTAGGAAGTAATAGATAGGTAAGTCCCTAGTAGAATTCCAAAGTCTTTTGGATATGATTCCAAAAAGATGCTCAAGAGCACAGGTCATCAACCTGTGGTCCACGGACACTGGTGGTCCGTGAGAAAATTTTGGTGGTCCATAGAGAAATCTTGGACCCTAGGCCAAGAGCAATTAATCACACTCCAGGAAGAAGAAAGGAGAGGAGAGGAGGGGAGGGGAGGGGAGGAAAGAAGGAAAGGAAAGGAGAGAGGGAGGGGAGGAAAGAAAAGGAAAGGAAAGAGAGGGGAGGGATGGGACTACAGCTACAGCTCTGGAATATGGGACTGACTTTCCCAACAATACCAGCAAGCCACTATCAAATAAGCTTCAATTATTTTGTAATAATTACTACTACTTTTAATAATTTTGTTACCATTAAACAACCTCTAAAGGTTATTTTTTTAAAAAAATAGTTTTTATTAATTATTTACACTGAAACAAGACGAGTACAATGCAAGAAAAAGAAAACTATAAAGCAGTACACACAATACACAAGAAAAGGGAAAAAAACGCACACTAAATAAAACAAAACATATTTTTGGCAGCCTGCAGGTTGGCATTGTTACTACAGCTTTCACTATTGTTTACTGTACTGTGTTCATATTTTTACACGAATCTTGGTCATGTATATTTCACTCTTGTATCCAATATTTCATAACAAAATAGTAGCAAAGGGTAACAAGATTGGTAGGAAATAACATACTGTATTTGACTGCATTGTAAATGTTTAAAGTTTTAAATATTTTTTTGGTCTACCCAATTATACCATCTTTTCCACGTCTGGTAGAATTCTGTGATATCTTTTTGTCTAATTTCAATTTATCCATTTCAGCAATTTCATATATTTTATTTAAAGGTTTTATGATTAAATAAGCATTTATAATTATGTTATGCTAAATAGGTGCATTTCATATTAATAAAATGGAAATTCTCTAATCATTATTTTACAAATGAATTTATCTTTTTTTTAAAAAAATCATATTAGTGGTCTGTGGGACTTAAAATTATGGATTAGGGTCTGAGTGATTTAAAATTATGACCTTGGTGGTCCCTGAGGTCCCAAAGGTTGGGCCCCCTGCTCTAGTCTAGGGCATAGGAACAAGAATTTGTACAGGTTTTCTGATAACTATTGCAAATCCTTTAAGAATGCTAATTCTTGTTATTCTTTTAACATACTATTTGATGAGGGAGGGAGGAGGAGAGGGGAAAAGGTTACAGGTTACAAGCGGTGTGCCACAACGGTCTGTTCTGGGTCCTATTCTTTTTAATATGTTTGTGAGTGACATAGGGGAAGGTTTGGTAGGGAAGGTTTGCCTATTTGCCGATGACTCTAAAGTGTGCAATAGGGTTGATATTCCTGGAGGGGTCTGTAATATGGTAAATGATTTAGCGTTACTAGATAAATGGTCAAAGCAATGGAAACTGCAGTTTAATGTTTCCAAATGTAAAATAATGCACTTGGGGAAAAGGAATCCTAAATCTGAGTATTGCATTGGCAGTTCTGTGTTAGCAAAAACTTCAGAAGAGAAGGATTTAGGGGTAGTGATTTCTGACAGTCTCAAAATGGGTGAGCAGTGTGGTCGGGCGGTAGGAAAGGCAAGTAGGATGCTTGGCTGCATAGCTAGAGGTATAACAAGCAGGAAGAGGGAGATTGTGATCCCCTTATATAGAGCGCTGGTGAGACCACATTTGGAGTACTGTGTTCCGTTCTGGAGACCTCACCTACAAAAAGATATTGACAAAATTGAACGGGTCCAAAGACGGGCTACAAGAATGGTGGAAGGTCTGAAGTATAAAACGTATCAGGAAAGACTTAATGAACTCAATCTGTATAGTCTGGAAGACAGAAGGAAAAGGGGGGACATGATCGAAACATTTAAATATGTTAAAGGGTTAAATAGGGTTCAGGAGGGAAGTGTTTTTAACAGGAAAGTGAACACAAGAACAAGGGGACACAATCTGAAGTTAGTTGGGGGAAAGATCAAAGGCAACATGAGAAAGTATTATTTTACTGAAAGAGTAGTAGATCCTTGGAACAAACTTCCAGCAGACGTGGTTGGTAAATCCACAGTAACCGAATTTAAACATGCCTGGGATAAACATATATCCATTGTAAGATAAAATACAGGAAATAGTAAAAGGGCAGACTAGATGGACCATGGGGTCTTTTTCTGCCGTCAGTCTTCTATGTTTCTATGTTTCTAAAAGAGAACGAGAACAAAAGTATGGAACTAAAACTTCTGGGAATGTTATATAGAGGAAAAGATGGCTGTCAATTGACGTATTTCTTTTTTTAAAGTAGACCGCCGCAGAGCAAGAAAACTAGACAACTTTTATCATATTAGTTACATTTTTTTAAAAAAGAGGGGGAGGGAAAGCCTCTGCAGTTCCACCAACAGGAGGAAGTTAATTCCCCAGAACTATGGGTCACCAAAAGCAAACACAGATGGCAGAGAGGAAGAGGTGAAAGAGCACGGATTTTAAATAGACTAAGGAATTTTTTAAAAACCACTCCCTTCAATCTTTCTTCCCAATTTACATTCACTTGCTAATAAGATGGATGAAATACTCATTTTAAACAGATGCAATTCTGATTTTTACAATGCATCTGCCCTATGCTTTATTGAATCCTGGCTAAACAAGGAAAGTGATGACAATAGTATGCATATAGCAAGGTTCTAGATACTTAGAGCAGAGGGGATTTTAGAACTATCAGAGAGGAAAAGGGAGGAGGCTTATGTATATATATCAATAACAGCTGGTTTCGGGACATAACTATAATACACAAATTCTGTGATGAAAACATAGATTCTTTACTTATCAACTGTAACCCTTTTTATTCTCCAGGCATGTTTACATCATTTCTACTAATTGTGGTGTATATCCCACCACAAGCCTGTGTAAGCAAGGCTTTATGCACTCTGATCAGATTATGGAGGCTGAAGCTAAATACTCAGATTCACTGGCCAAAATATTTTCAGCCTGTCAATTGTACCACCAGAGGCAAAAATACTTTACACCACTGCTACACAACACTAAAAGATGCTTATCTGTCCTTACCAAAAGCAGCTGTGGGCCAATCTGATCATTGCAGGATTCACCTTGCAAAGATTTAAAGCCACAAAACCAACAATTAAATCAGTGAGGACTTGGACTGAGGAAGTAAAGTTAAAGCTACAGGCTTACTTTGACAGCCCGAACTGGAGTATTTTTCAAGATACCTCTGCAGACCTGGATAAATTCACAGATACTGTAACATCATATGTTAGCTTCTATGAAGACCTTCGTGTACCAACCAGAAACTTGTGAATATATAGTAACAATAAACTTTGGTTCACAGCTAAACTTAAGCAGCTACGTCATTCCAAAGAGGAAGCCTACAAAAAATGTGATAGAATGCTATACAAGCAGGCCAGAAATGTATTAACAAGGGAGATCAGAGCAGCAAAAAGAAGCTACTCTGAAAAACAAAGGAATGAGATCTCAACAAATGAACCAGCAAACATGTGGAAAACTCTTAAAAACATCAGTAGTTATGGCAAACCTCCTTCCCAAGTGAAGGAAATCAATAATTGACCTGAATGTGTTCTACTGCAGGTTTGAAAGGAAACTGCAGCCACCTATCTCCACAATCTCCATCCCAGACACTCCAACAACAGCCAAACCTCCTATAACTGACCCCATCTCATTGGGTTCATAACTCTTGGTGATCACAGAAAAGGAAGTCCAAGATCTGTTTCACAGACAAAAGCCAGGAAAAGCACCAGGCCCAGACAAGATAACTTCTTCTTGCTTCTTGACCAATTGGCCCCCATCTTCACTCAAATCTTCAACAAATCACTAGAGCTATGCCATGTTCCTTCTTGCTTCAAACGTTCCACTATCATCCCAGTGCTGAAGAAGCCCTCCATCAAGGAACTGGATATCTAAAGACCAATTATTCTAACATCTGTAGTTATGAAAACCATTGAAAGGCTAGTGATGTCCCAATTGAAAACCATCACGGATCCACTATTAGACCCCATGCAATTTGCATAGAGAGCAAATAGATCAACAGATGATGCTGTTAATATGGCTCTACACTACATCCTACATCTTGAATCTCCAAAGACCTACGTAGGGGTCCTCTTTGTAAACTTTAATTCAGCATTCAATACTATCATACTGGACATTCTTCTAACTAAACTAAATCAGCTAGCAGTACCTGAACACACTTGTAAGTGGATCACACACTTCTTAAGAAACTGGAAGCAGCAGGTGAAACTCGGCAAAATCACATCAGATACCAGTGTAAACAGCACAGGCCCGCACCCCCCAAGGCTGTGTACTCTCACTACTTCTCTCTATATACTGTACTAATGGCTGCATCTCAAATGATCCATCTATTAAATTACTGAAGTTTGCAGATGATACAACAGTGATTGGTCTCATTTGAGACAATGATGAAACTGCATATAGATGGGAGGTTGAACAATTAGCCTCATGATGTGACCGGAACAATTTGGAACTGAACACACTCAAAACCGTAGAAATGGTGGTAGACTATAGGAGAAACCCTCCCATTCTACCATCTCTTACAGTACTAGACAACACAGTTTCAATAGTAGAGACCTTCAAATTTCTAGGTTCTATCATATCTCAAGACATAAAATGGTCACTTAATTTCATTAAAAAATTACAACAAAAAATGTTCTTTCTGCGCCAACTCAGGAAACTCAAACTGCCTAAGGAGCTGATGATACAATTCTACAGATGAATTATTGAGTCTGTCATCTGCAACCCAACAAGACAGACACAGACATCAGAAGATAATCAGAACTGCAGAAAAAAACAATTACTGCCAACCTGCGTTCCATTGAGGACCCATATATTGCACAAGTCCCAAAGAGGGCTGTGAAAATATTTACTGATCCTTCGCATCCTGGACATAAATTGTTTCAACTCTTACCTTCAAAACGACGTTATAGAGCACTATACACCAAGACAACTAGATACAAGAACAGTTTTTTCTTGAATGCCATCACTCTGCTAAACAAATAATTCCCTCAACACTGTCAAACTGTTCACTACGTCTCCACTACTATTACTATTAGTTTTTCTCATTGTTCCTATCACCCATCTCCTCCCACTTATGACTGTATGACTGTAACTTGTTGCATGTATCCTTACAATTTATATTGTTTCCTGATTGCTTATTTGAACCCTATGACAATCATTAATGTTGTACCTCATGATTCTTGACAAATGTATATTTTATTTTATGTAAACTGAGAGCATATGCATCAAAGACAATTTCCTTGTGTGTCCAATCACACTTGGCCAATAAAGAATTCTATTCTATTCTATTCTAAACAATGAAGAGCTACGGAGCTTACTCACCAAAAGGCAGTGTCATGAAGGCCCAATATCATTAAAAATTCTTTTAATTTCTTCTCTTTTTCTGCCACAATATGGATTGCCAAGTAATAACCAAAAGGCGAAAAAGCTATCACTAAGTAAATCAGAATGATGGCACGAGGAAAATTATCTATTTCCAAAATAGCAGATTCTCCCATCATGACAGCTTTTGTTTGTTCCAGTTCTTCCAAAACTGAGCGATTGGTCTTCAGCTAAAAAAAGAAAACGACTGTTAAAACCAGGTTTTGGAATAGCTTCTGCTAATAGAGAAATGTTATATCTAAAGCTGCAATACAATTTACGACAGATCTAATTTACATCTCCACACAAAATATTTTGGTGTGGTTTCTTTTATATCTATATCTATATCTATATCTATATATAATATATATAAATAATATATATATATAATATATATAAATATATATACAGTGATACCTCGTCTTACGAACTTAATTCATTCCGTGACGAGGTTCGTAAGTAGAAAAGTTTATAAGATGAAGCAATGTTTTCCATAGGAATCAATGTAAAAACAAATAATGTGTGCAAACCCATTAGGAAAATCCAAACTTTAAGGCTTAAAAAAAAGCGGCAGGCGGATAAAGTGAAGGCTAATGGAGTGGAGACGGACAGCGAGGAGAAGCGAGGAATGGAGGTCCTAAAGAAGGCTAATGCCGCCCCAAATTGCTCCCAAAATCACCTCTCCAAAAGCTTCCTACGCCACCCCAAATTGCTCCTAAAATCACCTCTCCAAAAGCTTCCTATGCCACCCCAAATCGCTCCTAAAATCACCTCTCCAAAAGCTTCCTATGCCACCCCAAATCGCTCCTAAAATCACCTCTCCCAAAGCTTCCTATGCCACCCCAAATCGCTCCTAAAATCACCTCTCCCAAAGCTTCCTATGCCACCCCAAATCGCTCCTAAAATCATCTCTCCCAAAGCTTCCTATGCCACCCCAAATCGCTCCTAAAATCACCTCTCCCAAAGCTTCCTATGCCACCCCAAATCGCTCCTAAAATCACCTCTCCCAAAGCTTCCTATGCCACCCCAAATCGCTCCTAAAATCACCTCTCCAAAAGCTTCCTATGCCACCCCAAATCGCTCCTAAAATCACTTCTCCCAAAGCGTCCTACGCCACCCCAAATTGCTCCTAAAATCACCTCTCCAAAAGCTTCCTATGCCACCCCAAATCGCTCCTAAAATCACCTCTCCCAAAGCTTCCTATGCCACCCCAAATCGCTCCTAAAATCACCTCTTCCAAAGCTTCCTATGCCACCCCAAATCGCTCCTAAAATCACCTCTCCAAAAGCTTCCTATGCCACCCCAAATCGCTCCTAAAATCACCTCTCCAAAAGCTTCCTATGCCACCCCAAATCGCTCCTAAAATTACCTCTCCCAAAGCTTCCTATGCCACCCCAAATCGCTCCTAAAATCACCTCTCCCAAAGCTTCCTATGCCACCCCAAATCGCTCCTAAAATCACCTCTCCAAAAGCTTCCTATGCCACCCCAAATCGCTCCTAAAATCACCTCTCCCAAAGCTTCCTATGCCACCCCAAATCGCTCCTAAAATCACCTCTCCAAAAGCTTCCTATGCCACCCCAAATCGCTCCTAAAATCACCTCTCCAAAAGCTTCCTATGCCACCCCAAATCGCTCCTAAAATTACCTCTCCAAAAGCTTCCTATGCCACCCCAAATCGCTCCTAAAATCACCTCTCCAAAAGCTTCCTATGCCACCCCAAATCGCTCCTAAAATCACCTCTCCCAAAGCTTCCTATGCCACCCCAAATCGCTCCTAAAATCACCTCTCCAAAAGCTTGGAGTGGCATCGCAAGCAAAAGTATTTCATATTTGGCTATTAATTATGAACATTAAATAAAAATTCAGTGACATTTTGGTGACTATTACAGGGACTAGCTAGTTTGTGCATGGTCTAGATTTGAAGAGAATACTATAATATGGAGAATTGATAGACAAATTTTTCAAGGAAACATTTCTTCAATCAAACATAGCATTAAGGACTAGTCAAGAAGTGCTCTGTGTTCCAAATTATCTACAGTATTTTTTTCAAACTCCGATCATTGCATAGCTTGACTGTACACCTGGATAAAGTATTTTCAATATATAAAATAAATACTGTATTGTATTTTGACTAGATTTTGACTAATACAAAGGAATATTGAGTTGTATGCTAATCATTTATATTTACCTGAATAATAGCTGCATCAATGCAGATCTGGAGAGCTGTAAATCCATACCGCCAGTAGGTTTCAGCTTCACATATCTTGGAAGGATTTGGACAACTGGCTGTAAAAAAATTAAAATTATTGTTTTTGCTAACTATTCTACAACATCAAAAACAGGCTTCAGTATACAGTAGATGGAAAAAGTTAGTTACTTTATCCTCAATTAAGTAATTATCATATTGGCATGAATAAACTAATCTATAATTTCTTACTAGGATATAAGATTTCATATATATAAAATATATGGGGAAAGAAACTGATATTTAACATAACCTTCTTCCAAATAGGCATTCACAAAAAAACCATAATAAAATTAAGATAAAAATATCAGCAACATACATTATTCTTTAAAATTTACAGCAGTGGTGAAATATACAGATTTTCCCTACCAGTTCTGTGGGCCTGGATTGGTGATCATTGTCATGTGACCAGGTGAGCTCACTTCACACACAAACAACTTCACACAAAATGGCTCCTGCAACAGGCAAGAACCTCACAGAGAGCTCAAAAACGAACACAAAAGCTACATAACTGACACACACAATGCAAAAGCGCACAAAATGGCCCTTGCAACAACAAGCAGAAACCTCAGAGCCAAAAAGAGCTCAAAAACCAACTTTCACACTTTACACAAAAATAAGACAAAAGCTACACAATTGACTCATACACAATGCAGAAGCAGCTGGACTTCACACAAAATATCCTCTGCAACAACTCACAGTCACAGTTCCAGCAAATAGGTAGTTTTTAAAAGGTGCTTTTAAAAAAGTAAAAAAAAAATGATTCAGCTGATTGTCAAACAGCTGAGAGTTGGGACTTTTTTGTAACCCTTTAAAGCATTTTCTTACTACCAGCTCTGAGGAATAGGTAGTAAAAATAATTCTTTTTAAGCAAAAAAAGGTTCATCAGCTGTGACTATCATCAGTGCCACACAATCATGGAAAACATTTTTTTAACTTTTTAAAAGTATTTTTACTACCAGTTTGGAACACCAGAACTATTTCTTACTAATGGGTCAGGCGAACCAGCCTGAACCTGTAGCATTTCACTACTGGTTTACAGTCATTCCCATAGTTGAAGTTGTAATGTAAAGAATTCTTCGGTATCTTTATTAATGAAAAATATAGATCTAAACATCAACGAAAAGCATACGCAAGGATTAAATATGATACTACACTGTTAGACAATGTTCTTATTTTATATAGTAAAGTAACATATTCCTCAAATCTTCAACATATTCTTCTTATGCTTCTTGGGATAAGTTAAATTTAAAATTTTATACTGTTTACACAATTAAAACTAAAAACACAAATATTCAGGGTTTGTGACTCTAATTCCAACATTCAATCAGTTTGGGATCATCATTTCAATTCAGCAATTTTCAGATAATTTTAGCTGATTTTCTAAACTGATTCAGACACATCTAATCAAGCCATTTGGTGGATCGAATGGACTTCAAATTAAATATACAGCCGGTATAATCTCCATTTACAGTATATTTGAATGACTGTATGCTTTTATGGAAACAAAATAGCTAGAATATTTTTTAAATATACCGTATATACTCGAGTATAAGCCGAGTTTTTCAGCCCCAAAAATGGGCTGAAAAACCTGACCTTGGCTTATACTCGAGTCACCACAAAAGGGCGCCGAATCACCACAAGAGGGCGCCCCGCCAGCAAGCTAAACAGGGAGGACGGGGACGGCATGAACTCTCTCCAGGCTTTAGAAGCCTCCAGCCGGAGAGAGAAGCAGATTTGTTAAAGAGATCGACTTGGTAGGGCACCAAGGGAAGGAGGAGAAGGAGGAGGGCAGCTCTTTCCTTTCCTCCTCCGCGGCTGTGGGCTATTCTGGCTCTCCTCCGCCTCATTTCCCTGTTGCCATCCTAAGTGGATCTCTTTAGCAAATCTGCTTCCCTGCACAACACATGGGGCAATAAAGGGAGACGAGGAGGAGGGAGGATCAGGGGTGGGAGATCAAGCCAACGAGCCAGCCATCAAGCTAAAGAGGGGGAGGGGGGGAAACAGCATGAACTCTCTCCAGGCTTCTAAAAACTCAACTTTAAAGAGCCCTGGGTTAGGATTATAAATGCAAGTCTCTTCAAACCTGGAAAAATTAGGGCTTGTGGACTTCAACTCCTACTCCTGAAGTAGCATGGCTGGTGCAGGAATTCTGGGAGTTGAAGTCCACTAGTCTTAAAACTGTCAAGTTTAAAGAGCCCTGGGTTAGGGTTAGAAATAGGTTTTAGCTTGGTTGCTGATTGAGCTACTTTTTTTACTTTTTAATTTATTGTTATTACCAGATTGCTTTCGTTTACCCTCTTTTAAATTTACAGAGCTAATTTTGGTTTTCTTTAAAATAAATATTCTAAAACATTTAATCTACTGATGTCTCAATTAATGTAATTTTATTGGTTTCCATTTTTATAAGTTACCAGTAGCCACTGTATTTTCTAACCTTAGCTTATACTCGGGTCAATAAGTTTTCCCAGGTTTTGTGGCAAAAACTGGTGCCTCGGCTTATACTCGGGTCGGCTTATACTCGAGTATATACGGTATATGAAATCTATGGATGTTTGCAAGTATCTAGAAGTAATTGAGTCAATTGAGTAATTGTCAATTGAGTAATAAATTATAAACAGAATTTCACAAAAGATCACTCCTATGGTGTGAGAAAAATCAAATATTTATATCTACATTTAAATACCTCTTGATTCCACATGAATTGCAGAAACAGGAACCTTTGTAGGGGGAAATCTGAGTTGATAGGACATAGAATCCTTAAAAATTACACCCACAAAGTTTCGAGGACTACGAAATGTAGTCTCTTGCATTTCTTGCTCAGTTAGAAATTCTTCAGTAGTGATTCCTATAAAAGAAAAATTATTTTCATCTCTGATTGTTTGTACTAATACAAATTGGTACAATTTGTACAATACAATCCTATCTGTAACTATCTCATTTATTAACCATATAGTATTTTTTGTTCACCTATAACAATCAGCGTAAAATACATCTGAAGCTATTGATGTCAAATTAAATGTTTAAGTCTCTGTTAAGAGTGTGGGATTTTTTTAAATGAATAGAGTAATATATACAATATTACCTCATGATACGAACCCCTCGTGATACGAACCCCTCGTGATACGAACCCGGGGTTTGGAAATTTTTTGCCTCTTCTTACGAACTTTCTTCGGCTTACGAACCCACCGCAGATCGCAAAATGGCGCTCCGCTGGGCGGCGGCGCCCGGCTGTCACTTTTTAAAACAGCTGGGGGGCTTCTCGGCGTTCTCCCGAACCCGACCCCGAACTTTTCGGGTTCGGGAGGCCGCCGAGAAGCGCCGCCGCCCGGCTGTCACCTTCTGAAACAGCCGGGGGCTTCTCGCCATTCTCCCGAACGCCGAACCCGGAAGTTCGGGTTCAGGTTTGGGTTCCGGAGGCCGCCGAGAAGCACCCGGCTGTTTCAGAAGGTTACAGCTAGGAGCTGCCACTCGGCAGAGCGCCGTTTTTGCAATCGGCGGCGGTGTTTTTGGCCGATCTGGAGGCTAGAAAGGAGGTGGGGAATCCCAATAGGGAATTCCATGGGTGGAGCTTTGAGGTCACGAAGACGTCCGACCGGGTTCAGGTTCGGGTGAACGCCGAGAAGCCCCCTGGCTGTTTTAAAAGGTGACAGCTGGGCGGCGGCGCCCAGCGGAGCGCCATTTTGCAATTTTTCTTTTTGCACGGATTAATCGCTTTTACATTGTTTCCTATGGGAAACAATGTTTCATCTTACGAACTTTTCGCCTTACGAACCTACTTTCAGAACCAATTAGGTTCGTAAGATGGGGTATTACTGTATTTGCAAAATACAGAAGTTATTTTGAGAGGATCAGTTTAAGTCTATAGAATAGAATTCTGTGTGTAGGTAGTCCTTGACTTACAATAGTTTATTTAGTGACTGTTTGAAATTACAACAGGACTGAAAAAAGTGACTTATGACTTTTTTTCACACTTACGACCACTGCAGCATTCCCATGGTCAAATGATCAAAATTCAAACACTTGGCAACTGACTCCTTTTTATAACAATTGCAGTGTCCTGAAGTCATGTGATTGCATTTTGCAAGCTTCTGACAAGAAAAGTCAATGGAGAAACCAGTTTCATTTTAACAACGGTGTTACTAAACTTAACTGCAGTAATTTAGTGAACAAATGTGGCCAGAAAAGTTGTAAAATGAGGCAAAATTCACTTTCTCACTTGGCAACATAATCTTTAGGCGCAGTAGTAGTAATTATTATTATTATTGTTTAGTTTAGTTTAGTTTAATCAGATTTGTATGCCGCCCCTCTCCGCAGACTCGGGGCGGCTCACAGCAACAGCAATACAAGACAAATCCAATATTAAATTAATTTTAAGAACACCACAAGTTAAAAACCAATCATACACACTAGCATACCATACACAAATTTTATAAGCCTAGGGGGAAGGAACATGTCAATTCCCCCATGCCTGTTTTTATTGTTGTTGTTGTTGTTGTTGTTGTTGTTGTTGTTGTTATTATTATTATTATTATTATTATTATTATTATTATTATTATTATTAAACAGAGTTGGAAGGAACCTTGGGGGTCATCTAGTCCAACTCCGTTTAAGCAGGAAACCCTACACTACTTCAGACAAATGACTATCCAACATATTCTTAAAAACTTCTAGTGTTGGAGCGTTCACAACTTCTCACATTTCACAAGCAGTTCCACTGGTTAATTGTTCTAACTGTGAGGAAATTTCTCCTTAGTTCTAAGTAACTTCTCTCCTTGTTTAGTTTCCACCCATTGCTTCTTGTCCTACCCTCAGGTGCTTTGGAGAATAGCCTCATTCCCTCCTCTTTGTGGCAACCCCTGAAATATTGGAACACTGCTATCATGTCTCCCCTGGTCCTTCTTTTCATTAAACTGGACATATACAGTTCCATTCTTCATATGTTCATACGTTATGAACATACATTATGGTCATAAGTTCAGGACCACCTGTATTATAATAAGATTCTTTCATCATAAGGAACAAAAATGTAAGAACCATTCTCCTGGCCAGTACCCAGTCAGGTGAGGTTTAGCTCTATTGCAGGAGTGGGTTCCACTTACCATCCCTATCAGTTTTCATTGCAATGGAAGTGTGCATTTAGCTCGCTCCGCTCGCGCTCCATTACATCATGCAAAACACCCAGAAATGACCTACTGCGCATACGCAGAAGCCTTTATGCATGTGCAGAGAGGATTTTTTGTAAGCCACGGCAATCAGAGGACCATTCAGGAGCGTGGACTGCCAGTCACCACAACCAGTCTGGCATGCAGCTGTTAATTTCCGCTACCTGTTCTAAAGAACCAGTCTCAACTCGCAGCAACCCACCACTGCTCCATTGGATATATATCCAGTGGTTTTGGTCCTTGCTGTTAGGGGGCATTAATCAATTTGTTTTCTTCACATGGAACTTACTGGACCCTAAATTAAATTTGGATCTACAGTCTCTGAACCTCTTTTCTATTATCAGATACATCAGAATATGGCTTTTATTATTTATTTTATGTATTTATCACATTTGTTATCCTATTTCAATCACAAGAACTTCAATGGCTCACAAAGAGTATACGATGATTGATTCATTTGGGACACCAGTAAAAGGCATAGTGCTAGAATAAGCTTTAGAAAGAAAACAAAAATAAACAAATGGGTGCTAATATAAAATATTTATAAATAGTTCATATGAAATAAAAACATGCATGCTATTATATGGAAACAACATGTTTAATTGCATCTTCCTAGCAAATACAAGAAAATATATAAACATTTGGGAGAACAGAAAAGTTTATTTATAGTACCTTCTGTAAAATATTCTGCAGACATTTTGTGCATGATTTTTCTCGTCATATTGTTCACTGGTGTGTAGCCAACAACAAACTCAGAGATACTAGAGTGATCCACAGAATAAAGATCAGAATCAGGCACCTCATCATATTTCTTATTCGGATACATCATGCTCAATAATATTAGCCAGAATAAAAAGAAAAGTGGAAGCAATATTTCCTGCACAAATAAAATCAACATGTTAAATGAGTAACACTCAGAAACAACCATTTACAGCTGTTTATAATACTCACTGAAACAGTCTTCTTAAGAATCTGTTATTTCAGTATTTAAATATTACATATCAGGATATTTGTATAGCCTTCACTAATCCTGACTACTATTCGCCATGTGATTGGGGAGCAGCTTTCTCGGAATAACAGAAATCTAGACTTTTTCAAAATCTGGAGCTGAATATGAGACAGGGTTAATTTCCACTCCCTTGCAGGATGGGATCTGATTTAACTGGCACTTACTGGGCATTACCATATTTCCCTGAAAATAATACATGTCCCCATAATAAGGCCAATCAGGCTTTTCAGCACATGCTCTGAAATAAGCCCCCCCCCCCCCCAATAAGGCCCAAACAGCTATTTTCTGGGGAAAGGGAGGACATGCCACTCTTTTTGTAATGGCCACTCTTTTGGCCAGGAGAAAGAGAGCAAGCAAGAAGCGGGTGAGCTCAGTTCCTCTGGCCACTATCTATGGCAATTTGAAAAGTTTTCCTCCTGCAAGGAAGAGGAGGTGATCAATCCCTGCCTCGCCACCTCCTCACAGGCAGAAGTGTGCTTCAAAAAGTTGCGGGAGGTGTACGCATACCCTTCTCTCACTCCTTCCCTCCCTCCCTCTCTCCTGGCCAAGAGTGCCCACCACAAAAAGAGCGGCCCCCAGTTGAGAAAGCGAGAGCAACAGCAGGCAAGAGGTGGGAGTTGACACACCCTGGGGACTGGCTCGGCTCCTCTGGGCTGCCTCCGGCAATGTATGGAAATGCACTCCTGCCTGCAAGGAAGTGGTGAGGCCGGTCAGGTACAACGAGCCCACAAGCACAGGACTTCAGCAGCACACGGGCGCTGTCCCTGTCACCGCACATACGGCGTCCAAGGCTTTCTAGGCATGATGGGACATACAGTCCGACACTTACCACCTACTGTACCCCAAACATTATAAGCCCCACCCCCCCTGATAACAAGGCCAAGGCCATATTTCAAGTTTAAAAAAAATATAAAGTCTTCTCTTATTTTTGGGAAAATATGAATATCAACACTCTGGCAACAACAAATTTTGATTGGCCAGTAGAGAAGGCAGTTTGCTAAATTAGTATACTACTTATAAAATTAAAAAAGAACATGAGGTTATCTAATGTTTAAAAGATGTACAAACCGCAGTTTGATGCCCTGCTTATAGTCTTAGCATTCATATTTTCCCTGACAAATACTGTATTGAGAATTTGATAGAACAGATCATTAATAATTACACAAGAATAATCACATATGAAAACTTCACACATATAGGTATTTCAGTGTGGTCATAAGGCTAAAATTAATATGAATAAAACATTTCAGCATGAATTATTCAGACACAATTACATACTTGATTTAACCCCAGGAAATGTCCCAGTGTGTAAATGCAATATTGCTGAAAGAGGAGCTTAATTTTCATTTTCAAACATACCTAATATAAAACTGGAGTTACAATCCATACCTTGTGCCCAATAAAAATGGATATGCTTAATCTAATAAAGCAAACTGATATTATTTACACTCCATCTGTTTTTATTTTTTATTCTAAATGTAAAGAGGGAAAGCCCTTGATCCACATGATTAATCCAGTAGGATTCTATAACATACACTATATTGAGATTTTTATTCTATCACTGTGGCATATTAAAAAATGTTTTTGAATGATATTTCAATGCTACTTGCTTTTTGGTGAAGCATGTGTAAGTGTAATATTGAAGCTTCTCGTTGTTTATTTAATAAATTTATACATGGCCCATTTCACCTAGAAGCAACTCTGGGAAATTTACAAGATATATTTTAATTGATATAGGAGCCACTGGTTTGTTTAATTACACAGTTACAATACAATATACAATATCCAAATGTTCTGAGCTGAATATTCTTATATATTGAGGATATTTTGAGTCTAGATGATAGTTCAATGTTCCTTATTTAAATTTCTCAAAATTACTCAAAGGTTTGGTAAATTATCAGGTTAATCCATTCACTGGAACAAGTGATACAGTATCTAGCTTCAATTCGATCTGAGGTTTCTGAGTAAATTTGTAAAAACAGGCGCCTGTTTATTATTTACTGCTTATTATGTCAATTCTCTTAAATACTGTACCTTTGAATCATTATTCATACAGAATGTCCTCAGTTTAATTTAAACATGTTTAGAATGGCCAGAATAGCAAAGGTGATGATTTTGAAATCTACAAAGGCTTTTTCAACAGTTTCAAAAACAGGGTAAAAATACGGTGGTGCAGGGAGACGGATGGGGGCTCCCAGCCACAGTGGGGTAGCGAAAGAGCCCAATTTCCTTCAGCTTTTCATGTACTGATGAGCCTGTCGCCAGCTGAGACTTCCTGGTCCTTGAGAGTTTCCACCAAGCCAATAGCGCAGGGCCTCCCAGAGCCTCTCCCACCCAAGGTATCCCTACATCAGGGGTCCCCAAACTTTTTACACAGAGGGCCAGTTCACTGTCCCTCGGACTGTGGGAGGGCCGGACTATAACAAATTCCTATGCACACTGCACATACCTTGTTTTAAAGTAAAAAACAAAATGGGAACATACTATTTAGAGGGGAGAGAAGGTCTGAAATTCGTATATGTTTATGTTTTGTTTTTAATTTTCTTTTGTTGACATCTGATTGGCTATAGAAGGTTTTCTTGGCTTATGAAAAATGTATAAAGAAAGAAGGAAGCACTTTGGCATAATGGTTAATAAGTTAGAAATATAATTGGTGTTGTACTTTTTGAAGGAACATTAAGGAGGAAATGTAATTAAAAGAAAATGAATGTAACTGAATGACAAAATTAGAAAAAAAAACTTTTGCAACTTTTTTGATGATTGATATTAGTTACTAACAAAATACTGCATTTTATTCATGGAAAATTAGATGGTACACTATGGTATGTTGAGAGATGGTATGTTGAGATGGTATTCCCCCCCCAAAAAACAGTCCTTCCTTCCTCTATCCCTCCATTCATTTCATTCTTCCTTCCTTCCCTCCTTCATTCCTCTCCACTTCTCCTTCCCTCCCTCTCTTCCCCTTTTCTTTCTTTCTCTCTTTCTTTTTCCTGTGTTCTTGTCACTCACTGGAGGGCCGGATAAATGGCCTCAGTGGGCCGCATGTGGCCCGCGGGCCATAGTTTGGGGACCACTGCCCTACATGATCACTTAATGAGCTGCATGATCAATTAATGACCACAAGAACTAGAATTAAAATATTTGAGCAAAGTATCTCACTTAACAAGTGCTTCATTCAATGCATAAGATTCCTGTTCCAACTACAGTCGTAAGTTGAAGATTATCTGTACAAATATTGAAATTGCAAAACTAAAGCATTATCCTTAATAAAATCATCTAATGACACAGAAGCTTAAGAATAATTCTGATGTAACCATTTTAAACAGTTCAAATCAATGAATAAAATGATTTATTTATTTAGCTACCATAATTTATATCACTGCCCATAAACAAGTGACTCTGGACAGCAATTAAAACTAAAATAAATATATAAAACTATTATCATTAACAATTATTTAAAAACATTCAAGAGATTAATCTTTTAACTTCTTCAAACCTTAGAAAATTGCAGATGAACTGACCTGAACACTACTCTTTTTGGTTCTCCATTTAACTAAGCAATTCTTATAAAAAAGAGTTCTTGTTTGTCGCCACACTCCTTTTTCTCTTGAAGAATCTGTAGACATTTTTGCATCTGAAAGGCAAAACAATTAGATGCATCTTTTAAATGTATGCCCCTTTTAAGATCAATTAATTTGTTTTAACCATAGTATCATTCACTATACTTAATTATATTACTAATCAATATGGTAAATGGATACATTTCTGTAAAATGTGTTTCACCATCTAAAAACAAATTCTATATAAACAACTATTAATTATCTTTAAATAATATCAAGTAGGTACAGGATGATAATCCAAATGCTTCTGAGATAAATTTTAGGAAGTCTGACCTGCAGATATACTGCTGCTCTAAATATAGGACAAGCAATCGTTGAGTTATGACCAGAGATGGGCTGCTTAGGTAGAACGGTAACATATGCTCGCCCCCGTTGCTCTAAGTGCTGGCGGAGTCCAGCACAATTCTGCTACTGCACCTGGGCAGGTAGCGAAATGGCGCATGGACATGCAGAGGGGGCTTGCTTGTCCGTGCATGATTTCGCTACCTGCCCAGGTGCAATAGCAAAATTGCGCTGGACTCCGCCAGCACTCAGAGCCACGGGGGCGAGCACACATCACCGTTCCACATTAGCAGCCCACCTCTGGTTATGACCACTCATTTCAAAGTTACAACAGTGCTGAAAAAAGTGTCTTATTACTGATCCTTGCACTTACACCGATTGCAATGCCCCCAGATACATGATCAAAATCCAGGTGCTTGGCAACTGGCATTTATTTACAACAGTTGCAGCATCCTTGGAATCACATGATGTGACCTACTCATGGGTTTCTGAATAGCAAAGTGAATGGAAAAAACCTAATTTGCTTAATGACTTACAGCTGTGGTAAAAAAAGGATTTATAATCAGGCATGACTTACTTAACGACCAGTTCACTTAGTGATGGAATTTTCAGTCCCACTTGCGATTGTAGTTGAAGACTATTTGTATCATTTTAATTACAAATTAAGCATTAGTTTAATATGTTCAGATAAAGCCTGGGATATATGCACTTGCTATTTATTTTCAATTTGTTATTAAAATTGAATTTGTCCAAATCTTAAACTATGATTAATATGACCAATTAGCTCTTTTTAAAAAAACCAAATTACATGACTCATTATAGTACTAAACAATTTCCAGAAGTTTCTAATGGAAAAAAAAATTCTCTTTAACTTTTAAACTATTATTCAAATGTGCCTGCATTTTATGACCACAATTTCATATTTGTTATTTGAAATATGCAATGCTAGATAAAATAAAATCTGGTATTTTCCCCTTTTTTGCCATTGTGCAATTAAGCATGGGTGTGTGAACCAGCCAGTTTCAACTGATAACATTGCAACATTAAGCATAAAAGGGAATATTCAAATACAAAATGTTGAAATCAGAATAGTTCTATGTATAATAAAAATAAGAGTTTACACATTAAATACATTTTATTGCATTATTTTTCTGCAACACTGCTCAAATTCTGTTCATATTTCCAAGTCTTTAATATGAGTGCCTTTTTTGAAATAGAGTGGAACAGTGAGAATTTACAGCCCAAATGAACATTCATAGTTTGAAGGAAAAATACTCTTTAAAAATATTATAATTGTTACAGATTCAAACATTGCTACAATATTTTTCAGATTGGATTTCAGAACTTTGATCACCTTGTGAGATAATCTCCAGGAAATGGGGGTTGGGGGCTGGATCTGGGTGTCTCCTAATATGACTTACCATGGTGTCATTTTGGAGTGCATGAATCAACTGGTTCTAATAGTTCAGTTCTTATCTCTTTAATTACTATCAGAAGATGATACTGGCTATCTATCTATCTATCTATCTATCTATCTATCTATCTATCTATCTATCTATCAAATACTGATCACCCGTGTTATGTAATATCTATATGAACATGCTTCAAACATGCAGCATTTGGTCAGCTTTATATTCATGATATTCACCTTCATTATGTAAAACCATAATTAGTATGTGTATCTAAATTCAAATCCTCACAGCCTAGATATTGATTCATAGACATTCCTGTAGATCTACATCTATTCTCAAGATTATTAAAGAGCACATAATTTTGCAAAAGCACATACCTTCATCTAATCTAGCAGGCCTTCTTTTTCTGTTAGAATCTAATTCCACGTAATTCATTTTGACAGGATTAAAGGATTTCCTACTGAAAATACTGAGTGGTAATGGCTATTTTCTTAATAATGTAGAAAACAATAAATGCTAACATTTTGAAGGGTATCTCTTTTTGAGATAGAAATGATCATAGCTTCTTAACTGTACTATACTGAAATAAAAGTAGTCAATCATTTTATCTTTATTAAATAAAGACAGACAGCACTGGCACTAAGCATGAGAGAACATATTCTATGAAGCCTGTTAGAAATAAACTGAATGTTAAGACACATGTAAATCAACACTGAAACTTGACCTGAGTCCTTCGGGATTGGGCAGCATAGAGGTTGAATAAATAAATAAAAACATTTCTTTTCCAACAGGGAATTTCATATCTCCACATAACTAGTGAAAGCAATGGGTGAAGATTTTCTCTCCTCAGCATTTAGTGATCCAGTGCTAAGAAAGTAGCAACTGAAGTTTATCTGAGAAGCTAGGAATGATGACTCAGAGGGCCCCCTCTGAGCTTCTGCAGAATGACATTGTTTTTGCTCTTACAGCATCATGCCAAAGCAATACTTGTTGAAAAGAGGACCAAAGAAACAATATCTAATGATTGCAACCAAAAAAAAAAAAAGGCATCTCACCAATAGAAAATAGTTCCTCTCCCAAAAAGGAAAAACAATTACACAGACAAATTGTTCAAAGTTTAACATGCCTGTATTTTTCCCCAGGTCTTAATCAAAATCAAAATCAAGCTCCAAGTTCTCCAACAGATTTTAAGCAAATAAAACAGAGTCTTCTCAAGTCTGGAAAAAAGGCTATTAAAACCAATCTTATGAAAATTTGTGCAATAACCTAGGAGTAGATCTAAAATCCACCAACAGGATTGAATTAGTGAATTAAAGAAATGCTTATACAGTTCAGCATTGCATCTGTGTGTCTTGTATATCCTAGTCCAAAGAATAAACTGTTGTAAGTTATCTGCTCCTAACAAGGATTACTTAGATTTCAATTGGATTAAATTCTTTTTAAGTATGCATAAAAATGCAGCCAGCCTTCATATCAGGTTCAAGCTAACAAGAAGGTCATACTTCTATAATAATCCAGTCAAAGTAAAAAAAATCTAAGTAATGCTACATGTAAAAAGCCATAGATAGAAACAAAATAGTTCTGATGTTCAATTTAGTATTTGTTTTTAGGAAAGTTGGAGAGATTGCCTTGGATTGTAAAATATATTTACTTCAATAAATAAACCCTCTATACTGGCAACAAGTCTTCTTGTTCCTTCTGCTGAGTAGTCTATAGAGAGCTGAATTTACACAAGGCTCTGCCCTAATTGCAGTGAGATAGTATAAACAACATGGCATATTACAAGCACTTTTCCCTCACAGCACTTCCCAATTCCAGATAAAATGCTTATATAGGAAAGCATTTATATACTTAAATGTCAAATCCTGAAATATTTATTGTCATAATATGGTAGTGTACCATGGCAGAAAATTTACATTTCAGAATCTCAGCTGCCTAGGGATAATCTCTCTCCCTCTCTCCCTCCCTCCACAATAACAGAGAAAGGTAAACAGGCAATGGCAGCAGAGAAAAGAATTAGATCTGGATACGAGCTCCTCTTAAAGGTGCGACAATTTATAGGAATAATTTATAGTTTTCAATTCAAACTCTGAGTAGAAGTGCTTATCATATCAAGTGATATGACACATGTTTTTACTGCATTGAAGAGAGCTGAGTCTGGTTACATAAAAATAATTTAGATTTATTATGATTACCCATTCCAAATGTTTCTGGGTGGCTTTACAACATCAGATTATGCAATTAAAGCAGATAAAAACCATGACAAGGAACCATAACAATCAAGAAGCATCACAGACTTAACCACAAAGCCACCAGTGTCTTAAGGGTCTTGCAAGAACACTTGGAGTGTGGGCACCATGTGAATCTCAGGAGAGGGGGGTGCCAAAGATATATATGGGATTACAGCCATCACATTTAAAATGGAATGTTTTATAGGTTTCTAAATTTGTCAAGATTATAGGCCCCAGCTATTAAAATCTAACTTGCATTGAAATCTAATGAGAGACAACTTAGCTTAACATCCTTTTTAACATCCATTCAAAAATATATGCCAGTTGTGGAGTGCCTGAACTTTGATAACATGACCATGAGGTTGCTGCAACAGTTTTAAGTGTGAAAACTGGTCATCAACTGGTTTTTCAGTGCCATTGTAATTTTGGTCAGTAATGAATGGTTGTAAATTGAGGATTATTACTATTATTAGTATACACAATACAACTGCCAGTTCTTTAATTGGTGTCCTTCATTCATATCAAGTTCTTATTGTTTTATGCTTTTCATCTTTTTTCTTCATATAGACAGTTAAGTTAAAAATAAATCTGTAATTTCCTGTTAAGAACTTTAAATATTTTATTAGAAAATGTTTGTGAACATTCATTGTATTACAATGTTTTCTGCTCTTCCAGAAAATACTATGCAGTGTTTTGGGTACAAGAAAATGCAGCATAATTCAAAATTTGGGGGAAAGAAATGGAGATAGCCAATTCTTTTCCTATATCCTTCCTTTTCCACTAACTTTCTCCCAGTTTCTTAATTATAGAACTCTTCAACTCCCATGTTTGCATATTTCAGTTTTAACTACTCTAACAATTAACCATAATAATAACTGATCCTCAAATTAACAAGATGGCCTTGTTAATTAAGTACAGACTTTGACAATTGCTGCAATTGCATCTTAATTGCTGATTTGTTCAGAATAGCCTTAGGATCTATTTGAAGTACTGTAAATCATAAACCCATTCTGTACATACCAATAGAAGTGTTATTTGTCATTTCATAATCAGCAATGCTACTCTAACAAGATGCTGTATTTGTTATTCAGGTTTCTTATTATTTGGATCTAAATATTCAGCTTTTCATTTTGACTTTGCCACCTGTGTACAGTATAGATTACACAGCCGCTAGCAATGCAATATCGCTTTTGCATGTAAACAACAGCCTTAATGGATGCTCTAAAATGAATAAACAAGAGTCAAGAAAAAGAGAATGAGAAAAGCACCCCATGTCTCACCCATATGAAGCCCCCACTTGGGGAGGCACCGTCTCAGGCAACCGGAGATCTACACCTCGACCAAAAGACACGCTCGTCACATCAACCACCACAGCACGCGCTGCGTCTTGGGTCAACAGGCGAGCGACATCTGACACCCGCAGCTCTCGCTGATTAGCTCCTCAATAATTGACCACGCCGCCCGGCTGAATAAAACACCTGCGGCGAAGCGAAGCAAAGCAAGGCGGCTTGTCTTTTGGCATTCTGTCTCAGAGCCTGAGCGGGCTTAGGTGCCCCTCAGCCATCCCCGCGCCGTTTCCCCACAACTGAGGAGCCGGCCACCCATTCAAAGATGAACCCGGACAGCCGAAGCCAAAGGGGGAAAAAAGGCGTCGGGGAAGCCTACCCCGTTCCTCGCCTATTCTCCCTTCCTCCCTCCTTGCCGCCTCCTTTCCCCCTCGCCGTGCCGCATCTCTCCCGCCTTTATACCACGCCGTTAGACTCTCCCGCCCACGCCGCCTCTTTTGTTTTCTCCTCCTGCCCGTCTCGCTTTCTCTGACCTCTTCCCCCACTCACTCACTCACCCACCCACCCGACCGGGGGTGGGGATGGGGGCTCGCGCAACCCCGCCGCGGTGCGACCCTGCCCGGGGCAAAAAAGGCAACCGCAGTCCCTCCCAGCCTTTCTCCTCACCAACCCCATCCTCGCCTCCACCCAGGCAGCCAACTTCACCTCAAGCCGGCCTGGCCGCGGCTGAGCTGCACGCAGTGTGTGTGTGAGGGGGGGGGGGGATGTATACGCGGGCGCGTCGCCGCGGCTGGTCCTCGTCAACCCGGGCCCTTTCGGCGCCTGCAAAAATAAAGAAATAAATAAAAGGCCGAGCCGCTTTAAGCGTCCCCCCGGAAAGGGCGCTTTCGTTACTCTCCGCGTAGCTGTTGGCAACAGGAATTGCAGCAGCCGAGGACTCCCCCTTCCCTCCGGGGAGTCGTCGCTCCTGTTCCTCTCGCTTTTGTTTGGTCTACGGAGGAGAGGAGGGAACGCCGCCAATGGCGGGACCAAGTTTCCGCCCGCAGAGCCAGTCTCTGTCTTTCTGTGTCTCCCGTCTCCTCCGCCTCCTAACGCTGGAATTAGCTGAAGGCCAGCCAAAAAAAAAAAAGGGGGGGGGACTCAAAAAGGCAGTCAACATATTTGTGGAATGGCGCCTGCCCTGCACCTAGTAGTGCCAACTATGCCCTTATTCCCAGCTTTCTTTTCAAGGTGGTTTTTTGCATCCACCGTCACGTTCGCGACAGCACCTTCTTCCCGCAACGTTGCGATGCACCGCGAAAACACATTCAAAATTAATAAAGAGGGTGTCCCGGTAACCGTTTCTCCTTCGCAAGAGACGAGGCATCGAGAATTGAACGTGGGTACGGGATTTATCACTCGGTGCGGATGCCCTAGATATGTCTAGCGAAAATAAAGACCCGCCTGTCGGCTTCACTGTAACCCGGTGAACGAGAAGATAAATGGCAGCCTTAAAAGGGGTGTTTATGTCACGGTCCCTTCTGGTTGTCTGTGCGCATGGAAGTAAATGGATTGGTTATTCTTAAATAAGGAGGGAGGCTTGGTAAACGGATTACAGTATGTGGATTACTGCATGTTGCTGAACTCCTGGCAGCCCTGGATGCATGTTGACTTCTGCCACATCTGACAAGCCACAGGTTTTCCACTTGTGCTTCATATGACCCAATAAAGTGTAATATAAGTGACAAAAATACCTTGAAGCAAAAGTGTCTACAGTGATGGCTTCCTTGTCTCTGAAACAGTTCGTTCAGTTACAAGAGTGCTGAAAAAAGTGACTTATGACCATTTATTACATTTATTTATTTATTATAAATAGAAATACAGAACCAGTCCTGAAACTTTAAAAACCAGCAAAACAATAATTTATTATCTTCCTACCTCAGAAATCTTTGTGATCAAAATTCAGATGCTTGGCAACTGGTTCATACTTATGACCATTGCAGGGTCCAAGGGTCATGTAATCACTTTTTAAAACTTTAATGGGGAAGCCGGATTTACTTAACAACTAGAATAGAATAATATTATTTGACTTTCGTTATTGTTTCCTTCTCTTTATCCCTTATTTATTTTATTATAATCTATCTTAATATTTTGTTTATTTTATTAGCTTTATTTAAAAGTTCCTGCAGTATAAGTAAGAAAAAATAGAAATACAGAACCAGTCCTGAAACTTTAAAAACCAGCAAAACAATAATTTATTATCTTCCTACCTCAGAAATTCCAACTGTAGATTTAAGCTCTTGGAATTCTGTAAGCATATTCAAACTGCATCAAAACACCAATCTCCCTTCACAATGTGGGAGACATATTCCTGCATATTCCTGAACGATGACTTCTAGGAAAATATTGCCTGTAGCAAGCACACTGCAAATTTTGAAGCTAATATTTGGCTCTGTACCTCCAATGAGATTCTAGCTAATGAGTTAAATGATATCTCCTGAACATAGCTCCCTTCAGATTTTTTTGGCTAAATGTTGTTAACTGCTCAGACTAAGATAGTGTTGTCTGAGCAATTAGCAATTATCTCCCTAAAACTTAATGATTTGAAGAAAGTGTTTGATTGTTACTAGAGATCCAGAAAGCAAATTACTCTCCATTTTTGTGCTGATTATCCCACCAACTGATTAGCAGTTTGAAACTAGCAAATAATTTGGTCCTTCAAGACCAGACAATAAAAAGGATTCTCTCCTCATATATCAACATAATCAGTTAGTTCTGTCTGTTGCAATAACATTAATGGGGGAAGATAGGCTTCTAGAGGCTCTGTTTGTTTTTCCTTGTGCCAGTTATTTTCTTTGCCAGCTTCATGCCATCGATTTTGTTCATATTAACTGGCTTGCCACTATGAATAGAAATTGTGGGGTTTTCAGCAATTTAATAATTTGTTGAAAATGAGTGGAGAGGTTATTCAAAAATTCTAAATTTAATAAATAATTGAAGGATTTGCACAAACAATGACACTGATCCAAAAGCCTGCAAAGCATATTGCTCTAGTGCAGTGATGGCGAACCTTTTTTGGTTTGCATGCCAAAAGTGGGGGCACATGTGTGCCCACACCCATAATTTCATGTGGCCCCCTGTGCATCTACACGATCCTCTCTTCCCAGTACACAATGGCATGCCCGTTTTTTGTTCTCCCCAAGCTTCAGAACCTTTCTAGGAGCCTGAGGAGGGCAAAAACGGCCTTCCATCACCTCGTAGGCCCTCTGGAGGCAGAAAATGGCACATTTGCGAAGTTCCTGTTGAACCGGAAGGCCCGCTTTTGCTCTCCCGAGGCTCCTAGAAATGTTCTGGAGCCTGGGGAGAGCAAAAAATAAAACTTCTGGTTCAACCAGAAGTTGGCAAATGTAACATTTCCAGCCTTCCGATGACCTCCAGGGGGATGGGGAAGGCCAATTTCACCCTCCCCAGGCTTCTAGAAAGGCTCTGGAGCTTGTGGAGAACAAAAAACAGGCCTCCCTCACCCCCTCTGGAGGCTGAAAACAGGCTGTTTTCCAACTCCCAATGGGCCCAGAAGTCCTGAGAATCAGCTGGGCGGCAAGCACATGTGCACCAGACCTGAGCTTGCATGCCCACCTATATGGTTCTGTGTGGCACTTGTGGAATGTGTGCCATAGATATTTATTTATTGTTTGTTTGTCAAGTACATATTGGTATAGAAAGATATAACATTTTTTATACATGATACTGGTGAAAGAGAAACATTAGGACTAGGGACAGAAGGCACTCTGGTGCACACTCCTTACTGACCTCTTAGGAATTGGGAGAGGTCAACAGTGGATAGTCTAAGGGTAAAATTTTGGGGGTTAGGTAATGATACATGTCGTGAGTTCCATGCATCAATTACTTGGTTACTAAAGTCGTATTTCCTGCAGTCGAGTTTAGAGTGGTTTACTTTAAGTTTGTACCTGTCGTGTGCTCTTGTGTTGTTGTGGTTGAAGCTGAAATAGTTGTTGACAGGAAGGACGTTGTAGCAGATGATTTTATGGGTTATGCTTAGGTCATGTTTAAGGTGACATAGTTCTAAGCTTTCTAAACCTAGGATTGTAAGTCTAGTTGTGTAGGGTATTCTGTTGCGAGTGGAGGAGTGGAGGCTCTTCTAGTAAAGTATCTCTGGACATTTTTTAGAGTGTCTATGTCTAGAAAAGGTTTGCTATCATGGCTCTAATATATACCAATAAGTATACCTAATATAAAATGGCAATCAGGGACAATGGGGAATTGATGAGATCCCAAAGACACTATCCTTTTATCAATTAAATATAATTCTGACTTTTTATGGACACAAATCTTCACAATTTAGTTCAAATAAACAATTTGCCTTTCTTTTTCCAAATGATGTCCTTGAACAGGGTGTGGCCATGGACTAGAAGCGCAGGCCACATCCAACCCAGCTCCGCAAACGCAAATGGGAAAAACCTCACGTGATGGCAACGTGATGAAGGCAGCTTGTCTTCCATGCCCTAGAACAGGGGTCCCCAAACTTTTTACACAGAGGGCCAGTTCACTGTCCCTCGGACTGTTGGAGGGCCGGACTATAACAAATTCCTATGCACACTGCACATACCTTGTTTTAAAGTAAAAAACAAAATGGGAACATACTATTTAGTGGGGAGAGAAGGTCTGAAATTCGTATATGTTTATGTTTTGTTTTTAATTTTTTTTGTTGACATCTGATTGGCTATAGAAGGTTTTCTTGGCTTATGAAAATGTATAAAGAAAGAAGGAAGCACTTTGGCATAATGGTTAATAAGTTAGAAACATAATTGGTGTACTTTTTGAAGGAACATTAAGGAGGAAATGTAATTAAAAAAAATGAATGTAACTGAATGACAAAATTAGAAAAAAAAACTTTTGCAACTTTTTTGATGATTGATATTAGTTACTAACAAAATACTGCATTTTATTCATGGAAAATTAGATGGTACACTATGGTATGTTGAGAGATGGTATGTTGAGATGGTATTACCCCCCAAAAAAACAGTCCTTCCTTCCTCTGTCCCTCCATTCATTTCATTCTTCCTTCCTTTCTTCCTTGTTCCCTCCATTTCTCCTTCCTTGCTTCCCTCCTTCATTCCTCTCCACTTCTCCTTCCCTCCCTCTCTTTCCCTTTTCTTTCTTTCTCTCTCTCTTTTTCCTGTGTTCTTGTCACTCACTGGAGGGCCGGATAAATGGCCTCAGTGGGCCGCATGTGGCCCACGGGCCATAGTTTTGGGACCACTGCCCTAGAAAGACAAGATGAATTACATATGGCACCAGCTAATGGCAATAATAACCTCCCCTATGAGCATGCTAATATCACTGGAGACTTTCTGCAACAGAGGAGCAGGTAAGATGAAGGATGTGCTGTAGTACCAGTATACCAGACAGGCAACATGAGGTCAATCCTGACATATAATGGTTGTTTAACAACCATTTGAAGTACCGTATTTTCCGGCGTATAAGATGACTTTTTAACCCCTGAAAATCTTTTCCAAAGTGGGGGGTCGTCTTATAGGCCGGATACTGCGCCCATTCCACAGCCGCGGGCGGGAGGAGGCCGGGAGCGGGATTGGGGGGGGAGCGGACCCGCGCTCACTTTCGGCTCCGGGGACTGCGGGTGGCTATGGCGCCGAAAGGAAAAAGCGCTGCTGTTGCTGCTGTCGCTGCCGCCTGAGGCGGCGGCACTCGAATCTGGCGTGATGGAAAATCTGGAGGCAGGCAAAGATTTTCCACCACGCCAGATTCGAGTGCCGCCACCTCAGGCGGCAGCGACAGCAGCAACAGCAGCAACAGCAGCGCGTTGATGAAGCCGGCGAGGGAGCTCCGGAATCGGTTGGTGCTCGCCCGACGCCTTGTTTTTTTATTTCCCCCTTTGGTTTCTCTTCACAGGCGGGAGTTCGGGAGGCAAGGGAGCGCTCGAGGAGACAGCGTCTTGCGGCATCGCTCAGCAACTTCTTTTTCCTTTCGGCGCCATAGCCATCCGCAGTCCCCGGAGCCGAAAGTGAGCGCGGGTCCGCTCCGCCCGCCCGGTTTGCAAGCGGCGGAGATCCCGGAGCGAGGCTTCCATTCAGGACGGGGGCAGGAGGGAGGGAGGGAAGGGAAACGCAGCCCTTTGCCTCAACCCGCCGGCTCCGGGGACTGCGGGTGGCTATGGCGCCGAAAGGAAAAAGAAGTTGCTGAGCGTCCCTTCGTCGTAAACCCGACGGGAGGCGATGCCACAAGACGCTGTCTCCTCGAGCGCTCCCTTGCCAAAGGGGGAAATAAAAAAACAAGGCGTCGGGCGAGCACCAACCGATTCCGGAGCTCCCTCGCCGGCTTTGCTGGGGTGGAGCGCCACTCCCGGCGGCAGGAACTGCGGGGGGTAGCCGGCATAACGAGCCCTTGCTGCAGCTATCCGCCGCTTCTTTCTTCTCCGCCTTGCCTCCGCTACTCCCGCCGCCGCCTTTGCCTCTTGCCCGGCGGGGAGAGCAAAGGCGGCGGCGGGAGTAGCGGAGGCGAGGCGTTCCTGCCGCCGGGAAGCAGCCCCTTTACATTAGCGGTGGCTGCAACGGCACTGGCGATGCGGCCGCTAGCCGCTCCGAGCGGTGTGGGGGCTGCTTCCCATCCTCCTGCCAGCTTGCTCAGAAGGAAACCTTCTGAGAAGGAGGATGGGAAGCAGCCCCTTTACTGTCAGCTCGGGACCGGACTGTGAGAGGGGTGGGCGTTCCCACAGCGCTCGGAGCGGCTAGCGGCCGGATCGCCAGCACCGCTGTAGCCACCATTGTGGGAGGAGCCTCAGAAAGAAAATAAGAGAGAACAAGAGAGGGAGAGAGGTGATTCTTGAAGCATATGGTAAAAAGCACCCAAATAATAAGAAACACCCCCCCAGCCCACACCTATGTTTGAAAAGAATAAAAGAGAAAAAAACCCCAGCCCTCAACTGGTTTTGGAAATGGTTCGAGTGTGTATACACACACACACACACACACACACACACACGTAAGGGGGGGGAGAGACAGGGATGGAAAAAGAGGAGAAGTGAGAGGGAGAAGGAATGAGGGAAAAAGGGAGGAAGAGAGAGAAATGAGAAACATGAGAGAGAAAAGGGAAAGACAGGAGAAGAACCCAGAAATGAGACAGTGGTATAAATTTGAGGAGGGATGATTGATGATTGACTGTATTTATAAGGGGATGTTACATGGGATTGTATATATGAGGGGGTTATTTATGTGTGTGTGTGTGTGTGTGTGTGTGTGTGTGTGTGTGTGTGTGTATGTATGTATGTATGTATGTATGTATGTATGTATTTATTTATTAGATTTGTGTAATTTTGGTTGGTGATGTGCCCCAGGATTTTGTAAATGTAAAAAATGTGCTGCGGCTCAAAAAAGGTTGAAAATCACTGCTCTAGCAGGTGGTAAATCAGCACTCCTTTTAACTGACAAGGGACCCATTTCCCAGACTTTGATAATTTCCCCAGGTATTTTTGTACCTACTTGACCAACATTATTAGTGGTTGCAAAATTGAATGTTAAACTGGATGCATTTATTTCTGCCTGTTTGTATTTGTTCTTATGTTTAACCATTGAAAATGTACTTTTCCTCCAAAAAGAATCATCTTTCCATATTTCTTAGGCAACATTTTAAAATAACTTTAAAAGCTGAGGTCATATTATTCACCCTGCTCTGTATCATAGCACACTGCACAGTACTGAAAATTGGCAGGGTCACTAATTAAACCCGACAAGTTAAAATCTGTTTAAGTGACATTGCAAGAGGATAAAGACAGAAAGTGCGGAAAGAGGAAAAAATGGATGGGCTGTTTGGATTGCCATATCATGATATCACATACAGATTCTCATTCCATAATAGATTCTCACATAGGTGTCAGCATGCTGCATGTTAGACTGAAAGATACCTGCAGAATAGATGGTAGGAGAAAGAAAAATAGCCAGGTTCACCTTTTTGTGTTGACAAATTATGATGAGTTATAATAATAAACTTAATTGTGGTGAGGAGAAATATGAGAGGCAGACAAGACAGATAGACAGAGACATATGGAGAAATAGACAGAAGAGTGTTCCCACTTGGCTCTCTCTCTCTAAATAATTCATTCATAATTTTAACAATAAGATCTTCATCATTAGTAATTAAAATATTGTGTTATCATGTTCAGAAATGATTTTTTTCTCAATGCAAGTACATCATAGACCTAGACTCAGTCAGGTCTATGATGTACAGAAGAGGGGTAGTCTTATACGGCGAGTATATCTCAAATTCTATATTTTAACTGGAAAAGTTAGGGGGTCATCTTATACGCCCAGTCGTCTTATACGCCGGAAAATACGGTACTTCCCATAAATCACTTCCAGAGCTATTGTAAAACATTGCACCAACCCTAGAATTACATAGCCAATATTTTAGGTGCTTGGTAACCTGTTCACACTTATGCCTGGTTACCAAGGCCCCATAATCATGTGAATGCTTTTTACAATTTTCTCTACCAGCTTCCACAAAAAGTCAATTGGGAGTGGGGGGAAGAGCTGGCAGTGAAGGTTTCAAGCTGCTACTGCCTGCCAAGGATTCCCTCTTGCCTCTTGGGGGCTGGATGAAAGAGCTTCTTGCCAAGTGGGCTGCTGGGTTGCATCCATGTGAGCAGGAATTGACACCAGCTAAACAATGTCCTCATCAGGGAACTGCCAAGGGGAAAATTATACTCCCACCAACACTGGTAAGGCAAGCTACTCTGTATAAATACTGTGGTATAAATATAAATCACATCCATTAGTACTGATAATGTTAAGTACCTGGGTAATGAAGCATCTGTAAAGAAGCAATCAAATCTACAGAGCACCAAGGACTCCACAGGAAGGGAGTTGCCAAATGTTTGAGCTGATTTTTTAAAAGGCAGAGGAACAAGAGATATTATTGCCACATGCTAGAAAAAACTTGCACAGCAAATAAAATAAAAAATCAGTATCTGTTTTGTTGATTATTGAAAGCTTTTCAATGTTGTCAGTCATGGCAAGCTGTGGAATGTGATTTAGCAAGAGATCTAGCAAGAGATCACTACCATCTTCTCAAATAATTATTAAAAATATTATTAAAATTATTACAAAATGCTTATAGAATTCTTCCATAATTGATTTAATTCTACTGTTCCTTTTCTTTTTTTTAAGAATTAAAATTTAAATCCCCCCTGTATAATTTGATTGAGGTGCTATTTATGCTTTTCGGTTAGTGTGAAGGATTTCTTCCTTTTTTTGTAAAGTTTTTTTTTCATTATACACATGATGTTACATTCTCAGACTCAAGCACATAGGCTTCAGTCAGGTCCTCCATTCTGGAGGGAAAATACTGACTGCTGATTGGCTAGATTGTCTGGCCGCTCCCTATAAAAGGGCTGGCTGTCAGTGCTTTTGCTGGGTTGTAAATTGTTCCCAAATAAATAGCTGTTGTTTTGAAGCCACTTCTGTCTGCCTCTTCTATTCACCCTATCTAACACATATAAAAACATTTTTCCCATCAGCAGTGTGTCATCTAGTTATACACCTTTTTCTTATATTCTTTTACAATTTTCTCTTGTTACATTTCCTTTTATTCTTTTTTTAATATATTACACATTTTATCTTGATATATTACATTTCTTATTCACTTACTTTCATCAGTTCTACACTCCTTTCTTTTTTCTATCCACTTGTAAAAACATATCCCAACCCGCATAATATTCTGTGTATTTTTTATCTCTAATTGCTAATGTTAGTCTATTAATTTCTGCACAATCTAATATTTTACTTATCACCTTTTCTTCTTCAGGTAACTCTCCATTTTTCCAATGGAGAGCATATACAATTCTAGCTGCAGCTAACACATGTATCATTAAATACCTATCTGATTTTTAATTGTTTGAAGGATTTCTTAATATGGTCCATATTTCAGTTATTAACAGGCTAAAAGTTAACAGAATTTAGTAAACTATATCAGTGCAACTTTGCTCATGAAAGCTCATAATCGGTCTCAAATAAATGACAAGTTTGCATTTTCATAATCCCCATATTTCTAGTATTTTTGTTACAGAGCTAAATGTTTTCTTCCCTCTTTTTCCCCAATCAGATGCCTATACAATCATCCTGTACTTCTTTTACCTTACAGTGATCCCTCGATTAGTGCGGTCTCGATTAGTGCGAAACGCTATACCACGGTTTTTCAAAAAATAATACATTTTTAAAATAGTCCGCGGTTTTTTTTCTACACCACGTTTTTTCCTGCCCAATGACATCATACGTCATCACCAAACTGACGTCGGCCATTGCTGATTGGCCGAAATCTCAGCCAATCAGCTTTGCAATTGCAAAAAAAAGCTTTGGAACTGTTGGAACTTGTTAAGACTTGTTGGAAGATGGCTCCTAAACGTTGCACGCGGAGCGGAGGCGGCAACGCTAAAAAGAGCAGGAGGATACTCACAATTAAGGAGAAAATTGAAGTTTTGGACATGCTGAAAGAGGGACGCTCTTATGCAGATGTTGGTCGGCATTATGGGATCAACGAATCGAGTGTGCGATCCATTCGGAAAGACGAAAAGAAGATAAGGCAAACTTCTCTGATGACATTCAACAAGGCTGCAAAAAGAATGGTGATGCCTAGAAACAAACGCCTTATGAAGATGGAAGCTGCTTTGTCCGTGTGGGTACAAGACTGCCGCAAAAAGAGCATTGCTTTGGATACCAACACCATAAGGACAAAGGCACAGCAACTGTACAACCGTCTTGCAAACACAGAAGGAGGCGATGCAGATGAGGGAAACGCAGGTGAGGGCTGGGGTTTTTTATTCTGTCATTATTTAAGTGCTTTTTAAGAAAGGAAGGAGGGAGGGAAGGAAGGAAGGGGGGAAGGAAGGAAGGAGGGAGGGAAGGGGGGAAGGAAGGAGGGAGGGAGGGAAGGAGGGAGGGAAGGAGGGAGGGAAGGAGGGAGGGAAGGAGGGAGGGAAGGAAGGAGGGAGGGAAGGAGGCGGGCATTTACCATACAGTACTGTATGCTTTCATTCAAGTCACTTCTCTCTCCCTTTCCTGTCATTCTCTGTAGATGAAGGTGCTGGTGACTCTGAAGACCCCCAGCCATCAACATCTTCTGCTTCTTCAGCCCCAGCCACATTCACAGCAAGCAAAGGGTGGTTTGAGAAATTTCAACAGCGCTATGGCCTGAAGAGTGTGTCATTGCATGGAGAAGCTGCCTCAGCAGATACAGGTGCAGCCGAAAACTACGTCCAGGGCACGTTTAAAGACCTAATTGCAGAAGGGGGCTACCTTCCAGAACAGGTGTTCAACATGGACGAAACAGGACTGTTCTGGAAGAGGATGCCTTCACGGACTTTCTTGATGCAAGATGAAGCCAAAGCCCCTGGCTTTAAGGCCATGAAAGATCGAGTTACTTTGATCATGTGTGGGAATGCAGCAGGCTTTTTGATGAAGTCAGGGCTAATTTATAAGTCACGAAATCCAAGAGCACTCAAGAACAGAAATAAGAATGCATTGCCAGTGTACTGGATGCATAATCCTAAAGCATGGATTACAAAACCCCTCACGCGGGACTGGTTTCATCAGTGCTTCATCCCACAGGTGAAGGATTATTTGGCTGCCAAAGGACTCAATTTCAAAGTGCTTCTCCTAATGGACAATGCTGGAGACCTGGCACATGAACATGCTGGGGTGCAAGTCGAATTCTTGCCACCAAACACCACATCGCTTATCCAGCCGATGGATCAAGGTGTTATCTGCGCATTTAAGGCACTGTACACGCGCAATTCTCTTGGAAGCATCGTGGAATCAATGGATGCTGATGAAAACTTCACATTTAAGGGCCTACTGGCGTCAGTACACGATTGCATCTTGTCTGAAGAACATTCAGAATGCCTTGATGGATATAAAGTCACAGACAATGAATGCCTGCTGGAAGAAATTGTGGCCAGAAGTGGTGCATGATTACAAGGGATTTGCTCCCGAAGAAATTCAAGATGCTGCAGTCCAGAACTCTGTGAAGCTGGCACAGGCACTGGGTGGAGAAGGCTTCGTTGACATGACACCAGAGGAAATCAATGGTTTGCTTGATGAGCATGGCCTACTGCTGACAGACAAAGATCTGGAGGAGCTGACCAGGTCAGCGAGTGAAGAAGAGGAAGAGGAAGCGGAAGCTGAACAAGCTGAGGAAGAAGAAGATGTTGGCCTAACGCTTGAGCGGCTTGCAGAACTGAACAGAGCTGCTGCACATGTACAACGCATGGTGGAACTTTGGGATCCCAACATGACTCGCTCTATACAGTTTAAGGCCTCCCTTGACAACACCTTTGCACCATACAGAGCCATGTTAGCCCAGAAAAAGAAACTGCGCCAACAACTGCCCATAACTATGTTTGTCACGAAAACCAAGAGGTCTGTCACACCATCACCTGCAGCGTCCATTGTAGAAATGGTGATAGAAGAAGATCCCGAGTTATCCTAGTTATGCTAAACCCCCCCCAAAAAAATGTAAAAATGTAAATAAATATTGTTGTCATTTCTAACTATCAGGATGACTAAGTGTCTTATTCAATGTGTACAGTACAGGTACAGGTAGAGGTACAGTACAGTACAGTAATTAAGGGGATGGGAAATGGTAATTTGTGGGTTAAAAGTGTTGGGACTGAGTGGCATACAGAAGAATGAATGAATGACTGAGTGAATGAAATTCAAACACAGGTGAGGGCTGGGGGTTTTTATTCTGTCATTGTTTAAGTGCTTTTTAAGAAAGGAAGGAGGGAGGGAGGGAGGGAGGGAGGGAGGGAAGGAGGGAGGGAGGGAAGGAGGGAGGGAGGGAGGGAAGGAAGGAGGGAGGGAAGGAGGGAGGGAGGGAAGGAGGGAGGGAAGGAAGGAGGGAGGAAAGGAGGGAGGGAAGGAGAGACGGAAGGAAGGAGGGAAGGAAGGAGGGAGGGAAGGAGGGAAGGAGGTGGGCATTCTAAACACCGAGAAGCTGTTGCCGCCAGCGCTGCTGCAAGAGGACTCGTGCCCCAAGAAAGCCGGTGAGAGGGGCGAATCGGGCGGACGGGGGGTAGCGGCGAGGAGGCTGGAGGCGCTGGGTGGGTGGCCGACATTAAAAACAACCATTGCCAGCCTCCGCATTTTCATCGCTCCCCGGCTCCACCATCTGCGCATGCGTGGCCATGGAAAAAGGGCGCGCATGCGCAGATGGTGTTTTTACTTCCGCACCACTATACCGCGGAAAATCGATTAGTGCGGGAGGTCTTGGAACGTAACCCCCGCACTAATCAAGGGATCACTGTACTTCTTTATTGAAAGAGCCAAAAATCTCACTTCAGCCTCGGGAATTTGCTAAATTGTTACACATGATAACACACCTATGAACCTTACTATATCTATCTTGTTACATTTGTCACTAATCCATCAAAGCATGAAAAACACATACACTAAAATGTAATTGATGACATGAATAACTATGATAAGCTCAGACAATTAGTTACAGTTGTGCTGAACAGATAAATTAAACTGTCTTGGCCAGAGCTAGCTTCAGCCACTTTGATGTCACCAAGGTCATATTCTGGCATTCTGGTTTGGTTCATCTTCTAATTTTGTTTTCTTAGGAACTAAAAAAGGGCCTTCATATATATATTTTTTCTTTTGAGCTTTACATTTACAATTTTCAGCCCTGAATTGTTTTTTTTTTCAGACATCTTCATCCTTTTCACATAAATATTAGTTATTATATCACCCACTGACAAACGGAAACAATTCTGCAAAATTATAATTAATCCATGACCAGGCACTTTGGCTCCATTACTGTGCACCATTACTTCGTTTCTCTTTTTTATTGTGAATTTCTAAAGTTTTTTCATATCTCTAGAGCCGGCACTATTCTTGGGAGAAAGAACAAGTGGATAGTGGGACAATCCATATTCAGACAGTGTTTTATTTGATCCTTACAGCAGAAGCTAAGAATCTGAAACCTGATTATATGCATTATTTAAAATATATAAGAGTATAGCAATTTGGCTGTTATACAATATGCTCCAGAATAAATACAGCAATTCAACACAATATTTTGAGTGTGTTCCTTGTTTATTATTCTGCACAATATAGTCATTTCATTTTAAATGCAACTGCTATACATCATCTGCCAATTTTGAATTAAAAGCAAAAGTGCACTGTTGCTGAACGTGGCACCCAGTGAATTCCTGATTGCAACAATTTAGTTACGCTTCATTATTCAAGTCAGTTACATCTGAGACCAGTACAATAGATTATTTTCTTTCTCCTTGCATTAAAATACAGTGAACCCTCGAGTTTCGCGTGTTCAAGTATCGCGAAAGGGCTATTTCGCGAGTTTTCAACCAGGAAGTAAACTCCACCATCTGCGCATGCGTGCCCTTCCACGCATGCATAGATGGTGGAGTTTCCCCGCCGGGCAGAGGCTTCCCTGGGTCTTCCCCCTCTTGCCCCCGTAAGACCCCAGCGGCGGCGCGAGCAACGGCGTGGGCGGGCGGGCGGCACGCGCTTGGGGACATCCCAGCTCCGCTCCCCAGCTGGGGAAAGCGCGCGCGTTTGGGGACTCCCTAGATCCGCTCCCCAGCTGGGGAGCGGATCTAGGGAGTCCCCAAACGCGCGCGCTTTCCCCAGCAACGCGCGCGCGGTGGGGACTCCCTAGATCCGCTCCCCAGCTGGGGAGCGGATCTAGGGAGTCCCCACCGCGCGCGCGTTGCTGGGGAAAGCGCGCGCGTTTGGGGACTCCCTAGATCCGCTCCCCAGCTGGGGAGCGGATCTAGGGAGTCCCCAAACGCGCGCGCACCCCAGGCGCGAGCAACGGGGTGGGCGGGCGAAGGGCGGGCGGCAGTGGAAGCAAAAACACCATCTGCGCACGCGCAGATGGTGTTTTTACTTCCGCACCGCTACTTCGCTAAAAATCGATCATCGCGTGGGGTCCTGGAACGGAACCCTCGCGATGATCGAGGGTTCACTGTATAGCATAATATTGTATAGGTGAACTAAAACATTTTGAAGATTATAAAAGTAGAGATCAGACTTATATAGCATCTAGAAGACCAAATTAATGACTAATCCTAGAATTACTGTAATGAAAAAAATGTATAATGAGAAAGATTGATAACAGCTGAAAAACGAGTACATTGGAGTTTTAAGAATAACTTCCAACTATGTACAAGGATTATCTGGAAAGTAAAATCACAAGGCACGTAGCTCTTGCAGTGAATGTTCACGGGAAAAGTTGGTATTACTATTGTGTAGTGGGAAGCCAGCGAAAGAGAAGGAGCAGTGCCAGTGGTCAGTAGATCATCGACTGGCATTGTGATGAAGGTTAGAGATGAGTGTCCTCATTCCATTTCTCTCCAAATGCGAAGTGCGCATTGTAATACGCTACCTGAATGCTAAGGGCATGAACTCTTCTGTGATGGGTGCCCAAGATTTTTCTTGCCATTTGCTGAGTTTTGAATTTTTTGGCTGAAGGAGAATGGGTATGGCATCACAGCATTGATTAATGTTTGCTCTCTGGAGTATGGTGATAAGCCTAAATTTCGTCTCCTGTCACTATACAGTTGAGAAAAGCCTCGCCTTCAATCTCAAAATGGTCAAGAAATTCTTGGACAGCACTGACCTGTGCTCTTCAGTAAGCATCTTGGTCACTGCATCACAGCAGCGTTCATGCCCTTAGCATTCAGGTAGCGGATTACAATGCACACTTCGTACTTGGAGGGAAATGGAATGAGGACGCTCATCTCTAACCTTCACCACAATGCCAGTCGATGATCTACTGACCACTGGCACTGCTCATTCTGTTCCACTGGCTTCCCATTATACAATAGTAATACCAATTTCCCCCATGAACATTCCCCATGAGAGCTATGTGCCTTGTAATCTTACTTTCCTGATAACCCTTGCATAATACTTACCGTATATCATTGATGGTGAACCTATGGCACGGGTGCCATAGGTGGCACATGGAGCCATGTCTGCTGGTACCTGAGCTGTTGCCCTAGCTCAGCTCCAATGTGCATGTTTATGCTGGCCAGCTGATTTTTGGCTCACACAGAGGCTCTGGGAGGGCATATTTGCCTTCCAGAGAGCTTTCGGGGGAGTGGGGAGGGTGTTTTTACCCTCCCCCAGCTCCAGGGAAGCCTTTGGAGCCTGGGAAGGGCAAAACCCAAGCCTACTGGGCCCACCAGAAGTTGGGAAACAGTCCATTTCTGGCATCCAAGGGGCCTCCAGGGGGCATGGGAAGCTGTTTTCACCCTCCCGAGACATTGAATTATGGGTGTGAGCACTCACAAGCACAATAGCCCACACACATGCTCTTTTGGCACCCAAGGGAAAAAAGGTTCACCATCACTGTCATGTATCATGTAAGTTCATTGGTATGGTATAAGCATGTGCCTAAGGAAATTTAATGCTCTTGGAAAAAATATATTTATTTATTTAACTTATATACTATTCACTTTGACTAGAAACAACTCTAGGTAGTTTACAATCAATAAAAGCAACGGTATAAAACAATAAAACAACAAATAAAATTGCTTTAAAATTAAGAAAAATGGGAAGGATGGGAACAAGAGTCACAAAGGGAAGAGGTAGGCCTTATCTTAATCCATTAATCACCTCCAGAATTACAGGTCCCCATATTATGTTATATGATAAGCAGTTGTTAGTCTCCCAGAGTTATTTGCTTCAGTTGGACAGATATAGAAAATGAATGAAGGAATGAAGGAATCCTTTTTAAGTGTCTTCAATTAAAAAAAATAGTAGGCCCTATTATAGACTAGGAACTTTGAAAACAATTGCTAAGAATATAACTGCTCCACTACAGTTAATCCTTAATTTACAATTTAGCCCAAAATTTATGTTGCTAAGCAAGAAGTTGTTAAATGAGTTTTGTTTCCTTTTATGACCTTTCTTCACAAAGTTGTTAAGTGAATCACTGCAGTTGTTAGTATCAAGGTTGATTTTGGTTTAACTGTTGACTTTGCTTGTCAAAATGTTGCAAAAGGTGATCACATGACTTCAGGACATTGCAACCATCATACATATGAGTCAATTGCCAAGGATCCGGATTTTGATCATGTGACCTTGGGGATACTACAAAAATCGTAAGTGTAAAAAACAGTCACGTCACTTTTTTCAGTGCTGTTGTAACTTTGGTCACAAAGTGAACTGTTATAAGTAGAGAACTATGTATAATTTGCATTGTGGTCTAAGACCTCAAATTATTCATTCATTTAGTTCATTCATTCATTCATTTATTCATTCATAATATTTTCCATCAGCAGTGATAGTACTGAATATGGTAAAACTCTTACTCTATGTGTTGATCTAATAATGTGACCATATTGATTGCAGTTCCTTGCTGAGGAATTAACATGAGCCTGAACATTCTTTATCTGCTAGGCCAACTTTTTGTGCACAGTGACTTTAAACTGCTAGTTCAGGGGTGTCAAACTTGTGATGAGTTTGGGCATGGCCAGCACATGATGCATCTTGCCTGTGGGCTATGAGTTTGACACTCCTGTGCTAGCTGAAACACAAAAAGGTTATGTCCTATTCCCCAAGATTTTAATGAAAATTGGATAGACTTGTGCATGTTACAAATAACAATCCTGTTGCTTAGTGAGAAGGTTTCATGCTTAGTAAAATAAAACATGAGAATCTAATCTCTGAGAATGCACTGATGTCCCCTAGGATAACTGCCATAGGACTAAACATGTTCCTGATTATAACATCTAAGGGTCTTATTTGGAAGTTAAATAAGCGGTGGATGTTTTAAAACAAGATTGGCCAAAGATTTTGCTCACTAACACAATATATATGACACTTCTATAAGAGAACAAGGAATGAATCTGCCCAGTATGAATGCAGGATTGATTGAGCAATCACCTTATTTTGTCTCCACTAAACCAAGGAGGTAGGAGCAATTTTAAAGATAAAAATGCTGTCTTCTTTCAGATTTTTTTAAAAAAAAATCAATTTAACAGAATTATTTTAGTAGATTTAAGAACAGGTATATGCCTTGTTTATTATTGGGGGCGACAATGGAAAGGAGAAGGCTGTGGGAAGATTGGGGAGAAGGCAATCTGTAATGAATGCTGCTTAGGGGAGAACAGACCTATTAAGACTCAGACATCTTTGTTATGCTTCCCTTCTGTACCACTCCTGGTGTGGTAGTTTAAATACATGGCTTGTTCTGTAGAAGAGATTATGCGTTTTTTTTAATTCATGGATCAGTTTATAGATGTTTCTAGGAAAACTGCCAGGTTTTGTTCTGTTCTAATTGCTATTATAAGGTGCTGGATCTAAGATTGGAAGTGCTGGCTAATTGCTTTTGCTTCAAGGCTTTTTCAGCACTTTATATTTATTAGTAGAGAGCCAGTTTGATGTAGTGGTTAAGGCACCAGGCTATGTGACCTTGGGTTAGTCACGTTTTCTCTGCCCTAGGAAGGAATCAATGGTAAACCATTTCTGAAAAACCTTGCCAAGAAAACTGCGGAGACTTGCCCAGGCAGTCTCTGAGAATCAGACACAATCAAACAGAAGAAAAAGAACTTGTTATTAAACTTCTATTATTGTAATTCCTTACATTGTTTTTATTGGATTGCCTTATTTCTTGATGTCCGATTGTAAGTAAAAGTTAATTGTTTTATTATCACAGCTGTAATGAATGATATGTCATAAGAACCTCAAAAACACAAACTCCAAACATGTCCGTAAAATTAGTAGATAGAAAACACAAAATAGCAAAGAGAAATAATAAGTGTTGGGCTATGAGAGAGAAAGAAAAAAGTTTGAAATTGAGGGGTTTATCTGTGCTGCCAGATTTCCCGATAAGGGATAATTAGCTATTTCTGAAAGGCAAGATTGGATTATATCTTCTTGCCCCCAGCCCAAGGGTGGGCAGCAGACAGGATGTGATGGAACGCAGTTCCACTGGCGGAAATGAAGATGCATGCGCAGCACCAGCTGATTGGCGGTTGTCACTTCCTGAATTACTGGTCTCGGCTCAGCTCTCCTTTTTTTTTCTGCTGCTGCTGCGTCTGTGCTCCTTGCTTTTTTCCTCTTTCCTCCTCCCTGGCCTTGGACAAGCTTCCCTCTCTCCTGCCCAGCTCCCTTCCACATGGTCACCTCCCACCTGAGGTGCAAGCAGAAGGCATGGATGGAAACCGCACTGGCAGCATTTTGCTTCTGGCAGCACCAGTTCACCTAGCTACCCAGCCTGAGGCGGCCCAGGAAGGAGTGCACAGGAAATACGAAGCAAATTGTCACCCCAGCAAGCGACACTGGTAAGGTTGTAAGTCGAGGACTTAACAGCTCACTTGAATAATGATGATTGTTCAAGCCACTCCCACCCAGTCACATGACCATTAAGCCTCACCCACAAAATAAGCCACACCCACAGTGTGGCAGTAAAAATTTTGGCTTCCCATTACTGCCCCAGCACTTTATGAATACAACCTCAGTCTACATTATCTGTATTCACCCTGTATTGTCATGCTCTAAGTTGCAAACTAATGTTTTCTGGCTTCTTTTACTTTGCGCATTATTGTCCTATTGGCCTGCTGGGCTTTAATTTGTTTTCTAGGCAGCCCCTTGAAGTTGGATTGGTTCCTGCACTGAGGTAGGAAGGCCTCCCCTTCAACCAGTTTTCTCAGCTTTGCTTAAAGAAAGTCTGACATAGCCTCTGAGATTACACTCAGGCATTGAATTCAATCAAAATAAAGTAACTCTAATACAATGTACCAATTACTTAGTTGCATTTTAATTTGCCATGATGTCTATGCATTATATACAACATTCTTTCAATGTAATATTTATTATTTATAGGTGTTTTATTTCTGTCCACACTACACCTTCATACCTCCTATTTCAATCCCCGGTGGCCTGTCTCAGTTTGCCTTGGTTCCAAGTCCTTCTCTGTCTTAACTACCCACTGGATTCTCATCATGGATCTGGATTATAAATAGACTATCCCAATATACCACACCATGCACGCCAACAGGAGCCATACTTAACAGAGGAGTCAGCTGGTAGGCATTCAGCAATGACGGCACATTTTTGGTGCTGGAGATTGTAAGCCCTCTTGCTCAACCTGAACTTCCTAGTTCTATCGCTTTCTTGGAGGAAGAGGGCAGCTTTCTATATGGCCATGCATTGGCATACAAACCCAGCCAACAATCTTTAAAGAAATCTTGTTCATTTCTGTGAACATCATCAGCTGTAAAGTGATGTGATGGGTCTGCTCTTATTTGGAATACATTGGGAGACTTGCCTACATTGGTCTAGCACAGGTGTCGGCTACCCGTGGCTCCAGAGCCCCCTTGCCTCTTTGACCCCTCTCTGCTGCTCTCTGCTGACCCAGTTGCACGACCTGCTCTCCGCCTCGAGACACTGGCATGACCCAGTTGCATGACCGGCTGTCCACCCCAAGAAGGTGGGGACCTCTCTACAGAGCCATACAGCTGAAGCGCCCCTAGTATTCCGCTCGCAAACAGCTGCTTTTTGTGATTCCGCATCCTTCGCGGGTAGCTCAGCACCAGCCACAGTCCCCTTCATGTCAGTTCAGGAAGGAGAGGAACAGGGAAGAGCAGCCACCACTGGCGGATGCAGGAAGGTAAGAGCTCCAGCTCTCCTGTGCAGCACATGTAGCACATCTGAGTGAAGTGGGAAGTGGAATTTCCATCATCACCGCAGCCAGGGAGAGAATGAGAGAGGAAAAAGAGAGACACAAACGAGAGAGAAGAGGAGAGAAGAAGAAAATAGAGATGAAGACGGAGGGAGAGATGAGAGAGAAAAAGGGAGAGAAAGAAATGAGAAAATGGTGGAGAGAGTGAGAGAGGAAAAAGAGAGAGAAGGGCAGAGAGAGAGAAATGAGAGAGAGCTGGAGGAAGAGAAAGAGAGGAGTCACTGCTCACAGTCACTCATGCCCTCATCACCTCGAGGCTCGACTACTGCAATGCTCTCTTTTTTATGAGATTATTAATTTAAATTGGAACTGGATGGGTGGGCATTGGATTTGGTATTGTGTACTGTACTGTTTTTTATTATTGTTGTGAGCCGCCCCGAGTTTGCGGAGAGGGGCGGCATATAAATCCAATAAACCTAAACCTAAACCTCTACATGGGGCTACCTTTGAAAAGTGTTCGGAAACTTCAGATCATGCAGAATGCAGCTGCGAGAGCAGTCATGGGCTTCCCAATGTATGCCCATATCACTCCAACACTCCGCAGTCTGCATTGGCTGCCGATCACTTTCCGGTCACAATTCAAAGTGTTGGTTATGACCTATAAAGCCCTTCATGGCACCGGACCAGGTTATCACAGGGACCGCCTTCTGCTGCACGAATCCCAGCGACCAGTTAGGTCCCACAGAGTGGGCCTTCTCCGGGTCCCGTCAACTAAACAATGTCGTTTGGCAGGACCCAGGGGAAGAGCCTTCTCTGTGGCGGCCCCGGCCCTTTGGAACCAACTCCCCCCAGAGATTAGAATTGTCCCCCCCTCCTCGCCTTTCGTAAATTTCTTAAAACCCATCTCTGCCGTCAGGCATGGGGGGACTGAGATATTCTTTCCCCCTAGGCCATTACAATTTACGCATGGTATGTCTGTATGTATGTTTGGTTTTTATAATAAGGGTTTTTTTAGTTATTTTAGTATTGGATTGGATTGTTACATGCTGTTTTTATCATTGTTGTTAGCCGCCCCGAGTCTACGGAGAGGGGTGGCATACAAATCCAATAAATAAATAAATAAATAGATAGATAGATAGATAGATAGATAGATAGATAGATAGATAGATAGATAGATAAATAAATAAATAAATAAATAAATAAATAAATAAATAAATGAGAGAGAAGGGGAAAAGAGAGAGGGGGAGAGATGAGTGAGAAAAGGAGAAAAAAAGGAGAGAGAGGGAGAAAGAAAGAGGTATTTCCCACAGAAAACAATGGGAGCCACAAAACCTGGGTAGGCATGGCTGGGGGAGTGTCATATAATTAGGTGGAAGTGATGTTGTGTTGACAACACCTACCCAGGTTTTGTGGCTCCCAGTGTTTTCTTTTCTGTGGGAAATAGGTCCAAATGGCTCTTTGAGTATTTAAGGTTGCAGACCCCTGGTCTAGAAGTATGATTCTTATCTTCTAATCAGTATTCTAGGCAAGTTGTTTTCCTTTCTATAAAAATTGGGTAACTGAAGTCTACAAGTGACACTACTTAACAGAAAAACGACTGAATTTCAACAGCACATTTTTTGTTGGGTGAGTAGGTGGCGTGTTGTCAGGTCCAAAGTATCAAAGACAGCACAGTAAAACCCACTCAAGTTCAATCTTTTTTTTTTTTTTTTTGCTAACACTTAGTGGACAAAATCTTGCCAAAGCAAAGCTATAACCTTCTAACTTACTAGATCAGTGATTTTCAACCTTTTTTGAGCCGCGGCACATTTTTTACATTTACGAAACCCTGGGGCACATTGAGCGGGGTGGGGGTGGGGGGCTAAAAAAAGTTTAGAGAAAAAAATTATCTCTCCCTTCCTTCCTCTTTCTTTCTCTCCATCCCTCTTTCTTTCTCTTCCTTCCTTCCTTCCTCTCTTTGCTCTCTTTCTCTCCCTCCTTACCTCCCTCTATGTCTTTTTCTCTCTCTCCCTCCCTCCCTCTTTCTCTCTCTCTCTTTCTTTCTTTCTCTCTCTTGCTCTCTCTCTTGCTCTCTCTCTTGCTTTCTTTCTCTTGTTCTCTTTCTCTCTTGCTTTCTCTCTCTCTCTTGTTCTCTTTCTCGCTCACTTGCTCTTGCTCTTTTTTTCTCTCTCTCTTGCTTTTTTTCTCTCTCTGAGCTTCGCGGCACACCTGACCATGTCTCGCGGCACACTAGTGTGCCACGGCACACTGGCTGAAAAACACTGTACTAGATATATAGCCTGAGAGATTGTCGGATGTGGGCGGAAGGTTCCCTTCTCCCCCTTCCAGCTCAGGACTTCGCAGTCTCTTAATCTAGACCTCCTTCTGGGAAAGCTCTGTTGCTAAAAGTCTTCTCTACAGGTGCACATTTCATCACAGTTTTCTTGTAAAATTAAGAGTTGGGAATTGGAGGGCCAGGCCTCTGGGAGGCCAATCATTTCTATCCCCATAACCAAATCCTCCAAATCTCAACAAAACATTTCTAAGTTGACTATTCAAACTTTGATTTTTCGATTTGATCTATTCATTTAAACGTATTTGCCCACCTCCTTCACTGAGTGTCTAGATCAGTGATGACGAACCTTTCATGGTTTGCGTGCCAAAAGGGTGCGTACACTCCTGAAGCCTGGGGATGGTGAAAAACAGCCAAATGGAAGTTCAGAAACAAACTCCCGGTTGGGCCATTTTTCACCTTCCCAACTTTAGGAGGCTTCCCTGAAGCCAGGAGATGGCGAAAAATGCCCCCCCCCCCCCCAAAAAAAGGTTGAAAATCAGCTGGCTGGAACTGACATAGGGCATTGTCTCATGTGTCCTCCAATATGGCTCCATGTGCTACATGTCACATGTGGCACACATGCCATAGGTTCACCATCATGGTTCTAGATTGATTTTTGGAATATCCAGGATAATTTTAAATATGGGACACAAAGTTCCAGATAATTGTTGAGTTATGACCATTTGTTTAGCAAGCCTTTGAACTTACGATGGTATTGAAACACGTGACTTGTGACCAATTCTTGCATTTATAACCATTGCTGCAATCCTGTGATCACATGATCAAAATTTGGGCACTTGGCAGCCAGCATGTATTTGTGATGATAGCAGTTTCCAGGGCTCACATGGTCACCATTCATCTTTCTAGGGAGCTTCTAACAAGTAGTCAATGGGGGGAGGTAGACTCACATAACGATGATTGTGAGTCGCATAACAACCATGGCAAAAATGGTTGTAAAATCAAGCACAACTTCCTTAATGATTGCATTGCTTAGCAACAGAGGTTCTGGTCCCCATTGTGGTCATAAGTTGAGGACTACCTAAAGCGGCGGGCCACCAATTTCAGCCCTACTGGAACACGCAGGGAGCGCGCCCCTGCGGGGGAGCCTGCTGTGCGCCCGTGGCCAGCGCGTAATTTGGCTCCTGCGCATGCACAAAAGCCGAATATTGTATGAAGACGCATGCGCATGTGATTTCTGGTTTTTTTTGCTTCTGTGCATGCGCAGAAGCAAAAAACCAGAAATTTAAGAGAAGAGGTAAGAGCTGCCGCCGCACCGCCAACTCCCACCACACCCCTCGCCCTTGCTCCCCTTGCCACTTTCCCTGCCGCACCCCTCCCCCTTGCTTCCCCCGCTGCTTCCCTGCCGCGCCCCTTGCCCCTGCTTACCTGATCACCTCCTGCAGGGGCCCTGGCACAGGGAACAGGCTGGGTGGCCCCAATTCTGGCCATGCGACCTGCTTTATGCTCTCCTGTGCCGCAGGCATATCTCCTGCAGCCTGGGAGATCAAAGAGCAGGCCACACTGCCGGAGCTCGGGCAGGCCACTTTTGCTGCCAGCCCCAGCTGCTGCTCTAGGTACGGCAGCGAGATTCTCTTTCCGGCAGCAAAAATTACCAGTTTCTTTGCTTCTGGACATGCATGGAAGCAAAAAACCGGTAACTTTTAACCGGAATCGCTCCAGTTGCACGTGCTGGGTGCATACACACCTGACTGCAACCACTACCGGCGCGGCCCTACACGGTCAGTTTTTCCTGGAGGAACAGGTGTTCTGCCCGTTCCGCCTGGGGCCCATGCCTGACTACCTATATCCTAATGCTTTTAGTCAGTCAATTTTTTTAAAAAAAAACTTTCCTATTTTGTATATGGAATGCATAGCTTAATCATCTGTTCATATTTTAATTAATTTGTGGACAGAGATAGGCAACATAAGGACGGATAAATATTGTTTATTTTAAATTTTTATTTTAAAAAACATACATACTGTATTTTTTGGAGTATAAGCAGTGATGGGCTCCTACGGGTACGGTCAGGAACGCAGTACTGGTAGCAAAATTTGGAGCTCCACCCAAGAGCACCCAAGTTGCACTGAAAGATGTTGAAACAAAATGCATAAGCCACACCCACAGTGTGGCAGTAAAAATTTTGGTAGCCCATCTCTGAGTATAAGACATACTGGAGTATAACACACACCTAGATTTTAGAGGTGGAAAACAAGGGAAAAAATGGTACAATCTTTTTGGTATAGTAATATATTATTTAATAAAATACCAGTGTAGCAGAATACTTTTTACAACCATGTACACTTTTTACAAACTTCAAACTTGACAGCTTTAAGACTAGTGGACTTCAACTCCCAGAATTCCTCCTCCAATCATGCTAGATGGGGTAATTAGAAGGCAAAACAGCCCTGCTTTGGTAAAAAAAACAGGATATTTCTTGCCCATTTTTTCACAAAAATGAGGTGGGAAAGTCTGCAGGGAGGTCCTGGATGCTGGGGGATGGCAAAAATGGCCTCATTTTTGCAAAAAATGGTTTTTGCCAATTTTAAAAAGCAAATAGGGGCATTTTGCCTTCCCCCAGTCCCCAGGAGCGCTCTGCTGACTCCCCAGACCCTTTGCCTACCATTTTAAAAATAAATGGTGAAAAACAGCCCATTTTTTGTAAAAACTGCCATTTCTGCCATTCCCCCAGCACTTAGGAGCTCTCTGCAGGCTTCCCAGACACTCTGTCCAAAAATGGGATGTAGGGGCAGGGCTTCAGGACAGCAAAAAAGGCTGAATTCAGTGTATAAGGTGCACTGACATTTCTACCCTCTTTGGGTGGGTGGGGTAAGTGTGCATCTTATACTCTGAAAAATACGATCCTGTATATATCTAGCAGTGATGGTGCACTGTTTCAGCACCGAGTGCCAATAAGGGAGCATGCACACTCACTGGAGGCACAACCCGGAAGAGGAGCTGCCCAGGGGGCATGTGCATAGCAGAAAATGAACTTCTAGTTTCTGGCACTGCCACATGCATGAAGGCCAGCTGATTGTCGCACACGCATGTGTGCCAGAAACCCGGAAGAAGACAGGCAATGCCATGTGTGCCCATTGACACGGTTCCATGTGCCACTTCGGGCATGCATGCCATAGGTTCACCATCACTGATATATACGGTAGTATATAAATATAACAGTGATGGTGAATCTATGGCACACATGCCACAGGAGGCACACATAGCCATATCTGCCCACACGAGAGCCATTGCTCTAGCTCAGCTCCAGCATGCATGTGCATGCCGGCCAGCTGATTTTTGGCTCACACAGAGGGCATTTTCAGCCTTCAGAGGGTGGGGGAGGCCGTTTTCACCTTCCCCAGGCTTCAGGGAAGCTCTGGAGCCTGGGGAGGGCAAAAAATGAAGTTCAGAAATGGGAAAGGGGGTTGTGCATGTATGTGCAGGGGCGGAGCAGTGTGGGCGTGGGGCGTGCATGCATGTGCATGCAGAGCAGGCAGGGTGCATGGAGGGCATTGAGTTATGGGTGTATCGTACACACACGCTTTCAGCACCCGAGGGAAAAAAGATTTGTCATCACTGATATATAACATACTACATATGTTTGTGGATTGGAAGTTTGAAAGACTCCACCACTCGCTAACAAATACCCTACGAAACTAGACGTACAATTCTAGGTTTAGAAAGCTTAGAACTATGTGGCCTTAAAAATGATCTAAGTACACTCCATAAAATCATATGCTACAATGTCCTTCCTGTCAACGACTTCTTCAGCTTCAACCACAACAACACACAAGCACACAACAGATACAAACTTAATGTAAACCGCTCCAAACCCCACTGCAGGAAATACGACTTTAGTAACCAAGTAATTGATGCATGGAACTCACTACCAGACTCTGTAGTATCATCTCCTAACCCCTAAAACTTTACCCTTAGACGAACCCCTGTTGACCTCTCCCGACTCCTAAGAGGTCAGTAAGGGGCATGCATAAGTGCACCAGCCCCTGTCCTAATGTTTCTTTTTATTTTTTTACTAGTATCATGTATATGAATATTATTATATCTAATGTTTGTTCTTTTTTTTTTTTACTAGTATCATGTATATGAATATTATTATATCTTTACATACCTCCAATATGTATATAATGAATAATGAATAAATAATATAATAGTGCAATAAAGCAATACTTCCACTAGATGTCCTCAAAGGGTAAAGAGACTACAAAATTGTAAATGCACTTTGCCAAATGTACCAGGCAACTCAGTGTCAAGGTCTAAATTTTACACATACTAGTTATGTATCATAGTATTCCCATTCAGTAGTATAAATATGGCACAGACATGTAAGGAATCTAATTTTGTCATATAAGAAATTTAGTACATGGGGATAGAGGTTTGTTCTTCAAATTTGTGGGTTTGTTTCCAAACATTTCATTATCAGGCTAGGTAACATCTTCAGCAGAATTTAGGGGGTGTCAGGATTGTGTGGGTTGCATCAAGTTAGGGTCATGTGATGGGTCAGGTGCGAAGTCACATCCGGTGAGGGTCATAATTCCTTGGTTTACATGGAGAAAGGGTTCTATCTGTGATATAAAAGGATCATGTTTTGAGAAGGCATTTTCACCAATGTCCCTTCATATAGTTTTCACCAATGTCCCTTCATATAGTCCCTTCAATGTATTGGCAGTTCTGTGTTAGCAAAAACTTCAGAAGAGAAGGATTATGGGGTAGTGATTTCTGAGTGGTCAGGCGGTAGGGAAAGCGAGTAGAATGCTTGGTTGCATAGCCAGAGGTATAGTAAACAGGAAAGGGGAGTTTGTGATCCTGCTGTATAGAGCGCTGGTGAGACCACATTTGGAATACTGTGTTCAGTTCCGGAGACCTCACCTACAAAAAGATATTGATAAAATTAAACGGGTCCAAAGATGGGCTACAAAAATGGTAGAAGGTCTTAAGCATAAAACGTATCAGGAAAGACTTCATGAACTCAATCTGTATAGTCTGGAGGACAGAAGGGAAAGAGGGGACATGATCGAAACATTTAAATATGTTAAAGAGTTAAATAAGGTTCAGGAGAGAAATGTTTTTAATAGGAAAGTGAACACAAGAACAAGGGGGCACAATCTGAGGTTAGTTGGGGGAAAGATTAGAAGTAACATGAGAAAATATTATTTTACTGAAAGAGTAGTAGATGCATGGAACAAACATCCAGCAGACATGGTTGGTAAATCCACAGTAACTGAATTTAAACATGCCTGGGATAAACATATATCCACCCTAAGATAAAATACAGGAAATAGTATAAGGACAGACTAGATGGACCATGAGGTCTTTTTCTGTCATCAATCTTCTATGTTTCTGTTTCTAATGTACTTCAGGACTACCAAAATAATTTGTTACACCATACGAGAGATATAATATATTCTACTGCCAGCAAAAATATCTTGCAAAAAAAGTAGGCATAGAGGAATCTGCAAGAAATACAAAAACTGCATTGAACTATAAGAAGAAATATGTTTTTCATCAGGCTGTGAATTTTATCGCTATCAATCCATGTATCTTTCCAATCTATATATTGTACATATGTTTATAGAACCTCGGTGGTGCAATGGTTAGAGTGCAGTACTGCAAGCTACTTCTGCTGATCACTGGCTACCACCAGTTTGCAGATCGAATCTCAGTAGGCTCAAGGTTGACTCAGCCTTCCATCCTTCCAAGGTCGGTAAAATGGGGACCCAGATTGTTGGGGGCAATATGCTTACTCTCTGTAAGCCACTTAGAGAGGGCTATAAAGCACTGTGAAGTGGTATATAAGTCTAAATGCTATTGCTATTGCTAAGGAGATTAAATTAAATAAACTACTCTCAATTTGTATGAGTTTAAGAGTGTTAGAAGGGTGTGAAAATTGCTAGTTTCAATGAGCTTGTAATTTTATATAACAGACAGTTTCCTCCTTTTTTCTTCACCATCAATTGGAGGAGGATCTTACTCACCAAAAATCAGGGAAATACTGACTAATCCTGTTTATACCAACACAGTATAATTATTATATCACATGTTTTACCTTTTCCTGAGATTTTTATGGTGACCTATTGGATTTGGGACCGGAGAGACACAAGTTTATAGCCCCACTCAACTGTAAAAATTTAGTAAGTACAAAAAGCTTACTTACAAAAAACTGCTAAATTTGACATTATATTTGTCTGTGAAACATGGCTGAATGCTTCCCTTCCCGACTCCATTATTACAGTAAGAGACTATCACGTTTAACAGTCTGATCATGAAACCAGTAGAGGAGGTGGAGTTGCCATCTTCTACAAAAAATCACAAAATCTTAAAAATATTCAAGTTGGACATGAACTCGATGAACTTTCAGAAACCATGATCTGTGAACTGACCTTAAATACCATACGTCGCTTCCTTCTATGTTACAGAGCCCCTGATTACAACATCACACATGCGAACAAGCTAACCTCACAACTAACATGGGCAACCTCCTACCCATACCCTTTCATTTTTCTTGGCGACCTCAACTTACCTCATATTAACTGGACCCTCAATGAATGTTCAACTGAACCTATACACTCAAACCTTTATAAAGCTATTACTAATCTAGGGCTTGAACAGCTAGTAACAAACAGTACTAAACTCAGCAATTGTCTTGAACTCATCTTCTGTAACAGTTTACACTCAATTTATGGACTACAAACAATAGAGCCCTTTTCCAGCAGTCATCATAGCATGATTGACTTTTGTCTCAATATATGTCCTTACAAAAACAACCACAATAAAAGTATAACCAATTACATTTTTTAAAAAGCCAACTATGATATCATAGATGCTAACCTCTAATCTCTTGATTGGCAAACATTATTCTCTGACTGTACTACTGCTGAAGACTACTACAATATCTTTTTGCCCGAAATGCAAATCATTAAATTATATGTATCACTAATTATCACCAAAGCCAAGAAAAACAAACTACCCATAAAAATAAGGAAGCTCCAATCCAAAAAAGATCCCTTTGGCAGAAAAATAAAATTGGCTACGTTACTAACTTTAAAAGTCGCTACAAAAATCTATGCCACCAATTAAAGACTGAATATATCAATTATCACATCAATCAAGAAGAAAACCTTCTGTGCACAAATTCCACACATCCCTTCTACAACTTTGTAAATAACAAACTCAAAGACTCGAGCTCCATTCCACCCCTCAAAGGACCAAATGGTAAATAATATAATGATGAAGCTGTTAAAGCCGACCTCTTTAATACATTATCGGCTCCGTCTTTGTAAACAGCAATTTTCTGGTTGCACCCCAAACAATTGCAACAATCTAAATCAATTTTACAGAAGATAATGTTGGAAAAGCATTAACAACCTAAAACCATCTCTATCCATTGGACCTGACGATCTACGTACATCTTTCTTAAAAAAGCTCTCCACAGCTATAGCGGAACTTCTAAGCATAATTTTTGAAAAACCCTTCAGGACTAGCCTCTTACCCAACTTATGGTCACTAGCCACAGTCATCCCTATCTTCAAAAAAGGAGATCCAAGTAACGTTGAAAATTACATCTTTATGTTGCGTCACTTGCAAAGTCATGGAATCAATCATAAATCAATCCATCACCCTTCACCTAGAAACTAACAACCTACTCTCTAACAAACAATTTGGTTTCAGAAAAAAATTATCCACTAACCTGCAACTCCTACACTGCAAACACATATGGACTACACAACTCGATTAAGGCAAATCAATAGATGCAATTTACATAGAATTTTGTAAAGCCTTTGAATCAGTAGTACACGATAAAACTAAAATCTTATGGCATCTCTGGTCCCCTTAATGATTGGATAACTGTGTTCTTGTCAAACAGACTACAAATGGTTAAAATAGGAAGTGCCCTACCAAATCCTGCACCTGTCAACAGTGGTGTCCCTCAAGGCAGCATTCTAAGACCAACACTATTCATTCTTTACATAAACAATCTTTGTGGTCATATTGTAAGTAACTGCGTTCTCTTTGCTAATGATGTTAAACTATTCAACACCATCAACAATACTTCTACCTTTCAAAAAGATCTAGGATATGTATCACAATGGACTGATAACGGGCAACTTCAAATCTCAACCTATAAATGCTCTGTCTTACACATTGGCAAAAAGAATCAGAACACAAAATACAAACTTGGAGGACACAGTTTTGTAGATGACCCTCACTCTATTAAGGACATTGCAGTACTCATTATTTATTTATTTATTTATTTATTAGATTTGTATGCCGCTCCTCTCCGTAGACTCGAGGTGGCTCACAGCAACAATAAAACAATGTACAGTACAACAAATCTAATAATTAAAAAATCACTAAAAACCCCATTATTAAAAGCAAACATACACACAAACAGACCATGCATAAACTGTATAGGTCCAGGGGAGATGTCTCAATTCTCCCATGCCTGATGGCAGAAGTGGATTTTAAGGAGTTTATGAAAGGCAAGGAGGGTGGAGGCAGTTCTACTCTCCGTGGGGAGCTGGTTCCAGAGGGTGGGGGCCACCACAGAGAAGGTTCTTCCCCTGGGTCCCGCCAAACGACATTGTTTAGTCGACGGGACCCGGAGAAGGCCAACTCTGTGGGACCTAACCGGTCGCTGGGATTCGTGCGGCAGAAAGTGGTCCCGGAGATATTCTGGTCCAATGCCATGAAGGGCTTTATAGGTCATAACCAACACTTTGAATTGTGACCAGAAACTGATTGGTAACCAATGCAGACTGCGGAGTGTTGGTGTAACATGGGCATACTTAGGGAAGCCCATGATTGCTCTCGCAGCTGCATTCTGCATGATCTGAAGTTTCTGAACACTTTTCAAAGGCAGCCCCATGTAGATAGCATTACAGTAGTCGAACCTCGAGGTGATGAGGTGATGTCTAGTCAGTGAAGCAGTGGAAGTGATGTGCCAGTGTCTGGAGGCTGTTGAGGTCTGGATGGGTGTCAACAGACTCAAGCTCAGCCCGGATAAGATGGAGTGGTTGTGGGTTTTGCCTCCCAAGGACAATTCCATCTGTCCATCCATTACCCTGGGGGGGAATTACTAACCCCCTCAGAGAGGGTGTGCAACTTGGGCGTCCTCCTCGATCCACAGCTCACATTAGAGAAACATCTTTCAGCTGTGGCGAGGGGGGCGTTTGCCCAGGTTTGCCTGGTGCACCAGTTTTGGCCCTATCTGGATCGGGAGTCACTGCTCACAGTCACTCATGCCCTCATCACCTCGAGACTCGACTACTGTAATGCTCTCTACATGGGGCTACCTTTGAAAAGTGTTCAGAAACTTCAGATCGTGCAGAATGCAGCTGCGAGAGCAATCATGGGCTTCCCTAAATATGCCCATGTTACACCAACACTCCGCAGTCTGCATTGGTTGCCGATCAGTTTCCGGTCACAATTCAAAGTGTTGGTTATGACCTATGAAGCCCTTCATGGCACCGGGCCAGATTATCTCCGGGACCGCCTTCTGCCGCACGAATCCCAGAGACCGGTTAGGTCCCACAGAGTTGGCCTTCTCCAGGTCCCGTCAACTAAACAATGTCATTTGGCGGGACCCAGGGGAAGAGCCCTCTGGAACCAACTCCCCCCAGAGATTAGAATAGCCCCCACCCTTCTTGCCTTTCATAAGCTTCTTAAAACCCACCTCTGTCGTCAGGCATGGGGGAACTGAGATATTCTTTCCCCCTAGGCTTTTACAATTTATGTATGGTATGTTTGTATGTATGATTGGTTTTAAAATAAGGGTTTTTAGTTTTTTAGTATTGGATTGTCGCATGTTGTTTTTACCACTGTTGTTAGCCGCCCTGAGTCTACGGAGAGGGGCAGCATACAAATCCAATAAACATAAACAAACATAAACAAACATGAGTGACTGTGAGCAGTGAGTCCCGGTCCAGATAGGGCTGCAACTGGTGCACCAGGCGAACCTGGGCAAACGTCCCCCTCACCACAACTGAAAGATGGTTCCCTAATGTGAGCTGTGAATCGAGGACAACGCCCAAGTTGCGCACCCTCTCTAAGAGGGTCAATAATCCCCCCCCAGGATTATGGATGGACAGATGGAATTGTCCCTGGGAGGCAGAACCCACAGCCACTCTGTCTTATCCGGGTTGAGTTTGAGTCTGTTGACACCCGTCCAGACCCTAACAGCCTCCAGGCACCGGCCCATCACTTCCACTGCTTCATTGACTGGACATGGGATGTACAGCTGGGTATCATCAGCATACTGATGATACCTCACCCCATGCCCCTGGATGATCTCACCCAGCGGTTTCATGTAGATATTGAATAGCAGGGGGAGAGGACCGACCCCTGAGGCACCCCACAAGGGAGTAACCTTGAAGTCGACCTCTGACCCCCCACTAACGCCGACTGCGACCGAACGGAGAGGTAGGAGGAAAACCACTGAAGAACAGTGCCTCCCACCCCCAACCCCTCCAGCCGGCGCAGAAGGATACCATGGTCGATGGTATCGAAAGCCGCTGAGAGGTCAAGAAGCACCAGGACAGAGGATAAACCCCTGTCCCGGGCCCGCCAGAGATCATCCATCAACGCGACCAAAGCAGAAATGTATTCTACTCCTCTGCTCGCAACAGAATACCTTATTCCACCAGACTTGAAATTTGGGGCTTAGAAAACCTAGAGCTATGTCGCCTTCAATCTGATCTAAATGTAGTTCGTAAAATCATCTACCATAATGTCCTACCGATCAATGAATACTTAACAACACACACAGAGACACAAACTAGAATCAAACTCAATGTAAACTGCTCTAAACTCAACTGCAGAAAATACGACTTCAGCAACAGAGTGGTCAATTCCTGGAATGCCCTACCTGACTCTGTGACTTCTTCCCCAAATCCCAAAAACCTTAACTTTAGACTGTTTACAGTCGACCTCACCCCATTCCTAAGAAGTCTGTAAAGAACGTGCATAAACACAACATTGTGCCTCCTGGCCGTGTCCTATTGTCCTATTGTCCAAATTTACCTATACCTTCTTTGCTTTTGTTTATTTATTTATTTATTTTTTATTACTTAGATTTGTACCGCCCCTCTCCGAAGACTCGGGAAACTCTTATGTTTATACCATACCTATTATCTTGTATAAGTTTTGATAAATAGATGATAGATAGAGGGATAGATAGATAGATAGATAGATAGATAGATAGATAGATAGATAGATAGATAGATAGATAGATAGGCAAGCAGGCAGGCAGGCAGACAAATAAATAAATAAAAACAGGATTACTGTGGAATAAAATTAAGGCAAATGTCCTTGCATAAACTATTTTGAGCTGTGGGACAAAAGGCCACATGTAACTACAAAAAGTAACAAGTAAATAAACAAACCTCATTCTATATGTTTACTTACAAGGAAGGTTAAAAATTAATTGTAGGTTTGATGCATTTTCTTTTTAATTTATTTGATTTCTGGACAGGTCTCCACATTCTCACATGAGTTCTCAGCAGCACATGCATATATATGCTTGCAAGAAAGAGGAAGAATGGAAGGCAGCAAACACTTTAAGTTGGGATTGGCTGCAAATGGGAATCATTGGTCTAATATACTGCTTTTTGCAGTTACCAAGAAGATGTGGAGAGCAGAAGAAATAGCTTAGTTCAGTGGTTCTCAACCTAGGGGTCGGGACCCCTTTGGGGATCGAACGACCATTTCACAGGGGTCGCCTAAAACCGTGGGAAAAGACAAATTTCCCATGTTAGGAACTAAAGCTTTTATTCCTGCGCCTTAGAACATATTTTTACAATCCGACCAATCAGGCATTTACAGTGGGAGTGTCCCTCTGACCTTCCTGCCAATCAGCTTAACGCTCTATTGGGAGAATTGGTGCTAGACTTATGGTTGGGGGTCAGCCCAACATGAGGAACTCTATTAAGGGGTCGGGCATTAGAAAAGTTGAGAACCACTGGCTTAGTTTCTCAAAGAAAAATTATTCCATAAGGAGAAGTTGTTGAGTAGATAACAAGAGAGATCCTTTTTAAAAAGTTCACTAGGAAACGCTTTTGGAACTAGAAGAAGATGCAATGGCAGGCAATCAAAGATGGATCTGGGCAACACAGTCTCCTGAAAAATTGTTATTGGTTTTCATTAACAAGATAGGCTAATGATCTTGAGCAGGACTGGGCAGTGTGATATTTTTTGGTTCAAGTGGAGATTGAAGTGTCCTAAAATGGACCTGAATGAGATCTGGAGAAGCTTGTCTACTCTTTGCAGAAGGTCTCTGGCGAGGCTGAAGTGACAGAAGGTATGAAGTTCTCTCAACCAAAGAGAAGCCTCAGCCAGCCTGGAAGAAGGAATGCTGGCCACTATATTTAGTCTCTCCTTTTTTTACCCCAAAATAGAAGGTAGGAAAGGTATTTAAAAACAAGGCAGTGTAAATATGCATTAGGTCAGTATTATGGGATGTATAACACACAGGCAGAATACACTTAGGCTGCACAATAGCTGGAAATGGAAAGCATCCACTTTACAATGAATTTTAAAATTGAGTCTTCAGATCTATATGTTTTCTCAGATTAATGTTTGGAAGGGACCTCGTAGGTTATCTACTCCAAACCCCCCACTCAAGCAGAAGACCCTACACCTGTGGTGGTGAACCTATGGCATGAAAAAAACACCCCAATGGACAAATTGGAAGCGTGTTTTCTAAACTTCCGTTTTGCCTGTTTTGCCTGTTGTGCTGTTTTTTGTACTCTGGGGTTTCAGGAAGCTTCCCTGAACCCTCCGAAGTGCAAAAAGACAGCACAATGGGCAAATCAGAACTGCACTTTCCAAACTTCCGGTTTGTCCATTGAGCAGGTTTTTTTTTATTCCTGTTCTTCAAGGAAGCTTCCCTGAAGCATCTGGAGGGCGAAATGGCTTTTCCCAAGGCTGAAAATCAGCTGACCAGCGCACGCATGTGCACTGGTTCTGACATAGGGCAATGTATCACGTTCCTTCCAATATGGCTCCATGTGCCACTGGTGGCATGAGTGACATAGGTTCACCATCAGGGATGTAGAGTCTCCTGCTTGAGTGGGGGATTTGGACTAGATGACCTACAAGCAGTAATGGACAGCCAAAACTTTTACTGCCACACTGTGGGTGTGGCTTATTTTGTGGGTGTGGCTTAATGGTCATGTGACTGGGTAGGAGTGGCTTGCCGGCCATGTGACCAGGTGGGAGTGGCTTGAACGATCATCATAGTTCAAGTGAACTGTTAAATCCTCGACTTACAACCTTACCAAGGTCGCTAGCTGGAGTGACAATTTGCTTTGTGCTTCCCATGCTCTCCCTCCTGGGTTGCCCGCCCGCCTCAGGCTGGGTAGCTAGGCAAACGGGTGCTGCCAGAAGCATAAATGCTGCCAGCGCCGCTTCCACCCATGCCTTCTGCTTGCACTTCAGGTGGGAGGTGGCCTCATGAGACTGGAGGGGAGCTGGGCAGGAGAGAGGGAAGTTTGTCCGAGGCCAGGAAGGAGGAAAGAGGAAAAAAGCAAAGAGCGCAGACACAGCAGCAAAAAAAAAGAAGAGCCGAGCCGAGACCAGTAATCCAGGAAGTGACAGCCGCCGATTTGCTGGAGCTGCACACACATCTTCATTTCCGCCGGTGGAACTGCGTTCCACCCCATACTGCATGCTGCCCACTCCTGTCTACAATGTCCCTTCCAAGTGTTAATCTGAGAAAACATATAGTATATCTGAGGACTGAATTTTAAAATTCATTGTAAAGTGGATGCTTTCCATTTCTAACTACCATTTCTGCGATTTTCGATTCTGCAGGCGTGGAAGCAAAAAAAATCATTGAAATCTCATGCATGTGCACGTCCCCTCGCAAAGTGTTGCACAAAACAAAAAAATATGAAAAATTAAAGTAAAAAGATGGCCATGCCCAAAGGACTAGCACCCAGCAGTCACATGCAAATTGCACAATCTGGTGGCCACTACCGGTGCACAGTCGCCTACCGTGCTTCTTTGATGGATGCAAACCATCTCTTTTGTACAGTTTTTCTGTACATAAAACATAGTAATCTAGCTGTAAATAATGCTTGTCAGTAAAGGTTGTGAAAACCAAACATAAATGCTGTTTGATATCTTAAGGGGAAAAAAATCACATTCTGATATTGGAAAACTCACTGCAGTTCCTTAACATGAGAGTTTCTTTCCTTTTATCAAAATTCACACTAGAACTCAGCAATAAACCATAAATCTTCAACCATTTAATCCTTAAATTTGTTCTCAGCTAGGCTTGACAGAAGGTTTCTAGACACGACTTAGCTCAGGATCTTTCCTGCAGGTGAGAGTGAAACCTTCATGCAGCCTGTTAAATAGAGTGAATGCAACACAGTCACTGATTGCTCACTGCAGAACAAGAATTTGGGACCTTTAAATAGCCACAATCTAGTCTTTCTTCCTCCCGCCTTTCTAAATTAATGGGTATTTGGCAATTCACTTGGCAGTCTTGGGTGGTTGAGGTATGTTTACAAAATGGTTCTCTGTAGCCTGGGAACAAATGATTCCTTCCTTGCCAGCCTATGCTGTCTATGCTTCCAATTGTATTTTTACATTTTAGAAAGCAGTGCAGGGGGCAGCACATGGAGTTGGCATTTCCATAGATGCCTCTGTTGTTTTATGAAAGACTGGCAAGGAGCCACTGCAGCAAGAAGCAGATTTGTGTGGTTGCAGAATTACATAAGGGTACTTGAGCTACCCTCTGCTTTTAAGTGCACTCTTTGTATGTTCATGCAGTTATGTATATCCATGTGCAGCTTGACTCCCTGTTCATATCTCGGAGGTTAATATTTATTGGTCAAGAGAAAGTGCACAGAAGCATCTTAACACTAGTGAAATCTGAAGAAGGGAAAGAGCATTTTCTGATGACTACAATTCAGCAGTTGGGAAAACTCTTGAAATAGTTCCTGTGAAATTAATTACTTAATTTAATCAGGATTAGCAAATTCCAGTGGTTTCAGGAATTCTATTGTTGTTTGGAGTTGCTTTAATGCTCATGTTAATTAAGGGCTTATTGACTCCTGTGTTTGAAAACTTGAGGTCTCACCAGTAGAACTTAAAATTTCAAAACTTGATATCCCATGGAGAAAGTTTTAGGTAGATTTACATATAACACCAAATCATCTTGATAAACTAATTTGACAGTTGATAGCATCCTTATATAAAGAGGTATCTTTTTAGTTTTGTTTATTGAAGCAAGCTTACAAAGGATCACCTTAAGCAAACCTACATCTTTTTCTGTATGTGTCCATGTGTACCCTATCTTCAAATCAAAATAGTGTTTCTACTTGTGTCCCAGTTCCTGTTTTATTGCCAATCAACATGATAACATAGAAGAACAGGCTGCAATGTATTTGACTTTTGCCATTATTCTCGTAGCTTCTGCTATTACTGCTAGTCTTTTTGTTTGACTTGAAATCATTGTGAACAATGGGATTGTTTGGCTCGAGTAGAGGAAGGAACAGAAAATGCTGGCCCCCTTCCAATGAATTCCATGAATGAAGTTTTTTTCCATCCCAGCAGGAATAAAACCATTTGGGACTATTCCAATGATCCCATTTTACTAAAGCATTCATTACTGATGAATCAGAAGAACAGTATTGTTTGGTACATACTGTATACAGGCCTCAAGCATGGGTTCTAAAGGTAAAAGAGGTTTATGCTCTGATGTGGATTTTTTAAATTCATGAATTGTTACATATATATGCGTATGTATATGTATGTGTATGTGTATGTGTATGTGTGTGTGTGTGAGAGAGAGAGAGAGAAAGAAAGAGAGAGAGACATACTTTAGCTGATAATGAAAAGGAAGGGAGACTACTATAGATCTTTTTTGAGCTTATTTGCCCTCATCAGGTAGCCACACCATTACTGGGGCTCTGCCTTGTAAGGCAGTGGCCTTAGCCCCCAGGCTACAGGCTCACCTCCTGTATCAGCTTGTAGCAGGGAAGGATTTGTAAGGCAGTGGCCTTAGCCTTTAGGCCCAGATTCAAATCCCAGTAAAAGTATGGCTACCTAATGAGGGCAAATAAGCTTGAAATAGATCTATAGTGGTCTCCCTTTTCATTATCAGCCAAAAATAGGTTATAGTTGTCGGCTATAAAAAGTTTATCTGCCTTGGAATATGGCCCCTAATGGGGCCAAGAGGCAAAAAGGAAGCTGTACGCTCCTCCCATATACCAGGGTGACTTTCCTCTCCTGATTTTTTTTCTTGCATCACTTTTGAGATATGTTGGTTTGAGAAATAGGATGTGTGATTTGTGGCAATCCGGTGGAATGAATATACAGAATTACCTTGGAAGGTCAGAGGAAAGATTCATGACCAAAGCACTAATCAGATAAATGAGACTTGAGGCCAGACCAGGAAGGTAATTTGTGGAAATGCCTAAGACAGCATACTCACTCCCACAAACTTACAGAAAGATTTTTTAAAAAATGAAAAAGGGAAGCACATTCAGACTTGAATAATTCTGTTCATACAATGGTTCTTCTTAGTTTGGTCTACCTTAGAGTGGGCACCATAGAGCTTCTGTAGAGTTCTTCAGTGGACTGAAGAACTGAAGAACGTGGACTGAAGAACTTGGGTATCACTGCTACTAGGCTAACACATTCAACACTGTGGCAGTCTGACTCTCAAATACCTATATTTTATGTATTTCTTCTAAATGTGGGAGAAGGTCCATTGGCAGGACTTTTGTCCTGGTGATTCCTGCTGTTCAAGGAAAAAACAAACACATTTTTTTCTACTTTATTCCATTATTTAGCACATTCCAAATAGAGCTTTCAGGATGGATTTGGTCAGGAAGATCTGATCAGAAGAAATAATTTCAGGTTAAAAATAAATGTCTTGCAGAGCTGCATAAGATAAATGTGTTTTCTTAATTTTTTTTAAAAAAACACACCCATATTAACGAGAAATGGCATGTTTACCTCCCTTACATTAATGTATTATGACTTGTGCCATACACTTTTACAATAAAAACAAATTATACAAAACACCAAAGTCATCCTGTCTTGTTGATAAGGCATCTTCAGTATTGCACAACCATTTTTGAATACTTTTTATGAGTCTAAAACTATATAGATAATCCTCGACTTACAACCATTTGTTTATTGACAGTTCAATTGACAGGCACTGAAAAAAGTGACTTATGATAATTTTTTGACTCTTACAACTATTGCAGCATCTCCATGGCCATGAGATCAAAATGTGGACACTTGGCAACTGGCATTTATTTACGATAGTTGCACTGTCCAGGGGTCATGTAATCAACATTTGTAATCTTTTCAGCTGTCTTCCGACAAGCAAAGTCAATGTAGCAAAAATGTCATAAAATGGGGCACAACTCACTTAAGGATTGCCTATCTTAGCAATGGAAATTTTGGGCTCAACTATGGTCATAAATCAAGCACTACTTGTACTATGGAGAACTTTTTAAAAAACCACTTGTATTGGGGTAAGACAAGCCATTCCAACATTTGATGTGGGGAAATTAATCATTAAAGGTTTTGTTGCTTCACATTTGAAATGTTGGGTAGGGTAGTGTCAGCCTTTGGAAATAGACCAGATCAAGAATCTATACCACAGAGATTCCAGAAATATAATCTTATTGTTGTAGAGAGTAATAACAGAAACTTGAAAACCTGCTGAAGTTTTTGTCCATTCTCCCCTTATAGTAATAAAATCAAGGCAGAATAATTCTGGATCTCTTTGTTCCACTTGCTTTATCCTCTTGGCCTGTGTAATTTTTTCCCCAAGTGTCTCCTTAATGGCTCTTTCAAACCAAGGTCATATCAAAATTCTTTTACAAGTATAGGAAGAATCAAAGGGAATAAAGCCCAGAACATAAGGCAGACAATGGATAGGGACATCTATAAAAGAGGATGAGCCTAAGAATTAATAAGCTGAATCAACTTCTCACATTAAAAAGTTGAGAGGTAAGTTATTAATTAGAGCAAAGATTAATACATTGATAGCAACCAAGAGATGGTTTATAGCAAAGGGGAGACCAAAGTACATATAGAGAGAGTCTAGTGGTTAAGGCCCTAGGTTAGAAACCAAGGGAATGTGAGTTCTAGTCATTGTGGTGGCTCAGTGGTTGCAAACTAACTCTGCCCACAGCCAGGAGTTCAATTTTGATCAGCTGAAAATTGACTCAGCCTTCCATCCTTTCAAGATCAGTATAATAAGCCAGATTCTTAGAAGTAATATGCTGACATTGTAAACCACTCTCTGAGTGGTTTATGGAATGGTATATAAGTATTAAGTGCTGCCGCTATTGCTAGTTCCACCTCAGGCCTGAAAGCCAGAGGGTGACTTTGTGCCAGTAACTCTTTCTCGGCCCAATATACTTCACAGAGTTGTTATTGGTTTTTTGCAGCGAAAATACAGGATTCCAAGGAGGATTGCTATCTTGGATCACTCCCATTCACTCTCTGCTTTGTCTTTCCATTCTATTTGCATTTTCTGTCTATCAGGAATGAACAACAACAAGAAGAACTGGAGAGAATACTAATGCTGAAGCTACCTTCCACTGTCAACCTTAAGATAAGATTCAGATCTGCAAATCGTAATACAGGTGAGGATGTTATTTCTCTTGCATTTCGCTGTAGGAAAGATACAAGAGTCAGAGCTGTCCTATCAGGGCTGCAAAAATTCACGCATCTACTGAATGGCAGCAAGCAAGCAAAGTTTTTTCTACCATGCACCGACTGTCCAGTTTTGCAGCCAAGATCATGTACCTCTAGGAACAATTGCACTTTAGGAGAAAAAACTGAAATTACAAAATTGCCAATTACAAAGAAGAAAGTATTGTGTAATATGTTATTCTTTCACTGGTTTATTCTGAAGTGGGGGAATCTTTGTACTTCCATGACCCCAGGGACAATCAGATTTAAAGTTCTTTGAATCTTCAGAACCTAAAAGTTCTATCATAGGGCAAATCTGAGTGAAACCAAGTTATTTGAAATCCAGAAGGAGCTTGGAAATCTTTACAGAGAACTCAGTTATATCAGTAGAGATAAGCTGCACAAATCATGCTATGCTATGTCAGATAAAAAAGTCTGCTCTCATTAGCTATAATTTAGTTTTAGGGCTAGGGTTGACTACAGAATTATTTATCAGACATTACATCGACATTTCTTTATTGGGCAGCAAGACACAAATCACATTATTGCTTCCCTTCCCCTTTTCATTCTCCTTCCCTCCTCACTCCAGAGTATATAGGGTTTCATTTTGCTTGTTCAGAAAATAAACCTTCTTTGGCTTGGATTAATTACACTTCTAAATGATACACATTCTCAGTGCTGGTGCTCTTTTAATTAAACATAAAATAATAGTAATTGTATAGATCTATTGGAAAAGATTCCAGCTTATCTTTCAGATGTAAAGTCATTTGAACAGAGTTAATGTTGACAGCTTTGAAAAGGTGGATCCTGAGATAAATTCTGATTTGAATTCTGATCTGATCATAATTCCATCCTTCTGATCAGAGAGCACGGAGCAACATTTACAGGTTGAGCCAATCCAATGCTTTTATTTTGAAATACCCCAGATATTATATAATCACTTCCAAATTTAGGCTGGTGACTTTGTTGTGATTGCACAGATATGCTAGTGACACCATAGAATTTGTGAAACAGTTGGCACTCTTTGTAACCTGGTTTTCCACAATACAAATCAAGGCACACTGCAATGTTGCAGAGCCAGTTTTTCAAACATCATCACAGGAATGTAGAAGGCATTCTCATACTGAAACTGCTGAGTATGCTCTCAGACTGTTCTCACTGCTCCAAAAATCTCTTTTAAGGCCAGGCTTCTTTCATAGTGGCAGCACTGGCAACGGCCCTATGGACCTTGTTCTACCTGTCTAGCATTATAAAGGAGGGCAGAACCTGCAGCCAATGGAAGTTCTTCTTTAACAATGTATGTGCCAGTGGTACATATTATAAAAGATTGATCAAAAGGCAATTACAGAATTTGTCGGGTGAAGACCATGCATGCTGCTACTTTCTTAATAATATATAACAAGAGCTTTGGTGCAAGCGCTCTTAAGATAATTTTTTTCTGTTCCTTTCTTTTATCATATACGGTCAAAAGGAGATAATTAGTGGTGGACCATCAGGGGTGGGTTCCACTTACCTTCCCTATTGGTTCTCACGCCCCCGTGATGTCACACAAATGCATGCACAGAAGGTTTTTTGCCAGCCATGGCAACCAGAGAACTGGTTCAGGTGTGTGGACGGATGGCCATTGCTGCTGATTCAGCAAGCGGGTGGAAATTTCTGCCACTGGTGTGGGCAAACTGGTCCAAACTGGCTGCACACACCACTGGGTGAGTTACTGCGGGTTCGGATTGATTCGGGTGAACCAGTAGTTCTGATGATCAGTTACCCCCTCACCTTCCCCTGCACTATCCTGTTGTATATTTCCTTCTTTCTGGCTCAGCTGATTCGTACATCTCGGCTGATTTCTGCACCTCTGCTGTTCTACTTACCGGGCTGCCTGGTGAGCAGCTGCACTTCAAATTGCTGTACTTTGAACCCTGCATGCAAGAGCATTAGGCCTGATCACCAAACCGGTTGTTAAACTGGTTGCAGCCCACCACTGCACATACTGTCTCATATATGAGTTTAGTTTGTAGAAACATGTTACAACATTCAATGATCATTTTAAAAAATCTTACCAGTAAACAAAAGAAGTTTAAGTGAATGGTGAAACTCAAATTTTAAAGGAGTTAATAGCAGTTTAAAGGAATTACTAGCAGTTTAAATCACTATCAATGCTAGCTTAATCTAACTGCAACTCAGAGTTCAAACAGGCTTCTATCATCAATTCACCTCTGGTTCAAAAGGAGTTTTCCTACCTTAAATTAGTAGGATTCTACAATGGTCATATTTTAAGATAGGTAAACCAATAATCTCTTCTTAGTGTTGCTCTAGGTAAGTTAAGACAACATGGCTATTGATACATGTCTATCTATAATGGTTAACAATGTTTTGGATTTGATTTGGAAAATGTGTTTCAGAATCTGCAAAAGCAACTTTTGGCTATGTGGAAAAGATGCAGCTGCTTTAATGATCCATATTGGTATATAGATAGTACATTGACACTCCTATATTTTCCAAAGGCTCCTGCTTCAAATCCTTTCCTGCTGCATTCCCTCTTTTAAAATGAAACTTGTGTGCGGTGTTAGTGCCTGACTGATAGTCTTTCTTTAATATTGTTTTTCTGAACAAAGAAATATTTAATTGTATTCTTCCAAGGTGCTTATCTTTCACTGATCCACCATTAATCCAATGCATAAAAGCACAGTATCCTATTGCACCCCCTTTCCCAGAAGCAATGAATTATAAAGTTAAGAAACAAAGAAAAGGATAAATATTTCCAAATTCCCAATCTCCTTGTCAACAATGTTTCTTTACAAGCCCTGTCAAGTTCAATATTTTCTTGAATATTTTAACCTTTTGGCTCCATGTAAACTACCACATGTCCCTAAAAACAAGATGGGCGGTCTCTATATTTGGTAAATGAATGAATGAACAAATGAACAAATTTATATAATTTCCCCCCAAAGTGGATTTCTATTACCTTCCCTTCCTTTCCATTTATTCAATAGAAAGGATGAGAGGGTAACAGAAAGCCACTGTGGGGCAAAATTATATAAATCTTCAGAGACAGGTTTGGTCAAAACTGAATTGGTGCAAAAATGGTGATTTGGTGAAGTGACTCTATTACTATTAACTTTCCTTTGCCTATTAATTTTGTTTTGGCTTTTTTTTTTTTTACAGTTTTTAATATTTAAAATTTTGCTATAGGTAATGATTTTAGGTATTTATTGCTTTAGCCTTATTGTATGAGGCCCAGAATCATTTGCTCATGAGATGAATGAATGAATAAATAGATAAATAAAAGTGAAATAGCACAGAAGAAAAATGTTATCAAGGTTAGATACAGTGGGATTACAGCATTAGATGTCTCCCTATATTTTTTCTAGTAGGTGGCAATAACTAAGCGGTATAGCAATTACACTCTAGGGGAGGATATATCGACGCATTTCCCCACAATAAGAGCACAGTTTGATCGTGAGCTTCTAAAGGTCTTCCATTTCTGTGTGTGAATGGATGGTCTGGAGAACTTAATTTATGGTAGCAAGCTTTCTGCTGACACAATGAATAGTGGGTGGCATTTTATGTAGGGCAATGTCCTCTGTGAACTATGTTCCTCCCCCATTATGCAAGCCTCACTAATTGGAATCATTTATAAGGGCAATATAATTCACTACAGACATGTTGTCAATATGAAGCACCTGCTTTAAGTTGAACCTGAGCAGTAGGGTTCACACATGGCACTAACCCACAGCATGCTTTGTTGACTAGATTGGTCCAGCATGTTCTGTGAGCTAAAGCATTGTTACTGCTGAACGTATTCTATGAACCGAGGCATTCCCCATATTGGAATTCCGCATTTTTTACAACTGGAAAGAATTGACACAGTGTTCCCATTTGCATCCAACTCTCTGAGAAGACAATTACAGTACATGGTCTGACCATTTGCCAAGGTCCCAAATTTTAATCACATAACCAACAGTCATAAGTGTGATGGCTGGTTGTAAATCACTTTTTCAATGGTGTTGTAACTTGGAACAGTTGCTGAACAAATGGTTATAAGTTGAGGATTATCTCAACTTGCAAAAACTGGACATAGCTACTTTAATGAAAAGAAGGACCAGGGGAGACATGAGAGCAGTGTTCCAATATTTCAGGGGTTGCCACAAAAAAGAGGGAGTCAAGCTATTCTCCACAACACCTGAGGGTAGAACAAGAAAAAATGGGTGGAAACTAAACAAGGAGAGAAACAACTTAGAACTAATGAGAAATTTCCTGACAGAACAATTAATCAGTGGAGCAGCTTGCCTCCAGAAGTTGTGAATGCTCCAACACTGGAAGTTTTTAAGATGTTAGATAACCATCTGTCTGAAGTAGTTAGGGTTTCCTGCTTAAGCAGAGGGTTGGACTAGAAGACCTCCAAGGTCTCTTCCAATTCTGTTGCTGCTGCTGCTCAACTTATTGTTGTTGTTGTTGTTATTATTATTACCTGTACACCCAAATGGAATGGAAATTACTGAATTCTATTCATTCAGCCAATACAGTGGTACCTCTACTTAATTTATTCCATGCCAAGGTTCTTAAGTAGACAAGTTTGTAAGAAGAAGCAATTTTTCCCGTAGGAATCAATATACAGTGATCTCTCGATTATCGCGAGGGTTACGTTCCAAGACCTCTCGCGATAATCGATTTTTCGCGATATAGTGGAAACACCATCTGCGCATGCGCACCCTTTTTTCCCATGACCGCGCATGCGCAGATGGTGGAGCCGGTGGCTGGGGAGGTGGATTCGCCACCCCCACCAGCCCTTCCTGCTCTGGGTCAGAGCCGCGGAAACCTTCGGCTCGCCGAGGCTGCGTCTGACCCCCTTGAAGCAAGGCTCCAAGCTCGCCTGCCGCCGCCGCCGCTACGCCTCCGCCGCCTCAGCCACCCCCTCTGCTTCTCCTCGGCGGCGGCCAAGCGGCAGGTTTACAGTAATGGGAGACCAAAGGCGAAAAAAGAAAAGAAAAAAAATCCCCAAAAGAGAGGGACAAGAGGCAGGCACAAAGCGAGGGCACAAGGGGAGCTGCCCGGCAGAGGTTGCTTTTTTTCGTCTCGTGGGCAAGTGGAGGGGGGGAGAGAGAAGGAAAGAGAGAGAGAGAACCGTCGACGTATTTTTAATTTATTATTTTTTGAAAAATCGCGATATAGCGTTTCGCGAAGATCAAGATCGCGAAAATCGAGGGATCACTGTAAAAGCAAATAATATATGTGATTGGGGAAACCACAGGGAGGGTGGAGGGCCAGTTTCCTCCCAAGAGATTCCTAGAGAGGCCCCGTGGAGGCTTCTCCCTGCCTTTTCTGGCCCGGTTTCTTCCCAGGAGAGTCCTAGAGAGGCCCCACAGAGGCTTCTCCCTGCCTTTTCTGGCCCTGTTTCCTCCCAGGAGATTCCTAGAGAGGCCCTACGGAGGCTTCGCCCTGCCTTTTCCAGTTACAGTTTTGGAGGCTCGGGTTTGTAAGTAAAAACTGGTTCTTGAGAAGAGGCAAAAAAATCTTGAATACCCGGTTCTTATCTAGAAAAGTTCATATGTAGAAGCGTTCTTAAATAGAGGTACCATTGTACTTCTCCCTTTGCAATTTACCATATTTTTCAGAGTATAAGAAGCATCTTTTCCTCCCTAAAAGAGGCTGAAAATTTGGGTGCATCTTATACTCTGAATGTAACTTTTGAAGTTTTTCTCCCCAGCCCTAACAAAGTGCTAACGATCTTCCCGGCATCCTACTCCTTCTGAAGAAGGTTTTTTCCTGCACTAAGTCTTTGCAGGCTTGTTTTCATTCCTATTCCCTCTGAAAAAGCCTTTTTCAGCCCTAAACAGGGGATACAATAATGTGCTGAAGCTGAACAGATTAAGGATGCTAGCCAGATGAATACCTGGTAGATAGATACCCCACCCCTATTTTCCTCCCTCAAAACTAAGATGCATCTTATACTCCAAAAAAATTGGTAACCATAAAAAGGGTAATACAGAAAGTAATCCATCTATGCATATCCAACCTCCCCATCTCTTGCCAAAATAACAGTGAAGGACTTAAAGGACAGGGTTATTTACTTTCAGAGAAATTTTGAAACTATAGTACAAGCGAATTTATTCCCAGAGCCTGACTGGGAAATTGCCACTCATTCAAACAAAGTACAGTGTCAGCCAGTCTGTTGAAAAAGACTGTGTTTGAATGAGAATATTGAGGGTTTTTTCCCTCAACTTGTTATTTGCATGACAATGGTGTTGCAGGCACAGAAGGTTTCTTTTTTTAAAATTGTTTTTGGAAGCTAAAACTGAATGCCAAATCAGGCTGTCTGAACCATTTGAAAGACTGAGGATACTGCTTCAAATTGCGAGTGTGGGTCTAGAGAAGAGCATCACCCCTGAGCTTTTCCTTCTGCCCCCACCCCCACCCCCTCCGCCCCGGTCATTCGTCTGCTCCACTGCCTTCCAATGAAGAGGAGGCCCTGGTCCACTCACCTTTATTTCATGCAGTAAAACTGATCTTGACTGGCTGTGGAAATTAACTTGGTCCATGGGATGCTTTGACCTTGAAATGGATGCTTATTCAAACCATAAGCCATGTGTTTTATATCACCAGAGTGCTAGAAAATTACAGCACTTAACATCCCACACTCTATTTGCAATAAAGTCCAGTGATCCCTGGGCCATCCATAACAGATTTTAAGGCAATAATGTTAGCCCATAAGCATTTCTAGCAGCATACTGATGAATCTGCAAATGTAAAAAAAATACTGATAAGCGCTAAACCTGTCTAGTTAGCACATTAAAAAAAAAATTCCACCGAAAGAACTGTGCGTTGCAAAGCACACCACATTAAAATAAACAGTGTTCACAAGTCTGACTTTTAAAAAGGATTTAAATTGTTCATGCAGGTACCTAGCATAGTGCTGGCGAACGTTTTTGGCACAGAGTGCCAAAACAGGAGCACGCGTGTGCATGCCAGAAACCAGAAGGCCACCCAGTCTCTGTCATGCATCCATGCGTGAAGACCATGGTAGTGCGCATGTAGAAGTGCCAGAAACTGGAAGTGCAGCTGTGCATGCCGGGTGGTTGCTCTTCTGGTTTCCTGCATGCACATGCTCACCGGCCACCCGATTTCCCAGTTTCTGGCCCATGTGCATGTGTGAAGACCAGCTAGCCGGTGCACATGTGTGTGCCGGGAACTGGAAGAACAGCCGCCCGGCGCCTGGAAGAAAATCCTCCGGTTTTCGGCACATGTATGCGCACCGGCCACCTGATCTTTGTGCACACATGCATGCCACAAACCGGAAGACCAAATGGACAGTGCACATATGCACGCCAGAAACCAGAAGAGCAACCACCCAGCATGCGCATGTGCACTGGGTGACTGTTCTCTTCCAGTTTCCGGCGTTCCCGCACATATGAAGATCAGCTGGCCAGCATGCCAGAATCTGGAAGAGCAACGAGCTATGGTTTGCGTGCTCAGAGAGATGGCTCTGCATGCCACTTCCAGCACATGTGCCATAGGTTGCCCATCATGGACCCAGAAGATTCTTGATGAACTTTACGTCCTGAATCTGCAGTTGGGTTGAGGGTTTCTCGGCAAATGAAAGCCATGTTGCTTTGCTAAGCAGCTGTCTTTCTGGCCCTTTGGTTACAATGTAGGGTTGGCCTCTTTCCTTGTTAAGCTGTTGTGACCTTTCCTTCATCCTTTTATCTTCTTGAAATCATAGCCACTTGAAAGCTGAATGGGTTGTTTTTACTGGGTTTCTCCCATTGTTATGAGCTACACACTTTTTCCTACTGAACTTTTTTTAATAAGTTGCCCTACCTTGTACAAAAATTCTGCTATAAAACCACTTTTAATACCACTTTCTAGGCTAGACTTGACAAATGGGTAGCCTCATGTTGCAAAAGTAAGGCACACACATGTATGCACGAACAAAGCAAATTAGCAGTCTGAAATGTCCAATGTGATTTATTTTGAAAGCATAAAGAAAAAGAGAAAAAGAAAGAAAGTCAATACTTCAAAGATACATGCACCAACAGGAACAGAGGAGATTGAAAGTTGACCCAAGTTAAAACCTCCAAAGGTTTCCATTCCTACCCAAGGCAGGATCAACTACCTGTGGTTTGTGCATTTCTATAATAGGAGGGAATGGAATACATCAGAAGTAGTATTCAGCAGGTTCTGACCAGTTCTGGAGAACCGATAGCGGAAATTTTAAGTAGTTCAGAGAACTGGTAAATATCACCTCTGAGTGGCTCTGCCCCCATCTATTCTCTGCCTCCCGAGTCCTAGTTGATTGGGAGGAAATGAAGATTTTGCAGTATCCTTCCCCTGGAGTGGGATGGGAATGGAGATTTTGCAGTATCCTTCTCCTGCCACACCCACCAAGCTACACCCACAGAACCAGTAGTAAAAAAATTTGAATTCCACCACTGGAATGCATGATATCATTTATTTTGACCTTCAGTAATTGAACTTCAAAATAGCTTTTGTCTGAAGGGGCTAAGCTTTATTGTTTCCTAAACTTTTCCTAGAATAATGCCAAGGGTGATTTCAAGGTTTTTCCTTCAGCTTCAGATGTAGTTTCTTTCTTTTCAGTGTTCTACCGATAATGTACCTTCTTGGATTTTGATTCTCAATACTGGGTGTAACTACAATAAATCCCTGGAAAACTCTAAATGTTAGTATTTACATTAATAATAAACACTATTTATCATCATCTGAAAAAAATGCACACAATCTTATGAAAGGAGGAGATTAAAATAAATAAAAATATGTAAAAATTTATTGGATAGTCCCTCCCATTGTACCGTAACGAACTGGTGAGTATGCTCAATTATTTATAGATATTAAAATTACCTCTGGCTACTGCCTTACATCCAGGGGTGGGTTCCTCCCGGTTCAGACTGGTTTACCCAACCAGTAATGACCTGCTGGCGATGTCATGATGACATCACCGAACCAGATCAGTTGGTGCCAGTCCGTGGGTGCCGCCATCTTTTAAAAAATTTTACATTTTCCTTCTGAGCATCACAGAAGCTGAGTTCTGGCACTGTGCATGCGTTTGCCATCTTTTTTTCACCTTATTATTTTTTTTGCTGGATTTTTCATTACTGTGCATGTCCACGAGGCACACCCATGATGCACGGGAGGGAGCGAAGCGGCAGCAAGGTAAGTTGGAATTCACCCATGCTTACATCAAATATTTCCCCCCTTAAAAACTGTGCTCCAGGTTCTGATTCTGAGTTTTGTTTCAGTTTGGTAATACAGTTGTCTTGACTTACGACAATGACTGAGTCCAAAATTTCTGTTGTTAAGTGAGACATTTGTTAAGTGAATTTTGCCCAATGTTGCGATACATTCTTGCTATAGTTGTTAAGTGAATCGCTGCAGCTGATAAATTGGTACCCCAGTTGTTAAATTAAGCTGGCTTCCCCATTGCCTTTGCTTGTCAGAAGATCGTAAAAATGATCACATAACCTCAGGACACAGCAATGTTCATAAATATGAACCAGTTGCCAAGCATCTTCATTTTGATCACATGATCATGAGAATGCTGCAAAGGTTGTAACTCTGAAAATCAGTCATATGACACTTTTTTCTATGCCATTGTTTTTTAACTTTGAAAGGTCACTAAATGAATGTAAGTCAAGAATTACCTGCATTGTACTTCTGTTCTGGATGTGTTAATTTTACTACTGTGATTTCCCCAATTTTGATTTATCAATTTAGGTAAGTATGTCTTTTCCAGTGTTGGGTCAAATTTATCTTCATGGTTATCAGTACTGTATATATCTTAATATTGTACATTGTGATATTCTTTGTATCTCTGCAAAAATTCCTAGTTTTAAAAAAAACATACACAAAGGTTTCAGTTCAAGCTTTGCTTTAAATAAAACTTTTGTTTTAAATAATGCTCTATATTTTTATCAGTAGATCTGAATTTTTTTCAACTAAACCTGATCTAAACCTGAGAATAAACCATCTTATTCTCCATTTAGAGAGTAAAGTGTTTATCCATTTAGTGCCAACCCAGTTGAAAATTAGGTTTCTTGCAGCAAGATGACAATGTAGTTATGAACCTTAGAAGATTATCTCCACCATTTTGACCACAAATTGGCCACATTCCAACTACGATAATTAAGGTAGCTTTGTTCTATTGGGCCTCATGTTACTGTTTAATAGGGATGCATGTTGTAATGGCTCTGTTTGGGATTTTTGATTTCAGTCCGGTTTTTCTCCCCCCTTCCAAATAAACTTGCTGATTATTCTTTGCTGACCTTGCAGAATTGTTTCTGGGATTAAGACAGATGCCATTTGAACTTTAAAAATTAATCTAAGTTAATATAAGCAATATATTTAACAACTGCAATTGATCCTAATCTGGAGAGTTTTAAAATTTTCCACCCTTCAAATTTAAAAAAAAAAGATGTCACAGAGCAAAAGGATTTACTTTATCTCACCATGCCATGATGCCAAACTGTCAGCACTCTTTGGAATAGCTTATTCTCAATAAAAGGGCTTTGGAGTTGTTCTGTGTAATACGGTATATAGCTTGGCTCTTAAAGCAACAGAAAGTTTATGGAACTTTTCTGTTCTGCTGTCCGGAAAATGAATTGCTCTATTGGGAATGGCAAAAGGTTTTAGGTGATGAGAATAGTTACAGCTGATTCTCCAATGCACTTGCAAGGAGAGTCCAGGATGGGTTATTCTCAGCCTGATTGGCTGGGACTGAGTTTAATTTAAATATTTAGATATTAGTCAGGCACCGCCCCTCCTAGCCCCCCCAGTCTAAAAAAACTCAGTCGCAGAATGGGACTTAGAGTTTTCCTCTCCTGTTAAATTTGTTTTAATGGGGGTGTTTACAGTATGTTGTTTATTAGATATTAAAGTTGTTTTCTTGTATTAATTTTTCTCTTTTTCTTTGTTTCTTTTTCAGGCACTGGGGGAGGCTTCGTTTCTTGGAGCAGCGTGGGTTAATACCCTCCATGGGGTTAACCCACTGGGCTGCAGCTCCTCTGAGCGGAGGCCCCTCGCAGGGTGCCTGAGAGGAGCGCCCGGGTTGCTGACCTCCGCGGCAGCGCCCGGTGGATCTGGCGGTCGGCTGACGCCATGGGGGGCCTGCCCTCCATGACGAATATGCCGCAAGAAGAGGAAAAACACGAAGCCTTGGAAGATCCCCCCCACGGAGAGCCCCTCTATCCCCCCTCACTCCCCGCCGCTGCCGAGCTCAGAACGGACGTTTACCTCAGCTGACAGCCGGCAGCGATGGGCGCCATTTTGGTGGGGGGGGCGATCGACGGAGCGGAGGAGGAGTTCCCGCCCGCTCTTAGTGCCGCCGCAATAAAACCGCTGACGAGGGAGCGGTTGGCAGGCCTCTTTAGGCCAGCTTTTGGCGGCAGGCCAGGAAGGGGGAGGAGTTCCTGCCAGCCTTCCTTATTGGGCAGCAAGGTCGCCCTTCATGTCAGGGCCAGGGGCTGCTGACAGGACACCATGCGGGTTGCCAGGGCAACGCGGGCGTCTGGGATTGGGGCCAATAGGCACGCAGGCTCCTCGCCTCTCGGTGGGGGCTCGCTCTGCCTGCAGCCCTATTCTGCCTAGTGCCACGCGGACGCAATAGCCTTGGCTACAAACGGTCATTTTTCTGAAGCACCTTTCCCTGGTGAATTGTGTGGAGAATTATTGCTCGTTCCTGCACTCCTTTGGTAGCTGATCGTGAGTGTTGCTTTGAAGTCAGTTATGGCAGAAACTCCTGCCCGTGTTGGGGAAGAGGCCAGTGCCATTCCTAGGCCCAGTACCCCTAAAGAAAAGACTCAGAGGGCAAAAACCTCCCAGGGCTCATCTCTCAGGGTGGCTGAGAAGAGGATAAAAGCCCTTGAGAAGCAGCTGGAGGCCTCCCAAAGGCAGGCCTCGCTGTCATCTAGGCCAGTGGGGCTTACAGTTGAGCCAGCCTCCCCCATGCTTATCACAGGGGTTGCAGGCTCGGCCTCTGAGAGGGACTGGTCACCTGAACGTCCACAACAACCTACCCCCCCGGAGATGGTCAATGTGGGGAGACAACATTACATGTGGCCTGGTTCCTTGCCATCTCAGGCCTATGTACCACCTCCGTATGGCCATGCGCAGTCTTCTACCTTCACGCCAACGGCAGCGGGATTGCGCAGCTCGCAGGAAGTCTGGCAAAACATGCCCCAAAATCTTCAGGATCTGATCGCGAGTGCGTTTTCCCAGGGGGTGGATACCAGGGCACAGCAGTTTCCGGCACCGGTGGGACAACCCCCGCGTAGGCTGAGGGATCCTTGGACGGCTCCAGCTTCGCATTCCGTTTCCGAGGTGATGGAGGAGGACTACTCTCCCAGAGAGGATTTCAGCGACCGGGAGGATGACCTGTCGGGGGATGACCAGCCTCCCGAACAACCTGTCTTTGCTGGTCTTTTCAAGTCCTCCCTGTTCAAGGTCTTGCTGAACAAGGCCAAATTGACAATAGAACAGGCAGGGGAGAGTGGACACCAAGATCCATCTGCTGCGGTCCAGAATACGGGGGGACTGTTTGTCCTTCCGAAACAAGAAACAGTGAACATCCCTTCCTCGCACCTGTTCTTAGAGACCATTCAGCGCCCTTGGGAGAACCCAGCGGCGGCTCAGGGACCCTCAAACCTCGACCGCAAGCTCTACTCGTTTGACCAGCAGATGGAGGACTTGCTGGTTTTCCCGACGGTGGACAAGCCGGTTACCAGTCTGGTTTCCAATGCCCTGGTCCCTTCTGAATCTCAGGAGGGCCTAAAGGCAGAGGACAAGAGGGCCGAAAACATCGTACGGAAAACTCACCAGATGGCGGCCTGGGCCATACGGGCCGCCTCTGCAGCCTCTTTCTTTAACAGGGCAACCCTACTTTGGATCAAGGAGATCCAGTCGCGGGTTGACCCCGAGGATTCCCGCCTACACCAGGACCTTAATAAACTTTTGGCAGCCACCGAATTTTCCGCTGATGCGACGGCTACTGCCGCGAAGTTTGCTGCCAGGGCTATGGCTTCGTCACTGTCATCCCGCCATTTAATATGGCTACGCAGCTGGCAGGCAGACGTCAAGTCTAAATGGAGCCTGGCCTTGGCCCCGTTTAAGGGCACAAAACTGTTTGGGGAGGTCCTCGACGACGTCTTAGTCGAGGACAAGGATAAAAAGAAGGTCATGCCCAGGTCCAAAAGGCAGGACAGAAGGTTCACCCCATATCAGAGGCGCCAGCCGTTTCGCTCAGAGCCCTTCTCGAGCACCGCCCAGGCGTCGAGGCCTTTCTTCCAGGGCTCCTTCAATCAGGGGTCCTTCCGGTCGGACAGATCAGCTCCACAGGATCGCAACAGGGCCTACCAGGGACGCCGGCCCTTTAGAGGGGCTAATCGGGGCTTCCGAAAGAATGACTCTATCACCACAGTTTCCTTGGGGGGCAGACTAGCCCACTTTGCGGGACTCTGGGCTACGACGTCTTCGGACGCCTGGGCGACGGCCACGGTAACAGAGGGTCTGAGAATCGAGTTCCTCTCTTTACCCCCTCGTCGCTTCATCCCGTGCCGGGTTCCCTCAGATGCCCAGAAGAGAGCCCTTTTGTATCGAGAGATCTCTCATCTTCGCGACATAGGAGCCATAGAGGAGGTGCCTCCAGAGGAGCGGGGCAGGGGATTTTACTCCGCGATTTTCCTGGTCCCCAAGGCCTCCGGAGGGGTCAGGCTGATTCTGAACCTGCGCCACTTGAACCTCTTCGTAAAATACAGGAGGTTCAAGATGCACTCCCTCAGATCCATCCTCGCATCTATACGGCACAGGGACTTCTTAACATCCATAGACCTCAGAGAGGCCTACCTGCATGTGCCTATTTTCCCACCACACCAGAGGTTCCTGCGGTTCAGTCTGGGCGGAACTCCTTTTCAATATCGGGCAATGCCCTTTGGACTCTTGTCGGCGCCGAGAACATTCACAAAGCTCTTGGATGTTCTCACGGCTTCCTTAAGACACCATTCGGTACGCATCATGGCGTATCTCGACGACATCCTTATATTGGCAAAGACAAGAGAAGCAGCCTATCAGGACTATCCGGACACTCGAAATCCATGGCTTCACAGTGAACTGGGAAAAGAGCCATGTGACGCCCACGAGGAGGCTAGCTCATTTGGGGACTACCATAGATACCACCTTGGGTATGGTGTTCCTGTCCCCGGAGAGGCGGTCTTCCATCAGAGGACTCTTGAGCGAGCTCTCCGGTCAGAGGTTTCCGAAACTCTCCTTCCTATCAAAGATCTTGGGGACTCTAGTCTCCTGCATCGAGGTTGTACCATGGGCAAGACATCACTTAAGACCACTTCAGTGGTTTCTGCTTCCGTTCCAACGGTCAAAGTCAAGCCACCTGCACCGGGGGGTCTTTCTTACCAGCACGGTTCGCAACTCTCTTCGGTGGTGGACCTCTCCGGCGTTGGAGAAGGGCTCCTCCTTCCTGCCCAGCAATCATCTCATAGTGACGACGGACACCAGTTTAACGGGATGGGGAGCCCACCTTGCGTCCCACCTGGCGCAGGGCCGTTGGGTGAATCAGGACTTGAGGGACTGCAACATAAACTTTTTGGAGTTAAGGGCGGCTTTTCTGGCCCTCCAGAGCTTTGCGCCCTGGGTGAAGGGACACCACGTCCTGATCCTTACAGACAATGTTTCCACTCGGGCCCATATCAACAGGCAAGGGGGAACCCGCTCACGGCGACTCATGGCGGAGTCGGAGTCCCTGCTGAAATGGGCGGAGGCCAATTTAGCCTCACTTTCGGCGGAACATATTTCCGGGGTGGACAATGTATGCGCGGACTGGCTGAGTCGGGAGACTCTGGACCCTGGGGAGTGGCGCCTGGACCCCACCATCTTCCAGGAGATTGTCGAGAGGTTTGGCAGTCCGATTCTGGATCTGTTCGCGACCTACCAGAATACCCAGCTTCCCAGATTCATCTCCCGCTTCCCATCCCCAGGGGCGGAGGGGGTGAATGCTCTACATCAACCCTGGCCATCCGGACTGCTTTACACTTTTCCACCTGTACCATTGCTCCCGAGGGTCATTCAAAAGGTGTTGGAGGAGCGAGCAGAGATTCTCCTGCTGGCTCCGTATTGGCTGAGACGCATCTGGTTTGCCGATCTGATAGACTTGTCGGTAGCGCCCTACTGGAGGATTCCGTCCCATCGAATACTCCTCACTCAGGGGGCAACGCAACATCCAGACCCTCAGTGGTGGCAGCTAACCGTATGGCGCTTGAGCGGGAACATCTGAAGAGCCAGCTCGTGCCAGAGGGGGTCATAGACACTATGCAGGCTGCCCGTAGGCCTTCTACCAGGCGAGTTTACCAAGCCACCTGGGCAGCGTTCTGTGACTTTTGCCAGCAACGGCAGGTTGACCCGCAGGGAGCTTCGCCATTGATGGTTCTTTCGTTTTTGCAGGCGGGTCTGGAGAAAGGCCTGGCGCCAAACACGCTTTGTCGCCACGTTGCAGCCCTGTCGACCATCCTGGTCAACGATTACTCCCATCCTCTCACAAGGCATCCCTGGATCAGGGACTTTCTCCGAGGAGCCGCGAACATACGGCCTCCCACACTTCACTGTTTTCCGTCCTGGGATTTGTCACTGGTGTTGCACGCACTGACAGGTCCCCCCTTTGAACCGTTACGTCAGGTTTCTCTCAGGTTCCTTTCTATTAAGACAGCTTTTCTGGTGGCCATAACCTCGGCCAGGAGAGTGTCCGAAATTTCTGCATTATCAACAAGGCAGGACCTCTGTCGCTTTTATCCGGACAGGGTGGTACTACGGTTGGACCCGGCGTTTGTGCCGAAGGTTAATTCCGCTTTTCATAGATCCCAGGACATTGTGGTCCCAGATTTCTGTATGCACGGGAGCCACCCATCTGAGTTGAGGTGGCATAAACTGGACGTTAGACGTGCGTTAAAAATATATATCCGCAGGACTCAACCGTTCAGAGAGTCTGAGGCTCTCTTTGTGTCTTTTGCCAGTAGATCCTTGGGGAAGAGGGTTTCCGCTCAATCGATTAGCCGTTGGTTGCGGGAGTGCATTTCTGAGGCTTATATCGCCAAGAAAGCTTCTATTCCGCCAGTAATCCGGGGATTACTGCACATTCAACCCGCAGTGCAGCCACATCTTCGGCTTGGAGGACTCAGGCTTCCCTGGAGGACATTTGTAAGGCGGCCACGTGGGCATCACCGTCTACATTCATAAGACACTATAGGGTTGATAAGTACGCTTCTGCGGAGGCAGCCTTTGGGAGGAGAGTTCTGCAGGGGGTGTGTTCCTTTCCGACGCCCCTGGTCCAGCCTTCTCCCTCCCTATAACGGTAACTTGAGCATATCCCATCCTGGACTCTCCTTGCAAGTGCATTGGAGAAGGACCGTTGAACTTACCTGAACGGTCTTCTCGATGCACTGCAAGGAGAGTCCAGACCCGCCCGGCTTTGGGACCAGGGTCGTAGTTTGTTTCTTTTTCATGTTGGAGTTTTTCTTTTTTCTCCAGTGTATGGTTAAATAAATGTTTTGGTGGTTCATTCTGCTCCTTCGTATTATTCAGACTGGAGGGCTAGGAGGGGCGGTGCCTGACTAATATCTAAATATTTAAATTAAACTCAGTCCCAGCCAATCAGGCTGAGAATAACCCATCCTGGACTCTCCTTGCAGTGCATCGAGAAGACCGTTCAGGTAAGTTCAACGGTCCTTTACAGATCCCAATCCACAAGCAGTTTCTCCCAAGTTCCAGACGTTGGCTGCATGCAACTCTGCATACAACTCAGCTGGAAAGCACAAGTAGTGCCTCCTAAAAATAGCCCCTTTCCCATGATTCTGACATTTAGGAATTGACCTTCTAAGTTAACACCTCTTTCAGATTCCTCACCGGTTGGCTTTATAGCATGGATTAACAGGAATTGATGTCTACTATATAAGTTCTAGTGGAACTATTGTATTTTGTAGTGATGCCGAAAGCATGCACATGCATGCACCAATAATGCATGTGCAACCCCTTCATGCATCCTGCCCACATGAATGCATGCATGACCCCATGTGCACCCCATCCCCTGTGTATATGTGATTCCCTTGTACTACCCCATCCCTACACATGTGGCCCACACATGCACCTGATATGCATACGGAACTTCCATGCATCCATGTGGGATGCCACATGTGGCTCTCCTTGCACACAAGCATGCAGCCTCTAACACTCCCATGTGCATATGCAGCAGGACCTGAAAACCAACTGGGCAGTGGGAGGTGCGCACACAGGTGTGGTGGAGCTGAGCTGGAGCAATGGCTTGTATGTCCGCAGAGACGGCTCTGTGTGCAACCTGTGGCACACGTGCTATAGGTTTGCCATCATGGATATATTGATATCTGCTAGAAAATTTACTTCATCAGCAATGGAATACCAAAAGATTGCTGCTGCTTCTGTTGGACGATGTTATTTTTCAGAAGAATGAATAAGGGGTCAGCTATACTGGGCCTCATCCCGATAACCAATAGATTGAAGGCCTGGTATTAACCAATAGATTGAAGGCTTTAAGCAGGGGTGGGCAGCAGGTAGAACGGGGTGGAATGCAGTTCCACCAGTGGAAATGAAGATACGTGTGCAGCTCCAGCTGATCAGCGGCTGTCACTTCCTGGATTACTGGTCTTGGCTTGGCTCTCTTTTTTCCCCCTGATGCTGCTGCTGCATCTGCACTCCTTGCTTTTTTCCTCTTTCTTCCTTCCTGGCCTCGGACAAGCTTCCCTCTCTCCTGTCCAGCTCCCTTCCAGCCTCTCGCGACCACCTCCCACATGAGGTGCAAGCAGAAGGCGTGGGTGGAAGTGGCGCTGGCAGCATTTATGCTTCTGGCAGCACCCGTTTGCCTAGCTAAGGTGGGGGAGCAACCCAGGAAGGAGAACGCGGGAAACACAAAGCAAATTGTCACCCCAGCAAGTGACACTGGTAAGGTTGTAAGTCGAGGACTTAACAGTTCACTTGAACAATGATGACCGTTCAAGCCGCTCCCACTTGGTCACATGGTTGGCAAGCCACTCAGACCCAGTCACATGACCATTAAGCCATGTCCACAAAATAAGCCACACAGTGTGGCAATAAAATTTTTGGCTGCCCATTACTGGCCTTAAGTACCTTGGATAAAAGCAACTGTGTCATGTTGGAATTCAAGTGAACTAGAAGAGGAGAATCTGAGAGACATCAGTCAGGTGGCTAGGACTTTGTGAAGGCATCTGGGGAAGAAGAGGCAATTAGGGTGGACATTTGTTGTGATGCAGTCCCCATGATTTATGCATTTGTGTTGGGATCCATCTAGATCAGGGTGGGAGCTACAAGTTGAACATACTCAGTTTTTTTACTCATTAAGAGAAAATGGAGTCCACCAATATCCAAAAACTGTCCTGTGCTGTTCTGTTCTTTATTGAAAATGAAGACAAGACAACCAATTAAAAGAGGAAAACATCAGATTGAGTTTTCTGATTTTTTAAAAAAACAGCAATGAAACAGGAAAAAAGGTTGCCTAAACATTGATAGGTTCTCCCTCACTGGAGGTTTTTAAAAAATAGGCTGAATAGATATATGCCTGGGTGGTTTAATGCTTTCCCCATTCAACTGCAGTTTAGAATAGATGATCCATATATTGTATGATGCCATGCAACTGATTTGGTTCAGGGATTTCTGCAAACCCGATGGGTTTTGCGAATACAAATGGAGAATTCCAAAATGTCTTCAAGGAGAAGAAGAGACACAGTGCATGAATCTTCTGAAGTGTTTTGCCTATAAATTTCTGCCAGGGATATCCTCCATGATTTTAAAGAAGAAACATTCACTGTTCATTAGATTGCAGTCATGGTTATGTATTACACTGCCACTCGAGTATGGGTTTGTCAGCATTTCCATAATAAACCTTTAACGTGTGTGATTTATTGCCTAACTGTTAAAAATATTGCTTGAGCAGAAATTTGGAAGTCTGAATGTTTTGGGAACACAGTGAGGGGAATCTGTAGCAGGAGACAGCACTTAATTCTGTGAGTATTGCATCATGGATACTTTATACCAGTGATGGTAAAACTTTGTTGGTTCATGTACCAAAAGGGTGTGTGTGTGCGTACTAGCATGCATGGACGTACCCACACCCCTTACCCTCGTGCGCACAATCCCCCCATTCCCCACGCATACGCACAGGCCACTGAAACCTGGGACATGAAAAAAACGGAAAAACCAGAAGTTCAGAAAATGGACTTCCGGTTTGTACGTTGTACTGTTTTTTTTCTCCCTGGCGCATCAGGAAGCTTCCCTGAACCCACCAGAGTGCAAAAACATCACCTAGGGAAAACTGGAAGTGCATTTTCCAAACTTCCAGTTTGTCCATTGGGAGGGTTTTTTTGTACTCCAGGGTTCAGGGAAGCTTCGCTGATGCGTCCGGAGGATGAAACAGTCTTTCTGAAGGCCAAAAATTAGGTGGCCAAGGTGCACATGACCGCTGGGACTCACATAGGGCAACATCTTGCATGCCTGCCGATATGGCTCCACGTGCCACCTGTGGCATGTATGCCATAGTTTCCCCATCATGGCTTTAAACTCTTAAGCTGATGTAACATTGAGGTACCCTGTTTCCCCGAAAGTAAGTCACCCCCGAAAGTAAGACATAGATCTCGTAGAATTGCCTAATGTAAGGCATCCCCCGAAAGTAGACGGAGACGTTTCATTTCACAGCATTCCCAAACATAACATATAACATATATTTGAAGAAAGTATAATTGTTGTACGTGGAAATAATGGTACGGTAGTAGCAAGAAATCCTTGATAGGATTCATAGTTTGTCTGGTTATGCTGGTTTGTGATGACAACTACTGTACAATATATAATAAATGTTCTCTTTCTTTGTTCAGCAATAAATGTGAATTCTTCTTCATTGAAAAAAAGAAAAGACATCGCCTGAAAATAAGATGTAGCACCTCTGGGAGCAAAAATTAATATAAGACACTGTCTTATTTTTGGGGAAACAGAATATTTTAGATGTCCTTTGCTAATGTTGTCTATAATTCTATACATCCAATAGAAATCGAAATCAAATAAATAAATAATAAATAAATAATTCTGCCATATACATTTCTGGTATGCCTGCCTCGTCCAGTAAAAAATTGTACATTAAAAAATAAAATACATTACAAAAATAGATCTCAATATTATTTTTCTCAACCATGTTTTATCCATATACGGTACTTAATAATGATGAGATCTGTTTTTGTATTCAAGTGCCCAAATTTTAATCACACGATGTGCTACAATACTCAGAAATGTGAAAAATTATCATGAATCACTTTTTTCGGTGCTGTTTTAATACCCGTCATTAAACAAATGTTTGTAAGTCGAGGACTACCTGTACTTGCAATGAAAGTGCCCATTTTTAATAGCTTTGTTCCTAGCATTTTTGAGCAATTTAGGTTAATACACATGTGGTGTGGGTGTGATGTCTGGTGCAGGGATATTCCATATTCTCATGTTAATTGCTCTTCAGAGTCCCATATTCATCTTGCATGCTTAAGATAGTTTTGAAACAATTATCTTTTATTGTAAAATCAGTATTACAGTACTATACTAATCTTTTAAAGTTCCGTATTGATTCGTTTTCTGATGCAACGGTTTCCCCTTCCTGTTTTTTTTAAAATTAAATTTCTTTTTTATCCTTGAGTCATAGAGATATTGACTTCGATGAAAGTATCAATTTCAAAAAGCAGCTTTATTTGGAACAGCTGAGATCTTGCAACAATACCTTTAATATCATCAAACAGCAATATCTCCCTATCACAGGTGCTTGGTAGGCAAATAACTTGGTAGGCAAATAAAAATGCCAAACAGTCTAACTATCTTATTTAAAAAAGTCATTTTACAAAAAGAAATGAGTTACAAAACATTAATTTATTTAAATTCACCATCCATTTTCCCTTCCTGCAATGCATTCTCTCCTATTTAACATTTCAGATGGGTTGGACTTTCTATAACAGTGATGGCTAACCATTTTCTCATCACGTGTTGAAAGCGTGTACATGCATTATCTTGCACATGCGTGGGTGTAATTCCATTTATTTATTTATTTGTTTGCTTGTTTATTTATTTAGTTAGTTATGTTTCTATGCCACCCAACTCCCTAAGGCAGTGTTTCCCAACCTTGGCAACTTGAAGATATTTGGACTTCAACTCCCAGAATTCCCCAGCCAGCGAATGCTGGCTGGGGACTTCTGGGAGTTGAAGTCCAGATATCTTCAAGTTGCCAAGGTTGGGAAACACTGCCCTAAGGACTCAGGGCGGCTCACAACAAAAATGAAGATGAATCAGTATAAAAACATTTCAATTTAAAATAATTGCAGCCATCCATATATTCATGGATCGACCTCGCTAGTCAACGGCTCCAGGTTGGAAAAGCCAGGTCTTCATGGCTTTCCGGAAGGCGAGGAAATCAGCCTCTGTCATATAGTACATTCACCACAGATAATCTTGTTAACTCTTTGGAACTAAGTTTCTGTCTTGTATTGGTTTACTAATAAGCTTTCTTTTCTATTTAGAATCATTACATGGAGGACCAAATTATTCATTATGCTTATTTTATAAAAAATATCACGCTACCTATATTTTCTGATTTTCCTGAATTGATTTAAAGGGAGGATGGTGTTTTTCTAATTGTGGTATACAGACGGGGATTTGGAATTAAGATGTATTATTTCAATTTGTATAGGCCTCTTACATGTGACACTTTAACACAAAACTTACATCTGCCATGATTGAAATATTTTTAATGGGTTTCATAGCAATTCTGGGGTGAGAGGGAGGAGGTGGAGAATGCAGTGTCCCGTATTCCCTTAATCATGATGATGATATTCATCCATAGTTTTCTAAGAGGACCTTGACATCTTGGGTTGGGGGATGATGTGAAGACTTACATGTGAATTGGATTAAAGTGAGGAAGAAGTGAGCATAGTCAGCCTCATTCTCTCTTCCCAGATTCCATAGAAACATAGAAACATAGAAGTCTGACGGCAGAAAAAGACCTCATGGTCCATCTAGTCTGCTCTTATACAATTTTCTGTATTTTATCTTAGGATGGATATATGTTTATCACAGGCATGTTTAAATTCAGTTACTGTGGACTTATCCACCACGTCTGCTGGAAGTTTGTTCCAAGGATCCACTACTCTTTCAGTAAAATATTTTATCATGTTGCTTTTGATCTTTCCCCCAACTAACTTCAAATTGTGTCCCCTTGTTCTTGTGTTCACTTTCCTATTAAAAACACTTCCCTCCTGGACCTTAACATTTAACATATTTAAATGTTTCGATCATGTCCCCCCTTTTCCTTCTGTCCTCCATCTTGCTCCAATAGCAGGACAAGAGTTAAGACAGTTGGAGATGGGCTGTGTGTAGTGGTTGACCAGGGCATCTTTCATGTCTTGCCATCCCACATTGCTTTTAGAGACCGCCTTCATGACCGTTGTCCTACTCCAGTAGATTTCATCCATTCAGTCTGCCAAAATCTTTCTTCATATGCTCCGAATAGACAAGTCCCTATCTCACCGAGGGTCAATGACCCAATGACTACTCTCAACCTAATTTGGCCAGCCTGTCAGAGCTGTGGCCTGGAATATGGCCACAGCTACTGGGAGCCACAGGTGAGAGCTGAGTGACAGGTGGGGGACCAAAGGTGAGCAAGCTGTCCTGAAATGAGTTGCGGTAAAAGGATGCTCTACACCAGAGCTGCTAACCTTGCCTGAATTATATAAAAATGATACATATCTACCAATGAATTTTAGATTTTAGTTTTGGCTGTATGCAGCATCCTAAGAAATATTCTGGACAATTTAGAGGGGGAAGGATATATAGTGCAGGGCTTTACACCGTGTTACTCCCCTTCAAGCTAGTAGTGACCTCATTAAAAACAAATGTGAAAATAGCGTATGAAGAAAACTCAGAAGCCATGACCCAAAGAACACTAGTCATGTAAACCATCCTCCCCGGCAATCCAGAATGAGTTCTAATCCGGGCGAAATCCACGTCGCAACCAAGGCGTAAACTTTACAGAATCTTTGTTGAATATGCCCCCCCTGCCCCCCCCCCCCCAACAGAGCCATAGTTTTGCCATCCTCTATTCATTTCAGTAACGATAGCCGCGGGAGGGAAAGCTTTCGTGGAGTTCCGTCGTGAGAATCATCACGCAGGGAAACCGGCCAACGGCGCAAGCAGACCGGCCGGCTGCACCACGCAACGTGCCTCGGTCTTTTCCTCCCAGCACGGCAACTGGGCTCGTTATGAAACTACCAAGTGCTAGCTAGGAGATTTTGCAACGTGGTTGCAGGCGAAGTCGGCTCCCAATGTTTCTGCCTCTTTGGATTAAAGAGCAGGAGACGGTGAGCCGCCGCTTCCCTTTTGCAATGATCGCGGAGATCAAAGCATTCAACCAAATCTATGGATTGCCTCCAAGAAGATGCCTCCTCTGCACAACTGCTTGCACACCTCGTCGACTGCGAAGCCGATAGTCTTCTTAAAGGGCACCCTCGCGTGAATATTCGGAAGAACTACATTACCCAGAAGCCAACGCGCCAGTCGTGCAAAGGACGTCTGCGCACTAAGACAGTCGGATCCAAGTTTGGAGCTTTTAGCTGCCAGTCCTGGCCCATCATGTAGGTGCAGCACAGCTTTCCTTCCCATTGCAAATAGCGGGAGAAACCCCACTTTGCAATCTGTTTTGCAAGGCGTGCAATTGCAGCTCCTTCCTCTGCAAGGAAATCTGCTGCGCGAAGTCAGAAAAACTCCAGTTGCATGAAGATTGAGCGCTTGCAGTTTGCATCTTTGTTGCAAAACTAGCTACAGAAGGCAAAGTCTTTTGTGTTCCCCTCCCCCATCAAAGCAAGAGGGGAAAATGTCTCAGAGAGGTAAGGCTCGGACTTGCGTTCTTTGCAGCTATGCAAAAAGTCGTGGATGCATTGTGGAATTGCATGCATGCAATTTGCGGGATGCCGTTGCATTTTGAAGTTTGAGGCGCCGAAGAGCTCTCAGTTGCATTTCCTGTTTAGTATCTGTGTGCTTTTTGCAGGCACACACGCACACTCACACACACGCGCGCACATACTCGGGCGCGCGGCGTGCACGCACACACAGAGTTCCTGTAAGGCAGGGCTTGCAGTTTAGTTGTGCATTGACGTTATTTGCATTCTTTTGCTGGGATTCCTGAGCTTGCCAACCCCCCCTCCCAGTTTTTTGCAGTCTAGATTGATAAAAGGGTTTTGAGAAGCTAATGCATGAGCAGCTGTACCTCCCCCCTCCTCGCGCCCCCCCCCTTAAGGCCAATGCAGATAAATCTGCAGGCAGTTTTCAATGCAGATTGAAATCCTGGCGTGCGTTTTAAATCTCTGGAAGCAACGGAAGGTGAAACTTGAGTGCAGTTAACTCAGAATTAAATATAAACCTCGGTTTCTATGGGAAAGCATTGTTCTGATGCCCAGCGTTGAGCTCATTTTCCATAGACTTGGCTCCCTTCCCCTCGTCGCAAGTAGTAAGCGTATTTTGCACAGACTCGATTTGAGAAAGTTACGCAGCGGGCTCGCCTGGTCTTACTTTGGAAACGCGGTTTTGATCTCTCTCTCTCTGTGCGTGTGTGTGTGTTTTAAAGCCGAAGCCAGAGCAGCGACGCTTCTGGGAGTCTTAGGTGAGAGTGCGGTGAAAGGTTGGGAGAAATGGAAAAGCTAGCGTTTGACACGAGTTAAAGGAGGAAGTGCGGCTGGCCGTGGCTCATTCAAACTTTAAGGAGCATTCGCTTGAACGTAGGAGGGGTTGTTCTTTGACTGGGGGGGGGGGGCTCTCGTCTTGGGGAAGGTGGGGATGCTATGTTATTGGAGTTTTCTTGGCTGCATCCTGGGGGAAGAGTGTGGATCCGGGACAGAGGCTGCGGGATGAACTCCGAAAGACCACTTGTAAGAGTTGCTGGGTGAGTAAACAGTGCCTAAACCAGACAAGAATAGAGACAGGCGTCGCGGTTGCTTTTTGGAAAGGGAAAAGCTAGTGGGCAGCCTCTATTTTCCTTCCTTCCTCCCCATCTCTTTCTTTCTTTCTCTCTCTTTCATTTCCCTCCTCTTTCTTTTTCCTTCCTTCCTCTTCTTCCCTCCCTCCCTCTTTTTCCTTCCTTCCTTCCTTTCTTCCTTCCTTCCTTCCTTCCTCCCTCCCCTCCTTCCTCCCTCTCTCCCTTCCTTCTCACATACACATATGGCAGGCAGACAAACGTTGCCGCTTTTCGGGCCGGCCGAATTGCATAATTGATTCCCCGTTTGGTGCAGTGATCTCTCCCAGCCAAATGGAGGTTTTGGGTCCTATAAAAGCGCTCAACTCAGTCCTTATGGCCCGGCTGTCTACACCGAAGGTGGCTTTCGCTCAGGCTTTTTCACCCAAGGGACTAATTTAGTGAAGAAGAGTGAAAAAGGAATCCCGTCTTTTGATGCGTGGAGTAGGAAAAGAGGTGTAACTCTTTTTTTCCTCTCTCTCCAAAGCCTTGGGAAAACCGATTGAGGGGCTGAAGGAAAGATGCGGTGATTTTTCACATTTTAATAATTTTTTTGCCTTCCGTCTTCGTTTACCACCAAGCACAAGCTAGTCTTTTGCCTGCCTGTCTGCCTCTAGGTTTCTGGGGAGGAAGATTGCTTTGGCCACTCTAGTCTTTCCTTTGATTGCTTTCCGGCCGCCATCCAATCTCAGCTTCCTCATATATTTAAATGTACTGTACAATATAGCATTTCAAAGAGAGAATGGCAGCTATTTAGATACTGTAAATATGGAAATGGACATCCTTACCTATGGTCTCCTCCCTTTTGAACAAAAGTACAACTTTAGTAGTACATACAAAGAACAGGAAATATGTCACTATAAAAGTCTCTCACTATTTCTGGGCCTTGGATTGACTGGTTTCTGGTCTTATCAGTTTAATATTTGTTCTTTCTGTATTTGAAAACTAGTGTTAAGCAGATTCGAGTATGATCCAGTTCATATTGGCGCCTCCTTTCCTCTGCTACTTTGGCATCTCTGATGATAGCATTTTCCCTTGACTGACATATTTATATTGACTAGTTCCTAATAGGATTGGATTGCTTATTTGTACCTGGAGTGTTATATCGTAAGTGTTATACCTTACGATTCTCGACAAATGTATATTTTATGTACACTGAGACCATATGCACCAAAGACAAATTCCTTGTATGTCCAATCACACTTGGCCAATAAAATAATTCTCCATTGCATCTGGAAGGAGAGTCCAACATGGGTATTACTCCAATCCTATTGGTAGAGACTGAGTTAGAAATTTACATATAATTGAGCACCGCCCCCTCTGCTCTCCCCATGAGCCAGTTTTAAAAACTCAGTCAATGAGTAGAGACACACTGAGTTGTAGCTTAAGGTTTTAATATTGTACAAAAATAGAAAATAAATTGTGAATAATTGTTGTTGTTTTTTCTTTACCGTTTTAATCCCTGTGCTTTGTTTTTCAGGACATAAAGCTGCAAGAGGATTCAGACGGTCTGGGGTCTCTGCCCTCAGCGGGCACCACCCCCAACGAACCTCCTCAGGGGTATTGCATTCCCCCAGAGGGAGCACCCCGCAGAGGAGCATCCAGCCTGGGGGTCCCTGGCCTCCGAGGCCATACCGAGGCTGTCAGCCGAAGGTGGGGGGGTCCGCCCCCCCCACTGGGAGGCTTGAAGCCGGCTCAGAATTGCCGTCTCAGAGAGAAGGAGCCGAGCGCCTCACAGCTGATGGCAGCGAGCCGCTAAAAGGACAGCCGCCGCCACGGCAGCCCCGAAACCGCCGATGCAGCGGAGCCGGACGGAGAGCCAGGATGGCAAGGAACCGGCCGCCCCAGGTCCGGACTGAGCGGTCCCAAGGCCGGGGGAGACCTAGGCAATAGCCCACGAAGCCGCGGAGGCTGGGCGCAGCCATGTTGGGGCTAAAAATTAGGCGGCAAGCGCCGAATTGGCGCGAGATCGGCTGGCGGCTGGCCAATTAGGCGCGAAAGGGCTGGGACGCCCTAATGCGCACGCGCAAATCCCGGGCAACCGAGGGCGCCATTTTTTCTGCCGAATTGTGCTGACGAGGTGGGCCTGATAAGCTACCGGAGGTCAGAAAGCACAGAAAACGTGATTTACATTGCCTGGCAGCCGTGAGTAATATGGAGGACACTCAAGGGAAGGAGGTCCCGAGCTCTCCCGCACCATCTAAGGAGAAGGATAAGGGGAAGCCTAAGGAAAAGGCGAAATCCCATTCATCTGCCTCCTCCTCCTCCATTAAGGAAGCTGAGAAGCGCATTAAAGCGCTGGAAAAGAAGCTTGAGGCGGCATTGCAGGCATCCCCAGCGGGGCTCCCTTTGGGACAGAGGCATTCTTCAGAACCCCTATCACCAGCTACCTTCGGGCCTACAGGGATGACATCAGCAGGTGACTGGTCCCCAGACCGACAAGTCCTGCCCCTGCCCCAGAGCATGCCTTCCCCCAGCACATCATGGGCTAGACCAGGCTCAGCAGGCCATGCTGGAGGGAGCTACCAGGGGCCAGCAGCCACATTCACCCCCACTGCAGCGGGCTTGCGATCCCAGCCGGGGGCGTGGCAGAATCTGCCTCCAGATCTACAAGACCTCATAGTAAATGCTTACTCACAAAATGTGGCACCGGAGGCCCAACAGTACGGGAGGCCCCCCCAACAAACGATGGGTTCGTGGTCGGCACCGCCCCCCTCGGGTTTGGGGTCCTTGTTGGAGGAACAGGAGCAGTTTGAGGACAGCGATCCGGAATTTGGCTTTTCAGAAGATGAAAATGTTCCTGAGCAGCCACCTTCGATTGGCCTGTTTAAACCGGCGTTGTTTAGAACCTTGCTATCCAAAGCCAAGCAGGTAATGAACTTGCCGGGCGCTGCTAAAGCAGCGGAGGCCGCTGAATCAGAACAAGCCTCGGCCTCACTCCTGGATGAACCCCAACCCGAGTCCGACCACTTTCCCGCTTCAGGCATATTCGTAAAGGGCATAAAGAGACCGTGGCAGCAGCCAGCAGCGGCGCAGGGCCCTTCCAACATCGAGAGAAAATTTTACACCTTTGATGAAGAGGTGGAAAAGCTGCTGGAATTCCCGCCAATTGACCAGCCGGTCGTGACGCTTGTCTCCAGCGCCTTGGTCCCCTCTGAGACGGGGGAAAGCCTCAAACCAGAGGAGAGGAAAGCGGAAACACTGCTGCGCAAGGCGCACCTGATGTCCGGCTGGGGATTCAGGGCGGCAGCAGCCGCGTCATTTATCAACAGAGCATCACTAATGTGGATCAAAGAGATGCAGGCTCGACTGGGACCCGAAGACGGGCGTCTCCGCCAGGACTTAAGTAAATTATTGGCGGCGACCGAGTTTTCGGCGGATGCTACCCTCCACGCGGCTAAATTTTCCACAAGGAGCATGGCAACCACGTTGTCATCACGCCGGCTTTTGTGGCTGAGAAACTGGCAGGCCGACCTTAAGTCTAAGTGGCGCCTCGCCTCCGGCCCCTTCCAGGGCTCAACCCTTTTTGGAGATCTACTGGAAAAGGTCCTAGTGGAGGACAAGGATAAGAGGAAGGTCCTCCCTAGAGCCAACAGACGGCCGGACAGAAGGTTCACACCGTATTCGCGGCGCCAGTCCTTTCGATGGGACTCCAACACGGCCTCTAACCAGGGCCAACGCTCCTTTTCCCAAGGCCAGTACAACCAACAGACCTATAGGAGCGACCGCGGCGCCTTCCAGGACAGGCAGAGAGGATATCATCAGTCCAGGAGACCCTTTCGTGGAAATAGTTCGAGAGGGTTCAAACGCACGAAGTGACTCAGCCGCACTTCAACCCCTAGGAGGAAAACTGCAGGACTTTGGCAGAGCCTGGCAGGCAACCTCCTCCGACCAATGGGCTCTGGCTACAGTCACACAAGGACTCAGGCTGGAGTTTGTACAGCCACCGCCAAGCCGCTTCTTACACTGCCCACTCATAAAGGACATTCAAAAGAAACTACAACTGCGCAAGGAGATCACCCACTTACTAGACATTCGAGCAATAGAAGCGGTCCCGCAGCCGGAGGAGGGCAAGGGGTTCTACTCCATGATTTTCATCGTGCCCAAATCCTCAGGAGGCTGCAGGTTGATTCTCAACCTGAAACAACTGAACCTATTTATAAAATACCGAAGGTTCAGGATGCACTCGCTGCAGACCATTCTAGCGTCCATCAGAAAGCGGGACACGTTAACATCCATAGACCTCAAGGAGGCCTACTTGCATGTCCCAATACATCCGGATCACCGCAGGTTCCTGCGATTTTGCACCGAGGGACGACACTTCCAATACAGAGCCATGCCGTTCGGCCTGTCATCGGCCCCTCGAACGTTTACCAAGCTCTTGGACGTGTTGACCGCCAGCCTACGGGCTCGATCCATCAGACTCATGGCCTACCTGGACGATATACTCATTTTGTCCAGGTCCAGAATAACAGCAGAGAGAGATCTTATCGAGACACTGCGTACGCTGGAACTCCACGGATTCACAGTCAATGTGGAGAAAAGCCAATTGACACCTACTACCAAGCTCCTACACTTGGGAGCGATTATAGATACTCAGGAAGGCACCGTGTCACTATCACAGGAGAGACAGGACAATATCAAACAATTGATAGCCAGTATCCAACGGGGCCCAGTACAGCTTTCCTTGCTGTCCAAGGTACTAGGAACCCTAGTATCTACCATTGGCATCGTTCCATGGGCCAGATTCCATATCAGGACATTGCAATGGTTCCTTTTACCGGTTCAGAGGACCAAGGAGAGTCATTCTCACAAACGGGTTCATTTGCCCCGGAAGGTCAGGGACTCCCTGAAATGGTGGACATCGGCAGCAATCAGCAGGGGATCTCCATTCCAGACAAAGGACCAGATAATCCTAACAACCGATGCCAGTCTTACCGGATGGGGTGCCCACGTCGGAGCTCACATGGCTCAGGGACTGTGGACAACAGAGGACCTTACATCGGGCAACATAAACTTCCTGGAATTAAGAGCGGTATTCTTGGCTCTACAGACATTTGCACCTCTGGTTCAACATCAGCACGTGTTAGTGCTTACGGACAACGTGGCGACCAGGGCCCACCTGAATCATCAGGGGGGCACAAGGTCACAGCGCCTCATGGAAGAGACGGAGGCTCTCTTTATGTGGGCCGAACAACACCTACGGTCCCTAACAGCAGAGCACATTGCGGGCGTCAGCAATACGCAAGCGGACTGGCTGAGTCGGTCCACCTTGGACCAGTCAGAGTGGAAGTTGGACCCAAACCTTTTTCAACAAATAGTACAACGGTTTGGCCTTCCGCTGGTGGATCTCTTCGCCAGCTCCCGGAACACCCAGCTTCCAAGGTTCTACTCTCGATTCCCACAGCCAGGAGCGGAGGAGATCAACGCTCTCCGGACATACTGGCCGCCGGGACTGCTGTACGCGTTCCCGCCAACAAATCTGATACCACGAGTGGTGGACAAACTCCTGCGAGAGAGGGCGGAGGTGTTGTTAGTAGCCCCTCATTGGCCTCGGCGGCCATGGTTCTCCGACCTGGTGGCACTGTCGGTGTCACCGCCATGGAGGATCCCGGACTGTCTGATATCACTCAGCCAAGGGGAACTTCAACATCCCGATCCCCAGTGGCTTCAACTGACCGTTTGGCATTTGAACGGGTCAGACTACAAGGATTGAAACTACCAGAGAAGGTCATTGAGACAATGCAGGCTGCAAGACGTCCATCTACTTCACGGATCTATCAATCGACATGGGCGGCCTTTTGCAGTTTCTGCGACAAAAGGAACCTCAATATTGAACAGGCTTCGGTCATTACAGTCCTGGAGTTTTTGCAGACGGGTCTTGATCGAGGACTAGCGCCCAACACCCTAAAACGACATGTGGCAGCACTCGCGACCATAATACGAGTGGAAGGAGTAAGATCATTGACTTACCATCCTTGGGTGAAGGATTTTCTGCGGGGAGCTTCGAATCAACACTCCCCACCGATCCGGCGGTTTCCCTCGTGGGACCTCCAGTTGGTCCTCAAGGCCTTGACGAAACCGCCATTTGAGCCCCTAAGATCTATTCCGCTGAGACTACTGTCACTTAAAACAGCCTTTCTAGTGGCAGTTACGTCAGCTCGGAGAGTGTCAGAGTTGGCGGCCTTGTCGGTTCGCCCTGACCTTTGTATCTTTTACCCAGACCGAGTGGTGTTGAGATTAGATCCGTCCTTTATACCGAAGGTCAACTCGGAATTTCATAAGAAACAGGAATTAATTCTTCCAGACTTCTGTACACACGGCAGCCACCCGTCTGAATTGAGGTGGCATAAGATCGATGTACGCCGTGCGGTCAAGATTTATATCAGACGCACAGAAGGTTGTCGGAAGTCGGAAAAGTTGTTTGTTTCCTTTGCATCAGATAAGGAGGGACTTGGAGTTTCATCGGCGTCCATTAGTCGTTGGATCAGGGAATGTATTGCGGAGGCATACAGAGCCCGTAACCAACCGGTACCACCAGGAGTGACGGCTCACTCAACAAGGAGTGCTGCGACCTCAGCGGCCTGGGCTACTCAGGCGTCCATAGATGACATCTGCAGAGCGGCAACATGGTCGACGCCATCAACTTTCATTCGACATTACAAAGTGGACTCCTTCGCCTCAGCAGAGGCGGCTTTTGGGAGACGTGTTCTACAACGTGTTTGTTTATCTCCAACGTCCCTGACAAGACCTTCTCCCTCCCATGGGCCGTAAATCTCTGGTATATCCCATGTTGGACTCTCCTTCCAGATGCAATGGAGAAGAACCGTTGTACCTACCTGAACGGTCTTCTCAGTGCACTGGAAGGAGAGTCCAAACCCACCCGATACAGTTATGGGTGCAGGGACGCCGGAGTGGTCAGTTAGTCAGTTAATGGTTGTGTAATAAAATTTGGTTATCCTCTTACTATGGTTTCTTTCGTTTTTAAAACTGGCTCATGGGGAGAGCAGAGGGGGTGGTGCTCAATTATATGTAAATTTCTAACTCAGTCTCTACCAATAGGATTGGAGTAATACCCATGTTGGACTCTCCTTCCAGTGCACTGAGAAGACCGTTCAGGTAGGTACAACGGTTCTTCTATTCTATTCTATTAGTTTTTAATTGCTTCATGATTGTTCATAGCCCAGAGCCACTTGTTTGAGATGGGTAGCTATAGGATAGAATAAATAAATAAATAAATATATTATAAAGTATTTTTTAAAATTACATGGTAATTATGAGGTGATTTGCTGTTTTCTATTGTTTAGTTAGCAGATGGAATATTTCAGAATAACACCAGCTAAAGATATTTCTTCCCCAAAGATTTTACAAAGTGCTTAGCTAGAGAGAGTTGAGGCATCTTAATAAAGCAAAAAGCAATGGAATTTTCTCTGGCCTTACAGTATTTTTTCTGAAGATACTTCCCAAGAATATCTATTAGTGAACTTGTGGTTGCATTTTGTTTATGTTTTGAGGTCAACAGTGTGGAATTTACTTTAGTCCACAACATTTTATTTTCAACTGCAGAAATGGCTGGCCTACATTTATATGGAGAAAAATTAATTATAGTACTAGTAATTATAATAGTAGCTTGATCTTTCTTTATTCCATGTCCTGTCATCATTCCAGCACTTATTACCTGATGTTCCGATACCTCTGTTCTTTCTGAGAATCATCTTCTGCGCTCATAATGTAGACTTATTTTAGAATATCTATGGCTTGTTTCATTTAATAAATACTTAAGGTATGCCAGCTGGACATGCAGCTTGGCTCCTTCCTTATAATGGATCTCTGTGCCATCTTGTTCTCATTTCAAGAAGATTTGGCAGAAGGTTGGAGACAGATTACAGAATGAAAATTTATCCATGTGGCATACCATGTGCAGACTTGGCATGATGAACCAATTCTGGGTGGCCTCCAACTGAAGTATTGACTTTAGTGGTACCATTTTCCATCAGTCATTTGAATAGTTTTCAATTGCATCAATGATTGATTGATTGGTTGACTAAATGTCATCAAGTCATAGTTGAGTGTTAAGCGATCACATTCTGGGGACCTCAAGGATCCCCTTGTGAAATTTCAGTTTGTTCATTGATTCCTGGGTGAACCTATGGCACGGGTGCCACAGGTGGCACACAAAGCCATATCTGCTGGCACGCGAGCCATTGCCCTAGCTCAGCTCCAACATGCATGTGTGTGCGCCAGCCAGCTGATTTTTGCCTCACACAGAAGCTCTGGAAAGGCATTTTTGGCGTCCAGAGAGCCTCCAGGGGGATGGGGGAGAGCATTTTTACCCTCCCCTTGCTCCAGGGAAGCCTTTGGAGCCTGGGGAGGACAAAATATGAACCAACTAGGCCCATCAGAAGTTGGGAATTAGGCCATTTCCAGCCTTCAGAATGCCTCCGGGGAAGGGGGAAGCTGTTTTCGCCTCACCAGGCATTGAGTTATGGGTGTGGGAGCTCACACATGCACAATAGCATACACACACACTATCTCGGCACCTGAGGAAAAAAAGGTTCGACATCACTGGCATATAGCATGGAAAAGGGGGATGGAATGTTGAGAGAGAGCTAATTTGCATACTGGGATGTGGTCATTTTTGGCAGTTGAAAGATAGAATTCTTGGGGATTCATATGCTGACTGTTGGTGAATCTGCATCATAGAGACAAGATGTATAGAGAAAAAATAGTTATACCGTCAAGTTGTAAATATGAAACCAGTTCAATGAGAAAATAAGAAATAAAAGCATAAGATTTATATTGAAGCAAGGTTTTGCTATTAAGTGAAGAACAGCACTTATAACCATAAATCACATAGAAATCCAACAATTCCCCCAAATATTGTATTTACTAAACACTATTTAAATTAATTATTTGGTATTGCCTTGGTGCAATACCAAAATCATTGGCACGCAACCTGAACACTATTGGCATTGACAAATCCACCAGTCAGTTGCAGAAGGCAATTGGAATAGATTAAATCCACCAGACTTCCACACCTGCCTAACCTAGGTCCCTGGAAAGGACTTGATAGATGACTAAAAGTGCCAAACTCAGTCTGAACATCTGGCTGTATGACAAAGCATAATACATTTGACCCCTTACATAGTTCCATTGCCTCTTGGGTGTCAGTACTGACTCCTTTGGAGAATTCTGACTGACTGAGATTTTCTCCAGGAGGATCTGTGCCCACCCTGATCCATCAGGTTTTCTGATGGTGTATTCATCACTGCAATTATTTATTTATTTAAAACATTTTTATAGCTGCCAATTTTATATTGAACTCTGGGAAGCTCCCAATGAACAATTAAACTTCCATCAATAAAACAACATAATACATATTAAAAGTATAAACTTAAAAAAAAAAACCCTTGACACTGAAACTAAGTTTCCACCATACAGTCCCTTGTTAAATTCTTTCATTCTCCTCACTCTATCCCAGTACTCGGAGAAAAGATTTAAGTGCTTTTCGGAAAGCTAGGAGACAAGAAACCTGATCTGATAGGACAGGTAGAAGTCCTTAGGAAGACATGATCCTACAAATAACAGCTCTGTACTGTATAGAGCTTTAAAAGTAATAATAATCAGCATCTTCAATTACACCTGGGAGGAGACTGGGAGCCAGTGTTTTGGAGGGTTCTGTAAACCTGTTCAAATTACTGCAACACATGTGCTCTAAATGAGGCTGTTCTAGAGACTACCCAGAAACTATAACTGGTTCAGAATACAGTGGTACCTCAAGATACGAACCCCTCGTCTTACGAACAACTCGTGATACGAACCCGGGGTTCCGAAAAATTTTGCCTCTTCTTACGAACTTTTTTCGAGTTACGAACCGGCATTCGGAGACTGCTGGGAATCCGCGCGGCTGTTTTAAAAGGTGACAGCCAGGCGGCGGGGCTTCCCAGCAGCCTCCCGAACGCTGGTTCGGAACTCGAAAAAAGTTCGTAAGAAAAGGCAAAAATTTTCTGAACCCCGGGTTCGGTTCGGGAGGTTGCTGGGAAGCCCCCCAGGCCGGCTGTGTCCTTTTAAAACAGCCGCGCGGCTTCCCAGCAGTCGCCGAAAGCCGGTTTTTTGGGGGGGGGGGGGTTTGGTTGCACGGATTAATTGACTTTACATTGTTTCCTATGGGAAACAATGTTTCGTCTTACGAACCTTTCGTCATACGAACCTCCTCCTTGCACCAATTAAGTTCGTATCATGAGGTATTACTGTATAGTAATGTGATGGCTACCGCTAGATTTACCTAATGTAATGTAGCTTCATATTCATCCTTAACAAAAGGTCAGCGGTTCAAATCTCATCACCGGCTCAAGGTTGACTCAACCTTCCATCCATCCTTCCGAGGTGGGTAAAATGAGGACCTGGATGGTGGGGGCAATAGGCTGGCTCTGTTAAAAATGCTGTTGCTAACATGTTGTAAGCTGCCCTGAGTCTAAGGAGAAGGGCGGCATAAAAATTGAATGAATGAATGAATGAATGAATGAATAAATAAATAAATAAATAAATGCTTTAAATTCCACAGTTCCCCTCGTTCCAGGGCAATTCTCTTCATGAAGATGGTGGGAATATACTCAGCTTCACATTGTGAAACTGGTTGGCTTTCTGCTTTCACTTAACTTGGAAGTTTGTGATTTGTTCCCCAATCAGCCGCTGACCATATGTTTGCTGTTACAGTATAAGGGAGCTTTTCTACTTCTTTCCATAGTAATACAGTTAATTTGATTTGGTAATATCCATCTCTGTATGTATACACAATTCTTTTAGTTATTTGAAGATTGTGTTGGCAGTAAGGAAATTATTGGATTGCCAAAAGTTCATAATAGAATACTGAACAGAATATGAGTGCAGTGCCTTAAAGCAGTTGCGTCTTCTGATTGATTTGCATAGCTGCTTTGCAGTTTGTGCTTCTCTGTGACCTCAGTACATGTGCTGTTTGAAATCAAAGACAACTTTGAAGCAACTGGGAGCTTTACGATACAGATGTTTTAATGTTTTAAAAATAGAAGTTTTGTTTCAGGTGATATACTTCCATAACTCTTATGTATTCCCATTCATTCATTGTTGGACATTGGAAAACCTGATGCTATTTCAGGATTCTGGGAACTGCAGTGCAATATATCTGGGAAGTGCTTGATTGCGACAGGTTGCTATAGATACAACTTTCATGTCTTTTCAGGATCAGCTCAAGTAATTTTCTCCAAGTGATGCAGGTTTACTGAAAAGTGATGTAGATAAATATTTGAACTAATGTTAGATGTATTTTGAATGAGTTAACACACACTAGTTTAAACTGTGTATCTGTAATTGTGAAACTACTATGACTTCCTGGCTGAGCCTGAATACAGTATTGTGTGGGGAAGAATGTTAAATAATCGGGTTATACTAGTAACTAGAATATATTCTATGTAGCCCATCTGCAGATTTTGCAATCCCTTAAATTACAAGGAAATTAATATATGAGTTATCACTACTCAATAACCAAGGAACATACATTTAGTAGGATCTATTGGTAGACCACCTTTGCTGGTTTTCCACTACATGCTAAGTTGTATAAATCATGATTTTACACATTGGAGTGGTTAGGTTTAATCCAAATCAACCTACTTTATTATGTTGTGAACCCAGTTTGTATTTTTCTTCCTGTTATTTTGACCTTTGGAAAGCCTCTACTATCTGCAGCTATCTGAATGTGAGAATTTATCTTTACGCTTTTGTCCTGTTTAAAAAGGCTTATTTGGAATAATCTCTATGGTGTTAATTCCAAAGAAAACTTCATGAGAAATAGCATGCATGACTTCTGTTAAGTGACCCTGCCCTATCTTGTGACTAATGTATTAGTTGAATGCCACTCAAGAATTAAAGTGAATGTTTGGGCTTGTAGTCTGTGAGTGGCCAAATTCAGTCTTTTTAATGAACAGTACTTTTAAATGTATCACTGGAGCAATTTAGAAAAATCTCACTTTTTCTTGAAAACTTATTGAATATGGACTTCTTCAGAATGGAATTCCACAGGTATTTGATCAGTTCTGAGCCACAGGGCCTGATAATGATACAACACTTAATTAAATTTGTGCTTGAACACTTCAGGTCACAGAGACCATATTTGCCCTGCATTTTGTGTGATTTCAGTCATGTTGCTGGTGTAATGCGATGCGAATGACTATTTACAGAGCCATTGAAAAGGATAAATACTGAAATAACACCAATTCTGTTGTTTCACCAAAGGATAATTAATTCTGAATGCTTGCAAATTAGTACTTAGCTGAAATAAGTTGCTGATAATTATTTTCAGGTAATGAGTATAACTGAGGCCAAGACCTGGAATTGTCTCTACTGCAGTGGAAAATGTACTTTGGTGTTCAAGTGAAGAATTCTTATCCAATTCCAGTTTACCTAGAGCAGGGGTGTGAAACATTCAGCCTGCAGACTGGATGCCTCACATGCAGGCCACACCCACTCCAGCTCCGCGAATGGGAAAAACCGTCAAGCAACGACACTTGACAGCAATGTAACACTATACGTTTGACACACCTGAGACTTAGAGTCTCTTCCCAGAGCATCTATGGTATTTGTTTTCACAAATGCCTTTTTGTTTTTTGTTTAAATTTGTTTGCTGCCCATCTCAATGTGGGTCCACTGTGGGCTACTTGCAACAATCAAACGGGGGGGGGGGGGATGCTTAAAAATGTAAACAATAACAAAGGAATAAAACAGTAAAAATAAACTGTGAAAATGCAATAACATGAAATTAAAATTAACCATTTAGAGACAGTGGAAGCACTGGGGGATTGAAAGTTTTCCCTGTGCACACTGGTAGATAAAAAGTCTTGACTTAGCCTACATGATAAATAAATAGTTTTGACTAATTAAAAGAAGTATTTCTTCCCTTCTGAGAACCTTAAATAACAGAAGGGCTTTCCTGTTTGATTATGGCTGTGACTTCACTCTGGAAACCTGCTTTCAGTTTTCCAAAGTAAAGCAGAAACCTATAAGCTTGAAATGTCATATAGAGCAGTGATTTTCAACCTTTTTTGAGCCGCGGCACACTTTTTACATTTACAAAATCCTGGGGCACACCACCAACCAAAATGACACAAATCTAATAAATAAATAAATAAATAAATAAATAAATACATACATACATACATACATACATACATACATACATACATACATACATACATAACCCCCTCATATATATAATCCCATGTAACATCCCCTTATAAATACAGTCAATCATCAATCATCCCTCCTGAAATTTATACCGCTGTCTCATTTATGGGTACTTCTCCTGTCTTTCCCCCTTTTCTCTCTCATGTTTCTCATTTCTCTCTCTTCCTCCCTTTTTCCCTCATTCCTTCTCCCTTTCACTTCTCCTCTTTTTCCATCCCTGTCTCTCTCCCCCCCTTATGTGTGTGTGTGTATACACACTCCAACCATTTCCAAAACCAGGTGAGGGCTGGGGTTTAATTCTCTTTTATTCTTTTCAAAAACAAGTGAGGGCTGGGGTTTTTTTCTTATTATTTGGGTGCTTTTTACCATATGCTTCAAGAATCACCTCTCTCTCTCTCTTGTTTCTCTCTCCTCTCATTCTCTGCCTCAATCATTTTCTCATTTCTCCTCCCCTTTTTGTTCTCATTTCTCTCTCTCTCTCCTTTCCTCTTCCTGTCTCTCTTGCTATCTTTTTTTCTCTCTCTCTCTTGCTTTCTTTCAGTATCTCTTGCTATCTCTTTTTCTCTCTTGCTTTTCTTCTCTCGTGCTTTTTCTTGTTCTTTCTCTCTCTCTGTTGCTCTCTCTCATTCTCTTATTTTCTCTCTCTCTCTCTTTTCTTTCTCTCTTAGTCTCTCTCTCTCTTGTTCTCTCTTATTTTCTTTCTCTTTCATGCTTTCTCTCTCTTGTTCTTTATCACTCTCTCTCTCTGTTGCTCTCTCTCGTTCTCTCTCTTCCTTTCTTCTCTGTGGAGGCCAGCGAAGGTTTCCCTTAGTTTGAATGTTCCGAGCAAGCAGCCCCTTTACTGACAGCCCGGGACAGGACTGTGAGAGGGGTGGGCGTTCCCACAGCGCTTGGAGCGGCTAGCGGCCGGATCGCCAGCGCCGCTGCAGCCACCGCTGTGGAAGAAGCCGCACCCCAAAAAAGCTTGAGAGAAGGAAGGATCGGGCTGGCGGGGACAGCCACAAGTGGAAGCCTCAGCCCTGGAGCCCCCTCGCGCCCATGGCTTCTCGTCGATGTCTCTGCCTGCCCGATCCGCTGGAGTGCTAATAGCAGCGGCGGGCAGGAGCCCCCCCGCTATTCCCGCCGCCGCCACCGCTATTAGCACTCCCGCGGATCGGGCAGGCAGAGGCATCGATGAGAAGCCATGGGTGCGAGGGGGCTCCAGGGCTGAGGCTTCCACTTGCAGGCCCCCCCCCCTATTCCCGCCGCCGCCGCTATTAGCACTCCCGATGCCGTTGCCACCGTGGGGAGGCAGGGGCAGCCGCGGCTCCCTTTACTCCTACTGCCGCACCTCCCTGCCCCTGCCTCCCCACGGTGCCTCCGGCCAAACGCGCCTCTGGCTTCTCCGCCCTGCCCCATTGCCCGCCCACTCTCCTCCGCCACCGCCTCCTGCCTTGGGGCGAGGAGTCCGGGACTGTGTGGCTTTGCGCCATGAAGAGAAAACGGCAGCAGGGAAAAGTCGGCCGTTTTCTCTTCATGGCGCAAAGCCACACAGTCCCGGACTCCCGGCCAAACGCGCCCCTGGCTTCTCCCCCCTGCCCCATTGCCCGCCCGATCCGCCCACTCTCCTCCGCCACCTCTCGCCGCGGCACACCTGACGGTGTGTCGCGGCACACCAGTGTGCCGCGGCACACCGGTTGGGAAACGCTGATATAGAGGATATATAAATTTATTTATTTATTTAGTTGTCAAACAAGTATAGTATTATAGTAAATATTAATATAACATAACATAAGTAGAACGAAGTAATAGAAAGGATAATAAGACAGTAGGACAGGGACATTAGGCACATAAGTGCACTTATGCATGCCCATTTGTCCAATGAACATATACATTTTGTATGTTGCTGAACTATATGTTGTCTCCATGGTGAGTGATATTTTCTTAATATCATGTTTAGTTGTCTTCATGCTGCTGTATGGCCACCTGATTGTGATAGAAGGTTTTCAATTTGCGTGATGTGGTCAAGATATTTTGTGGCCATGTTTCAGCTAATTATAAACTTGATGTCGGCAAAATGGTGGCTGCATTTGGGTCGCCCCTGGACAACTTGGGGACAAACTGCTTTGTTTTGCTGCCTTACCAAGATCTGCAGTGCTGGAAAACCTTTCTGCGGTGTTCAGAAGCTTCTGTAATACTGTGCAGACCTCTCTAAGGCAGTGTTTCCCAACCTTTTTTGAGCCGCGGCACATTATTCACATTTTCAAAATCCTGGGGAACATTGAGGGGGGGGCGGGGCGCAAAAAAGTTTGGACAAAAAAAATCTCTCTTTCTCCCTTTCGCTCTATTTCTCTCTCCCTCCCTCTTTCTCTCTCCATCCCTTTCTTTCTCCCTTCCTTCCTCTCTCTTTTGCTCTTTCTCTCTCCCTCCTTCCCCCCTCTTGCTGTCTTTCTTTCTTTCTTTCTTTCCTTTCTTTCTCTCTCTCATTCTGTCTCTCTTGCTATCTCTTTCTTTCTCTCTTCCTTCCTCTCTCTTTTGCTCTTTCTCTCTCCCTCCTTCCCCCTCTTGCTGTCTCTTTCTTTCTTTCTTTCTCTTTCTCTCTCTCTCTCATTCTGTCTCTCTTGCTATCTCTTTCTCTCTTCCTTCCTTCCTCTCTCTTTGGCTCTCTTTCTCTCTCCCTCCTTCCCCCCTCTTGCTGTCTCTTTCTTTCTTTCTTTCTCTTTCTCTCTCTCTCATTCTGTCTCTCTTGCTATCTCTTTCTCTCTCTTCCTTTCTTTCTCTCTCTTGTTCTCTCTCTTCCTTCTCTGCGGAGGCCGGCAAAGCTTTTCCGGGTAGGCTGGCTGGGGGATAGGGCGCGCGCGCGCACGCACCCCAGACGTTCCAAAGAACCTTCTCCGACCTCCGCTGTGAGAAGGTTTTCTCCGAGCGCTCGCCGGAGGAGCTGGAGAAAGGGGCAGATCGAGCGGGCGGGCGGGCGTCAGCGGCGAGAAGCCAGGGGCGCGAGGGGAACGGAGGCACTGGGGGGTGGGGGCAGCCGCGGCGCCGGCCTCCGCACTTTCATCGCTCCCCACCCCAAACTCCAACGCCCAGCTCCTTGCGCGGCACTGGAAAAGGGTGCTGCATTGCCGGCTTCTACCTGGTGCTGCCAGGGAATCTCCAGCTGGGCAGGGCTCTCCTTAAGCTCTCCTTTTTCCCTAGGAGCTTGGCGGCACACCTGGCTGTGTCTCGCGGCACACTAGTGTGCCGCGGCACACCGGTTGGAAAACGCTGCTCTAAGGCAGCAAATTGATGCAGTTTTGCTGGCGGCCACCATTTTGTCCCGTCAACAATGAGCAGGACAAAATGACAGCCACATTTAGGTTGCCACTGTGCAGCCAGGGTACATATAGCCTTTCTTTCTTCCACAATATGCACAAAGAGCTTCAAAAGGTAAGTATGGGGTGTGGTGGGAATTTGGAGAGGAGGCCCAAGTGTTCCAGGGTTCCAGTAGGATGGGAAAGAGGCAGGAGGGGGCTGTAATGATCTTGTGAGTCAGATGAGTGAAAAGTTGCAGGACCACTGCATATGTTGTAACTTTGAAATGGAGTTGTATGTAGCTTTGAGGGGGTCTGTTGTATTTTGACGATTACCTGTAATAGATGTTTCATTAGCTCCTAGTAGGCCTCTTGAACTTTTAAAAGGTCAGAAGGGGGCTTTTATTTATTTATTTTATTTATTTTTATTTATTCAATTTTTATGCCGCCCTTCTCCTTAGACTCAGGGCGGCTTACAACATATTAGCAATAGCACTTCTTAATAGAGCCAGCCTATTGCCCCCACAGTCCGGGTCCTCATTTTACCCACCTCGTTTTACTTCCTTCAGGTAGAAGCAACAAATCCACTGAGATTGATGAGTTTGAACTTGTCTTGAAGAAGTCAGTGGTGCCTACTGTAGGAGAACCCATGCCTTAAGTACACCAGCTTTAGCTTACAGTACCAGAGTGCATTTTCATGGGATTATGAATATAGCAATAAGATTACAGCTCAGGAGACAGTAGTTCGGGTTAAGATCTTAGTTCTTCAAATGTAAAACAGCTTGGATATCTGAGAATTATCTCCTTCCTTGCGTTCTCCCTTCTATCCCTGACTATGGAAGGAAAGATATTTCTCCTAGGTCAGAATTAAGAAGAATGAGGCAGGGAATGTTTGAGAGAGGTTTCACCTTTACTGGTTCCCTGGGTTTTTACATGGAGCATTCTCAGTAAAAGTGGTTGACCTTGCTTTCTTCTGGGATTCTTGTTCCTAATTTAGCCCATTGTAGCGGTGAAATCTTATCTTCCCCACTGGTTTGGAAGTGCACACTCAGCGCACACATGGTCCACTTGCACCCGTTGGGTCTGACTTTTGACTACCTGTGCATGCGCAGAGGGTTAAAAAGCAGGAAGTTGATGATGTTGGAGTGGGTGGCCTGAATCTTGCATTGCCGCTGCTACCAGTTCTCCAAACCACCCTCTGCTGCCACTACCTACTCACCTGAACTGGGCTGAACCGGGAGCATTTCACCATTGGCCCCATTGTCTTGGAGGTCTCCCATCAAAGTATTAAATAGACCTAGGTCTGCTTTTTTTTCTAACTGGGACAAGGCTAGCAAGGGTTTTACTGCCTCTCACTGAATATTGATGTGCCTTCTCAGATTTTCTTCTGGCAGGTTTTGGTTGGTTTAATCTGATTGATCTGTGATCTCTGTTTTGATTGGAGCTTTATTACTATGTTTTACCTGCAGTTTATTCTTGTAAGCTCTCCCGATTAGTCATAGACCCTGCAAAGCCTACTTGATAAAATACTTAATATTGTATAAATAAACAGATGGCATGGTGAGGAAGATATGTCCCTAGATACACACACAAATCCAAGTGTATTTATTAGCATGATCCTATAGAATCCCCAATTTTCCTGCCGTTTTGAAAGGGAGAGGTGTAAGGGACAGGAAAAAGATAGCTTAAAATTAAATTGCCTCCCTTTTTTCTTTCCAGCCTAATACAGTATTGTGCATCTTCTAAATTGGTACCCTTTCAGATCTTGATATCTGAATAATATTCTGGAGCCCTTTGGGAGTTGGGTGGCATATGAAATTAATTAATTAATTAAGCAAGCAAACAAACAAATATGTTTCTAGTGGAATTAATCTGAGAATTGGAATGCTGTGAAAGCTAGTATAAAATATCCACTCAATCCTAGTTGACCATTTGTTGCCTTGAAGAAAGTATTAATGATTTATATCTATTGCATGGGTTTTAGCTGGTTGTTTTCCTGCCTCTTATTATTGGGAATAAGAATCTCCCTTTTGTTGAGCATCTGGGAGAAGTGGTAATATGACAAAGTGTGTGTGTGTGGTAGTAGTTAGAGATATGAACAGTCTGTTCACAAAATAGGTATGCAAAGGCGGAGGGGGAAAAAAACTTAATATAATTTCTGTATCATTGATATTGTGTATGAGAGTTATATAGACTGCCATTTAAGTTTTTGATTGCTGTATTGCTAGGGCTGCTCTTTCCTATGGCTCAAGTTGCTGCTGATTCAGGTAATGTTTTAGCAGACAGTGATGCCAAAAGTATATCCGATTAAGCTTTCTGCACTCTTTATCATTAGAATGAACAGATGTCACATTTCTATTTTATCTTCTATTTCATAAATACAGAATTTGTTAAATGTCTACAATCTTAGTCATAGTTTAAATAGTATATCATGTACGGGTAAGTTGAATGGTTGTCAAATTGCAACCATTCATTTAGCAATTGTTTGAAGTTATAAGAGCACTAAAAAAAGTAAACTTGCTATTACATCCATTGCAGCATCCCCATGAACACATGATCAAAATTTGGGTGCTTGGCAACTGGCAGGTGTTTATGACAGTTGCAGTATCCCATTTGTAACCTTCTTAGCTGGTTTCTGACAAGCAAAGTCAACGAGAGAAGGCAGACTTAGTTAAAGACTGCACAAGTCATTTAACAGGTGCAGTGATTCATTTAAGTACCATGCCAAAAGTCGTAAAGTTGGGGCACAACTCACTTATTTAGCACCAGAAATTCTGGTCCCAATTGAGATTGTAAGTTACCTACCTAAGCTTCTGTCTTTGGTGTTTTTAGTTAGCAATTTAAAGTAATATTATAGTCAGCAGAACATGACCTACATGATATTAGGATATGTACACCATTATTAGGATTTCTGGTCACTGCTTGAATCATGCATCACATTAGAATAATACTTGATTTATTATAGACAAGATATAACTATTCGGGGCTTTAACCCTATGATTTTACCTTTCGCCGTCCTTTCATTAGTTTGAGGATTTCTAAAATACATAATATGGGATTGTATACTATTTATTCAATATATTTTAAGTTGAAAAGGCTCTATGATGGCTTATAAAAATTTGCATAATAATAATAATAACAACAACATCAACAACCTTACATTTATAATCTGAAACCCAGCATGCATGAGGAAAAGATGGGTGGGAGAGCTGAGGAAAACTACCCAACAAATACAAAAATCTGTTTTTATGCTACATGCTTTTATGTTTTTATGTAATCCTTGGTTAATGACTACAGGTAGTCCTCAGCTAACAACCACAGTTATGCCCAAAATTAATCTTGCTAAGTGATACCGTTAAGTGAGTTTTGCCCCATTGTACAACCCTTCTTGCCAGTTGTTAAGTAAATCACCGTTGTTGTTAAGTAAGTAACATGGTTGTTAAGTGAATCTGACTCCCCATTGACTTTGTTTTCAGAAGATTGTGAAAGGTAAATCAATCACATGATCCCAGGACACTGCAATCATCATAAATACAAGCTGGTTGCCAATCATTGGATTTTGATCATGTGACCATGGGGATTCTGCAATGAGAAAAACGGTCATAAGGCACATTGAATGATCACTAAATGAATGGTCGTAAGTCAAGGACTACCTGTATTACATACCTTTTGCAGATCCCGATTTAATAATAGACTACTGTTGTCCAAAGCTATGCTTAATACATTACAGGCTACTTCCCATAAGTCCCCTAATATCAGATGTTAATAGTCCTTGCAGTAGTCCTTCTCTGTGGCTGCTCCGGCTCTCTGGAAACAGTTACCTCCTGAGATCCAGACTGCCCCCATCCTATTGGACTTCTGGAAAGCAATAAAGACCTGCTTTTCTGGTAGGTCTGGGGCCGATGATTTTATGGTGGTAACCAGGGAGGTCTGGCCACGAGTGGTATGCAGGGGTTTAACTGTTCGTATTGTAAATTGTTTTAAAACTGTTTTTAGAGGGTTTTGTACTGTTATTGATGTTTATATTTTTGCTATGAACTGCCTAGAGTCCCTAGGAAGTTGGGAGGTGTAGAAATCTAATAAACAAACAAACAAACAAACAAATAAATGTCATCTACAAATATCTTTGTTTTATCACTTTTATCTTTTCACATAGACAGTATAGTACCTTGATGATGAACCTTTTTTTCCTCCGCTGCTGAAAGAGCATGCGTGCGCGCTCTCGCACATGTGTGAGTGCTTACACCCATAATTTAATGCCTGGGGAGGGTGAAAACAGCTCTCCCCACCCCCCCGAGGCCCTCTGGAGGACCGGAAATGGACTGTTTCCCAGTAGTTTTTGCCCTCCCCAGGCTCCAAAGGCTTCTCTGGAGCCGCGGGAAGGTTAAAAACACCCTCCCTCACGCCCCTGGAAATTCTGGAAGCCAAAAACGTCCTCCTAGAGCCTTGGTGCAAGTCAAAAATCAGCTGGCCAGCACACATATGCACGTTGGAACTGAACTAGGGCAAAGGCTTGTGTGTCAGCAGATATGGCTCCGCATGCCACCTGTGGCACCCGTGCCATAGGTTCACCATCACTGGTATAGTATATTCTATATACCGCTGATCCCAAACGGATATCGCAATCATACCTGTAGTTAGTTTACAGATTTTTAAAATGGCAATATTACATCTCTTATCAAAAAGTAGAGAGACGTCTTGTCAAGGAGTTCAAAACTAAATCAAAATCTGAACATTAAGGACTTTCCCCTTCCGTTAGTTATTTTTTACTTTTTCTGGCCTGCCTAAACAAAATCTCTTTTAAGCCTTTTAACTTCTCTTGTGATTATTTCTATGGATCAAATTGTGGATGTGTATTGTTATCTATTGTTAGGATCACTATTCTGTAAGTGGAATCATTAATTTAAAAAAGGTTCCCCCCTTCCCACAAAAAAACATTTATTATGCATATACGATCCCTCCAGGGGTGGGTTCCACTAACTTCGGCAACTGGTTTGTATCGTGACATTTTGTGCATGCAAGAATTCTGCTCATGCACATGTCCCCTCATGCAATTCTGCTTCTGCACATGCTCAGTAACTATAATTAGCCTGAAACACCGCTGAGCTGATCAGCTGTGCTTCAGATGAAGGGATAAAGGTAAGTATAAACCCAGGGGCAGGTGGGAGGGTCCCTTTTCAAGTACCAGCAGAGGAAAAAACTTGAAACAGCCAAAAAAAAAAAAAAAGGGAAAAAATTCCAACCAAATATAGTGGTACTTACAGACTGGCACCGACTGAACTGGATCTGTGATGCCATTGTGATGTCACCAGCAGGTTGCTACCAGTTTGGGAAATCCGGTCCGAACTGGGAGAAACCCGCCCCTGGATCCCTCATGTTTATAATGAGTGCTTATAATTGTCCGAGTTGCGTTCGAAAGCTACTGGCTAGTCACAGGAATGTGTGATACAGGAACTCAGGAACTGAAGCCGAAGAATGAAGATAATTCAACAAGAACTGGTTGAAGAAGTTTTACTCTTCCATGTATCAAAAATAGAATCTCTCCTATTTTTCTATTTACTTAAAGTACTTTACTATGATACAGTAAACCAATCCACCCACAAGACTAACCACACACCAGAACTAGCCAACCAACCAACCAACCAACCAACCACAACAACCACACTCACTGCAAAGGTGCATTGCTTCTTATACTCTTCTAGCCCAATCAGGTTGCAGCTTAGTCACTATGACTCAGCAATATGACTGCTTTGCATACTCACAACCTTTTTACCTTAAATGGAATATTATCTAGGATAGTATAATCCTTGACAATAATAGCTTTTGTATCTAACAAGTCTTTTTTTAAATGGCAATCATACAAGTAGTTTTCACTGGTTGTTATCCCTTAAATTTTATTTTCCTCCAATGTCCCCTTTTACTATTCTTTCCTTTTTTATCTTCTCCTTCAACAGTTGATGGATATATAATACATGTCCTGGATGAATTCATCTCCATGCATCTGATGAATCTGATTATTGCCAGAGAAATCAAAGTAATTTTTTTTAGACTAAAGAGCCAAGACACATTATTTAAATAACAAAAGAAGTGCATCTGTTCTCTTGTTATTTCTTCTAGTGAAAACTGCTGAAACTTCTATAGGCATTGCTTTTTTTAAAAAAAAAATCTGGATAGGCTCTCCATGCTAGAAATGTTGAACTGCATTTTATAGCGCAGCTTACAATTCCCTTTCTCTCTCTCAATGATGTTCCTCAAAGACTACCACTTAGGTGTCTAAAGAGATTTGAAAATATCATTTGTTCATTTTAGGCCATCCAAATACTAGCCGCCTCCAACTGGCCATTGGAATTTTCCCAGAAGTGTTCAACTTGAAAGAATAAATGTATGGAAGTGGGGGTGAAATAATAGAAAGTGCACTTACTGAATAAATGTTACAGTTCTTTGTTCTAATCTTTCTCCTCGATAGACTGAGAGATACTTGTTTTGGTCTTCTTGGAAACTCATGCTCATTCACATTTGTGGAGGTTGAAATGGCAGATTGGATGGGCTTTAAATCCAAAGCTTCCAAACCTTTCACAGTCTTCAGTCACATTGCTGATCCAGAGGAAAAAACATATGACACCAGTAGTGAACATAAATTTATTTATTTGTTCTATTGAAAATAGTTTTATTTTTAAAAGTCAGAAGGTAAATTTGTCTTTTTATGTAAGCCCTGCAGGACTACGGCTAAAAGAGCAGAAGTGGCTTTCTCTGGCTGTTTAAGAAAATTGCTTTTCATAGTTGCAAGAACTGTCAGAGTTAAAAAGTGGTGGAGAATCTGCAGCTTCTTTAACAGCCATCTAGCATCATTCTGTTGTCAGGGAGGGAGCGTTGTACAACCACACTGTTAACATTTAACTATAAAGAATAAATCAAATGCATAATTTGGAAATAATTTAAGCCTACACACACACACACACACACACACACACACACACACACACACACAGTTCTTGAGTTGCAATCTGAATTGAGATTGGCAGTATCAGTCATGATGGTTGTAAAGCGGTTCACCACATGGCTGGACCCAATTTTATTATCTTTACTAACTGATAACCTGCCGTTGCCCAGCCTTTGTCTGTCAGGGAGCCATTGAGAGGGGCCTTTCTTCCCCCTACTCCCATGCCCATCATCCCTGCCCTCTCCCTCCTTCCATGTGCTCCTGTTTCCCATCCTGTCTTAAGAAAAGCAAGTGCGGACAAGACACACACCTCCCCATTTATCTCAAGGGTGTCTTACCTCCCACTCCCCAATATTTGTTTCCAGAAGCCATGTTTCCAGGAGAGGGGGGTGGTGGTCATCTGCCACGGCGACATGGAGTTCCCCACCCTCCACGGGAAATCCAAATCCCCATCGTTTGGGGGTGCTGATTCCATTTGGAATCAGCCCAGATCCTCCCTTTAGGGGAGGTGAAGAAGGGGACTTGATCAGCAAGCTGTTTTGGGATCGGCATATCTCACAGGGAGATGATATGGAGCCTCCACCAGTGGCGGTGTGAAATTGGCTTTTTAGCTGTTCCTAGATGCAGCGACTGCAAAACAGAAAGATTGAATTGGCAAGGTGGAAGTCATCTAGCTTTACATCTCCACCCCATGTCCAGTCAACGAAGCAGTGGAAGTGATGTGACGGTGTCTGGAGGCTGTTGGGGCCTGGATGGGTGTCAACAGACTCAAACTCAACCCGGATAAGACGGAGTGGCTGTGGGTTTTGCCTCCCAAGGACAATTCCATCTGTCCTTCCATTACCCTGGGGGGGTGGAATTATTGACGCCCTCGGAGAGGGTCTGCAACTTGGGCGTCCTCCTCGATCCACAGCTCACATTAGAGAACCATCTTTCAGCTGTGGCGAGGGGGGCGTTTGCCCAGGTTCGCCTGGTGCACCAGTTGCGGCCCTATCTGGACCAGGACTCACTGCTCACAGTCACTCATGCCCTCAGCACCTCGAGGTTCGACTACTGTAATGCTCTCTACATGGGGCTACCTTTGAAAAGTGTTCGGAAACTCCAGATCGTGCAGAATGCAGCTGCGAGAGCAGTCATGGGCTTACCTAGGTATGCCCATGTTTCACCAACACTCCGCAGTCTGCATTGGTTGCCGATCAACTTCTGGTCACAATTCAAAGTGTTGGTTATGACCTTTAAAGCCCTTCATGGCACTGGACCAGAATATCTCCGAGACCGCCTGCTGCCGCACGAATCCCAGCGACCGATTAGGTCCCACAGAGTGGGCCTTCTCCGGGTCCCGTCAACTAAACAATGTCGGTTGGCGGGCCCCAGGGGAAGAGCCTTCTCTGTGGCGGCCCCGACCCTCTGGAACCAACTCCCCCCAGAGATTAGAACTGCCCCTACCCTCCTTGCCTTTCGTAAGCTCCTTAAGACCCACCTTTGTCGTCAGGCATGGGGGAACTGAGACATCTCCCCCGGGCATATACAATTTATGAATGGTATGTTTGTATGTATGTGTGTTTAGAAAATGGGGTCTTTTAAATATTTTTAAATAGTAATTTAGATTTGTTGTAAATTGTTTTCACTTTGTTGTGAGTCACCCCGAGTCTGCGGAGAGGGGCGCCATACAAATCTAAATATTAAATAAAATAATAAATAAATAAATCTAAGAAGAAAAGGAAACTTAAGTGCTGTGCTGGAGGCTGAAGAGACAAGAGCTAAGGGATATGGTGAACTATTTGCCAGAAAAAAAGAATTTGTTTTATTAGAATTTTTTTTTTTTGATGAAAGGACATCAGAAAGGTGGGGGAAGTGACTAATATCGGAAATGTTCAATTGACACTGAATGGACTTGGAAAGTTATAGCTAAAACCCAAATTGTTAGATATCTTTGAACTTAAAATTTGGATCTAAAAAGAACTTAAAACTCTTGGATTTAAAACAAATTTAAAAGAACTTGGGGACTAAGTGGTGGTGCCATCTGTTGGTGGAAGATTTGTTGGTGTGAGATCTGAGTACAGTGATCCCTCGATTTTCATGATCTCGTTCTTCGCGAAATGCTATATCGCGATTTTTCCCACCCGATGACGTCACTCTCTTCCTTCTTTCTCATCTTTCTTTCTCTCTCTCTTTCTCTATCTTGCTTCTTCCTCTCTTACACTCTCTTCCTCCCTCTCTCATCTCTTTCTTTCCTTCTCTCTCTTTCTCTATCTCTCCCCCTCTTGCTGGCGGGCGGCGGGCGGGCGGCGGGCGGGCGAGCGAGCGGGGGCATCAGCGAGGAAGACCCAGGGAAGGTTCCTTCGGCCGCCCAGCAGCTGATCTGCTCGGCAGAGCAGCGAGGAGCCGAATCGGGGTTTCCCCTTTGCGTGGGTGGCGGGGAAACCCCGATCTTCGTCTGCTCGTTGCTGCTGCGCTGCTGAGCAGATCAGCTGCTGGGCGGCCGCAGCAGCAGCGAGCAGACGAACATCGGGGTTTCCCCGCCGCCCACGCAAAGGGGAAACCCCGATTCGGCTCCTCGCTGCGCTGCCGAGCAGATCAGCTGCTGGGCGGCCGAAGGAACCTTCCCTGGGTCTTCCCCGCCGCCCACGCAAACTCCACCATCTGCGCATGCGCGGCCATGAAAAAAGGGCGCGCATGCGCAGATGGTGTTTTTACTTCCGCAACCCTACATCGCGAAAAATCGATTATCGCGAGGGGTCTTGGAACGGAACCCTCGCGATAATCGAGGGATCACTACTTGTTTATTCAGCTGTGTCTTGTTTGTCCAGATGTGACCTTGGAGAAAGAAAGTAGTTGGAGTGTTGATACTTTTTTCCTTATAAAATGTGATACAGAAGAAATGAAAGAAAATATTGTGAACTATGTGTTTAAACTTTGAATGAATTTTGAAGACAAAAAAGAAAGCTATGTTATACAGTGATCCCCCGGGTATCGCGACCCCGATCATTGCGAAACGGCTATATCGCGAGTTTTCAACCCGGAAGTAACACCATCTGCACGCATGCGTAGATGGTGGAGTTTGCGTTCCGGCAGATCAGCTGCTGGGCGGCCGAAGGAACGTTCCCTGGGTCTTCCCGCCGGCATGGGGGGCTTCCTAGCACCCCCCAAACCCGGGTTGGGGGCTGGGGGGGGTGCTAGGAAGCTCCCCATGATGGCGGAGACCTGTTAAAACACTCGCGCGGCTTCCAAACTGAGTCCTGAAGCCAAGCGCAGAAGTTCGCCTTTGGCGCTTGGCTTCAGGACTCGGTTTGGAAGCCGCGCGAGTGTTTTAACAGGTCTCCGCCATCATGGGGAGCTTCCTAGCACCCCCCCCCCCGAGCCCCCAACCCGGGTTTGGGGGGTGCTAGGAAGCTCCCATTGTTGGCGGAGACCTTTTAAAACACTCGCGCGGCTTCCAAACCGAGTCCTGAAGCCAAGCGCCAAAGGCGAACTTCTGCGCTTGGCTTCAGGACTCGGTTTGGAAGCCGCGCGAGTGTTTTAAAAGGTCTCCGCCAACAATGGGAGCTTCCTAGCACCCCCCAAACCCGGGTTGGGGGCTCGGGGGTGTGCTAGCGAGCCTCCCATGTCGACGGGGATGTTTTAAAACACCCGCGCGACTTTCCAATGAGTCCCGAAGACAACGCGTTTGTCTTCGGGACTCATTGGAAAGTCGCGCGAGTGTTTTAAAAGGTCTCCGCCAACAATGGGAGCTTCCTAGCACCCCCCAAACCCGGGTTGGGGGCTCGGGGGGGTGCTAGGAAGCTCCCCATGATGGCGGAGACCTGTTAAAACACTCGCGCGGCTTCCAAACCGAGTCCTGAAGCCAAGCGCAGAAGTTCGCCTTTGGCGCTTGGCTTCAGGACTCGGTTTGGAAGCCGCGCGAGTGTTTTAACAGGTCTCCGCCATCATGGGGAGCTTCCTAGCACCCCCCCCGAGCCCCCAACCCGGGTTTGGGGGGTGCTAGGAAGCTCCCATTGTTGGCGGAGACCTTTTAAAACACTCGCGCGACTTTCCAATGAGTCCCGAAGACAAACGCGTTGTCTTCGGGACTCATTGGAAAGTCGCGCGGGTGTTTTAAAACATCCCCGCCGACATGGGAGGCTCGCTAGCACACCCCCGAGCCCCCAACCCGGGTTTGGGGGGTGCTAGGAAGCTCCCATTGTTGGCGGAGACCTTTTAAAACACTCGCGCGACTTTCCAATGAGTCCCGAAGACAACGCGTTTGTCTTCGGGACTCATTGGAAAGTCGCGCGAGTGTTTTAAAAGGTCTCCGCCAACAATGGGAGCTTCCTAGCACCCCCCAAACCCGGGTTGGGGGCTCGGGGGGGGTGCTAGGAAGCTCCCCATGATGGCGGAGACCTGTTAAAACACTCGCGCGGCTTCCAAACCGAGTCCTGAAGCCAAGTGCAGAAGTTCGCCTTTGGCGCTTGGCTTCAGGACTCGGTTTGGAAGCCGCGCGAGTGTTTTAACAGGTCTCCGCCATCATGAGGAGCTTCCTAGCACCCCCCCCGAGCCCCCAACCCGGGTTTGGGGGGTGCTAGGAAGCTCCCATTGTTGGCGGAGACCTTTTAAAACACTCGCGCGGCTTCCAAACCGAGTCCTGAAGCCAAGCGCAGAAGTTCGCCTTTGGCGCTTGGCTTCAGGACTCGGTTTGGAAGCCGCGCGAGTGTTTTAAAAGGTCTCCGCCAACAATGGGAGCTTCCTAGCACCCCCCAAACCCGGGTTGGGGGCTCGGGGGTGTGCTAGCGAGCCTCCCATGTCGGCGGGGATGTTTTAAAACACCCGCGCGACTTTCCAATGAGTCCCGAAGACAACGCGTTTGTCTTCGGGACTCATTGGAAAGTCGCGCGGGTGTTTTAAAACATCCCCGCCGACATGGGAGGCTCGCTAGCACACCCCCGAACCCCCAACCCGGGTTTGGGGGTGTGCTAGCGAGCCCCTCATGTCGGCGGGGATGTTTTAAAACACCCGCGCCGCCCCCAATCTTAGGCTCCTCGCTAGCGCTGCGGAAGTAAAAACACCCTCTGCACATGCGCAGATGGTGTTTTTACTTCCGCAGCGCTACTTCGCGAAAACCCGCTCATTGCGGGGGGTCCTGGAACGGAACCCTCGCAAAGAGCGGGGGATCACTGTATATCAAAAATACTAAAATGATTTCTACAGAGGAAACTGGTCGAAATGACGTTTTAGGCTGTTGAAAAGATTTTGTAGACAGCTGGAAATATAAAAAGTTGCTTCTGCAGACATTGAAGTGATGGAGATTCGGGAGATAATGGATTTGTACAATGATCTTTGTAGAAGTTTTAAAGAATGCAAAGAGTCAATAGGTGATGGTTCCAGTGTACAATTGGAACCGGTAGAAAATTACAGGAAGCCGTGGACTTAAAAGAGACCTTCCCTGCCCACTCTATTCCCCCTCCCATGTGCTCCTCTTTCCTGACCTGTCTACAAAACTTGCATTTTGCCCTAAATCCATCAGACGCTTTCTCATTGGTCCATTGGAGGGTGAACATCAAGGGTAGCTTTCCAAAGGAAGCTGCAGAGGAACTGATATCATAAACAATTGCTGCTTTAGGATGCCACATTTATGCTGGAACACACACATACATATACATAGACTCCATAGGAGTGTCTCCCACCCCCCCTTTCCAGAGGGAAAGTCATCTGTACCAAGTTTGGTTGAAATTTGTTGATGCGTTCAAGAGTTATGCTGGAATGAACACACCCCCACACCCCTCCATTTATATATATATAGTAGTTTGTAGTGCTTGTAAAGCATACATCGTGGTGATTACACTGTTATTAAGTGAACCCAATATTTGCTATGGGCATCTTTTTTTTTTGGCTGGAAACTAGATGTAAATGCTGGTTTCTGGCAAAGTGGTCATGAAAGATGGTCATGTTGCTTAGTGCCTAAATATGATCACATCAGTCCCGACATTTGAACTTTGAAATTGGGTCATAATTAGCTCTTTGTGGATCCATCACTATTTTCTCTGCGGGCTTGCTGTAAGTGACAACGTGCTCCAAAGGCTATACTCTTATGGGGACCATGTTATAATTCAATTCATGAAAATGCTCAGGGTGATGGATAGTACGATGAAAATGAAATCAGCAGGATATCCAAACGTAAATGGTAATTTGTGACCAAAATAAGTAAAATTTCAAAATATACTAAATGTCCACTTGTAAAAGATTTACAAGTACAGTTGGACCTCAGTGATAATTAATATAAAAATAGATAAGGCTTATGAATCTATATTTTTATGTTGTATGATGATGACTATGATCATGATTTGTCACTCATAACTTTATATCCAATCACATGTGGCGAATAAAGAACTATTCTATTCTATTGAAACAGGCCAGGCTGTCAACAATGCTTGCTGGAGAATTCTGAGAATTGAAGTCCACACTTCTTAAAGTTGCTAAGATTGAAAAACACTGGGTTAGGGCTTGTGTAACTGAGTATTTTGGCACACTTTTGCATGTATGATTTTCTGGTACAGCCACTTCCATATATACTCCAGCTTTTATGGTTGAGATGTGGCGAGGCGTTAATAGATTGCTGTGTATTATTTTAGCTGTAAAGCAAACAACTCGTTTAGAACTGGGAATTGTCACTGTTCTGTTCCAGGAAAGGATAATTTGTTCTTGCAGAAAAATAAGGGAAAAAATCAACTTGTGGAGCCAGGCAATAAAACATTATGAAAGAGAAAGAAGAAAGGATGTTACAGCAATGAGTGCAACCCCCAGTCCAGGTGTTGATGCAAAGGGTTCTTACAGCACCACTATTTTCTCTTAGCTTCTTGGAGCTTTTTAGGTTGATGGATTCTGAATCCCCTCCCTGGGTGTCCCATTATTTGCAGGAATACAATTTTCAACAACACAATTCATTGCAATACTGTATGGTAAAGTATTGTTCATCATTATTAGAAGATTAGGCAAAACTATAGAGTGGATCCTGGATCTTGCTAAATTTCTGGCATTTCTCTTTAAACAAAAATCATTTACCTGCTTTGTCCAGTTCCAAGTGACCTTCAGTAAGAAAGCAGTTTAGACTTCAGGCTGGTAACCTGCTGGCTGTGTCAAAGAAGAAAAATTAGTGGAGGGAGATACAGGTAATACTCGAGTGGAGCCTTCCCACCATGATCACTGTGGGAAATGTAAATGTAAATATAAAATGGGTCAGCCACGTGACTAACCCAATTTTACAACTTTTGTGTTGGTCATTATGTGAGTCCACAGTTAAGCAAAGATTGTGGTTGTTAGGGTTACCTTACAAGAGCAGTTTTGCTAAAAATGAAAAACAAATGCCAGGTTTTGGCAAAATTGTTGTGAAGTGTAGTTATGTCATCACAGTTAATTTAGTGACCATTCAAACACCTGAAAAAGTGACTTATGACCATTTTTCGCACTTATGACCATTGCAGCGTTCCCATGGTCCCATGGTTTACATTCACATGCTTGACAAGTGACTCCTATTGATGACGGTTGCAGGATCCTGTCCTGGAGTCACTTTGTGACCTTCTGACCAGCAAAATCAATGGGGAAGCCAGATTCACTTAACTAATTTAAGAACTGCAGTGAGTCACTTAATAAATGTGGAGAGAAAAGTCATAACATGGGGCAGTACCCACTTAACAAATGTCTGATTTAGCAACATAAATTTTAGGCTCAATTGTGTTTGTAAGTGGAGAACTACCTGTGTGTGTGTGTGTGTGTGTATGTATGTATACATATGTGTGTGTGTGTGTGTGTGAGAGAGAGAGAAGAGGTTGCGAGAAAATGATCAGGGAGCTGCGTTCATTTATACCTCATAAATCTGTAACACTGATTCCCCCAATGGAAAAATATTCTAAAGTATATACTGTACTGTATATATCTATATGTGTGTGTGTGTGTAACATGTTTGCTGATAATGAAAAGGAAGGAAGACTACTTGACAGAAAAATCATACACATGCACATACACACATAATTGATCGATCAATCAATCAATCAATCATTATTTATTATTAGATTTATTAGATTTCTATGCTGCCCTATTCCTCAGCTTGGTTTTTATCTGGGTTAGTCCAACTCCTTTTGTAGCCAAATGGAACTTTTTCTATCCTCAGAAAACTTCCACTTCCACTATATCCTTGAAGTCCACACATCTTATAGTGGCCAAAGCTGAAATTGTAGAAGAAGAGGAAAACAGACAAAGATGAGTCCGGCAAACCTGTAAAAGAGGCAAATCGGGGAATTATCGGGGAAATTGGCGGTTCGGGAATTATCAGGGAATTCGTGAAAAAAATTGAATAAATTAGAAAAAAAACCCTGTATTAAAATGTTTAAAAGTCAGGGAAAAATCAAGTAAAAAAATACAAAAACAGATCACGCTGCCTGACAGAGTCAGGCAAAAATTAACATAACTGGCAACAACTTGCTTCCTCAGCTACCGATATTTCTCCATGGCTTAGCTGTTTGGTATGACATCATCTATGGCCGCACCTTAACTAGATCGCAAGTTACAGGGAAATGTCAGGGGAATATCAGGGAATTTCAAAATGCTTTCCCCCTGAACACCCTGGTTCAAGTTCTGCCTTAGGGACATAAAAACAAACTGGTTAACTCTGGGACAATCTCTCAGCCCAATCTACCTCATAGGGTTGTTGTGGGAAAAATAAGAGGAAGACTGTGTTGGATATGATATGTTTGCCTCCCTGACTAAAATGATAAAGGTAGGATAGAAATAAATAATAAAATAAAGCTCTGGAGCCATCCATGAGATTTCCCCCCTTCCTTCATGCCCTTCAAATGAAAAGTGTCCCCATAAGGCAGGTTCGTGAAAAGCTGCCTTCCTAAATTATGATAACAAAATATGTGAAGTGGAAATTGCTGGCGTTAAAAGAGAATCCTTTTGAATTGGAAAACAGAGTCTCCCAACTTCTTACTCATTTACTTGGAAGAAGCTGCCTTAAATACAGTAATTCAGGCTAGATGTGGGCAGGATTACATCAGTATTTATTTTGTACTTATCCACAGAACCCTTAAGAATGTAGTTTGACATTTTAATGCATTGACATCTTCAATGGATGTCTGTGAGGCTGGAGATACTCTGGTGAAGTGAATTGGCCGGCCTAGGCTCAGGCATACCTTGTTCTCCCTTTAGGGGAGAATGATATACCCTGTTTCCCCGATAGTAAGACACCCCCGATTGTAAGACGTATCGGGGGTTTCAGGGGGGTCGGCTAATATAAGCCGTACCCCGAAAGTAAGACATATGTCTTACTTTCGGGGAAACACGGGGGTATTGCCGCCTCCCTTTCATCTAGCTGCGCGCCGCCTCCTGCCCACGCCTGCGCCGTCCCCCTCTCCATACGTCGCCGCATCTGCCACCTCCCTCTGATCTTAATGAGCGCCGCCTCCTGCCCACTTCCGTGCCGCCCCCCCTCCATACGTTGCCGCGTCTGCCGCCTCCGTTTGTTCAGGTTGTTAATAAATGTTAATTTTATGGTTAAAACAAAAAATTCGACAATTTTTTTCCAATATAAGACATACCCCGAAAGTAAGACATAGTGGGGCTTTTGGGGATAAAAAGAAAGTAAGACACTGTCTTACTTTCGGGGAAACACGGTATATATTTTTAACTCCAGTTCATGTGAAAAAATAATAATGGTAATTTGTGTAAAATGAAATTTCAGATCATTTCTAGCATAATAAAAAATACAGAAAAACATTGTTGAATAGACTATAAGCAGCGTCCAAGCACTTTAGGTATTAATTATTTGTCGGTCTTCCTGTTTTGTCCTGGCAAATAATACTCCAAAGTAGCCATAATTTGATGACAGTGATTGCATAATGTTTACACAAGGACAATGTTTGCATAATACATTGTGTGGTTTTAGGTTGACCACAGTTAAGGCCAATATATGCATACCACACAACCCAGCACACCATGGGCAGTGATGCAATAGTACTTCTCCATCTTTGTTCTGACTCACTTCTTGGTTTATTTATAGGCAGTCCTTGAATTAAAACCATTCATTTTAATGCCTATTCAAAGCTACAACGGGCACTAAAAAAGGTGATTTACGACTGGTTCTTGCACTTACACTTGTCCCAGCATCTCTAGTCATGTGATCAAAATTTAGGTAATTGACAACTGGCATATATTTATGACAATTGAAGTATCCTTGGGTCTTGCGATCACCATTTGCGAGTTTCCCAGGGGCTTCTGACAAGCAAAGTCAATGAGAGAAGCCCTGATTCACTGAGCACTGGTGGTGCAGTGCTTATAATTGCAGTATTGAAGGCTGATTCTGCCGATTGTCTGTAGTTTGATTCTCACTGACTCAAGGTTGACTCAGCCTTCCATCCATTCCTCTGAGGTTGGCAAAATAGGGACCCTGATTGTTGGGGGCAAAACACTGACTCCGTAAACAGCTTCTAGAGAGGGTTGTAAAGCACTGGGAAGTGGTATATAAGTCAAAGAGCTACTGCTATTCACTTAACAACTGTGCAATTCACGAAGAACTGCAGTAATTCACGTAAAAGCCACTGCAAAAAAGGACAAAAAATTGTGTGCAACTCATGTAACAACCCTTTGGTTAGTGGAAGTTTTGGGTTCCGATTGTAGTAGTAAGTTGAGAACTACACTTGTTGATTGGTTGACTGATTGATTGGACTTATATGATGTCCTCCGAGGACTGAGGGCCGCTTACAACATATAAAAATACAAAAACAGATTTAAAATTTTAAATAATCTAAAAAACCCAATTAGTAATCTAAAATACCCATTTAAAAAAGCATACAGTCACTCTCACACTCATTCCACAATCAAATTTACGGCCAGAGCAAAATGTTAAAGCTCAACAGCCCCAGGCCTGCCGGCAAAGGTGAGTGTTTAGGGCCTTCCGGAAGGCCAGGAGATGGGGGCAGTGCAAATCTCTGGGGGGAGTTGGTTGCAGAGGTCGGAGCTGCCACAGAAAAGGCCCTTTCCCTTGGGCCCGCCAGCAGAATTCCTGCAGAATTGGAACATTGAAGCTGTAGTGGTTTTATTCTTGTCAAAGTCAACATGTGCAGGACAGAGAAGGCTTTTCTCCAAACTCCTTGTTTCAAAAGAAAGTTCTCAAGAACCCACAGGGAAGAACAAAGCACGAGACGTTTCATTTTGTGGTGGATTCATTTTATAAACACTTGCGCACTGAATTGTTTTCATGGGGTTTCAATAAATTGCTGTTAACCATTAATAAAACTAGTCATAAATCTGAGTTTGGACAACACTCTAAATTAGTATTCAGGTGAGTAACCTATAACAAGGTTTGGTTACAGAGTGTAGCTAAGGAGAAATGCTTCGTTGACAACGTGGCTTCATTTGGATAATACATAGTATATTGCTTTAGGTTTTGTAGATGTAATCTGTTCATTTGAATGAAAAAAACAAACAAATGATATATTATTAATTTAACAACTAGGACTGAATGCTACACTTACAAGAAGTAGCCAGGACTGTTCATTTAACCCAATTGTACTCCAAACCATTGCATCTCCAAGGAGTTCCTTTATGGTGAGCTGTCTCAAGGAAAATGATCGCACAGGGGACAAAAGACACATTGAAAGCCTCATTCAGGTCTCTGGATATCGACACCATCTTTTGGGAAACCCTGGCACAAGGTTGATCAAGGCATGCTGATCCACCAAGGCTACTAGACATCTGAGGCCAGAAGAACAACCATAGCAGAAGAGAAGCGAGCACTCCACAAAGTCAGAGCTGCAAATACAGTAGTACCTCTAGATACAAGTTTAATTCGTTCCAGAGCGGAGCTCGTATGTCGATCAACTTGTATCTGGAACAAATGGCTTTAAACTTTGTTTTTCCCGGCCGAGATAACCAGAAGCAAGGATTCTTGCGCCACCTAGTGGATGCTCAGCTCGTATCCCGAATTTGAGCTCGGGTGTCGAACAGAAATTTCGCTCCTGTCGTGGCTCGTAACTTGGAATACTCGCATGTGGAGCAGCTCGTATCTAGAGGTACTACTGTACTGTGACAATGGTGCCCACACATGTCTGCCCAACATGTGGCAGAACATTTTGTGCCTGTATAGGCCACTTGCGGACACATCGTGGACAGTCCACAACCTTGTTAGAGGTTAAGATCCTCTTCGAACAAAACACTCCAGAAAGGTGAACTAACAAACAGCATATTTTCGACATATTTGTTTTTGATAAGAGAATATTTGTGGCTCAGGATTGAAATGAGGAGTCTTTGGTGCTCTCTGAACTTGGTTGTTTTCTTGCAGAGGTTTCATTATCCAAATTAGGTAACCTCATCAGTGTTAGTAAGGAATGGAATTTATATTTTAGTGGCTCAGTTTATATTCTAGTGGCTTGCCTTATCAGTGATGGTGATGGGCTGAGAGGTTTTTTGATTGATCATTCTGGGTTACCAAGAGCCCAAATCACAATCACGTGCTGTAATAGTCATAAGTGCAAGAACTAGTCATAACTCGCTTTTTTCAGTGCCATTGTGATTTTGATTAGTCATAAGTTGAGGACTACCTGTATTTTGCTCTTATCTTTTGTCAGCTGTTCAGAGTTTTAAGTGAGTAAGTAAATATGGTTGCCTTTTTGCATTAAAAAAATTTAAATATACTGCATCAGCCATCTACTAACAAACAAAAATATTAGAATTTTTGCAGTATTTATTGACTTTATTTATTAATAAATTTGTACTGTTTAAATGGTTCTGAGCGGTTTACTAGAAACAGAAAACATAAATGGCAAAATTACTAAAACGGTCCTTTTGAAATTTAAAGCCCTTATTCACTGATAATTGAAGACCAGCAGCTCTGATTGGAGAATGCTTTATTATTTGCATTTTTTCTAAGGTGACTTTTTGCCCTGGAAATAGAATTTGGGAAGGAGGCCTTGTGAAGGGAAACCAGAGGAAATGTATTGAGGCTTACTTGTTGGGGAGCAAAGCCAGAGGTCATTTTCCTAACCAGATTACTAATATAAAGTCATCAATGTCACAGACAACAAGAGGTCTGTCTGTTTCATAGAACTTCAAAGAGAGTTTTGGGGGGGAACATAGATTCTTCTTTTTCATCCATGCCCCAGGCCACTGCCCTAACCCTGGAAGCATACCAGATGGTATTGCATTTCTTTCTAAAATTAGACAGCTTGTGACTTGGTAATTATTGGAATGCTTAAAAAGTGCACTCATTTTTAGAAATCAGCATTACAACATTAACTAAAAAGTAATCAAGAGTGTAATTAAAACTACTACCAAATACTGCAAGCCACTTTTCATTACATCTTCAATTTCTTTCTATTTTCCCCCCTCCAAGCCTGCAGATGTTTGTGGAAATGAAATTTGTAGTCAAGTCCTTCATGGGTAAATTATAATCATAAAATTTCCTTTACGTTTCTGCTGAGCTAAACAGATACAGTGGAACCCCGACATAAGAGCTGCTCTACTTAAGAGCAACTCGAGATAAGAGCTGGGAGGGGAGAGATATTTTTGTTCTACTTACAAGCCCAAATTCGAGATACAAGCGCCAAGGAGCTGTCTCCTGAAGCCAAACGCTAACTTCCGCGTTCGGCTTCAGGAGACAGCTGCGAAGCGGCGCGCATGTTTTAAAAGGTTGCAGCCGGCCTGGGGGGCTCGGGGGGGTGCTTGCAGCTTTCTTTCTTGCTCTTTTTCTTTCTCTCTTTTACCTTCCCTTCCTCTATTTCTTCTTTTCTTTCTCCTTCCCACCTTCTTCCCTCCCTCCCTCCCTTCACTCATTCCTCTCTTACTCTCCCCTTTCATAAGTTTCCTTGCTTCCTTCCTCTGTTCCTGTCCCTTCCCCCTTTCTTTCTTTCTTTCTTTCTTTCTTTCTTTCTTTCTTTCTTTCTTGCTCTTTTTCTTTCTCTCTTTTACCTTCCCTTCCTCTATTTCTTCTTTTCTTTCTCCTTCCCACCTTCTTCCCTCCCTCCCTCCCTTCACTCATTCCTCTCTTACTCTCCCCTTTCATAAGTTTCCTTGCTTCCTTCCTCTGTTCCTGTCCCTTCCCTCTTTCCTTCCTTCCTTCCCACCCTCCGTCCATTCATTCACCCATTCCTCTCTTGATCGCTTAAAGCCGGTCCCTGGTGCAAAAAGGGTTGGGGACCTCTGTCCTACAGGATTGGGTGGCAGAGAAGTTGAACATATGTAAATTTAAAAGTTTAAGAAAGTTTACAAGTTAAGTGAAAGAAACTTCATTATTCATTTATATGTACATGTACATTTCTTCATTAAAAACATGTCTTTCTGCATAATTTAGACTAACTTTGTGAGTTTTTTGAGGGCTGGAACCAATTAAAATTATTTACATTAATTCCTATGGGGAAAAGTCGTTCGAGATAAGAGCTGCTCGACTTAAGAGCCCAGGTCCGGAACGAATTAAACTCGTATCTCGAGGTACCACTGTATGTTTATTTTATACTTTAGAAAAAAAGGAATTAGAATATGTGTGTGTGTGTGTGTGTGTCAGTGTGTGGATATAAATTATTTTTAACGTGAACATATTTGTGTAGCTAAAAGCCTTGTATAGAAAATTTTTAGAAATGTAATGCAGCAACAGAATACCAAATTATAAAGGGAATGTATGTTAATGGTAATTTTTCCTCCAGATAAAATGTTTAATCATCCAAAGTCTAGTTAGTTCCTTCCTTTATTCTTACAAGTAATGAAACACTATTCCCATTATATTCAAATGAAAAGTTTTCTCAGTGTAATCAAAGGAAGCTAGAATACAGAAATTGGTCAAGTTTGCTTGGAAGCTGTTAATATTATTATTGTTATGTGCCTGTGCACGTGTGTTTGTAGAAGATTAAGTTGTTGGAATACAATTAGGAAACATTAGATTTCAACTTCTACTCAATTCTGAAGTTGACTGATTGATTGGAGACCACTGTTCTACAGGTAAAAATTTGCAAGCATGAAAACAGCTGTTCTTACATAATTCTGGGGTGCTAAAAACAAAAATAATATTTAAAAATGTATATTGGCTCTAGTTTCCATGATACAAGCAGGTGGAAGGCCAGTGAGTTGGAGAGAACCATGCCAGTAATTGTTATTTTTGTATGGTGTCTCCAATTGAGAAAGGTTTTACTAAAAAAAAAAAGTTATATGTGCAGTATCCAAACATTCCATCAGCAATACATCCAGTATCTCATGGAGAAGGATAATTCCAAAAGCACCTGAATCTTTCACAGTTTAGTCCAGTGAGGAAGAACCTCAGGAAGCTTGTAGTGATGAACAAACAGCCTTACATGACCCAGATTATCTGCCATCTGTATCCACTGAACCGCACCTCATAACACAAATGGAATTGAATGACCTAATAAGAGATTTGGATCTTCTGAAGAACAAGGCAGAGGTTTTAGGTTCAAGACTAAAGCAGTGGAATCTCCTGGCAAATGATGTTCATACATCTCTATACCGTGACCGTCAAAAAGATCTTCCATTCTTTGACCAGGAAGGTGGTATTGCTGTTTGTAACAACATCTGTGGTTTAATGTCGGCTATCAACATAGATTATAATCCAGATGAGTGGAGGTTGTTGATGCTTCCAAAATTCCATGAGGGGGTGCACGCACAAGATTTCAGTAATTTGTTTTTTGCTTCCATGCATGTGCGGAAGCAAAAAATTGGTGAAAAATTATGTGTGCATCCCCTCACAAGATTTTGCTTCCTGTGCATGCGCAGAAGCAAAAACACTGGGACGCGCACACGCACACAAGACCCGAAGCTGTGCGCGCAACTCAACTTTTGCTACTGGTGTGGCGTCCGTTACCGTTCAATTAGGAACCCACTACTGTACGGTATGTATGATTAATTTATTCTATAGTCCTCAATTTTTAAAATTATATGCAAAAGTCCACTTAGTGAGACAAACAGCGACATTTCCTAATTGAATTCATTTCAATTTATTTAAAACATTTTAAATTCTTTCTTCTGCCACTTCTTTGGGCCTTTTCCCTTTCAGATCTACTGAAGAACAAAGCCCTAATCTCTAAATAAAAATTTAAAAAATCCACAATAGGCAGACTTACAAGTGTGAAATTGAATGTTCCTTCATTGGTGAACATGGCAATGCCCCAGGGTGTGTATATATGTGTACGTTTGTGACAGAAATGCATACTGTTCTTGCATTGTGCAATTTTTCTATACTATTTACCCTCTATATAAGAACTATAGTGCTTTGATGCAGTAGAAACTATATGGGATAGCAATTTATGAACCTTGTGTGTTGTGTCACCATTACGTTAAAACGAAATCTGCTGGGGTTTATTATTTTTTCAATATTTTTCAGTTTCTACCATTTCTTGAGGGAACAAAATGGAGGGGGAAAAAACAGGAGAAACGGTATTTCCTCTCATTATTCTTTCTCTACACTCTCCCTCTATATCTCTAGCCACAAAGGTTAAAAAACGTAAGCAACCACTAAATTAGACAAGATGATTTCCAGTGAAACTGAAAGTTTCAGAAAGTTTCCCACAAATTTTACAGTGGGTTTCCTTGTTCCAGATAAGCAGTTAGGGAAACCATATTTGTGGGATGAGAAATAATTGTTGCCTTTGGGCTGGGCTAGAAGGGAAATGCAAGGGGTGATTTATGTTCCACTGGGGAATACTCTTGAGTCCCGTCCCAGTTTATTCTTATGGCTGAGTTTTATAGGCATTGATGCAAGAGATGACCCATGGCAGAGGTTATTGTACATGTTTTGTGATGCCCAGAAGACCCTGGATGTTTTCTTTAGATATAGAGGGGGGAAATGTTTTGGGAGTAAAATAGTAGTAGTTGAGGAAAAAACTTGATATAGGTAGTCTTCGATTGATAGCCACAATTGAGCCCAATTTTGTTGTTATTAAGCAAGGACAGTTTTTAAAGGAATTTTGTCCGTTTTATGACTTTTCCTGTTACATAAATTGCTGCAATTATTAAGTTAGTAACAATGTTGTTAGTTAAGTGAACCTGGCTTTCCCATTGACTTTGCTTGTCAGAAGGTTCCAAAAGGTGGTCACATGACTTGGGACACCATCGTAAATATATGTCAATTGCCAAGTGTCTCAATTGTGGTTACATGACCATGGGGAATATGGAAGGGTTATAACAGGGGGGTTATAATCCAGCAGGTTCTGACAGGTTCTGGAGAACTGGAAGCGAAAATTTTGAGTAGTTCAGAGAACCGGCAAATACCACCTCTGGCTGGCCCCAGGGAGGGAATGGAGATTTTGCAGTATCCTTCCCCTGCCACACCACCAAGACATGCCCCCATGGCCACCAAGCCATGTCCACAGAAACAGTAGTAAAAAAGTTTGGATTTCACCACTGGATTATAAGTAGGAAAAACTGTCATAAGTCACTGTTTTCAGAGCTGTTGTAACTTCGAATGGTCACTAAATAAATGGTTGTACAGTGATACCTCTACTTACAAACTTAATTTGTTCCATGACCAGGTTCTTAAGTAGAGAAGTTTGTAAGAAGAAGCAATTTTCCCCATAGGAATCAATGTAAAAGCAAATAATGCATGCGATTGGGGAAACCTCAGGGAGGGTGGAGGCCCTGCTTCCTCCCAGAAGATTCCTAGAGAGGCCCCACGGAGGCTTCTCCCTGCCTTTTCTGGCCCTGTTTCCTCCCAGGTGATTCCTAGAGAGGCCCCATGGAGGCTTCTCCCTGCCTTCTCCGGTTACAGTTTCGGAGGCTCGGGTTTGTAAGTGAAAATGGTTTTTGAGAAGAGGCAAAAAAATCTTGAACACCCGGTTCTTATCTAGAAACGGTCGTAAGTAGAGCCGTTCTTAGGTAGAGGTACCACTGTATATTGAAGATTACCTGTATTCCAAACCAATTGTATTTCCACCTGATAGCTTGCCTATTGACTGTCATTCACTTGCTGAGTACCTCTTTTGCTGAAGCACAATTGCTTGCAGGCAGCCATACCATTCTGCGTGAATATGTCTTTACAGGTAGTCCTTGATTTGTGGCCACAATATGACAGTTTTGGTCACAAGGCACTGCAGTTGCAAGTCAAGTCATGGCAGATTTGATTTTTATGACAGTTTTTATGATGGTCATAAAGCAAGTCATGGACCACGTGGTTGTCAATTGAATCATGCGTTCATAGATCTGAATCGAACTTATCTGGAAAATGTGAAAAAAAAAGTGCTGGAAAACATGACTGCAAAACACCGTGGCAGGTCATAAATATGAACCTGTTGCCAAGTGTCTAAAATGTGATCATGTGACTGCAGGGATGAAGCAACAGTCACAAGTACGAGGATAGGTGGTAACTTTATTTCTGATCCCTTTACAACTTTGAACTATGGTTGTAAGTCAAGAACTACCCATATGCTGTTTCTGTGCTCATCCCTCCTGTAATGGCCAGTAGCATGTTAAGATCAGAAAAGATCTGAAGAAGTAGCAGCTACACTGTATTATGGATGTTATACTAATTAACCCATCCGTGGCCCAAGTCCCTGGTCTGAACAGATACTGTAGATTAATTTTCACAGCCATCATCATCAACATCATATTCATCATCATCGTGAAGAGGAAGAAAGTTTTGTGATATTTTGTTTGGAGATACTGTTTCAATGTGACATTTGGATTGAGTGAAAAATATTTGCTTTTGCCCTGTGTTTGACTCAGTGCACCTGCTACTTTTCTATGACGCCTTTGATGTTCATCTAGATCAGCAGCCCCTCAACCTTTTGGGCACCAGAGTTCCATGGAGAGGGGCTTTTCCGCAGACCGGAAAGGGTGTGATTTTGTTTTGCATGCTGCTTGCATCCTGGAACTGTTGTCCCGGACAGTTTCTGGCATGCTACGGGGTTGGGAACCCGTGATCTAGATACAGTGGTACCTCGTCTTCGAACTTTTTGAGATACGAACCCGGTGTTTAAGATTTTTTTGCCTCTTCTTCCGAACTATTTTCACCTTACGAACAGAAGCCGCTGCTGCTGGGATGGAGGGGTTTCTTTTTTTTTCTTTTTTGAAGAAAGAAAAGGGAGGGGCAGCTTGGAGACGGAAAGAGTTTGCATTAACAAAGCTAGGAGAACGGAGTGCTTGCAGAGGCACTGAAAGAGTGTCTTTTGAAGAAAGAAAAGGGAGGGGCGCCCCCCTTGCCTTTCTTCCTTCCTACTCACCCTTTAGCCTAGCCTTGCTTCTTCCACCCGCCCCCTTTCGCTGCTCCTCCCTGCCCTCTGTTCGCCTCCCTTCTAAAGTTTGGGATTTTCCTGAAGGATTTGCATTCGCTTTTACATTGATTCCTATGGGAAACATTGTTTCGTCTTACGAACTTTTCACCTTACGAACCTTGTCCTGGAACCAATTAAGTTCGTAAGACAAGGTATCACTGTATTTTTTTTTCAAAACTGAGTAAGTAGAAATATCCAATAGCATGACATGTGGTGATGGAGCTTCTTATGTAATTATGTCACTCTTATACTACTTATAGCAAGTATAAGCATAGTTTTAAGCACTAGTATTAAAAGATACCATAAATCTGATACCGCATTGAAGTTTCATGAGCCTCAGCACAATAAAATGTATAAGCTTCTGACTATCCCTCCTTACCTGGGCAAAGGTAAAGGATTCCCCTGTCCAGTCATGTCCAACTTTAGGGGACGGTGCTCATCTCTGTTTTTTAGCCCAGGGAGCAAACATTGTCTGAAGATGCTTCCGTAGTAATGTGGCCAGCATAATTTTATGCCAAGGCATACATAACACTGATACTTTTCTACAGAAATGGTTTCTATTTATTTACTTGCATTTTTATGGTTTCAAACTGGTAGGTAGGCAGGAGCTGAGCAAGAACAGGAGCTCACTGCGTCATCTGGTGCTTGGGTCTTAAACTGCTAACTTTCTGGTCAACAGCCCAGCATTTTAACTGCTAGGCCACTATTTTGCCTTACCTGGTTTAAAATTTTATGCTTAAAAAATTTAAAGTTCTTGAAGTGCAATGAATTTTGATACTTAAGGATTTCCTAGTTTTTAAACAACTGTTGTTTAAATAAATGTAAGAAAAGCTTTCATTTTCTAGACGGTACATAACTTACTTGCCTTTGTATTGGGGATGATATAGCTATGATTCAGGATTTTAGGGAGCCGCAGTTGAAAACATTTGGAGGGCACCAGATTGTCTATGGTTTCAGGACAATAAAGTTTATTGTCTCTTGTTTGACAACATGAACACTGCTGAGTAGGTAGATTTAGTGCCTTCTTGTTCTTCCAATTTCAATCTGAATCATTATATATCTCCCCCCCTCCATTTAATTAAAGTTTGTTTCTGATTGAAACAGTCTGCAAGGTTCATCTTCTGTAAATATGTCCCTGCACCATGTCCTAGAAACATCGAAGATTGACGCCAGAAAAAGACCACATGGTCCATCTAGTCTGCCCTTATACTATTTCCTGTATTTTATCTTAGGATGGATATATGTTTATCCCAGGCATGTTTAAATTCGGTTACTGTGGATTTACCAACTATGTCTGCTGGAAGTTTGTTCCAAGCATCTACTACTCTCTGTTTGTGAGTAACACCTCATTCTTGGCACAGGAACAGAATTGTATGTGCAAGCTATCTGCCTACAGTCCTCTGTTTGTCTATTGTGTTGTTTTCCCATTTACCTTTTACTGTCCAGGGACTGATGGGACCAGGCTTGCACTCCACCATTCTGATAACTTTCTCTGGTGGAGGAGACATTTTATTATCAGAACGATCAGTCTTGTTTTTGCAGTTCCATGCGGCCCTAACACTGTGCAACAATTAGGAAGCTCATAATCTGGAGACAATTTCTTTTTCTCCTAGTACTCAATGTTTTTCTGGGACACCATGGTGAGAAGTCAAGCATTGTGTAATTTGTCAGTGGAATATATAGAAGGAATGTCTGGAAATGTCAAGACTGGTTTTGATACACCCAGGGTATTTCTAGAACCAATTAATCTGAATTTCTGATGCTACTGATAGTTGTTCTGTGATTTTCTGAGTATGAACTCAGTGAACTGTGTTACTGACAATTGCCTCTGAGACAAGCTTTAAAAACATTGAGTTCTTTTCAGGCTCAGGTCTGTCTGTCTATCTGTCTGCCTATCTGTTTGTCCATCTATCTGTCCGTCCACCCACTCACCCACCCATCCATCCACATACAATGCAAAAGCACACAAAATGGCCCCTGCAACAAGCCACAAAGAGCTCAAAAACCAACTTTCAAACTTTACACAAAAATAACACAAAAGTTACACAACTGACTCATACAAAATGCAAAAGCACACAAAATGGCCCCTGCAGCAACAAGCAGGAACCGAACAGAGCCACAAAGAGCTCAAAAACTAACGTTCACACTTTACACAAAAATAACTCTCCACTTCTCTATATACCAATGACTGCATCTCTACGGACTCATCTTTTAAACTAATGAAGTTTGCAGATGATACAACAGTGATTGGTCTCATTCCAGAACAATCTGGAACTGAACACACTCAAATTCTCCCATACTTATACTTCTTACAGTTCTGGACAATATCGTATCTATAGTAGAGGCTTTTACATTTCTAGGTTCTACCATATCACAAGCTCTAAAATGGACACCTAGCATCAAAAACATCATCAAAAAAGCACAACAAAGAATGTTCTTTCTTCCCCAATTTAGAAACATCTGAGGAATTATTGAGCCTGTCATCTGCACCTCTATAATTGTCTGGTTTGGTTCTGCAACCCAACAAGACAGACACAGATAATCAGAACTGCAGAAAAAACAGTTGCTGCCAACCTGACTTCCATTGAGGACCTGTATGCACGAGTCAAAAAGAGGGCAGGGAAAATATTTACTGACCCATCGCATCCTGGACATCAACTCCTACCCTCAAAACTATGCTATAGAGCACTGCACACCAGAACAACTAGACACAAGAACAGTTTTTACCCGAACGTCAACACTCTGCTAAACAAATAATTCCCTCAATACTGTCAAACTATAAGTCTGCACTACTATTAATCTTCTCATCCTTCCCATCACCCATCTCCTCCCACAAATGACTGTATAACTGTAACTTTGTTGCTTGTATCCTTACAATTTATATTGACTGGTTTCTAATATGATTTGATGGCTTATTTGTACCTATCATTAAGTGTCTTGACAAATGTATCTTTTCTTTTATGTACATTGAGAGCATATGCACCAAGACAAATTCCTTGTGTATCCAATAACACTTGGCAAATTAAAAAAAAACAACAGCTGATGGGACTTTAAAAAAAACATTTTAAAGCATTTTTTTTTACTAACAGCTCTGTGGAATAGGTAGCAAAAATGCTTTTAAAAAAGTAAAAAAAAGTTTCATCAGCTGTGACAATCAGCTGTGCTGCGGGATAATGAAAACTTGTTTTCTTTATTTTTTAAAAGCATTTTTAATACCGATTTGGAGAACCGGAAGTATTTGTTTCTAACGGTTCAAACTGTTGTTATTATTTTTGTGAATGTTGCCTGTTCCATGAAACACATGCCCCCCCTTTTTTTTACAAATACAGTGATACCTCATCTTACGAACTTAATTGGTTCCAGGATGAGGTTTGTAAGGTAAAACGTTTGTAAGACGAAACAATGTTTCCCATAGGAATTAACGGAAAAGCGATTAATGCATGCAAGCCCCAAACTCACCCCTTTTGCCAGGTGAAATGCCCATTTTTGCGCTGCTGAGATTTCCCTGAGGCTCCCCTCCATGGGAAACCCCACCTCCAGACTTCCGAGTTTTTGTGATGCTGCAGGGGAATCCCAGCAGGGGAATTCCAGCAGCGTAAAAATGGGTGCTTCACTGGCAACAGAAGTCCAGAGGTGGGGTTTCGCAGCGAGGGGAGCCTCAGTGAAATTGCAGCATTGCAAAAACACAGAAGTCCTCGAAACCCCACCTCTGGGCTTCCGTGTTTTTGTGTTGCTGCGATTTTGCTGAGGCTCCCCTCGCTGGGAAACCCCACCTCCGAACTTCCGTTGCCAATGAAGCGCCCGTTTTTGCGCTGCTGGGATTCCCCTGCAGCATCACAAAAACACGGAAGTCTGGTGGTGGTGTTTCCCATGGAGGGGAGCCTGAGGGGAATCCCAGCAGTGCAAAAACGGGCGCTTCGCTGGCAACAGATGTCTGGAGGCGGGGCATCCGAGTGGCGGCAGCTTGGGTTTGTAAGGGGAAAATAGTTTGGAAGAAGAGGCAAAAAAATCTTAAACCCCGGGTTTGTATCTCGAAAAGTTTGTATGACGAGGGGTTTGTAAGACGAGGTATCACTGTACACTCCTTTCTTTATGCCAGATAAATGAAAGGTCTGCCCACGTTCTCTTGATTGCATGTGTAAGTGGTGGGATGTGGAAATGCATCAAATAGTTAGTCATTCATGCCTCTGGCAGTTTCTTGAAGGCCTGATTTTCTTTCAAAGGTGAAGTGAAAATATTAAATGCAACCGTGTTTACAAGAGTGGCTTAAGACAAGCCAGAAGAGCTAGGCCTACCCTTGTAACAAGGGTATTATGTTTAGTGGAATTTGGGGTTGTTGTCAGATATGCTGTTAGTATTAAACATAGCCACTGTTCAACATGACAGGAGGAGCAACTGTTTTGGAAATGCTTCAGTCATTTGGTGCTGTTGACCCCACAGTGCTTTAGTGGTAGTACAACTCATTTGCTTCTCTGGAATCTGGACAGCTCTGAAAAATTGTGAGAGAAACAGGCAAGTCATGACACCCAATGCAAATTACGTTGGGAAGGAAGTCTCTAAATAAGTACATTTAGATCCATTTGTTCATTCACTGAATTCATTCACTGAACTCTGGGGAAGAGATCACAAAGCCAATTGATTTCAGTGGAACTTAAAAAGCGTGCTGTGTTGAAGCAGATAGATATTTCTCCGTACTGAAGGAGCGGGTCCAGCAGTCACATGGGTTGCTCATGTCCAATCCGGTGGAACTGAGCCTAGTGTTAAAAAAGCTTGCCGGATCCGCCCCTTCCCCAGAATTCGCTCAGTTCGCATATCCTGCGGTTGTATTGTGATAGCTCGTTCAACATTCTAACACCTTCCCTTCGATCTTTTCCTTCAAAGTAGTAAGAATTGTTTTATCCTTATTATTTACTTGCACTAATAGCGCCAGCCGTTTCTGGCTCGGCTTTTTTCCTTTGGAGAAGTTGCGGTTTCGTTTTCCCCCGGCGGTTTTGCCGTTTACGATTCCCGCTGCCGCTTGTGGATTCTTTTAATCCTTTGGCCTGGAGGTCTTGGTGCAAGTATTGATTCATTGATTCATTATTGTATTATTATTTAAGGGCTAAAATAATTAAAATACCTCCTGCGGAGTGAGACGCCTTTCTAGTCTCCTGGACTTAGTCGATCGCTTCCCCTTTAAGAACTTACGGAGCGATTTTTCGGCGCGAAGGCCTTCGCGCCCTTTTTAAATTTAGGCCTCTCGTGTTGGCCTCCTGCCAGCCGCGTAGGCCTCAGTCCACCGCGTGGATCCCGGAGTGGGCTTTGGGACGCCCAGGCTTAATTCTCCACCGGCTAAGCCTCCAACCAGAGTGCCTTGGTTTACTTTAATTAAAAAGTTTAGGGAGGCTGGCCCCGCTGGATTTGGGGACACGAACTCTGGGTTTGCCCAGATTGCCCTCAAGTCTCAGCAGCTCCGAGGCCTCGGAGCAGGATCCATTCCTCTTGGGAAGTCCTTGAAATTCTTCTCCCTAATTATTCAGTTATTGGCTCAGCCTTGTCTTCTGTTAATTGTCAGACTATGGCTACTTTTCCCAAGAGAGGCACAACTAAAGGTCCCAGAGAGGCCAGGCCTACAGGCGATGAGATTATCAGTATTCCCCAGGCCTCCTCCTCCTCTTCTCCAGGGGCCCGCCCCTCGACCAAGGTCACCAGGGCTGAGAAGAGAAGGGACCTAGCCCTACAAAGAATCCATGACAAATCAGCAAAACGTTTGAAAGTACAGGCCCAAGTACTCAGCAGTCAAGACCCCCCGGAGGCTTCTAGTCTGCCTCCTTCTGGGGTCCCTGTGTTATCTCTGGATGAGCCTAACCTAGACAGACCCCAACCTAACCTATGGAGAATAGGTCCAGAGGAACCAGATATTATTGAAGATTCCCCCCAGCCAGGATCCTCCCAGGCCTTCAGGGATTCTTCTGCCATTCCTGCTGATATTTCTAGTTTACCTCCTGAATTCCAATCTATTTTTTCTGTGTTGTCCAAGGCCATTGATGCCAAACTCTCTACCATCAATGAGCTTCCCTTACCTCCTCCACCTCCTCGTCCCTCCCGCCCCTTGGGTTCTTCCCCAGCGGTTAGAGCTCCTATTCAGGATGATTCAGATTCCTCTCAGGACGAATATGAGGATATGGAGGAGGATGAGGATCCCTTTCAAGGCCTCTCAGATGATGAGGAATCCCAAATAAAGGTTCCTTCTCCAATTACTATTTTTCCTTCTCAATTGTTCAAATCTCTCCTCCTCAAAGCTAGAATTTCTACGGGATTAGCGGCCCAGGAGAAACAGGCCTCCACATCCACTGATCCCCCGGAGGAGAATTTACCTTACTTCACAGAGGAACAGGAGGATAATGAGGTAATTCCTATGCCTAAATTGTTTAAAGATGCTTTACTTAAACAGTGGGATTTCCCAGCCTCTGGCCTTAATCCCTCCACCAAGGACAGGAAATTGTACAAACTTTCCTCTTCCTATGAGGAGCTCCTATCCTTTCCTAAACCGGATGAACCTGTCAAGATCCTTCACTCGGCGGCGGCTGTGCCAGGCGAAGCAGAGGAAGTCCTCCGCCCAGAGGACAAGCGGATTGAACAAATGCTCAAAAGAGGATTCACCGCTGATTCCTGGGCCATTAAAAGTTCTGCAGCGGCTTCCTTTTTCTCCAGAGCCATGCTTCTGTGGCTTCGCCAACTTCAACAGCATATTCCTCCCGATGACTTGAGAGGTCAACAAGACTTCAACAAGGTCTTCGCAGCTGCCCAGTACGTGGCTGATGCCACTTTGCAATCTACTAGATTTTCTGCTAAGTCTATTGCAGCCTCTACAACGGCAAGAAGACTCCTATGGATTCGCCCTTGGCAAGCGGGAGTACGCCAGAAGTGGCAGTTATCCCAGGGACCCTTAAAGCGTGACCTTCTTTTCGGTGATCTTCTGGATCCACTCCTCACGGAAACCACAGACAAGAAGAAAGTTTTGGGTCCAACCACCAAAAAGGCTACCAAAACGCAGTCCTTTCGTCGCCCAGGGCGCCAGCAAGACCAAGCGGCTTCCTTTCAGAGATCTCCAGGTCAGTATTCCCCCCGCTTTCGTTCCCAAGGAAGGAACTCCAGGGGCAGAGGTTTTCGCTTCCAAAGGGGAGCGTCCTCTAACAGGGCTTCAAAGAAACCTAGATGGTAATTTTTCCTCAATTCCCATAGGGGGTCGCCTAGCCCATTTCGCCTCTAATTGGCGTCTCACTTCCAAGGACCCCTGGGTCATTGACACTGTTCAAACTGGCCTTCTTTTAGAATTTATTTCTCCCCCCCCGAAACGTTTCATTTCCTGCCCTTCTCCCAGGTCCTCCTCAGATTGTAACCGTATGGAGGAGGCCATTTCTCACTTATTGTCCATCAGAGCCATTCAATCGGTTCCTTCCGGTCAGAAGGGCCTAGGTTTTTATTCCATCCTATTTATGGTACCAAAGTCCTCCGGAGGTTGGAGAGCTATTTTGGACTTAAAGAAGCTGAACCTATTCATCAAATATAGGAAGTTTAAGATGCACTCCTTATCTTCTATTTTGGCCGCCATCCACCCGGGAGATTTCATGGTCTCCTTAGACCTCACTGAGGCCTACCTTCACATTCCTATAGCCAAATGCCACAGAAAATTTTTACGTTTTTCCTTTCAAGGCAGGCATTTCCAGTATAGGGCAATGCCATTTGGCCTTTCCTCGGCCCCTCGGGTCTTTACAAAGCTCTTGGGGTCCCTGGCGGCCTATATCCGGGCGTCTCCCATCCACATTTTATGTTATCTTGATGATATTTTGATTCATGGGAACTCCCTAGAGAAAGTGACAACAGACCTTTCTGTCACCATGTCAGTCCTTCAGGACCATGGATTTTCCATCAACTTTGATAAAAGTCATCTCCAACCTTCCACATCCATCTTACACCTGGGTTCCATTATTAATTCAGAATCCTCCCAGGTTTTTCTCTCTCCCGAGAGAAAATTCAGTATAGGGGAGTTAATTTCTAGTATTTTATCTAAACCTTCAGTATCCATAGTAACTCTGTCTTCCCTTTTGGGGAAGATGGTGTCTTGCATAGGCATCATTCCCTGGGCTCGCCTTCATGCTAGGGAACTTCAGTGGCTCCTATTACCCTTTCAGAGATCGGGGCACAGCAACTCAACTCGTCGCATTGTCATCCCACCAATTGTTCGCAGATCCTTCAAGTGGTGGAAGTCTCCGGCCATGGACAAAGGATCCCCGTTCAGGTGCCCGGATCAATTTGTCATCACCACAGATGCCAGTCTATCGGGATGGGGCGCCCACGCCCAGGGGATGATAGCCCAGGGCACGTGGTCCCCGGAGGAAGCTTCCAGGCCAATCAATTGGCTAGAGTTAAGAGCCGTTTCCCTGGCTCTGAAGCATTTCTCTCCTCGCATTCCCAACCGGCACGTTCTCATTCTCACCGACAACATTGCCACAAAAAGCCATATCTGCAGATAGGGGGGCACGAGATCCAAGGCCCTCATGAGGGAGGCCCTCAAGTTAGGCCTTTGGGCGGAAAAACATCTTCGGTCGCTCCTAGCCGACCACATCTCGGGGAGCCTCAACGTCCAGGCGGATTGGCTATCTCGAGCAACGATAGACCCAGGAGAGTGGAACCTCCATCAAGACCTGTTCCATCAAATCAGCCTCAGATTCGGCCTTCCAATTCTGGATCTCTTCGCGACCAATGCGAACGCCCAACTCCCTCGCTTCTTTTCCAGATTTCCATCCCCGGGAGCGGAAGCAATCAATGCCCTCCGGAGTCCATGGCCTCCAGGCCTACTTTACGCATTTCCTCCAATTCCAATTCTCCCGGACGTCATTCACAAGGTCCTCACCGAGAGGGCTCGAGTAATCTTAATCGCCCCTCATTGGCCCCGCCGGCCCTGGTTCGCGGATCTCCAACAGTTGTCCGTCCAGGACCCTTGGCGACTCCCCGTTTCGGGGGATATGCTGCGGCAGGGGGCCTCATTCCATCCAGACCCGGAGTGGTTCCACCTCACCGCCTGGCTGTTATCAGGAGAGACTTAGAACTCCGTGGGCATGACCCCGATACAGTGGAGGTCATTTTAAAGGCCAGAAGGGGTTCGACCAATCGAATCTACGACCACACGTGGTCCAAGTTTCACCAGTGGTGTCTACAGGAAGGCCTCTCTCCCCTGTGCATCCCCATACACAGAATCATTTCCTTCCTTATGCAAGGTTTCCATAAGGGACTTTCCACCAGCACCCTCCGGCGTCATCTGGCAGCCATTTCATCTGTCCTAGGGGGCCCCCGCAGACAGCCTCTCCGATCCTTTCCAGAAGTTCAGGAATTCCTCAAGGGCATAGCCAACCTCAGACCTTCCAAGGTCCACAGGTATCCATCCTGGGATTTGCCACGGGTTCTCCATTCCCTCACGCAGGCACCATACGAACCCCTAAAATCGGCATCCCTCAGGTACCTATCCTTTAAAGTAGCATTCCTGGTGGCTATTACCTCTGCCCGACGCATTTCGGAGTTGGCTGCCCTCTCAATCAGGCAGGACCTTTGTCAATTTCATCAGGACAAGGTAGTCTTGCGACTGGACCCCACCTTCTTACCCAAGGTCAGTTCCATGTTCCACAGAACTCAGGATATTGTCCTACCTTCCTTCTGCCTCCAACGAGACCATCCCTTGGCAATTAGATGGCACACTCTGGATCTCATCAGAGCGCTGAGAATCTATATCCAACGCACAGGACCCTTTCGGAGGTCAGAAGCACTGTTTATAGCCTATCACCCCAGAGTCATGGGGGCCAAAGTGTCTTCAACAGTAATAGGCCGTTGGATCAGAGGGACTATATCTAAGGCCTATGAATCGGCCTCCCTCGCAGTTCCAAGGAACATCACAGCGCATTCCACCAGGAGCGCAGCCACCTCGGCCGCTTGGGCGACTCAAGCCCCGTTGGAGGAGGTCTGCAAAGCAGCCACTTGGGCCTCGCCAAATTCCTTCATCAGGCACTACAAGATTGATGCTTACGCTTCAGCGGACGCTGCCTTCGGCAGAAGGGTACTCCAATCCGTTATCTCACACGATAGCAATCTAATCCCACCCTAGGGACCATCTATTGGGTATGTCCCATGTGACTGCTGGACCCGCTCCTTCAGTACGGAGAATAGGCGTTGATTGCTTACCTGAACGCCTCTTCTCGTACGGTGAGCGGGTACAGCAGTCACTTCCCGCCCTTGTATGTGTCTTCTTTACCTTTCTATAATTCTTTTTCCTCTAACAATGAGAGTTGAACACTACAGAGCTTCACAGCTGAGCCTAGTCTATGGATTCGCGAATTCTGGGGAAGGGGCGGATCCGGCAAGCTTTTTTAACACTAGGCTCAGTTCCACCGGATTGGACATGAGCAACCCATGTGACTGCTGTACCCGCTCACCGTACGAGAAGAGGCGTTCAGGTAAGCAATCAACGCCTATTTACTGCTGGAAAGTTGTTTTTTTTTTTAATCAAACATTTATATACAGGTTTTCTCCAGCTTGCAACTTATTTGTTAAGCAATTGTTTGAAATTATGTCAGCACTGTAAAAAGTGACTTACTATGGTCACGTGATTGCCTTTTATGATCTCAACTTCTGGCAAGTCGGGGGAGGGGGAGCTATATTCGCTTAACAACCATATGGTTCACTTAACAACTGCAGTGATTCACTTAACAACAGTGAAATGAACAGTGGCAAAAAAGGATTTGCACAGTACTGGAAAAATGAGGAAACATCTACAAAGTGATGTAATAAAAAATTGTTAGATTACGCAGAAATGGACAAATTGACATTAAAAATAAAAGAAAAAGAAGATACATAGTCTTTTCAAACATGGGATTTGTTTTATAAACGTTTGGACAATAGAGGTAGAAATTGGGAAAGCATAATTGTATATAAATAAATTGATCCAGACAATATGCAGTTCACTAAGCACTTACCTGTATGTACAGTATGTGAAAATATATGAATAAACTCTTAAAAACAGTGGCGAAAAAGACCATAACATTGGGCACGATTCACTTTGCTTACCCTGTGGAAAATCAGTCCCAGTCGTAGTTGTAAGTAAAGGATCACTTTACTTGTAAATTTATAAGTGTCCATCACACTCTGCACTTCTTTTCAGCATTATTTTTTGAGCTGATCTTTTGATTTTGCCAAAAGGGATTTTAAAATAAGATACTTCACACAGAAAGAAAAGGTAATACGGAAGCAGGAGGAAAAAGGCCAGGTAGAGCTAAACCAATGAGGTACCCAAGCCATGGTTTGTTTAGATTTATTTGTTTAACCCTGATTAGCTCCCTTCCTAGGTACTCTCGTAAACTCAAACTGTGAATCACGTTTCCTTATTTGTTTATCAGCATGTCCGATGAAGAAAAAAACAAGCAGCTTTTATCAGCATGTATTTACTTATTAAACAAATTTATATGGCCACCTAACTCCCACATGGTGACTCTGCATGGCTTAGTAGCATGCTTGTTGCCAAACAATGTTGCTCAGAAATGAGATTTCTTCCTAAGGATATTTGCTTGATCCTTTCAACATCTTCAGCCACTTCTGTTTGACAGCCAGATAGCCTTGAGCAAACTGCTCTGTGCTGTAGATGCAAAACTACACTTGTTGCTAACTCTGTGCCAGAAATACTAGGGGGGAAGTTTCCTTCCACTGTCAAGGCAGTGATAAACACATCTTCAAGTTGGATTTGCCTCTTGCTCATTACATTGCAGCTTTTTTGGATAATAATGATAGTGATACCTTGTCTTACAAACTTAATTGGTTCTGGGATGAGGTTCTTAAGGTGAAAAGTTTGTAAGACGAAACAATGTTTCCCATAAGAATCAATGGAAAAGCGATTAATGCGTGCAAGCCCAAAATTCACCCTTTTTGCCAGCTGAAGTGCCCGTTTTTGCACTGCTGGGATTCCCCTGAGGCTCCCCTGCATAGGAAACCCCACCTCCGGACTTCTGTGTTTTTGTGATGCTGCAGGGGAATCCCAGCATCGCAAAAATGAGCACTTTGCTGGCAACGAAAGTCCGGAGGTAGGGTTTCCCAGCAAAGGGAGCATCAGTGAAATCACAGCATTGCAAAAACACCGAAGTCCTTGAAACCCCACCTCTGGACCTCTGTGTTTTTGCGATACTGCGATTTCACTGAGGCTCCCCTCGCTGGGAAACCCCACCTCCAGACTTCTGTTGCCAGTGAAGCACCCGTTTTTGCGCTTCTGGGATTCCCCTGCAGCATCACAAAAATACAGAAGTCCGGAGGTGGGGTTTTCCATGGAGGGGAGCCTCAGGGGAATCCCAGCAGTGCAAAAATGGATGTTTCACTGGCAACGGAAATCTGGAGGCGGGGCATCCCAGCAGCGGCGGTGGGTTTGTATGGTGAAAATAGTTTGTAAGAAGAGGCAAAAAAATCTTAAACCCCAGGTTTGTATCTCGAAAAGTTTGTATGATGAGGCGTTTGTAAGATGAAGTATCACTGTGTAGAAATGATTCACTGCTGTCTCCCCTTTTTTCTTTTGACTTCCCAGTATCACCTACAGCTCTAGTTCTATTTCCTAATGGTTTTTTCATTCACATATTGTCCTAACCAGACTTGACTCTACCTAGCTTCTGCTTCCTGAGGCATTTGTCTGGGCAGATAAGAAAGCTAAATGGAGCCCAATAATTCTTTAAGAGGAAGATAAGGCCACCATGGACATATCTAATGAGAACCATTTCAGTGTAGTGAGTAAAGGCAGTAGGCTAGAAACAAGACCATGAGCTCTAGTCCTCCCTTAGACATGAAGCCAGCTGGGAATCAAGAATGGTTTGAAGGCAAATGTCCTCACCCCCCAAAAGGCCACTTTTCTTTAATATCATGTGTATTCGATAGATATTTCTAGAGCGTTGATCACCACCTTGTGCTATCTTCATTCCAGGTATTATATGCCTTTATTTTTAGCATTTCCCAGAGAAAGAAAATTTTGAGAAATTCTTCATCCCTTAAATTTTGCATTCTCGGTTTCTCACTTTGCGTGGCAGTTGCTCTAAAGGCATTTGTTCTTCATTACAAATAGCATGATTTGCTTTGAGGTGTGTGTGTGTTTATGTGTACTACTGGAGTAAAATTCCTGAGGGATTTTAGCTTACTTTCTTGTTACGTTTCTTTAGACTGCAGGTGTAATAAGAAATCATAATCAGTGAGGAGACTTGCTGTTGTGGTTCAGAAAGTGCTGATTAAATGCAGGAATCATTGAACCAATGGGCACACCAAATGTATCCCCAAGTGCTTCTCTTTGTGCCTACTAACCTCTATGACGCATTTGATATTTTTAAAACATTGTTTTAATTAAAAAAAAATAGTGGAACATCCAAAGCAAAGTAAGAGCTTTGCCATTTGGTATCTATTTTCCCACCAATAATGTATCTTTTCCCCAGAAGAGATCAAGTGAGGGGCTAAAACATCCTGGAAGCAAGTTCATCCGCTAATTAATACAAATTTTATGACTACAGTGGTCCCTTGACTTTTGCGGGGGACACGTTCCAATACCACCTGTGAAAATCAAATTTCCGTGAAGTAGAGATGCTCCCTTCCTTCCTCCCCCTCCCTCTTCCATTCCTGGTTTTACTTACCCCCAGAACTCGCAGGGGCAACGGGGAGGCAAGCTGGGGGCTTTGCTGCGCTCTCTGCTGGCATCTCTCAGGGTCAGGGCAGGGGAAAGGGAAGCTCAAGGCAAGAGGAATCCAGGCCAGGACTCGAAGCCGGGATTCCAGGTCGGTCAGCTGCGAGGTCGGATGCTACCACTAAGGGAGACGGCATAGGTGGGTGGGGTAAGAAGAGGCGGCAACAGTGGATGGCAATAAGGCTCGGCTTCAAGTGCAGTGTACCAACGCTCCGAGAATTAAAGGGGAGGGATCGGGAGGCTAGGACAGAAGCGGAGCTTTTATTTAAAGAAGCAGGGGTGGGTGGTGGAAGAGGAGAGTTAAAACACGCAATATTGTACATCGGGCGGCCACAGGAAAACCCGTGGTGTTCAAAAAAACCGTGAAATAAATTTTTTATTAATATTTTTTGAAAACCCGTGATATAGCCTTTCCACGAAAGTCGGACCCGCGAAAGTCTTACACTTCTGACTGGCTGTTTTCTAGAGAAGAGTCATATACCTTTATTGGAGAAGTTGAATGTTCATTTTCAAGAGCAATAAAATAAGTTTTTCCTACCCTGACATTAATTTAAAAAGCCATACCAGTCTAACATCAACTCATTTGATAATGACAAAGGAAGTTTCTATTATAAATACCAATGTATATAGCATGCTGTCATGTTTGTCATTTTACACTATACAAAACACAGTGTTTTCTTCTACTTTGAATCTGCTTACATTTCTTTTTTTCTTACAACTGTCAATTGCTAAGTTTAGAAATTTGAATTTAAATATTAGATATTTAAAAATTAAATTTAAATATTTAGATATTAAAGTCTTTTGTTGTGCCTGGCTGCTGTCTAGAAAGTTGCAGGCTTACTTTATTTAACCAACACTCACTGACCTAAGCTAGCATTAAAAGCTTTATTTATTTATTTTTTTAAAATATAATTTTTTATTGATTTTTAAAGAATTTTACAAAAAACAAAACAGAAAACATAAGTTTTATTTTTAACACCTTAAGAAAAAGGGGAGGAATTCTAGCAAGGTGAAATAAGTGATTTGGGGGCGGTAGGGAAAGCAACGAGCGTACCTTAAACAATGAAGAGCTTCTAAATTTTCTCTCAGATACACTCAGACATCCATGTATATTTTCTCTCTCTTCAAGGAAATAGGAAAAGAAGTGCCACGTTTTATGCTTTTCACGTTAGCTTAAAAGATCTCATTCAGGTATGTGGAGCATCAAATGACTGAACTTGGATAGTAAGAATGGTGCAGCCACCCGAAAAATAGCTTATTTGAATCAGGAAATGGAATTCTTGATTGGAATTACCACAATATGACATCTGTTGAAGTGGGAGGAAAATATGCAGTAGTAATTATACTATTTGGTGATAGCCATTCCCTTCTGGGACTGAATGATTAATGGAACAAGTCACCTCTGCAGGATTTCCTGAAGGAGTGGAGTTTTTCTATAGCTAGTTTACACTTATGGATTTTTAAAAGACACTGGAGGCTGTTCTACAACATATGTTGGGGTGAGATTAGTTGAATGTCAGGAAGTAGCAATTGTGACTTGCAACCGGTGCTCAGGTGAAGGGGATTGATTAGGGGAAACATCCATTGACCTCTTTCTCGACATACACATTCTTTGGCGTTAGAACAGTTTTGTCATTGGACTTTCAGCAAATCAGAACATTGATTAAAATGATAGAGGATAGAAAATGTTCTTTCTCTTAGAGCTGATGAATGGACAAGTGGATGAAAGAAGGCCAAATTCCTTAACGATAGTACCACTAGTTGCAAAGGAATCACAGTAACAATATTCACACCAAGAGTGGGTAACGTTAACTTTTCAGATAATACACTCAAGTCCCAGTATCATTAAAAGAATAATAGTTGTGAAGAAAAATAGAAACTTGAGTCCATCCTCTCCTCCATATCTACCTCACATTGTAAAATGGGATGAATCAGGGAGTACTGTAATTCCAGTAGAATGCCATCTATTGTTAATTTCCCTTGCTAGGTGATACTCTTGGTTCAGCAATGCAACCTGTGTCAAACGTGGTCTGTATATTGTAAAACAGAAAGCTATTATAGCTCAGTGTTTCCCAACCTTGGCAACTTGAAGGTATCTGGACTTCAACTCCCAGAATTCCTCAGCCAGCAAATGCTGGCTGGGGAATTCTGGGAGTTGAAGTCCAGATATCTTCCAATTGCCAAGGTTGGGAAACACTGTCATAGCTCATTTGTTCTACTAGCTGAATATGGTCTGCACTGGCTAGATGCCATATTCTGGACTTTGAGGAAGCTGCCTACATATACACATGTCAGGGATTTAATCTAGAACTCAAGCCATCTGCTCTTTACTGGGCTCTTCTGTTTAAACCATTTCTGTCCAAGATGGCTAAGGCCATCTACCTTGTATAAATTTCTCCAAAGAAGAGAGGGGGTACCTTCCCATATTTCATAGTACCTGGAGCACTCTATGAAGATAATGTTCAGTCCCAAAGAACATAATTATGAGTTTTATCTTATTGGTTAGGAATTATTTAGCAACATAAATTAGGTGATTTCACACATAACTCTTATGTTTCTACTGTTGCATTTTCAAGCACATCAAATATCAACTGGATTTTACCTCAGTGGTCGTTTTATCACAGCACACTATGAGAAGAACTCAGGAGATTGAAGGTTAATATGGATAATGTAAGAAAACAGATGGTTCTCCATTGCAAATCCAGATTATTATTAAAGCAATGGATGGAGATTTGTGATTGCTACTAAAATTAGGGTATTTTTAAAATGGTGTCTTACTACATTTAGATGTTGTTATGATCTACTTTTGTATAGATTGCCACAAGGGGCATTAATGCTTGAAAAGACAGGGAAATTCAGCTCTCTGTCTTTAGAGCAGTGTTTCCCAACCTTGGCAACTTGAAGATATTTGGACTTCAACTCCCAGAATGCATTCGCTGGCTGGGGAATTCTGGGAGTTGAAGTCCAAATATCTTCAAGTTGCCAAGGTTGGGAAACACTGCTTTAGAGCAAGGATGGGCAACTGGAGTCCCTTTACGACCTATGGACTTCAAACTCCAGCATAGTCCGGAATTCTGGAAGATGAAATCCACAGATCGTAAGGAGACCATAGTTGCCCACTCCTGTTTTAGAGGATAATTTAATTAGAGCATTTAGTTTCATTTTACCATACAATATTTTCCTTTACCATTTCACTCTTTGCACTCTTGCACATGGAATATGTGTTAGTATTTTTAGATATCAAATAACAGTGGCATTTCTAAAGTGTGAAACTGTCATTAGATCCAAATTTTAGAAATATAGATGTATAGAAGCAGTAAGATTCAGAAAAATCTAATTGTTGGCTGCAATCTGGTTGTTACTAGGATTTCTGCAGCTCTAAACAAAAGTGAATAAATTGATAACATATGAACCTACAGTCTGAATAGTATATAAAAATATTTCATTTTCCTTACAGAATGCATTCTGTTTCAATTCTTAACCCTTGCCTGTGATTTTAGTTTTGCTTGCCTTTCACGCACTTGTCCTTCAGTATATGATTACTTTTGTTTTCAATGACTAATACAGCAACAGCTTTGTAGGCAATCTTTTGATTTAATAAACTAGATTCTGTTGTCTTTGGAGACAGAAATAAATTTTATTAGATTGCTGCTTGACAGTTAGAACAGTCATCCAGTGGAATGGCTTGCCTTCAGAAGTTGTGGGTGCTCCATCACTTGGAGGTTTTTAAGAAAATATTGTCTGAAATGATACAGGGCAGTGATGGCGAACCTGTGGCATGGGTGCCACAGGTGGCATGCGGAGCCATATCTGCTGGCACCCGAGCCATTGCCCTACAATGAGGCTCTGGGAGGGTGTTTTTGGCTTCCAGAGCACCTCCAGGGGGACGGGAGAGGACATTTTTACCCTTCCTCAGCTTCAGGGAAGGCTTTGGAGCCTGGGGAGGGCGAAACATGAGCCTACTGGGCCCACCATAAATTGGGTAGCAGTCCATTTCCAGCCTCCAGAGGGCCTCCATGGAGTGAGGGAAGCTGTTTCCGCCTTCCCCACGATAGGGTACGCGCATGCTCTTTTGGCACCCAAGGAAAAAAAAGATTTGCCATCACTGATATAGGGTCTCCTCTTTGAGTAAGGGGTTGGACTAGAGGACCTTCAAAATCCCTTCCAACTCTGTTATTCCCCCCCTCCCAAAATCTGATGTCTTTCAGAAGAACTTTTGCAATAACGTCCTGACAGAATTTGTGCTTAAAACCAGGAAAAACTATATATGTACTTGTTCTTGTTTCATTAGGGCAAGGAACTTCACACGCCCACGGGGAATCCACATCTTTAATTTGTCTACAACTGTACATTAGCCTTTAGTGTTTGCTAAACAGAAAATTACAATGACTTCATTGTCTGGACTGAAGTGAAAGAGAAAATTGAAATTAGATTGCTGATTTCCTCCCCTCTGCTCTCTAAGAAGCATGGGTTATTATTACAGTGTTCCCTCGATTTTCGCGATCTCGATCTTTGCGAAACACTATATCGCGATTTTTCCCACCCGATGACGTCACTCTCTTCCTTTCTCATCTTTCTTTCTTTCTCTCTCTCTTTCTCTATCTTGCTTCTTCCTCTCTCACACTCTCTTCCTCCCTCTCTCATCTCTTTCTTTCCTTCTCTCTCTTTCTCTATCTCTCCCCCTCTTGCTCTCGAGCGGCGGGCGGCGGGTGGGCGAGCGGTGGGCAGGCAGCAGCGAGGAGCCGAAGATCGGGGTTTCCCCTTTGCGTGGGCGGCGGGGAAGACCCAGGGAAGGTTTCTTCGGCCGCCCAGCAGCTGATCTGCTCGGCAGCGCGGCAGCAGCGAGGAGCCGAAGATCGGGGTTTCCCCTTTGCGTGGGCGGCGGGGAAACCCTGATCTTTGGCTCCTCGCTGCTGCGGCGCTGCCGAGCAGATCAGCTGCTGGGCGGCCGAAGAAACCTTCCCTGGGTCTTCCCCGCCGCCCACGCAAAGGGGAAACCCCGATCTTCGGCTCCTCGCTGCTGCGGCGCTGCCGAGCAGATCAGCTGCTGGGCAGCCGAAGAAACCTTCCCTGAGTCTTCCCCGCCACCCACGCAAACTCCACCATCTGCGCATGTGCGGCCATGGAAAAAGGGCGCGCATGCGCAGATGGTGTTTTTACTTCCGCACCACTATATTGCGAAAAATCCAGTATCGCGAGGGGTCTTGGAACGTAACCCTCGCGGTACTCGAGGGATCACTGTATAACATTTCTTTTAAACATCCAAACTACATCTTCCAAAAACCGGGTGTGGCACTGCCCTTTTTGGTTGTAGTTGCATAGTCCACATCTAGAGAAATTGTATGTTTGACTCTTCCTGATTTGAGCTAATCTCCATGACAAGCTAATTTTTCACGGTGCCATTTTGCTTGCCAGTTTCTATGTTTCATATCATGGCACGTTTGGATGGAAGAGCCATCTGTTGGCCAAGAGAGATGTCCTTGAGACTCAAATATTGGCAACCATTTAATTTAACATAAGAAGAGCTGTGCTGAATCAGGCCAAAGCCCATCGAGTCCAGCATTCTGTGTCACACAGTGGCCCACCAATTGTACATGGGGATCTTGAGTAGAAAGAGAAGGCAAGACCCTCCCTTTCCCTTGACCCCCAACATATGGTACTCAAGGGAATCCTGCCTCCCTCAACCAACATAGAGGCATCACATGGACATCCGTTTCAATAACCACCGATACACTTGGCACCCATGAATCTGTCTAATCCTGTCTTGAAGCTATCAAGGCTGATAGATGTCACAACCTCTTCTGCAAGTGAATTCCATAAACCAACGACTCTCTGGGTGAAGAAATATTTCCCTTTATTTGTCCTCACTTTCCTACCTATGAGCTTTAGGGAGTGCCCCCTCATCCTAGTATTGTGTGATAGAGAAAATAATTTTTCTCTATCCACCCTTTATATCCCATGCATGATTTTATACACTTCGATCAAGTCACCCCTTAAACGCTCTCTTTCAAGGCTGAAGAGACTAAGGCTCAAGAGACCATAAATTAATTTAATTTATTGGATTTATAAGCTGCCCAACTCCTTGTGGATTCTTTATAGTCTTAAAACATGACTATAAGAATTGCATGGATGATTCTTGGTAGCATCATCCTACTCTCTTCTGCCCAGCAGACTGAGAGGTAATAAAGAGTATGAATGAATCGTGTAACTAACCAACGTTCTCCAGAACAACAGTAGCAGTGCTATATTCTGGAAGTTGCTAGGAGCTGTAATGCAAACCAGTGTGGGTTGCAGAGTTCAGAAGGAGGAGATTTGTACTGAAAACAGAGAAATGAGTCTAGCAGAGTACTATGTAAACATCTAGGATGAGAAAAAGTGATCCTAGAGATTGCAAGCAGCAACACTCCCTAGTAACACAGTGAAGCAGCAATGTCTATTTAATGTTGTAAACTCCTCCCTTTTGCTTTGCTTCCTTAGCCAAATACAGGTCCTGCAGACCAAGGCCACTCCCCACTGTTAAGTCACACGACTCTCCCCCCCTAGGCACCCTCCCCATATGATTTCTTTGAACCTGGTGGCATGAGAAAGGTTATTCTTTGTTTTGTGGTTTGAAATGCTATAATTCACCTGAGATCAATTTAATGTTCCCATGCCCTAACAGTAAGCTTTATAAGAATTCATTTGGCCGTATACTCCTAAGAGCTTTTGGCAATTTGTTGATTTTTATAACCTCTTGGAATGCATGTGGGATCAAGCAAAGAGTTATGGCAAACCTTTATTTCCTCGGGTGCCAAAAGAGCGTGCTTGCATTCTATTTCACATGCACGAGTGCCCACACCCATAATTCAATTTGCTGGGGAAGGCGAAATCATTTCCCCCATGCCCCAGAGGCCCTCTGGAGGCTGGAAATGGCCTGCTTCCCAACTTCTGGTGGGCCCAGTAGGCTTGTGTTTAACCCTCCCCAGGCTCCAAAGACTTCCCTGGAGCCAGGGGAGGGTAAAAATGCCCTCCCCCATTGCCCCCACCAAAAATGCCCTCCCAGAGCCTCTGTACGAGCCAAAAATTAGCTGGCCGGCACACACATGCACGTTGGAGCTGAGCTAGGGCAACAGTTCATGTGCCAGCAGATATGGCTCCCCGTGGCACCCATGCCATAGGTTCGCCATCACTGAGTTAGAGGCTTTTACAATAATTCCAAGGGTCAACATGAATTTCAACTTCGCCTTAATCATAAAACATTATGGTAGCTTAGCCATTTTCTATATCATTCCTTGAATCCTCTTTTTTTCTCATTCTCTGCCTCTGCAACCTACTTTCTATCTTAATAATAATTGCATTTAGACTTATATATGACTTCATAGTGCTTTTACAGCCTTCCCCAAACATCAGAGTCAGCATATTGGCCCCAACAATTGGGGCCCTCATTTTATCGGCCTCGGAAGGATGGAAGGCTGAGTCAACCTCTCTGTTTTTGTTTGGTAGTCTGCAAATGCAGCCAGTGGTGTAGGTCAGGAGTGGGTTCCTCTCGGTTCGGACCAGATATCTCCAAACCATGAGCGACCCACTGGTGGCATAATGATGGTATCACAGATCTGGTTTGGTCAGTGCCAGTCCGTGGGCGCTGCCATCTTTTTTGAGGACTTTTTGGCGAATTTTTCCATGCTTGGATGGCTTCTCTTCCACAGCCCTCCTGCCCACCTCCGGGTTAATACTGACCTTTATTTCTTAACCCGAAGCACAGCTGATCATATCCTTAGCTGTGTTTCAGTCTGAATCCTGCTACTGTGCATGTGCGAAAGTGAAATTGTACGAGGGGATGTGCGTGCGTGAAACGTTGCGATGCGAACCGGTGGCGAAGGTAAGTGGAACCCATCCCTGGTGTAGATAAACCAAAGATCAGGGAAACCTCTCATACACATCCAATAAGAAGTAACCAAGACAGGCAGTGGGGAAACAGGCCCAGATGTGCACCTGAATTTGTTGATTATGTTAGTTGTTAGTTGTCAAGTTGCCTCTTGCTCATCATGCTATTATACTTTTTTATTTTGAAAATGTACAACCTTTTCCTCTAATAAACTGGTTGTGTTCTCAAATACATCGCAGGTTTATAGCAAAGAGGAAAATTCTGCCTTATCCTTATGGGCCTACTGGTCCCATGACTTAAGCTGTAATTTGAACAGTAAATACTGGGGATTTTTTTTTTTAAAAAAAATCTATGTTTGTCCCTACCTCGTTCCTTATCTGGAATATAGGAGCAGTTTTAAAGCAGGGATAGGCAGTACAGTAGCGCTACCAGGGATGGAGATTATAATGTAACATCTTTTAAAAATGAAAACAAGAATCAATCAAGGATATTTGATCCTGGATGGATCATAGATAATGATTGCAGTGGGTTTATGGTAACTTGGAAGCCATTTGAGGACTTTCTGCAAATAAATACAATAATAAACAATTAACAGAAGGCTTTGAAATTGGGCTTGTTGTTGGACTTACCTGTCGACTGCTTTGTTTACATTGTGGCATTTCACAGTGAGAGAAACTATTGTTGAAATATATTTATCAGAATTCAACCAGGGAGGACAATCTATGTGCATCTTTGTTACTTTGCCTTTAGGCACATTTTTCCTTTTTTTGTACTGTTTCCTTTTTCTTTTTTTTTCTTTCTTTTTTTGGATTTTATATTTTAACTTTGGAAATAAAATAAACAAATATTTTAAAAATTGAAAATAATATACAAGAAATCTTTGCTTGTATATCCAATGCTTTAGGTGCCCAAGTAACTACGATCGCTGTCAGTGGGGATTGTGTCTGGCAGTCTGAGTGAATGGGGAAAATCTTTGAGGCCAGAATAACAGAATAAGGGAGTTGGAAGGGACCTTAGAGGGCATCTAGTCCACCCCCACCCCTGCTCAAGCAGAAGATGCCTGAATAGCTGAATTGGTCTATGCACAGAGCATGGGGTAGACAAAATGAACAGGAGCATGGACAAAATGAAGAGAAGGAGGAAGAAAAAGTAGACGGAGAAAACATTTTGTTGCTTTCTCAAAGCATTAGAACAAGAGGCTGTTTAAGGAAGTGCAAATTACATTTGCACAGAGCATAATTAATCTGGCATTAATTACCATGAGAGATGGTGATGTCCCTAACTTGCATGGCTTTAAAAGGGAATTATCTAAATCCAGGCTATTAATGTGGAAGACTCCTTATTTACTTTAAAATTGGTGACAACACATCATTTGCAGGGGAACAACCATGAGAGGACTCTGTTTGCAAATACCTGATGGACTGAGAAAGGTGATACACAACACAAAATACTGAATAAAATGGGCCTTGACCTGATGTAACAGGTCTTTTCTTAGGTTTTAAGTCTCCTGTGAGGCTTAGCAGTCTTGTCTTTGCTCTCCTTTCCTGCAAATGTACTAGGTATTGTGCAAGATTGAGAGCTAAAGAAGTAGCTGCATTTAAATCATGCCTGAACTGGGTTCTATTATCTTTATGGATCCCAGTGTGGCTCACCAGCCTCTGTCACAGCTATAGCCTTTCTCCTTTTCAATTTCCAGGCTCCCTGATGCCCTTGACTGTCAATCATAGGTAACGGAAAGCCATTATGCTGCAAAACAACATCCAACATCCTCTGCCCTTAGCACCAAACAGACCATAATATGGAAAAAATAAGGGATGGTTGCAGCCAAGTGTCTACCTGCCTTAAAAAGAACAAGAAAGGAATCTGTCTAAGTAGAATAGTTCCAGAGGGATAACATCATGATAAATTGGTGCTTTGTAATTGGTTATTTCCCACAGCAGCCATTCGGGACTCCTCGAAATTCTCGATACGTTCATCAGTTCCAAATGGCTGGACAGTGTTATCCCCGGGCAGCCTTGTAACTTTTGAGTTGTGCTTTTTTTCTGGGGAGGGGGGAGCATTGAAGTCAGCCTTGATTCTTAGCGACTGCCTTGACTCGAAAATTCAAACAATGCCTAACTTGACTCGGTGAGCATATCACATTCCCAAACACAAGAGAAACAGTTTCCCCTCACATCGAAGGAAGAGCCTAGGATGGGTTACTCTAGCCCCATAGCTCTATGGACTGGGTTGAATTTCCTGAGGTTCTAATGATGGTTGAATTTTCTGATGATTTGGTGATCCTCACCATCATCATCTCTGATGACATAATCCTCAGTCGTTCAACTCAGTGCTCAGCTCATGGACACTTTCCTATCAGCTCCTGTGAGCTTTGAGTTGTTTAATTTATTTTTGTATTTATTCCATCCTGGACTTTCCCTGAATCCTTTTTATTTTGTTTTCCATCCATTGGAACAACAACACTTTGCCTTCTTGAAGGAATTCATATGACTACGAATGCCTGTCTTATGCTGCCTTTGGGCGCCCAGGTGGGCTATTCACTTTATCTGTGTGTCTGGCTGCAGGGTGAGTGTTGGAGCAGGGCTTTTAACATCTTTGCTATGCTCGAGTTTCAGTCCGTTTGTTGGCTCAGGAGGCTGTCGGCTAGTGCCATTGCTCACTTTCATGCCATTCCCATCGAGGAGTACTTGTTTGCTCCGGCTGTGACTTGGCTGGCTGCTCCACTCGCATTAATTCGGCAGGGGGTTGATCCGACTTCAGTGAGGTTTCTGGAGCACTTCTGTGTTGCCAGGAGTTGTTTTACCATTCTGGCTTTAACTGTATTTTTGGTGGGATTGCCATTTTGCCTTCTGGGACCATTGAGATTCACATTTTTTGACCCGGGTGCCATTTTGGATTGGAGTTTTTTGCACAAACACCATGTTTTGGGGGACAAAGGTTATGCAACTTGCCTTTCTGGCCCATTTTTCCTCAAGGGCCATTATTATTTTGACGTGGCTGTCATTTAAAATGATGGGTCCGGCTTCCATGAAGGCTTCTTAAGGCTGATTTGAAGGCAGGTCTCAAATGCCAAAGGGTGTTAGACAAGGAGTTCTCAAGGGCAGAGGAGACCTTAACAACTCCTCAGCTGGGTATTGTAGGGTACTTGAGGAGGCTTCTGGGCTGGCTGCTTTGGCTGATTCCCAGCTGTTTATGGCCGCTCATTCTGATCGGAGCATGGACAACGGTGCAGGGTCCCAGGGGTGACCTACCTCTGATTGTCTGGAGGTTCTGGATTCGTGACCTACCCAGAGCATGTCAGCTTCCAAGGGTGGTCATCAGGCTTCCCCCTCAGCCACCTTTACCCCTGCTGCAGCAGGGCTTCACCAGGAGGAGGTTTTGGACCAAGAGATTCCTTCTTCAGTTAAGGCTTGTCTGACTGCGGTCATCAAGGAGGGCATTGCTGCTGAACTGCATCAGAGACTTGTTGCCCCTGCAGTTCTGCCTCCAGTGTATGATGGCCCAGATGGGATTTGGGTTAGGAGGGGCCTATTCTACTGGTCAGTCAGATGCCAGACAGATTTCAATTTCTGAGGGGGAGCTTGTGAAGGAGATGGATTATTTGTATCTGGATCTGGAAACTTCATCCAAACCTTGCTTCAAGGGCCTGTTTGGTCCAGCTTTATTTAGATAGCTTCTGGTCAAGGCTCTGGCCATGGCCTGCCTGGGCACTGATACTAATGACCTTCTGCAGCCCCAGGGCCCTGGGGGCAGGGGGACTTTCTCTTTTCTGAACAGGAGGATACAATTGATGCCATCCCAATTCCCAACATGTTTCTGGACGTGATTAGGCACCAATGGAACTCTCCAGCCAGCACTCAGCGGCCTAACAGTACAGAGAACACCTGTTTCTCTGTGGAACCCAACCTGTTCCAGTTGATCCAGTTGCCACAGGTGGATGCGCTGGTGGCTACAAATTCCATCTTGCCTCTGGATGCAGATGATACTTTGAAAGCCGATGAATGATGGGAGGAGATCACCCTGTGCAAGGCTCATCAGGCCAACTCCAGGACTATTTGGGCCCATATCATGGCCTCCTTTTTTCACCAGGGTTTTGTTGCGGTGGCTTTGCCAGTTGCAGGACAGAATTCCTTTGGAGGACCTCTGGAGTCACCAGGATCTGTCCAAAGTTATTGCTGCAGCTGAGTTTATAGCAGGCACCATCTTAGCTGTGGCCACGTTTTCAGCCTGATCTATCACTTCCTTTGTTACGGTATGGCAGATGGATGCCAAGAACTGCTGGAAGCTCACTTTTGGGGCTTTTGAAGGGGGGGAATCTCTTTGGCTGTGCTTTGGAACCCTTTCTCATAGAGACCAGAGATGATAGCAATAGCTACTCTTCCATGGCCTTTGCAGCCTCCAAAAATCATGCAAAAAGTATATCCTGTTCTCATGGGCCTCTCAATATTCAGAGGTTCCACAGGCCACATGAGTGTGACCCTTTTGTGCAACTTCCTGTGGATTTGGAGGCTTCACAGAGCACATTTTATTTCAGGTCTCTATTCCCACCTGGACCCTGAAAGTTTCACAAGAATGGGATGTAATTTTGAGAATAGTTGTTGGATTTTGTTGAATGCTGGCATGTCATCCAAAGTGTCGTGTGCCACCCTTGACACATGTGTCATATTTCTCGATCACTGTCTTAGACTCCACAGTTTTCTTGGCAAGATTTTAAAAGTAGTTCACCTTCCCTTTAGGGCTGAAAGAGGATGGCTGACTGAAGAGCACCCAGCTTAATCACTCCAAACAGCTACTGTGTTTCCCCGAAAATAAGACACAGTCTTATATTAATTTTTACTCCAAAGTTGTGCTACGTCTTATTTTCGGGGGGGGGGGGGGGGGCTTATATTTCTCAAATAAGACAAATTCACAGGCAGAAAAGCTGACACCCCCAAAGAAAGTGTACCGTACACTGATTATGGTACGGTACCTGTCAGTATGGCACCCACACACAAAAGTGACGGCACTTATATGGTACAACAGTACACTTCTGATATTGCAGCTTCCGGTCACCAGAGGAACTACAGTCTATGCACTGTAGTGGAGACTGTAATTTATTAATCAAATTTGTATGCCGCCCCTCTCCGCAGACTCGGGGCTGCTGTACTGGATGGTACAAAGCAATGGAAGGGGCCAGCCGGGGATGCCACATTATTACGGTACTGCTATGAACAGCTTTGAATGGTACCGTATGTTTTTCCATTGTACCGTATGTAAACTTGACTACGCCTTATTTTTGGGGGGTGCCTTATATTAGCAAATTCTGCAAAATCTCTGATATACCTTACTTTCGGGGTACGTCTTATTTTTGGGGAAACTGGGTAGTATGGCTGTTTAAACGGGTCTCAGCTATTAGGGCCTCATAAAGAATGGCTTCATGAAGGAGTTTAATTTGAAGAAGCAACTCAATACATGAAAACGATGTAATTCAGTAGCATGAGAAGATTGGATTAGCTAAAACCTTGCGTATGTCATTCATTTCAGGTGTCAGTTCAGAAGAATCGAAGCTCCATTTGGGTCCTTAGAGACCTAAGAGGGAAAGTGCATTTGTGAGGCCCAGACCTCCAGTCATCCTGTGCAAGATTCCTCTGAAAGACAAATAGCTGTTTTGTTTCTTAGTTTATTTTATGTGAGTGGGGATCTGAAGATTTGGCCAGAAAGCACCTTCCCTTAGTGGCTCTTGTTTAGTCTAAGGGTGTAAATGTTTGAAATGAGAACTTAAGGAATGCAATAAATCTTGCAGATTTAGCTAATATGGGTTTAAGAGGCTCACTGGATCAGACTAGCATCCCATTACAGACATTGGAAAAGCAGCTTATTTAGACAGCAATCCTTTCTTATCATCTGCTCTTCAGGAGAGGTATTGTCAGCTCTTCAAGGTACACCAGAGTAGGAAGCCAAAGTCATGTAGACCAGAATCTTTGGACCAGTCCTGGAACCGCAACATGCCAGCAGCTGGTCTGCGCAGACAAGCAAAGCCCCATCCGCAGGATGCAGGAAGCATGAAAAACAGTATTGGTTTTCAATTAACTTTGCTACTGGTTCGCTATTGGGAGTCTGCAGGTGCAGTGCTTTTGCACATGTGCAGAGATGTCCGAGTGGGTGGGAGGAGCCTCCTGCCGCTGCCGAACCAGGGCGAACCGGTGCGCAACCCACCACTGATGGAAAACCACACCTCCTATGGTCCACGGAAAAATCTCTCCACGGAACCAGTTCCTGATGCCCAAAAGATTGTGGGACACTGACGTAGGCCAATATTACTTATATTGTAAAGCTACAGTAAGAGAATCACATAGGGTATTAATACACTCAGCAATTCCCATCAATATCCTATTTAAGAATCCACCAGATTCCAGAGTAGATAATACTTCCCTGTAGTTGGATAATGATGTGAGACCAAACTTCATCAGAGTGCGATATCACAGTGAGACAGTGAGGCTGCTTAACTGTTAATCTGAAATTAAATGGTATGTCTGTTCTATATGTTAGCCTATGTTAGTGGGGCTTTAAATTTTGAAGGGTCTTTGAAATTTGGAGAAACTCTGGGTTATCTTTCTCTCAATGAGCATGCTGTGACAATGAGAAAGTATAACTATAGTTAGCAGTTACAGTGTGTGATACCCTAGCATTGTTTTCTTTCTGTGCTACCTCTGTATAAAATCAGGAGTAGTGGCCGTTGAGAATTTTGGGGTTAAGTATCATTAATAAATTACGAAAACTTGGCTGTGGTCTTTTGCTAACATTTGAAGCCGCAATTTATATGTTCTGAACCAGGGTTTGAATGCAGTGATGAGTAGAAGAAGATTTTTAAAAAAAACCAAAACCCAGAGTTTGAATCTTTACAAAATGTGTATCAATTGGGTATATTGAAAATGTGATATTTCTACGTTCCCATTATGTAACTGAGGCTCGATTTATTTTTGTGACCAGGAATGCTTATTATACATATGGGTAACTCATGCTTAGGTACTGTAGTGTGTTTGCACTTGGTCTAGAACAGTGATGGTGAACCTTTTAGGCACGGAGTGCCCAAACTTGAAGTTGCAAGCACAGGAAACCCGATGACCAGCTGGCTGAGTTGGGGTGATGGTGTGCATGCCCACAGAGGGCTCTGTTTGCCATCTCTGGCACGTGTGCCATAGGTTTGCCATCACAGGTCTAGAAACCCATGAAAAATGTAGCAATTGATTGATGATGTGTACTTGTGACTCCTATTTTGAAATAAATGCCCTGAAGGTTTATTAATCCTCTGAGTCAGGTTCGGGATTTTCCTTATGATATAAATGGCACGAAATACTGTACAGTTAGTCCTTGACTTACAATCATTCATTTAGTGACTGAGTTACAGTGGCACTGAGAAAAGTGTCTTACATCTATTTTTCACACGCCCGTTGTAGCATTCCTGTAGTCAGGTAACCAAAATCTGGAGACTTAGTAACTGGCATGTATTCATGACAGCCGTAGATCATCATTTGCGGTCTTGTGACAAGCAAAGTCAGTAGGGAAGCCAGATTCACTTAATAACTATGTTACTAATGTAACAACTTCAGTCATTCCCTTAACCATTACAAAGGCAAGAAAGGTCATAAAATGGAGCAAAAGTCGTTTAACCACTGCCTTGCTTGTCAATGGAAATTTTGGATTCAATTGTGGTCCGTAAGTCGAGAAATGGAATAGAATAGAATAGAATTCTTTATTGGCCAAGTGTGATTGGACACACAAGGAATTTGTCTTTGGTGCCTATGCTCTCAATGTAGATTAAAGAAAATATAGATTTGTCAAGAATCATGTAGTACAACACTTAATGATTGTCATAGGTTACAAATAATTGCAACATGAGGCCAGGAGGTTGAAGCTGGCTAATGTGGAAAAAAAGGCATAGCTGTTAAGACCCTGCAGGTGCTCTTCATCTCCAGAACTGAGAAATGAGTGGAATTTAATTTATTTATTTTATTTATTTTATTTATTTTGTCCAATACACAATGAGGGTTTTAGTGGGTATATATATATATACACATAGTAAAATACATGATGAAGGTTATAGAGGAGATACTCATAGTAAAATATATCTAAGAAATAATAGAAAAGAAGATATAGTAATAGAACATATCAATGAAAGAACAGAAGAAGAGATATAGGAATAGAAGAAAGGTACAGGAGATATAGGAGAGCAATAGGACAGGGGACGGAAGGCACTCTAGTGCACTTGTACTCGCCCCTTACTGACCTCTTAGGAATCTGGATAGGTCAACCGTAGATAATCTAAGGGTAAAGTGTTGGGGGATTGGGGATGATACTATGGAGTCCGGTAATGAGTTCCACGCTTCGACAACTCGGTTACTGAAGTCATATTTTTTACAGTCAAGTTTGGAGCGGTTAATATTAAGTTTAAATCTGTTGTGTGCTCTTGTGTTGTTGTGGTTGAAGCTAAAGTAGCCGCCGACAGGCAGGATGTTGCAGCATATGATCTTGTGGGCAATACTTAGATCTTGTTTAAGGCGTCTTAGTTCTAAACTTTCTAGGCCCAGGATTGAAAGTCTAGTCTCATAGGGTATTCTATTTAGAGTGGAGGAGTGAAGGGCTCTTCTGGTGAAGTATCTTTGGACATTTATGAATAAGATGTAGAGTTTACACCCTTGAACTGATGTATTGCATAAATACGGTTAGATTTCCAGATTCTGCAGTGACAGATCATCATTGTAAGAGTTTCTTTCCCATCTTCCTAAAAAAGAACGAAACAAACTTATCAATGGGAAGCCGAGCCATGGCCTTGCATCTTCTACAACTAAGCTCCTGCGACTGTGTTTCTGTTTCTTGAAAGTGATTTATTGTCACACTCAGAGTGAATCCCAAATCAGTTTTGTTTTGTTTTCATTTTCTTCTCCTTCTTCCTGTGCATGTTTTTAACAGTTTATTATTTTTCTGGTGCATTTTATGTATCCTTTGGAGATACTGTAATATTGGAAACAATATAGTACACTGAATATTAAGAAGAAACAGCCCCTGACAATCATTGTTGACATTTTAAGTATGTTCCTCAAAGCTGTTGGAAGAGAGAGTGACCTAGTTGCCTAGATCACACTTCTCAAATAGCTCTTATTATTTCCCCCTTAAAAGCCATAGTCAGTATAACCATGAATACAGATCTTCCAAGATAGTTGTACACCCAAATTAATTTTTCATCATTTAGTTTTATGTAACTCTTTGCTGGCAATTAATGGATGTCTGCTAGCTGCTACCCAGAACAACAGTAATAGGAAGCAGACTTGCCTATACTTAGAAAAATTATCCAAGATCAGACTAACCACAACTTATATTTTCAGAATAGAAGTTAAAATGTAGCTTACTAAGAAAGCCATAAGAAGGGGGTGTAGTATAAGTTAGAACCAGGGCAGGGGTGAGTTCTATCTACCTTCCCTACCGGTTCACATTGTGATGTTGCCATATATAAAATGATGAAGGCACAGGTGTCCAAACTAGCGGTCAGGGTTTTTCAGTGATAAACCAAATAAATTGTCCTTCTTCCTACCCGTAGAATCACAGCAGGATGTAAAATGATTTAATTTCATTGTACGAGGTGCAATTACAATAAAGGACACTTAAGAGATTTGGGTAGTTTGCTTGTTGAAATTGCCTAGTTTATCTTTTTGGCTATCTGTGTTCAAATTTAAAGTAATTGGAAGTCATCTTAGAGCTCTTTTTAATGCTAATGCGAGTCTACGGAGAGGGACGGCATACAAATCCAATAAATAAATTTGAGCAAAATAGATTTACACAGTGATGGGCTGCAACTGGTTTAACACCCTGTTCTGTGGTCATGCCTAACGCACTTGCGCATAATATTCAAAATACGGCAATTTGAAGTTCAGTTGCTTATCTTCTAAGGCCGTCCCTGTAAGTAGAACAGCGGAGGCGCAGTAATCAGCTGTGCTGCGTGAATTAGCTGAGCCAGAAAGAAGAAAATATAGGGCAGGAGTAGATGGGCGGAGCCAGCTGATCCTCAGAACTTCCAGTTCATCTTTAACCAATCCAAAGCAGCAGCCCACCACTGGGCCTTACAGAAGCATTAACTTGAGTATTATTAGAGCCTTACACATTTGTTCAAGCCAGTCAGTCTTGACTAAGAAAGCTTTCAATTGCTTGGAATAAGTTCCATTCATGCAATTTTAAGTAAGATGTGTAATTTGGTTCCTTTCTGGCATCCTTGATGTTAAAATACATTAGGGTCAGGAAGGGTCAGGGTGAGAGATTCCAAGCTATTAAAAGGCTCTGACAAAAGCTCTTTTCTTTGAAGACTTGCAAAGGCATCCACTTGGCTTTTCAGGTTTACCACTTGCATCGTACGTCATTCCCTCCAGATCATTTTAAGGCTTGGATTTCTAAGAAATTATGAGTTATGGTAAAGTTTCAGCCACAGACTTCGTATGCTGAACCTTGCACTCTGAAATATTCCTCAAATAAAGTGATTGATGTCTGTGGCAGACTGCAAAATGACGCTAAACCTTAATAAAAAATTAATGCATTCTTTTTAAATTTCAGGCAAGAAGAAAAACCCAGGTTTGAAAATTCCTAAAGAAGCATTTGAACAACCACAGACAAGCTCAACGTATGTATATTTTAATATTGTTATGATGGGGTGGGTAGGGGACATGGAGAGGGGGCTGGAGCACTTCAATCCCCTCTTCATTCCATTTCTTGTCCCAGGGAGTCAACATTGTCCAAAGATAATTTTTGTGGTCATAGATTTATGGAATGTCTTTACCTTCACACCAAAGTGGTACCTATTATTCGACTCACATTTGCATGCTTTTGAACTGCTAGGTGGGCTGTCAGTTTTCCAGCTGATAAGCTCAGCATCTTTAAACGCTTGAGCCATCACACCCTTGCACTCCTATAGAGATAGTATTGTGATTGAAAGAATAAATAATTTCTCTAAATTATGAATTCCTCAAAATACATTTTACTCACCACAAAAGATACACGTTACATTTGGCCTTCATTTCTTATATACTGCTGAAGATAGGGTTCATTATGACTCCTTTCTGCTAACATTCTTTTATTTTAATTGTGTGCCTAGGGAGATATACTGTAAATCTTCAATTTTGCTCATTTAATCTGATTTGATGAATTGCTCAGGCAAGTAGACTTACCTGGAAAATATCTTATTTATCTTGCATTATATATGGCAGAAATAGCTCCAAGTAACCTGGGCACTGATGAACTTTATCATAAACATAGAAACATAGAAACATAGAAATATAGAAGACTGACGGCAGAAAAAGACCTCATGGTCCATCTAGTCTGCCCTTTTACTATTTCCTGTATTTTATCTTACAATGGATATATGTTTATCCCAGGCATGTTTAAATTCGGTTACTGTGGATTTACCAACCACGTCTGCTGGAAGTTTGTTCCAAGGATCTACTACTCTTTCAGTAAAATAATATTTTCTCATGTTGCCTTTGATCTTTCCCCCAACTAACTTCAGATTGTGTCCCCTTGTTCTTGTGTTCACTTTCCTGTTAAAAACACTTCCCTCCTGAACCCTATTTAACCCTTTAACATGTTTAAATGTTACGATCATGTCCCCCCTTTTCCTTCTGTCTTCCAGACTATACAGATTGAGTTCATTAAGTCTTTCCTGATACATTTTATACTTAAGACCTTCCACCATTCTTGTAGCCCATCTTTGGACCCGTTCAATTTTGTCAATATCTTTTTGTAGGTGAGGTCTCCAGAACTGAACACAGTACTCCAAATGTGGTCTCACCAGCGCTCTATATAAGGGGATCACAATCTCCCTCTTCCTGCTTGTTATACCTCTAGCTATGCAGCCAAGCATCCTACTTGCCTTTCCTACCGCCCGACCACACTGCTCACCCATTTTGAGACTGTCAGAAATCACTACCCCAAAATCCTTCTCTTCTGAAGTTTTTGCTAACACAGAACTGCCAATGCAATACTCAGATTTAGGATTCCTTTTCCCCAAGTGCATTATTTTACATTTGGAAACATTAAACTGCAGTTTCCATTGCTTTGACCATTTATCTAGTAACGCTAAATCATTTACAGTATAGGATTGCTCACAATCAGTTTTTACATCAAACCACAAACATAGATGGTCACTGCAACCTAAATTTTCTCCCATCTTGACCTCTGAAACCCGATTCCCATTTGTAAAAACTAAATCTAGAATATTCTCCCCTCTAGTTGGTGTCTTAACTAGCTGTGCCATAGCTGCTCCTGTAAAGGCCTCTACTATATTCTTACTTTTGCATGTAAGGGCACTGGGGATATTCCAGTCAACATCAGGCATGTTGAAATCACCCATAACCACAATATCTCCCTTTACTGCCATTAGGGTAATCTCATCCACCATCTTGTTGTCATGTTCCTCAGATTGCCCTGGAGGCCTATAGATCACCCCAATTCTAATGACAGAACCGTCTTTATTTTGCATGCAAATCCAGAGGGTCTCCAGATCTTTACATGTATTTTGAATTAGTATTGTTTTTAGACTTTCTTTAACATAAATGGCTACTCCACCTCCCCTTCTCTCTATTCTATCCTTCCTATACAGTGTATATCCTGGTATGGATATTTCCCATTCATTAGAATCCTTAAACCATGTCTCAGTTATGGCAACCAGATCCAAATTATCTCTAGATATTATGGCCATTAACTCACAGAGCTTGTTGCTCAAGCTTCGAGCATTCGTGTACATTACCCGAAGAACATTATTTTCATTATTAGTTTGCCCCTTATCATCAACAACTACATCTATTTTATTTACAGCTCCCTTTTCATAAGCTTCCAGAAACTGATTTATCCTCATTGGTCGGGGACAGAAATCCTCCACATCTGGTACATCTCTGTCCCCTTTACCTAGTTTAAATGCCTGTCCAAAAAAGTTCTGAATTCCTCACCAAGCACCTGGGTACCTCTGTATGATGGATGCAAACCATCCCTCTTAAACAACTCCCTATTAGACCACCTACTGACATCATGACTTACATAACCAAAACCTTCAGCTTTACACCACTGCCTTAACCACACATTAAACTCTCTGATACAACTTGTTTTACCCTCCTGGCCACAAACCGGTAACACCTCTGAGAAAGTCACTGAATCAGTTATTTTACCCAGCTCCACACTTAGACATTGAAAATCTCTTTTTACTACATTAACATTTCTCTGGGACAAATCGTTTGTGCCAAGATGCACCACCACATCAACTTTATTACCTTTACTCACAGCCTTGACAATGTTTGTAATCCGCCTCCTGTCCCTGTGGGCAGTGGCTCCTGGAAGACACCTCATCACCTTCACCACATCCTTCCTCTGTCCCAAATCAACACCTCTGACAATCGAGTCACCCACAAGAACATGTGTCCTCTCCTTATTTCTACTAACTGGACTTGGTTTGGTGACACTATGCTCCTCATTTACAACAACTTCTCCTTTGAACATCCCCTCATTCTCCGCCTGAGGGGCCTTGCTAATATCTACAACATCCTTACTATTTAAATCCGCAAGAACATTATAGGAATTGGATACAGAGAGACCAAAATTGTTATGTTTTTGTTCAACTGCACGTAATCTTCCTGAACCAACAGTTGTCCAAACAGCCCTCCTCCTCGGGGGGCACTGTGGAAGTGGAGGCTGCACACATGGCTGCATTACAGCACGTGGCTGGGACAATCTTTCCACTTCTGCCTGCAAGCTACAAACTAAGGACTGCAATCTAGAGATCTCGCCATCTAACCTAGATGTCCTAATGCAAAGAGGGCAGTACCCCAAGTTCCACAAGGTACTACGGAACACAACAGCCAAACAAGTGTTACACTGCACCAAGCCAATCATCTTAACAATGTATTGAAATACAGGTACTTAGCAAGAAAATGAACCCCTATTGCTACCAAACTTTGCTGATTTTGGTTTATAGTTATATAATTCGCACTCCGCCAGGCGCGCGGGCCACTATTTTTCTCTCCTCTTCCTCTGTGTTCTGAAAGTGCAGTTTAAAATGGTTTTTCTCACTCTTTTATACTTCCCAGTCTAGTCCCCTCCTCCCTGAATTCAAAAACACAATCAGCCAATAGAATTTCCCCTTACAGCCAGTTATATCCTCTCCCCCTTGAATTCAGAAATACAAACTGTAAAAGAGCACTATTTTTCTCTCCTCTTCCTCTGTGTTCTGAAAGTGCAGTTTAAAATGGTTTTTCTCACTCTTTTATACTTCCCAGTCTAGTCCCCTCCTCCCTGAATTCAAAAACACAATCAGCCAATAGAATTTCCCCTTACAGCCAGTTATATCCTCTCCCCCTTGAATTCAGAAATACAAACTGTAAAAGAGCACTATTTTTCTCTCCTCTTCCTCTGTGTTCTGAAACCCCTTCTCTTACAAACAAACCACAATGTTTCTTTTTAAAATGACTCTTGCTTACGTCAACTACAGCTTAACACAGAAAAATCAAATGATGTTAACAAATGAAGGGAATATATGTGTCCCAGGATAATGAGGCAGGATACAACCTGGATTGATCACCAGGACCATTGACTTTCAGATCAGACTGCAAGCGGTCAAACAAGGAGACCCGAGCTCGTTGGTAAACTCATACGGCAATGAACAAGGACACACATTCAACTTTTCAGAAACCAAGATTGTTGGACAAGTAGGCACAAAAACAGCTGGGGGAGTGATTGAAGCCTGGGAAACCCTAACACCCCCCCAACCCAAGTCAATAGGAGTACTGATTTACCACCAGCCTATCAAGTAGAAGGCAAGGGCTGGGCTGTACAAGCAAACAACAGCTAATGACTTAAAAGCCAGCCATCAACACACCCCAATCAACATCTAAAAAGCCACTTACAATAGGCACTATAAATACCACACACAGCACAGACTCTGCTAGAGAGAAATTCCCTGAAGATGGGTTCTAGTATAAGTCTGAAAGCTTACAAAACTTATGAACTTTCTGGTCCAACCCAAATTGGATTCTGCAGAAGATGTTAAACAGAATTCCTCAACTTAATCCAAAGTCCATGTGCGTATGAATTTTCAACTTCTGATATCAACAGAAACTTGCTTACTGTATTTCAAATTTCAAATAAGTATTTCCTTTTCTTAAATTGTTCATTTTAAAAAAAGCTTTTAAATAACTCAGAACTCCTTAATGGCAGTACAGTACAAAATATACATTTGCTGTCTGTTTTAAATGGCTTGCCTCATATAACATTGAATAGTTTTTAGAACTTCCATGAATATGTCAGAGCTAAATTTTGATATTGGGGTAAATATGAAACAGCTATCAATCATCATTACTCCCTATCCAGTTCCCAATCAGCAGCAGTTCATAATGCAAAGTGAGAAAATATTGTCATTACAACATGCAATGAATTCCAGCAGATATTCCACAGAACTGGAGTGGACGAGATTTAAGACATTGCCAGTGACATTGTAATAAATGCACACATATATACATATACTGTATATATACTTATACATATACCGTATTTTTCAGAGTATAAGACGCACCTTAGTTTTTGGGGAGGAAAGCAGGGAAAAGAATCTGTTTACATCTGGCTAGTCTGGCCATTATTTTATCCCCTGGTTAAGAGCTTAATTTTTTTTTTTAATTCTGAGACAGTAACAATGAAAGAGCTTGAAAGCCAGTAAGAGCTGGGAACATCATTGGCACCTGGAAAGAAACAGTCTCAGCAAGTAGAGCAATGGAAAAAACCCTGCAAAGACTTAGGGCTTGGAAAACATTTTTCTTTGCCCCCCACCACTATTTATAAAGAAAAAACGGCAGTTGCAAACAAACCATACTCAAAGCAACATGAAGCCAATAATTTCAGCCTGATGATGGCGAATGTGATTTCACCGAAATGTCGCAAAGACACTCAAAATATTACATGGAAAAAACGCGAACTCACAACTATCTACATACAGTGGTACCTCTACCCAAGAAGGCCTCTACTTACGAACTTTTCTAGATAAGAACCAGGTGTTCAATATTTTTTTGCCTCTTGTCAAGAATCGTTTTCCACTTACAAACCCGAGCCTCCGAAACTGTAACCAGAAAAGGTAGGGAGAAACCTCTGTAGGACCTCTCTAGGAATTTCCTGGGAGGAAACAGGGCCTCCGCCCTCCCTATGGTTTCCCCAATTGCACACATTATTAGCTTTTACATTGATTCCTATGGGGAAAATTGCTTCTTCTTACAAACTTTTCTACTTAAGAACCTGGTCACGGAACGAATTAAGTTTGTAAGTAGAGGTACCACTGTATGAAAATCTATGAAAACATATATACTGTGTATGTATGCATGTATGTATGTATGTGTATGTATATGTACACACACACATACACACAGAGAAGCCTGTGCCAATAGTCTTTATGTGTTAGGATAATAGGTTAGCATTAATGAGCAGAGAAGGTTAAAAACCCTCTCCCAGACTCCTGATTTATTAATGTTGTTGATGATTTTACTTAGTGACCTGCAAGACATGTTGATCATAGTACAGAAAACTAGGGCAGTGAGTGTTAGTGTCTGGTCAAAAAAGGACACTGTCACTGCACTTTGAAGAAACACAAACTTTGAAAAAAACAATAGACGGTTAGGGGCTATCATAACGCAAAAGGCAAGAGGCAAGACAATAGAGACAGCAGTAGAGTCTTGTGATGGGCTACATCAAATAACCAGAAATGTAACATGAACACTGGAACAATGCAACTATACATATGACACCTTATTTACAGTGGAAGCCCCTTTAAATCTGTATCTTTATCAAATAATTATTTTTACATAGTCTTCATAAATAATCTTGTCCACCTCAATTTATCTGTTGATCATTCTACAGTAGCTTTAAACCTTCCCCACTTTCAAACTTCTTCCCTACCACAGGCTTATTTAATGTCTGCTGGTGAGACAGCCACACCTGACATTTGTCAGTGATACAGGTATGGCCAACTGAAAGCTAAAGAAAGGGGAAGAGAAATAGTTCTGCTCTAGGAAATTGGTCACAAGAGAACATTCAGCCTTAAGAAGTCCTTCTATTGATTGCTAGAGGAGTATCAAGTTCTTGGTGGAGACTGTACTTCTGATGGTATTCTGGATGCCTTGTTATCAATTGAAAGAAGAGAGAAGCACGGTGAAAAAAAGCAGATACTGTATGAAGTCTTGGAAACTGCATCCAAAGGAACTTATAAACTAAAACAGACCTCCTTTTTGAAAGAAAATATAGCAGACACAGTCAAAAGCCAAGTGGGGGAAAAAAGGTTGTTATCCTAGCTGACTGCCAAATTAGAAAGAAAGGACAGCTTGACACAATTCAGTAAAATAAGTCTCTGTTTTATCTAACAAATTTGCCAAGGTATCTCAAGTAATCATTAATCCAGCAAATGTCGAGACTCCAAGTCACTCTCCATGACCCTGCACGCTAGGCAAACATTATCTTTTTCCTGGAAGCAGTGGAAAGGATATTAAGGGCTTTCCAGGCCCCATCAGACTTTGAAGCTAATAATACAAACCCAGAAAACAAGAGACAAGGCAGCAAAGACAACTGGGGTTTCCTCCTAGTGATTGTTGCAAATCAAGGTTTTGCCCTCAGGTCTTCTAGGTTGCAAGTTTCTTCTAGGAAGTCCTCTACCAGAATCCCAGCCCAGTTGTCCTGTAGGCTTTTCTCCATTTTGATAACTTAATTAATTTTAAATAGGCACAAACGTTTATAACTACAGAAATGAAAAAAGAGAAGGATGTTTTTATTCTACCCACCCCTTTCCTTCCATAATTACAATGGCCCTTGAGTCATTTGTTGAATGCTGCATTTGTTGCATCTTGAATTTGTCTCATCAAGGCTTTTAAAGAATGGGAAAATCGTCAAAATAATATTCTGAAGAAATACTATTCAAAAGATGGTCTATGAAAAGGGACCAAATTTTTAACCACCAAGAAGAATTGCATAAGTTAATTTACCTGTAATATAAAGAATGGAAGAAATCAATTAAATCAGTGTTTAACACTTAAGATACTTTTTTAGGCTTAAAATATATATTTACCATATTTTTTAGACTATAAAATGCTCCAGACTCTAAGACATACCTAGCTTTTGGGGAGGAAAACAAGAAAAAAATAATCTGCCTCTACTTCCCAACAGTTTGCTCCCTTACAGCAAAAAGCCTGGTCAGGTTCAACATAACCTGATTTAGCTCAAGCAGCTAGATCTGCCTCCTGCAGTATCGCCAATCAAGTGTTCCAGACTGGGGGGATAAATTGCTGAGAAGTAGGGACTTTTGCAACATTAGCTGTGTAAGACGCACAGACATTTCCACCCACTTTTGGCGGGGGGGGGGGGGCAGGGCAGGAGTGTCGTATACACTAGTATGTTTGTAAACTATACTTTGGGAGTCCTTTGAATAATATAGTTACTGCCTTTTTATAGTTGTTGCTGCTGCTTTTTTAAAAAAAGTTCTTAACATTAAAAATGTTTTATTGATCATTATACATATATTAATTTAAAATATTTTTAAAACTTGAAATAGAGATAAAATTTATTGGGATAACTAATCACTGGAAGCCCCTAAATGTAGATTCATATTTGAAAAAGTACTTGATAGGAAATTCACATACACAAGTAAAGAGCAGCATTTTCCAAGTACAGTGGTACCTCAAGATACGAACCCCTCGTCTTACGAACAACTCAAGATACGAACCCGGGCTTCAGAAAAAATTTGCCTCTTCCTACGAACTTTTTTCGTGATACGAACGCCAAACCCGAACTTCCGGGTTTGGCGTTCCGAGGCTGCTGGGAAGCCCCCCAGCCCGGCTGTCACCTTTTAAAACAGCCGCGCGGCTTTCCAGCAGCCTCCGAACGCCAAACACGGAAGTTTGGGTTTGGCGTTTGGCTTCGGGAGACGGCTGGGAAGCCGCGCGGCTGTTTTAAAAGGTCACAGCCGGGCTGGGGGGCTTCCCAGCAACCCCCCCAGCCCAGCTGTGACCTTTTAAAACAGCCGCGCGGCTTCCCAGCCGTCTCCCGAAGCCGAACGCCAAACCCAAACTTCCGCGTTTGGCGTTCGGAGGCTGCTGGAAAGCCCCCCAGCCCGGCTGTCACCTTTTAAAACAGCCGCGCAGCTTTCCAGCAGCCTCCGAACACCAAACACGGAAGTTTGGGTTTGGCGTTTGGCTTCGGGAGACGGCTGGGAAGCCGCGCGGCTGTTTTAAAAGGTCACAGCCGGGCTGGGGGGCTTCCCAGCAACCCCCCCCCCCCAGCCCGGCTGTCACCTTTTAAAACAGCCGTGCGGCTTTCCAGCAGCCTCCGAACGCCAAACGCAGAAATTTGGGTTTGGCGTTCGGCTTCGGGAGACGGCTGGGAAGCCTCATGGCTGTTTTAAAAGGTCACAGCCGGGCGGCAGCGGTTTTTTTGCGGGGTTTTTTTTGGGTTGCACGGATTAATTGACTTTACATTGTTTCCTATGGGAAACAATGTTTCGTCTTACGAACCTTTCGTCTTACGAACCTCCCCCTGGAACCAATTAGGTTCGTAAGACAAGGTATGACTGTATACAATTTAAAAATGTATTAATTTCCAAACTCTCTTAATATATACAGTATATATATTTTAAAAAATGGTCCATCAGCCTTTGTTCTCTGAGTAGATTAATGCATTTTTCTATACAGGTATTCATAGGTGTGGATCTAAGCATGAATCAGATTATTTTCTGATTTTACTTTTCTTAATTTCACAGACCACCTAGAGATTTGGATTCCAAAGCTTGCATTAATATTGGAGACAAGGTATGGTGAAGATAAAATATGTTGGGCAGGTCTGCTTGTGTGCTTGTTGGGAGAACTAAGATGGAAATTAATAAAGAAGTGAATAGGAATGAATACAGTAGTCCTATAAATGTGTGTGTGTGTGTCTTTCTCTGTATGTAATTTTATTTCTCAGTCTTGTATTTACGTTTTTATTTATTATATCCTTAGCTGTTTAACCCAGTATTCAAAAAGCTTTTAACGTTTTTAAATGACGTGGGGTATTTTTACAGGCATTAAATTAACTTTCCTTTAAAGAGCATCAATATAGGTGGACACTCATTAAGCAACCATTCATGGTTATAATGGTGATGATTATGAGGGACTTAAAGATGGTCCTCAGAGCTCTGGCTTTGCCAGTGTCACCATGGCAACATGAGGGCCAGTTCCCACCTTGCAATTATGACATTACAGCATGCCATGATCAAATTACGGTGTTTTCCGTTTTCTGATGGCTTCTTAGAAGCAAAATCAATGGGAAAGCCTTTGGGAAATCAAAAGTTGTTCCTGTTCCTACTGCTTTTTCACCCACCTGTACTCTGCAATGCCTACCTGGACCTTGGCTGTGACACTTCCCCCCCGCCGCCCCTTGCAGCAACCACACATTTGCCCATAATCCAGAGTGCTTGTCCACAACCCATCTCCTCCTGCATCTCTCACCTGTGGTGAAATCTAGCGCTGAATTACATCTGAAGTGATCTGAGAATGGAAGAGGGATAAAAATGAACTACTATTCTTTTGGGTTCCAGAGAGAGAATATCTCTTGTACAAATCACTTGTCTAATCTAGTGAAATGAGAAAAAAAGTATGCAAAAGATCAGGCACTATTTATTTTATGTGTGAAAATCACATGTTTAATTACTTACCTTTAGGGAACACAACGTCCAAGAAAATGGATTGCTAAACAGCTCACCTGCTTTGGCTGAATTGGAATGAAGATCTGCCTTTTAACTTCTGTTTTGTTTTCCTGACTTTATTTCTTCATAGAACTTTGAAGTTAAAGCTGATGACCTGGAGCCAATATCAGAACTAGGACGTGGTGCATATGGGGTGGTAGAGATGATGCGACATATGCCCAGCGGGCAAATAATGGCAGTGAAGGTAGAGTAAGATTCTCTCCTAGTGTGCATTAACTATCCAAATTCACCCCTGCTGTTCTTCAGGATTTTGAAACAGCAAAGTGGATCAGATCAGGCCAAAGTGTAATGGTGAAATTTCATTTAGTTTTGAAAGTTCCAAATGGCTCATTTGCATGTTGTTGAATCATAAGTTGTGTAGTTCTACACACATGCAGTCATTCATAAATTTTGATTTAGTATCTGCTTATGTTCCATAAGTCCTGCTTCCATTTTTAAATTCAAACATTCCGTTATATTTTTTCTCTTTTTTGTGATACACAGGAAAGGGCTTTAGAAATTATTTGTGGTTCTTTTCCTTACCAACTGACATCTAACTATTACTGTGTCGGCTTTTTTCTAAGTATTTGGCTGCTTAAATTGGAAACAGATTTTTTATTTACCATAGCTCAAAGGAGTTTAATAATAATAATAATAATAATAATAATAATAATAATAATAATAATAATAAAAAATTAGTAGTAGTAGCAAGAGTAGTAGTATTGCTTGGAATGAGTGGAATTTCTCTATGCAAATATTCTTTTTAAAAATGAGAAGGAATTGTGTGTGTATGTGTGTACAGGTAGTCCGTGCTTAACAATGGTAATTGGGACTGGAATTTCTATTGTTAAGCAATATGGTAATAAAATACATAACATCACATGTAATCACCAGGACTACTCGGATTATCATAGTAGAGCTAACAGTCACTTAGGTTAACTATTGAAATTCCGTCCCCAATTAGGGTTGTTAAGAAGTACTAATTGTAAAGTTTTAAATATTTCTTTCCCTCTCCCTCCCTCTCTCTTCCCCACCCACCCACACCCACTTAAGGACAGGCTGCGGAGGGAGAAAGCATGTTATTTGAAAAAAACAAAAATTGTGACTTATACCTTAGAACTTCTAGTTAGTTCACATCTTTGTAATATGTCTTTAGATATTTAGAATTATGTATATTTAGAATTATGTATTTAAAGCCTCACCTTCAATAATGCTCAGAATTTACTATAAATATTATAACCCTTGAATATCATTACAGTTAAGCATCAATGTGTTTTTGTTTTAATATGAATTCATGGTAGGTAATCACCCATACAGATCATATCATTAGGTAATTTCATTCCGTGCAGAAATGATGATTATGTTCCTATCAAGTATTAACAAACTACATTTCATAAAAGCTCATAAAATGTATGATTTTTTTGTAACTGATTCCTTTATTAATAAAGTTGTCAATGGATGATCCAAATTAACATTTTGGGATTGATTGTCATCTGAATAAAGATAAGCAATATTTTAAATGTGAAAATTTAAAAGGGAAAGAGTAAGAAACATTGTGTCCTCTTTCCACTTAATTAAAACACTTGGAAAAAAAAATTCCCTGAATATATTGATGGCAGATTCTGCTGAAACTGATTAGCATACAAAATATAATTGATTATGACAAAAACTTCCCTTCCAAAACTGTGAGAATGGTAAAGTATGCCTTTGGGGAACAGACTCGAGCTTGTTTTTAAGCAATTACAATAACATGAAATATAAATTTTCTATGGAGTGCCAGACTGCCTATCAATTATATTAGTCACAGATTCCAGCTGTTTTGACAGCTACCAGCCTGATACAAATATATTACTGAATCCAAGTTACTGCTAAACCATAGTGCAAAACCCTTAATAAAGCTGGTGCTTTTTCTGTGGTCCCTCTTCACCAGGGGTGGGTTCTAACTTACTGCCCTGCTGGTTTTCTTCCTCCCACACCGTGTGGCCACGTCTCATGTGCTTGTGCGTGCATGCGCAGTAACAAAAAGTCCCCTTCCCAAAAGCTGAAAACAAGATGGCGACCACAAGCAGTGCCCGAAACCTGGCTTCTGCACATGCTCAGAAGAAAAATAAAATAATAAAATAAAATAAAAAAAAGTTAAAAAAAGAAGAAAAAAAAAGATGGCGCCCATGGACTGGCACTGACTGAACTGATTTCGTGATGTCATTGTGATGTCAGCAGTGGATCGATACGGCTTCAAGCGAAGCGGGAGGAACCCACCTCTGCTCTTCAGTCAGTGCTCTGCCCTTGTTGCTTTGTTAATAATAGACATCCCAAGAAAACAAAAGTAAATAATCGGGGAAAAGACAGGAAAACACTTCTGTAATAACGATCATCGCTTGCCCTTCTATAGCACCTCATCTCCGAGGATCTCACACAAATTATGCCTGTGAGGTAAATGTCATCACCCCCATTTCACAAAGGCATAAAGAGGTTTTTAAAAAGCTTCATATTGGAGTGTCCATTATGGGGCATTTGTAGCCTAAGCTTATGTTTATCCACTCAATAGTAAATTATCCTGGATTTCAAAGAAGTTACTCTCCACCAGCACCAGTATTGGGTAAGTATGCTAAGGACTGCAGCCTTCTTGTTTAATCCCAGAAAAGCACTGAGTTTTCTCAAAGGATGCTGGGATTCAGGGGATTAAAAACACCCAAGCCACAACATTGGCTGGCTTGAACGTTTGTAGCTGCCATCTTTAAACTAACCTAATTTGAAGGCTTCCAGCTTCTGAGGGTGGGTCAGCAGGCATTTGTTCTTCCTTGTCCTGCAGTAAAAGGGATGAGCCACTAGAAAAATAACTGGTTAAATTTGCTTGATAAAATAAACCAAACTCCTAGGTCTACCAATCTAATACTACTGCTGTGAAAACAGCATTGGCTGCCAATTAATTTTGCGGTGTGATTCAAAAAGTAGTTATTTTCTTTAAGCACCCAATGGGCTGATGGCCCGGACATGTCTGTAACCCTCTCTTTGGTTGATTTTGTTCATCCAGTAAGATCAGGAAAGAGAAGGTTTGCATCTGGTAAGACCTCTTTGTGGGAATGTCATCATTTTGACAGCCAGGTTGTTGTCTGTTGTTGTCTGTTGCCCTACATAGCATCGGACCACAGAGTTGGCCTTCTCCAGGTCCTGTCAACAAAACAATGCTGTCTGATGGGACCCAGGGGAAGAGCCTTCTCTGTGGCGGCCCCGGCCCTCGAGTCAACTCTCCCCGGAGAGTCGAACTGCCCCTACCCACCTCGCCTTCCGCAAAATGTTGAAGACTCACCTTTGCTGCCAGGCGTGGGGGGATTAATCTCCCCTCTTTTTTTGCTGACCTTTATTATGGTTATGTTCAGTCAGCCTGAGTGTGTATGATTGTGTAGTAGATAAGGTTTTTTATAACAATGTATTTTAAATTAGTTTTTTAATTTTTTAACATTAGATTTGTATTTATATTGTATTGCTGTTATGTTGTGAGCTGCCCCGAGTCTTCGGAGAGGGGCGGCATACAAATCTAATAAACTGTTGTTGTTGTTGATGTTGTTATTATTATTATTATCATTATTATTATTATCATTATTATTATTATTATTAAGTATCCATGATTAAGAATAGGAAGAGTGAACATGTAAACCGGCTCTATTTTCCAGCGAATCCGAGCAACAGTGAATAGCCAGGAACAGAAGAGGCTACTGATGGACTTGGACATTTCTATGAGAACTGTAGACTGTCATTTCACTGTCACGTTCTACGGTGCACTATTTCGAGAGGTAGGACTTAGCACTTTCTCACACTTTTATCTAGGACATAGAAAATTATACTATATTAACTGGATGGTCATTTAGCCTGGGAGTGGGTAACCTGCTGGGCTATTCCTAGTTTAGTCCTTCATTTGGCAAGTGATTGGATCTGAAAGCAAATAATGCATGGATTTCAGTTATTCAAACTCCATCTCATCCTATTATTTAATATGCCTCACGACAAACCAAAATACTTTAGTCTGTAATTGGTAAAGATTATTCAGGGGCTTGTACCTTGTGAAAAAAGACGGACTGCTTTAATAACTGGCAGAGAGCTTGCTGTGGTCAAATAAAGCCCAAAGCTCTTCTTTAAATCATTTGCAAATTGCACACAACCAGTTGTTACAGTAGGACCCCAGGAGACAATTCAGTTGATGCAAAATATCTTCAGTATATACAGAAAACACAAGAAAACCAGGCACGGACAGAAGGTTCTGAACAACAAAATTTCATTTGACCTAGAAGATGAAAAGCTCAGAGGAGAATAGTATGTCTTTTCATCCAACAATGAAAAATAGCAAAAGAGGTATTGGAAGGATGCGTAATCCCAAATCATCCCACAAAAGGAGAGTTATGGCAGATCTGCAAGACATTTGTTGGGCTGCATTAACTATGGCTGTTTTAGTGTACCAGACTACGACGCTAGACTTTTAAAATAGCAAAATCCAAACAACAATAACAAAAATGGCTAGCAGGACTTACTTTCTATATCCTTTCATCCTTTTCAGAAACAATCAAATAAAGCAGTGGTTTAAAAGGTAGACCTCTCACTGGTTGAATTTTATTGATCAAGCTGAGTTTTTAATCTGACAAGCAGCTTGTAAATGATTTATTTTCTCTTTGTACTATTATCTAATTTCTGGTGCCTTTTTCCCCACACTTCCATTGCTCATTGCTTCCATCAATCAGTGAATCTAAACAATTCACATTCCACACTACAGGAAAGGAACTTTTAGCACATTCCAGCTCCCCACAGGTCCCTAAAGATTTCTGTGTGTGGTAGGAAGCCTGATTTAAAATCTAACATAATTGGAGAAGAAATTTTTGGAGGCAATGCATACGTGTTTTGATAAGGATATGTTTTGGTGATAGAAACTGGTCAAAGTTTAACATCACTTACTTGTTTCCTCTTTCTCCAACTCCCTTTTGTCTAGGGGGATGTGTGGATTTGTATGGAATTGATGGATACCTCACTGGACAAATTCTACAAGCAAGTGATTGACAGGGGCTTAACGATTCCTGAGGATATCTTAGGGAAAATAGCTGTCTCTGTAAGTGCTCCATTTTTTAAAAATTGTAACTCTCTTCCAAAAATGATTTAACATGTAAGGGAGGGGGGGCATTGCGACCACACTGCTTAGCAACAGCAGTCCCAGTTGCTGTTATTATTAAATGGGGATTACATGTAACGTGCTTTTTAAGGGATTGTTTCTTTTAATTAGTAGATCAGATATTGAAGATAAAATTTGATTTGGGCCTTACTTTGCCTGCTTCAGGCATGAACCACTTTAGTTCAAACCCCAGGCAGAATCCTTGTACAGAAAATTGCCTGCCAGGGGTAAGATTCCGTATTTTTCAGAGTATAAGACATATTCCCCCATTCCCAAAAGAGGCTGAAAATTTGCGGGTGTCTTATACTCCAAATGTATCTTTTCTCGAAACTTTTTTTCAGCCCTAATGAGATATTAGCGATTTTCTCCACTTTTGCTTATTTTTCTCATTGCTGTTCCCTCCGATGATCAGCTGTACTTTAGAAGCTGTTTTTTTTATCCCCAATCAGGGGATTTATGCACTGAAACTGACCAGACTAAGGACACTAGCCAGATGAATACCTGGTAGGCAGAATTCTGGCCCACCTTGTTTTCCTTCCCCAAAACTAAGGTGCGTCTTATATTCCAGTGTGTTTTATACTCTGAAAAATATGATAATTGATACAAGGGCTTCTGCATTAAATACCTTGATATTCTGATACTTTTTTTAAAAAAAAAGTCTGTATATTTGGGGGCAGAGTTCCAAGGAATATGAAGGCATTTCTGTTTGTTTTGTAAAATTAAAAACCCCAAACAAACAAAAAATCTAAAAAAAGGATTGTATTTATGTTTTGCTTATTGAGGGTTGTAACACCTTTTCCAGAACACTGGGACTGAAAGTGTGTGTGTGTGTGTGTGTGTTTAACTATAGGTTGGAAGCCAGAGCTGTCAATCACAGAGCTAGATTTCCTCCTTTTCTTTCTTCATACCTCTAAGGAGAATGGAGAGAAATGTAATTGTTTGCTTTTACTGGTTTATCTGCCTGCAGTCTGCAGCTTCTTAAACTCTTGAGGCAGGAGAAAGGTACTGGGTGCAGCCTGATCTGCTTTGAGTCAGTTTGCAGACCATCTGCCTCAATTAAAACAAAAGGAAACACTGTTGAAACACTGTAAAAGCAGGTGCACAGAATTATTATAGAGCTATCTTTCCTTAAAAGTTTCCTGGAATACCTTGATGGAAGTTGTGGCAGTATTTTTGTTAATGGGGAAGAAATCATTCTCCTGAAAGGAGATTAGGACCAACTTAGGTACAATAAAAAATATCTGTTTAATCTTTTGACACTTTTCGTGTTTATGCAGGTAGTCCTTAATTTACGAACACGATTGAGCCCAAAATTTATGTCGCTAAGTGAGAAATTTTTAAAGTGCATTTTGCTCCCATTTTATGACTTTTCTTGCCATGTTTGTTAAGTGAATCACTGCAGTTGTTAAGTGAACCTGGTTTCCCCATTGACTTTGCTTGTCAGAAGATTGCAAAAGCTGGTCGCAGTTTTTTAAAATAATTTTAAGTATTGGATTTGTCTTACATTGTATTGCTATTGCTGTGAGCCGCCCCGAGTCTGCGGAGAGGGGTGGCATACAAATCTGATTAAACTTGAAACTTGAAACTTGAACTGCGACCATCATAATTATGAGTCAGTTGCAAAGCGGATGAATTTTGATCAAATGACCATGGAGATGCTGCAGCAGTCATAAGAGTGAAGAACGGTCATAAGTCAATTTTTTCACTGTCGTCGTAACTTTCAACGGTCACTAAGCAAACTGTTGTGAGTCAAGCACTAACTGTACAGCAAGGTGCATGTTATTTTATTGCGATCTTGCTCATGAGATAGGAGGATTTTTAAATTACCCTGCTGGGTAACCAAAGCACTCTTCATCTGCCATCTCTTTCTGTTCTGCAGGGAAAAAACAATCAGACAGATCCTTGCTGTAAAAATATTTGATTCATTGGGAGATGGCTGGAATTCTAATCAAAAATCCCCCCCCCCCCCCCCCCATAAAGATGTATAAAGGATGGGTACAGTCTGACTCTTGGAAAAAAGAGCTCATTATATCAACCCTTAGCTTGGCCACGCTGCTAAGGGTGTTTGGCATGAATCATGTTTTATTACGTTGGTATTAGACTGCAGGCTCAGCATTCTTCTGCTGGTTAATTACCAAGATGCCCAACCCCAGACTGTCTCTACCTGAGGTTAAGTGTTGAAAACGTGGAGGGGGTGGGGAATGAACTTGTGCCCTGAAAATAAATATTTCTGGTTCAGCAGTTGCAGCTCACTCTCTCTCTCTTGTGTGTTTCAGATTGTAAAAGCATTAGAACACCTACATAGTAAACTCTCTGTAATTCACCGAGGTAAGTAAACATGAACTTGGTGCTTCAATTCTCTCACTTATTTCTCAGCCATGAAAAGAGGGGCAAGGCTTTTTGATCAAAGATATATGTCATTTAACACACACCCCACCCCACAGCTATTTATCTCTGCCTCCCCACTCTTCCACCACTTTGCTTTCCAATGCTTCTTGGATTTTCCATTGACATTCAGCTCTGTAGAGCCATGATTTTTGTTTGTTTTAAGGAAGCAAAATCTTTCATTTAGCTACCCTGGGTCCAAAGTGAACAATAAACATTTTCACTCCGCGCCCCCCCCCTTCCCCTATGGTTATGTCACTGCAGCCCTTGGACACTGGGCAAGTAGTGCTTTTGCATAATAGTGGCTTCCTGTTTTCCTATAATTTTTGTTTCACCTAAAGTCTTTGGACAGCCAGTGGAATGCCATACTATACATATTCTAAGGCAACTACTTTGTATTATATAATTTAGAATAAGGGGTTTTCTTTTATTATTTTATTTTTGTTTTGTGTTTGTTTTGTTTTGTTTCCGCTTACTCAGTGGTGGTGTGCTACTGCAAGCTAACTCACTGCTCACCTGAGGAGTTTGATTCTGAATGGCTCAAGGTTGACTCAGCATTCCATCCTTCTGAGGTCGATAAAATGAGGAGCCAGTTTGTTGGAGGGCAATGTGCTGACTCTGCAAACTGGGTAGAGACAGGGCTGTAAAGCCCTGTGAGGCAGTATATAAGTCTAAGCGCCAGTGCTATTGTTACTCAGGTGACTCCAGGTGGCTTACAGGAGATTAAAAACACAATATAAATGAAATAACACCCCTACCCTTTCCTGGCAACAACACACACTTATACCAGCTATTCAGTGGGCTCCATCCTGCTCTGGGTTCCCCAGGCCTGCTGGCAGAACCATGTCTTTAGGGCCTTCTTGCCTTGTCTGTAGTGCTTTATCGCAGAGAGACTCGCCTAAAGATAAGGGAGACTTTATTCAGCAGCAGGAATTTGGCTGTAGACAGCAACTAAAGTCAGGCCAAATTTCTTCTGACTTAGGAGACAAACTGGTTAATGTGATTTGATCAATCAGTAATACAACTGATATGCTACTGTGACTGAAAATTCGCCTCATTGCATTTTGTAGACATCCAAGACGGAAAGATTTTCATTGAAGTAGCTTCATGAGTGGATAGTTATCAAATCAAGAGCTAGTTTTGACCTCAGAACTCTGAAATGCTCCAGTGCTTTAGTGCTAATCAGAGGTCCTGTTTGTCTGTTTTCACAATAAGGCAGCAGTGGACATTTTTCATATATTGCTTTAAGTTTGTTTATTGAATTATTAGATTTATATGCCGCCTCTCTCCGAGGGCTCCGGGTGGCTTACAACATATAAAAAAGACAATATATATTGTCTAAATGTAAAATCTAAATAATTAAAATTCAGTTACAACTAAAAAAACTAAAGAACCAATTAAAATACATACATAACCATCCAATCAATAAATACACTACATTCAACGGCTAGGAGGGAGAATCTAATAACCCCAAGCTTGGCGGCATAGGTGAGCCTTTAGACTCTTACAAAGGCGAGGACGGTGGGGGCAGTACGAATCTCCGGGGTGGGTGGGGGAGCTGATTCCAGAGGGCTGGGCCCCCCTCAGAGATGGCTCTTCCCATAGGTGCCGCCAAACAATATTGTCTAGTTGACAGGACCTGGAGAAGGCCGACTCTGTGGGACCTAACCAGTCGCTGGGATTCATGTGGCAAGAGGCATAAACGCTTGCACCTGCCATCTTTTCTCTCTGAATGGCTATAACAGATGGTGAATCCAAAATTGCTTATGTCACGTTAAGCAAACCAATGTTGCAGAGAAAGAGGCCTCAAGCATGTTCATGATGGTTATATACCACTAATAGCACTTACATACCCCTTATTTCCACCCAACAATCTGTCCTCATTTTACCGACCTTGGAAGGATAGAAGGCTGAGTCAAGCTTGAGCTGGTCAGGATTGAACTACTGGGAGTGAGCTCTGAAGTAGCTGAATTAGCCTGCATGTAGTGGCCCATCTTGATTTTATTGGTAGCCCTGACTTACCAATTGCCTTGTTTAGCTGGAAGTTACAATAATGTAAAACAATAGCACTGCAACCAATCCTTCCATTTTATTTATTTATTAAACAAATTTACATAGCCTCCCAACTCATATTCAGTGATTCCAGGTGGCATTAATTTTTTTAAAAAATTGCAATTTAATCCTCCTGTTCTCTCCCCACCCCCACCCCCCATGACAATTAACTTCAGACTCAAACAAGCCACTTGATTGGCTCCAAATCGAGTCTCCAGGCCCATTAATGATCCTTGCAGCATCATGCAATTATCATTTGCAGGCTTCACAACTGGTTTGTGACAAGCAGAGTTAATAAAGGAGCTGGAGACAAAATAGTACATCACAATCACATGATTTCTGTTTTCTTTTTTCTTAGTGACTGTGGGGGGAAGTGAATTTATAAGCCGGTCATGCGACACAACGCTTAGTGACTGATTTGCTGCCCCCAATTGTGGTTGCTAAGTGACGAGTACTTGTATTATCATATACTGCAGCTTAGTATGACATGTGACATTTGTTAGTGGATATTGGAGGGCCACTTTTAAAGTTAACTGCTCTAGTGTTTAAGAAGTTGGTTCAGGAGAGGGAGGAGATCCAAGTTCTCGTCTCTCCTCAGCCACTGAAACTTCCTAGCTGACTTTGGGCTGATCTCTTGGGCCAATCACAGGATTCTTGTGGGGAAAAGTACTGTATAAGTGAGTGTTATGAGCTCTTGAATGCAAGACAAGGTATAAATCGATGGTTATCAAATCAGTATCAACAATTGACCATGTTTCATTTTGCTCCATGGAGAGAAGAAACTTTGAAAGAAAGTATATCATCTCAGTGCTACTTTTTAGATTTTTCATCCTGATTCACACACAGCTAAAAGCCTTTGTTCTTCTGTTTGAACTTTATTAGCTGTTTCCTTAGTGTAAATTAATAGCGGAATTGTTGGTTGGAATAAACGCCCGACTACGGTCTTATGGAAAAATACATTTGTGTCTCTGTGTGTGATTTTTTTTTGCGTAGATCCTTTTATGTCAAGCCAACAAATAAACGGTGTATTGCTTTGGGTGCCCTCTGCTGGTGACAACCCATGTTAGCCTGCTTCCCTTTTCATCATAATCTACAACAGGGGTCTCCAAACGTGGGAACTTTTAACACTTGTGGACTTCAACTCCCAGAATTCTGGGAATTGAAGTGCACAAGTCTTAAAGTTGCCATGTTTGGAGACCTCTGATTTACAAGGAAAAAAAAGACTGTTTGCAAGCAATGACTTTCCGCTGTAATTTCTTTTGCAGATGTCAAGCCTTCCAATGTACTGATTAATACACAAGGACAGGTGAAAATGTGTGACTTTGGAATTAGTGGTTACCTGGTTGATTCTGTGGCTAAGACAATGGATGCTGGCTGTAAACCGTACATGGCAGTAAGTGCAGTGAATCGTGAAACCTTCAGGGCAAACTGTCACAACACTTTTTAGGCACAGTGACAGATATTTGCTTTATTTTATCAAATTTAAGAAAGTGTGTGTGCGCACACCCGTGCACACATACATGCAGTATACAGTGGTACCTCAAGATACGAGTTTAATTCGTTCCGGACCTGGGCTCTTAAGTCGAGCAGCTCTTATCTCGAACGACTTTTCCCCATAGGAATTAATGTAAATAATTTTAATTGGTTCCAGCCCTCAAAAAACTCACAAAGTTAGTCTAAATTATGCAGAAAGACATGTTTTTAATGAAGAAATGTACATGTACATATAAATGAATAATGAAGTTTCTTTCACTTAACTTGTAAACTTTCTTAAACTTTTAAATTTACATATGTTCAACTTCTCTGCCACCCAATCCTGTAGGACAGAGGTCCCCAACCCTTTTTGCACCAGGGACCGGCTTTAAGCGATCAAGAGAGGAATGGGTGAATGAATGGACGGAGGGTGGGAAGGAAGGAAGGAAAGAGGGAAGGGACAGGAACAGAGGAAGGAAGCAAGGAAACTTATGAAAGGGGAGAGTAAGAGAGGAATGAGTGAAGGGAGGGAGGGAGGGAAGAAGGTGGGAAGGAGAAAGAAAAGAAGAAATAGAGGAAGGGAAAGTAAAAGAGAGAAAGAAAAAGAGCAAGAAAGAAAGCAAGAAAGAAAGAAAGAAAGAAAGAAAGGGGGAAGGGACAGGAACAGAGGAAGGAAGCAAGGAAACTTATGAAAGGGGAGAGTAAGAGAGGAATGAGTGAAGGGAGGGAGGGAGGGAAGAAGGTGGGAAGGAGAAAGAAAAGAAGAAATAGAGGAAGGGAAGGTAAAAGAGAGAAAGAAAAAGAGCAAGAAAGAAAGCTGCAAGCACCCCCCCGAGCCCCCCAGGCCGGCTGCAACCTTTTAAAACATGCGCGCCGCTTCGCAGCTGTCTCCTGAAGCCGAACGCGGAAGTTAGCGTTTGGCTTCAGGAGACAGCTCCTTGGCGCTTGTATCTCGAATTTGGGCTTGTAAGTAGAACAAAAATATCTCTCCCCTCCCAGCTCTTATCTCGAGTTGCTCTTAAGTAGAGCAGCTCTTATGTCGGGGTTCCACTGTATACACATACTCTGTGTGTGTGTGTATTGTGAAGTCATTAAGTCATGTCCAACTCTTTGGAACTGTGTGTGTGTTTGTATGAGCGGTGTGGTGGCTTAGTGATGAAGATGCTTGTCTCCCAACTCAGAATTCAATCCCTAGTTAGTGGCAAATGTTTTTCAGGGTACAAAGAAAAGGTATTTGCTGCAAACTCCGCATAGCATCAAGAAGGATATCCAGCCAGTAAACACTGTATTCAGTTGCTCCGACTCTAACCTGAATTAAGAGTTTATAGGGTCGTATAAAAGGGAGTTTTTATATATGTGCATATGTGTTCTACATTTCTAATTATTACAAGGTTTCTTTGCATCTGAACACCATCAAATAAACAGCAGAAATATCAGAAAAGCAGAAAAAGAATAAAGGTCTAAAGATTTGGCTTGGTGAAAACTTGTTAGAATGCATTTGTGCTTGTCTTGTAAAACGAAGCAGTGTTTTAGAGTAGCTGTTTTGCTCTCAGGTGCCAGGACTGAAAAAATTGGGTCTCAGCTCAGAACCTACCATATTCTGTCAATGCCATCCAGCCATAGGATTCTTCGTTGGTTTCACATTCAAGTAAATGTTCTCAGTATCTCTCTAGGATTAGATGATGGACCCAGATAGAAGCTGCTGCAGTAAGAACACTGGAGACAAGGAGCCACATACACACGTTCACTTTAAGCAGAAACAATAATTTGATATATTATTCAAATCAGAATGAGAACCTGGACTGTGCACAGACAAGCTGACATATCCCCCCAGCCTTTCCTTTTCAGAAACAGTGAAACAGCTGGATTGGAACTCTTGACCTTTTCTTCGGAAACCCTTGAACACAGAGAGAGCAATTGCTGTGCTCCATCATGTCATAGTACTCCACGTACCTTTAAAACCAGAAAGAGTGTTTAACATTTACACTACCCCCCCCCCCCCCACTTTTTATTGTTAGACTGGTGCAGATGAGGTGTGTTAGATTCTGTCGCAGTACAATGCAATAGGTGCCTTTGGGCAGTGGAGTAGCACTTTCTCAGCCTTCATGATGGGAATGTCTGGAGTTAGGTACTGTTCACAATGGGGGCTGGTAATTACAGCTTCTACTCTGGCAATTAAGGTTAACCAAAACTGTTTGAAATCTGATACTATAAAATGAAAATAAGTTACAGCATATGTGCAGCACATACTTAAATAAACTGTCTTGAACATCATAGTAAAAATCTATCTGAGAGGGTCATAGTAAAAATCTATCTGAGACTCAGACATTAAGTATAGTTCAAAGCGGAACAAGTACAGTATATCCAAATAATGTTGATTTTTTAAAAAAATTTACGAGCAAACTTGGAGATTCCCATTATTCTTTGGGAACAAGATAGCAAAATAATCCACCAGCTTGTCTGAGGAAACGGAAGCAGTCTGATCAGACTAGATGAAAGTGATTAAATATTGTTTTGTAAGTCTTCCAGTTTCCCTTTTCTTAATTTTTCTCCAGGTTCTTAAGAACATCCCTCCCAATACCTTAATATTAAATGCATTTCGACGTGTGATTGTTAGAACTACAGTGCCGTATAAGCATCTAGTTCATTTCTTATAGAAATACACACTCTTTCATACATTCGCCTATAGATTCTTGTGCCTTTGGCTGGAACTCTTTTCAGCTTGCATACACTGAGCCAATTGTGAATTGAGAAGAAATGAATTTGTCACTGTCTCGATTGCCTTCTATAGGTCATGCATGGGTGATCATGCCATCTTAATACTATAATAAACTTACCAGGATTACAGGCAAATCTGCAAGGATCTTCTCCATCACAATTAAGCAAAATGCATAAACCTGTCAGGGATGATGCTCTGCTGAGAAATTTACCAAGCCTGTAGGGCTTTGGAATATTAACACTGTTGTTTTGGCTGCCATCTGTTATTTCTTCCCCTTCGAAGAGTCTTTGCAAGCTGCTGCTTTTTTCTACTAGCAAAATGTGATTATTGGCTTCAGAAAGCCTGCATGCTATCCCATTAAGGAAGACAACAGCATTTTTGGTTGCCTTTTCTTTTGGAGGGGGGTGGGAGGAATGCCCTCAAACTGGAGAATGTATAGGGTGGGGGTTGTGCTACGTGTTTTGTTAAGATTGGCACCAGCTTCTCAAACCAAAAGTAAGATTCTCACACAGCTCTGTTAACCAGATTTATTGAACTGAAACTAATCCGTGTATTGTACAAGAATTTCAAGAACTGATCATACAGAATAGAATAGAATAGAATTCTTTATTAGCCAAGTGTGATTAGACACACTAGTATGATTGGACATACGGAACTCTTTTTATCTTCTGGAATTTCTTAAGAGTGGAGACTTACTCTACTTTTCCTTAGTGACCTTCCCATAAAGTGGTGAAGAGGTAGATATCTTTGGAGAAGATGGAAGACCTCCCATCTGTCTTTATCAAACAATCTTCTAAATATTTATTAGCTTGTGATGATCTTTACCTCGAGCTTTCTTCACAAAACATTTTACCCAGTCATTCTGGCAGCACACTTTCACCTTAACTGGTAAAAAAATGATGAGTTGGGGGAACGCAAGATCTTACACACTTCTTCCTGGTATCTGATAGCAATAGTACTTAGAGTTACGTACCGCTCCACAGTGCGTTACCACACTCTGTTCTGACCCAGCCTCCACAGCCCCCACTCAACAGCCTACTCATGAGGAGAAGCCCCTTTCTCCGTACTGAAGGAGCGGGTCCAGCAGTCACATGGGTTGCTCATGTCCAATCCGGTGGAACTGAGCCTAGTATTAAAAAAGCTTGCCGGATCCGCCCCTTCTCCAGAATTCGCTCAGTTCGCATATCCTGCGGTTGTATTGTGATAGCTCGTTCAACATTCTAACACCTTCCCTTCGATCCTTTTCTTCAAAAGTAGTAAGATTTGTTTTATCATTATTATTTACTTGCACCAATAGCGCCAGCCGTTTGCGGCTCGGCTTTTTTCTTTTGGAGAAGTTGTGGTTTCGTTTCCCCCCGGCGGTTTTGCCGGTTACGATTCCTGCGGCCGCTTGTGGATTCTTCTAATCCTTTGGCCTGGAGGTCCTGGTGCAAGTATTAATCTATTGAATTATTGATTATTTATTGTATACAATATATTTAAGGGCTTAAGAAATACCTCCTGCGGAGTGAGACGCCTTCTAGTCTCCTGGACTTAGTCGATCGCTTCCCCTTTAAGAAATTTACGGGGCGATTTTTTCGGCGCGAAGGCCTTCGCGCCCTTTTTAAATCTAGGCCTCTCGTGTTGGCCTCCTGCCAGCCGCGTAGGCCTCAGTCCACCGCGTGGATCCCGGAGCGGGCCTTGGGGGTCCCAGGCTAAATTCTCCACCGGCTAAGCCTCCAACCAGAGTGCCTTGGTTTACTTAATTATAAAGTTTAGGGAGGCTGGCCCCGCTGGATTTGGGGGCACGAACTCTGGGTTTGCCCAGATTGTCCTCAAGTTTCAGCAGCTTCGAGGCCTCGAAGCAGGATCCATTCCTCTTGGGAAGTCCTTGAAATTCTTCTCCTTATTATTCACTTATTGGCTCAGCCTTGTCTTCTGTTAATTGTCAGACTATGGCTACTTTTCCCAAGAGAGGCACAACTAAAGGTCCCAGAGAGGCCAGGCCTACAGGCGATGAGATTACTAGTATCCCCCAGGCCTCTTCCTCCTCTTCTCCAGGGGCCCGCCCCTCGACCAAGGTCACCAGGGCCGAGAAGAGAAGGGACCTAGCCCTACAAAAAATCCATGACAAATCAGCAAAACGTTTGAAAGTGCAGGCCCAAGTAATCAGTAGTCAAGACCCACCAGAGGCTTCTAGTCTTCCTCCTTCTGGGGTCCCTGTGTTATCTCTGGATGAGCCAAACCTAGACAGACCCCAACCTAACCTATGGGGCATAGGTCCAGAGGAACCAGATATTATTGAAGATTCCCCCCAGCCAGGATCCTCCCAGGCCTTTAGGGATTCTTCTGCCATTTCTGCTGATATTTCCAGCTTACCTCCTGAGTTCCAGTCTATTTTTGCTGTGTTGTCCAAAGCCATTGATGCCAAACTCTCCACCATCAATGAGCTTCCCTTACCTCTTCCTCCTTCTCGCTCCTCCCGCCCCTTGGGTTCTCCCCCAGCGGTCAGAGCTCCTATGCAGGATGATTCAGATTCCTCCCAGGATGAATATGAGGATATAGAGGATGATGAGGATGCTTTTCAAGGCTTATCAGATGATGAGGAATCCCAAATAAAGGTTCCTCCTCCAATTACTATTTTTCCTTCTCAATTATTCAAATCTCTCCTCCTCAAAGCTAGAATTTCTACGGGATTAGCGGCCCAGGAGAAACAAGCCTCCACTTCCACTGATCCCCCGGAGGAGAATTTACCTTACTTCACAGAGGAACAGGAGGATAACGAGGTAATTCCTATGCCTAAGTTGTTTAAAGATGCTTTACTCAAACAGTGGGAATTTCCAGCCTCTGGCCTTAATCCCTCCACCAAGGACAGAAAGTTGTACAAACTTTCCTCTTCCTATGAAGAGCTTCTATCCTTTCCCAAACCGGATGAACCTGTCAAGATTCTTCACTCGGCAGCGGCTGTGCCAGGCGAGGCGGAGGAAGTCCTCCGCCCAGAGGACAAGCGCATTGAGCAAATGCTCAAAAGAGGATTCACCGCTGATTCCTGGGCCACTAAAAGCTCTGCAGCGGCTTCCTTTTTCTCCAGAGCCATGCTGCTGTGGCTTCGCCAACTTCAACAGCATATTCCTCCCGATGACTTGAGAGGTCAACAAGACTTCAACAAGGTCTTTGCAGCTGCCCAGTACGTGGCTGATGCCACCTTGCAATCTACTAGATTTTCTGCTAAGTCTATTGCAGCTTCTACTACGGCAAGAAGACTCCTATGGATTCGCCCTTGGCAAGCGGGAGTTCGCCAAAAGTGGCAGTTATCCCAGGGTCCCTTAAAGCGCGACCTTCTCTTCGGTGATCTTCTGGATCCACTCCTCACGGAAACCACGGACAAGAAGAAAGTTTTGGGTCCAACCACAAAAAAGGCTACCAAAACGCAGTCCTTTCGTCGCCCAGGGCGCCAGCAAGATCAAGCGGCTTCCTACCAGAGATCTCCAGGTCAGTATTCCCCCCGCTTTCGTTCCCAAGGTAGGAACTCCAGGGGTAGAGGGTTTCGCTTCCAAAGGGGAGCTTCCTCTAACAGGGCTTCAAAAAAACCTAGATGGTAATCTTACCTCTATTCCCATAGGGGGTCGCCTAGCTCATTTCGCCTCTAATTGGCGTCTCACCTCCAAGGACCCTTGGGTCATTGACACTGTTCAAACAGGCCTTCTTTTAGAATTTATTTCTCCTCCCCCTAAACGTTTTATTTCCTGCCCTTCTCCCAGGTCATCCTCAGATTGTAACCGTATGGAGGAGGCCATTTCTCATCTATTGTCCATCAGAGCCATTCAACCGGTCCCTCCCGGTCAGAAGGGCCTAGGTTTTTACTCCATCCTATTTATGGTTCCAAAGTCCTCCGGAGGTTGGAGAGCTATTTTGGATTTAAAGAATCTAAATCTATTCATCAAATATAGGAAGTTTAAGATGCACTCCTTGTCTTCTATTTTGGCCGCCATTCACTCGGGAGATTTCATGGTCTCCTTAGACCTCACTGAGGCCTACCTTCACATTCCTATAGCCAAATGCCACAGAAAATTTTTACGTTTTTCCTTTCAAGGCAGGCATTTCCAGTATAGGGCGATGCCATTTGGCCCTTCCTCGGCCCCTCGGGTCTTTACAAAGCTCTTGGGGTCCCTGGCGGCCTATATCCGGGCGTTTCCCATCCACATTTTATGTTATCTTGATGATATTTTGATTCATGGGAACTCCCTAGAGAAAGTGAAAACAGACCTTTCTGTCACCATGTCAGTCCTTCAGGACCATGGATTTTCCATCAACTTTGATAAAAGCCACCTCCAACCTTCCACATCCATTTCTCACCTGGGATCCATTATTGATTCAGAATCCTCCCAGGTTTTTCTCTCTCCCGAGAGAAAACTCAGTATAGTGGAGTTAATTTCTAACATTTTATCTAATTCTTCAGTTTCCATAGTCACTCTATCTTCCCTTTTGGGGAAGATGGTGTCATGCATAGGCATCATTCCCTGGGCTCGCCTCCATGCTAGGGAACTCCAGTGGCTCCTGTTACCTTTTCAGAGATCAGGGCACAGCAACTCAAATCGACGCATTGTCATCCCACTGAGTGTTCGCAGATCCTTCAAGTGGTGGAAGTCTCCGGCCATGGACAGAGGATCCCCGTTCAGGTGCCCGGATCAATTTGTCATCACCACAGATGCCAGTCTATCGGGATGGGGCGCCCACGCCCAGGGGATGATAGCCCAGGGCACGTGGTCCCCGGAGGAAGCTTCCAGGCCAATCAATTGGCTAGAGTTAAGAGCCGTTTCCCTGGCTCTGAAGCATTTCTCTCCTCGCATTCCCAACCGGCACGTTCTCATTCTCACCGACAACATTGCCACGAAAAGCCATATTTGCAGACAGGGGGGCACGAGATCCAAGGCTCTCATGAGGGAGGCCCTCAAGTTGGGCCTTTGGGCGGAAAAACATCTCCAGTCGCTCCTAGCCGATCACATCTCGGGGAGTCTCAACGTCCAGGCGGATTGGCTATCCCGGGCAACGATAGACCCAGGAGAGTGGAACCTCCATCAAGACCTGTTCCATCAAATCACCCTCAGATTCGGCCTACCAATCCTGGATCTCTTCGCGACCAATGCGAACGCCCAACTCCCTCGCTTCTATGCCAGATTTCCATCCCCGGGAGCGGAAGCAATCAATGCCCTCCGGAGTCCATGGCCTCCAGGCCTACTCTACGCATTTCCTCCAATTCCAATCCTCCCGGACGTGATTCACAAGGTCCTCACCGAGAGGGCCCGAGTAATCCTAATCGCCCCTCACTGGCCCCGCCGGCCCTGGTTCGCGGATCTCCAACAGCTGTCCGTCCAGGACCCTTGGCGACTCCCCGTTTCGGGGGATATGCTGCGGCAGGGGGCCTCTTTCCATCCAGACCCGGAGTGGTTCCACCTCACCACCTGGCTGTTATCAGGAGAGATTTAGAACTGCGTGGTCATGACCCCGATTCAGTGGAGGTCATTTTAAAGGCCAGAAGGGGTTCGACCAATCGAATCTACGACCACACGTGGTCCAAGTTTCACCAGTGGTGTCTACAGGAAGGTCTCTCCCCTCTGTGCATCCCCATACACAGAATAATTTCCTTCCTTATGCAAGGCTTCCATAAAGGACTTTCCACCAGCACCCTCCGGCGTCATCTGGCAGCCATTTCATCTGTCCTAGGGGGCCCCCGCAGACAGCCTCTCCGATCCTTCCCTGAAGTTCAGGAATTCCTCAAGGGCATAGCCAACCTCAGACCTTCCAAGGTCCACAGGTACCCATCCTGGGATTTGCCACGGGTTCTCCATTCCCTCACGCAGGCACCATACGAACCCCTAAAATCGGCGTCCCTCAGGTACCTATCCTTTAAGGTAGCATTCCTGGTGGCTATTACCTCTGCCCGACGCATTTCGGAGCTGGCTGCCCTCTCAATCAGGCAGGACCTTTGTCAATTCCATCAGGACAAGGTAGTCTTGCGACTGGACCCCACCTTCTTACCCAAGGTCAGTTCCATGTTCCACAGATCTCAGGATATTGTCCTACCTTCCTTCTGCCTCCAACGAGACCATCCCTTGGCAATTAGATGGCACACCCTGGATCTCACCAGAGCGCTGAGAATCTATATCCAACGCACAGGACCCTTTCGGAGGTCAGAAGCACTTTTTGTAGCCTATCATCCCAGAGTCATGGGGGCCAAAGTGTCTTCAACAGTAATAGGCCGTTGGATCAGAGGGACTATATCTAAGGCCTATGAGTCGGCCTCCCTCTCAGTTCCAAGGAACATCACAGCGCATTCCACCAGGAGCGCAGCCACCTCGGCCGCTTGGGCGACTCAAGCCCCGTTGGAGGAGGTCTGCAAAGCAGCCACTTGGGCCTCGCCAAATTCCTTCATCAGGCACTACAAGATTGATTCTTACGCTTCAGCGGACGCTGCCTTCGGCAGAAGGGTACTCCAATCCGTTATCTCACACGATAGCAAGCTAATCCCACCCTAGGGACCATCTATTGGGTATGTCCCATGTGACTGCTGGACCCGCTCCTTCAGTACGGAGAATAGGCGTTGATTGCTTACCTGAACGCCTCTTCTCGTACGGTGAGCGGGTACAGCAGTCACTTCCCGCCCTTGTATGTGTCTTCTTTACCTTTCTATATCTTTCTTCCTCTAACAATGAGAGTTGAACACTACAGAGCTTCACAACTGAGCCTAGTCTATGGATTCGCGAATTCTGGGGAAGGGGCGGATCCGGCAAGCTTTTTTAATACTAGGCTCAGTTCCACCGGATTGGACATGAGCAACCCATGTGACTGCTGTACCCGCTCACCGTACGAGAAGAGGCGTTCAGGTAAGCAATCAACGCCTATTTTATTTAGAAAGTCAGGAATACACAGCATTCACTGACAAAGGTCCAGGTCACACATCCATAGGAGTCTCTGAATTCCCTGCAGGTAGCCTCAATTAGCACTTCAATCCCAACACAAAGAATCCCGACCAACCTGGAAATCCTGGCAAGGAATCCACCTGGGGGAATACTTCTGGAGCACAAAGGAATGACAACCACACCTTCCACACACCTTCTTATATCTCAGCCAGGGAGGGATTTGCTAACATCTCTTTTTCCTGGATGGCTGCCCCTCAGTCCTGCATTGATCTCCCCTCCGCACACACTCATCTGGGGCAGGACCCAGCTATATCTCCCCTTTGCTCAGCTCAGCCCCCAAAACAGCTGTGTCTTTGCCTGCGTTTGAGTAGATGGGTCCTACTCTGCATCTGGCTCTGAGAACTCCTGCTCCTCACAGCTTTTCATCGGCTCCGATAGTAACCCTAGCACCCCCTCCATCTCCTCTGACTCATCAGACTTGATTGCCATCTGCGCTGGCAGTCGAAGCACAACACACTCTCTGAGCAACTTACAAATGTCAGCAGATTGCCCCCAACAATCTGGGTCCTCATTTTACCAACCTCAGAAGCATGGAAGCCAGCCAATCAGGATTGAACTCTTGGCAGTGGGCAGAGTTAGTCTGCATTATGTCATTCTAACCATTGTGCCACCACAGCCTCCTTCCACCAAGAATGATGTGACAAGCTTCATTACATTGTCAAGTCAACATGTCAGTGGGCATGGCTTGGTCCTTTTGACCAGTCAGTGCCAAGGAGGCATCTTCTCTGATTTCAAGGATTCCCTCGATGAACACTGTGATGTTATGCCATTCTTTAAACTGCATTTTCCCATTGGCCCGCTGCCAGTATGGGCCAATCATAACTGCCCAAGCGTAGGAACAAATGACATCCTCCTCCCATTGTCGGCCAATTACAAATGCACCTCATGCCTATTTTTTCCCAGTTGCAATTCAAAACTACTGGTGTTTTATTTTAACCATACCCAACTTAGGCTGTTGAGAGAGGATGATCTCCATGCTTTATTCCATTTCAGTATCAGCTCCAGTTCTAACTGATTTCAGCAAGTGGCATGCCCACTACCTTCCAGCACTCAATCATTGCCCTGGAAAACCATCTTCTGTTTTGATTGGCAGGTGCTGATGGCTTGCTTTTTCTTTAATCATTTTTAGTCGATTTAATAGTGGCCTGCACCTCAATGAATTATCCTCATGATCCCTTCAACTCTTAACATCTCCCCAGTGGGCATTCTTTCAGATTTTGCCCAGTTTACCTTAACTTAATAAAGTACACCCCCTTTTGCTTTCCCAATGCCGCCCGCAGTTCTGTAGAGTTTCCCTTTGTGTTATTTTTAAAACAATTTTAAGTTGCAAAGTTACATCTTAATTTTATTTCTGTGAAGCTCAATTAGTCTTTGCTGTAAGGTTTTTGCAGATTAAAAGAACAATCTTCTCCCTATTACTTTGATTATTGTTGCATACATGGCATGGGATCAGAATACCTCCAAGACCGCCTTCTGCTGCATGAATCCCAACGACCGGTGAGGTCCCACAGAGTCGTCCTTCTCTAGGTTCCGTCAACTAGAAAATGTCATTTGGCGGGACCTAGGGGGAGAGCTTTCCCTGTGGGGGGCCCAGCCCTCTGGAATCAGCTCCCCCCAGAGATTTGTATGGCCCCCACCCTCCTTGCCTTCCGTAAGAGTCTGAAGATTCATTTATGCCGCCAGGCCTGCGGCCATTAGATTCTCGCCCCCTGGCCAGTGAATGTATTGAGAGAATGTTGAGTGTATGGAATTATTCTTTTTTTATGCTTTTGTGGTTTTTAGATTTTTAATTAATTAATTGGATTCAAGATATTGTATATTATTTATTATATGTTGTGAGCCACCCCGAGTCCTTGGAGAGGGGCGACATAGAAATCCTAATAATAATGATAATAATAATGATAATAATAATAATAATGGAAAAAAGAGAAAAAACAATGTTGTTGTCAAAAGTAATGTGGGGAGGGATGAATGTGTCCATTTGTGCAAACTTTGGGGGGAACCAAAAGCAGGCAGCATTTGTAGACCTGTTCACACTGAACCCAACCAGTAAAGTATACTTTTCCTGCATGGATGGGGGATGGGCAAGAAGTAGAAGAATGAGCAATCAATTCTAGTGGCGCCAAAGTCTAAGATGAACACTAGGCCATCCGTGTTACCAATTTACTGCAATCCAGATTGAAGTTGGTTTAAGGCAGTGCTTCTTAAATAATGGGGTGGGCCCCTCGGGGGGGGGCACGGAGCATGTGACCACGGGGAACGTGCTATTTTTTGCTGCAGGGAGTAGGAAACACGTCCTACCTGACACTTGTACCAGTACCTCCATCGTGTTCCTCGGCGTTGTGCCCAGGGCAGCCTGTTTTAAAAGAAAATGTCTTGTGAGTTCAAACTTCTCGCATTTGTGAGATGTTTTCTTTTAGAATGGGCTGCTCTGGACACAACGCGGAGGAACATGATGGAGGTACTGGTACCAGTATCAGGTAGGATACGCATCTCACAGTAGGGTGCAATTTGGAGTTGACAGGTCAGACGGGATAGGCTGCAAGACGCGCGACGGCAGAGAATTGGGGGGGATGAAATATTGAGAAGCACTGGTTTAAGGAATACACGGAATGGTATGGGAAAGTAGCTTGCAGTGCAAAATTGCACTTTATCTTCAACTTCTTTTTGAAAACTGATTAGTCAGGGTTTTAGAAGTGCCCTATTTTGGACTAAAAATGGGACTCGGTGGCTCAGTGGCTAAGAGCCTGTGCTTGTCGATCAGAAAGGTTGACAGCCTGAATCTCTAGTGCTGCGTAACGGAGTGAGCTCCCGTTAATTGCCCCAGCTTCTCCCAATTTAGAAGTTCGAAAGCATGTAAAAATGCAAGTAGAAAAATAGGGATCACGTTGGGAAGATAACAGCATTCTGGGTGCCTTCCGCCTTTACTCATGCCAGCCACATGACCACAAATCATCATTAGATATTACTGGCTCTTCGGCTTAGAAATGGAGGTGAGCACTGCCCCCTAGAGTCGGGAATGACTAGCAGGTATGTGTGAGGAGAACCATTACCTTTACCTTTATTTTTGACTGGCTTTGTTACATTGGCCAGTCAGACAACTATGGGCATGGTTTGAATTCTTATATCCTGGAATGGGACATAAAATTGCTGTTTGTAACCAACCTGGCTGTTGTAAAATGAACTTTCCTGTGCTGTTGCTTACTAGGTTATAACTACTTTGACTACTTTGCCTTGGACTCAAAGCATTTTGTATAGACTCAGACACAGTTTAAGTTGATGTAATAACAGTTTGGGTTGCATATATGTTACTTTTCTCATAGCAGAAGTTGAACATTCTTCCATTCCCCGAGTGAACACTTAAAACTAACAATATAGCAATTAAATTTTCTCTCTCTCTTTCTTTTACTCCCCATTCAAGCCTGAAAGAATCAACCCGGAATTAAACCAAAAGGGCTACAGTGTAAAATCTGATATTTGGAGTCTGGGGATTACAATGGTAAGAATACATTACTGAGGAATGATATCGGGATTAATTTTATTATTTATTCTATTCTGCTGACTTTTGCAACTGAAAATCTTTGTAATTTGAAATGGGTTTAATTGCATTTAAATTATGGAGGCCAGTATTCTAAACGTACAGGTTCAAAAAGATGGGAAATTTCATGGAAGATTCTTGAGTTAACCAATTGTGTTTTGTTGGAAAGTCATTTTAAAAGAATTTAGAGCTGACCTTAGAGAAGAGATGAGAAAGAGACACTAAGGGGAGCAGGAGAATGAGTTCTAAAGAGGGACTGACCTTCTAAGAGTTTACAGAGTCCCAAAAATGGAGAAAGTGTAAGAAAGAAATTCAAGGTAAACCTTGCCTTGACTTTGTTGAGTATAAAATGAGGCAGAGAAAAACTTCAAGACTCAATTCAGCTTCTCTTCAAGAAGAAAGAGACACAGTAGCGGGCCTGTCAAACTGGAGGTCCATGGGCTGAATGTGTCATGCATAGGCCATATTCACAACGGCCCTGCAAAGGCAAAAATTGTCACAGTGCCTCACAATAAATCACATGATGTGATCGAGTTTGGCACAGTAGGGTTTCAAGAAATGCTGCTTTATTGTTGAATTTTGAAATTTGAAAACCTGTTTTCCGAGTCCCATTTTATATGAGACAAAATTAAAGTGGGCATATTTTGAGTTTCTCGTACAGGTTTCTCTGCCTCTCATGATTTGCTCCTGCCTTGCTCCGCTATTTCCCCAAAATCTGCTCTAAATTTTTTTAGGGTCACACTCATAATTTTTACACCATTCCAAAGGTCCAAAGCTTCTGACAAAATTGAACGGGTCCAAAGACGGGCTACAAGAATGGTGGAAGGTCTTAAGCATAAAACGTATCAGGAAAGACTTAATGAACTCAATCTGTATAGTCTGGAGGACAGAAGGAAAAGAGGGGACATGATGGAAACATTTAAATATGTCAAAGGGTTAAATAAGGTTCAGGAGGGAAGTGTTTTTAATAGGAAAGTGAACAGAAGAACAAGGGGACACAATCTGAAGTTAGTTGGGGGAAAGATCAAAAGCAACATGAGAAAATATTATTTTACTGAAAGAGTAGTAGATCCTTGGAACAAACTTCCAGCAGACGTGGTTGGTAAATCCACAGTAACTGAATTTAAACATGCCTGGGATAAACATATATCCATCCTAAGATAAAATACAGGAAATAGTATAAGGGCAGACTAGATGGATCATGAGGTCTTTTTCTGCCGTCAGTCTTCTGTTCAGAAAGCATCCTGACTAGCTCTTATTGATTGACTGGTAAAAGAGTATGCAGTTAGTTCCTGACCTATTCCCCCCTTCTCATAACTGTTTCAATTCAGCTGCATATAGAAAGATGATGTTTAGCTTGCTTTTATTTTGCTTGTCTTGTGCATCTGCCTGATTTGTACCCTTTAATTGCTCTCTCTCTCTCCTTCTCTCACTCAGCTCCTCTTGCTGGATTTTTTTTTTTGGCAAAATGATTTGATTTTATGAACAAAAGCCAGATTTTATTTTGCATCACCCTCATAAAATTGGAGTGAAAGAACAAACAGTTCAGGGAAGCCTGGTCAGGGGAAGGGAGAAAAAAGAGCAAACCCTTTCAGAGTCAGAATTTACCCAGCACTACGTTATGTCAAGCCGAAGCCATCGTTTGAGTTGGAGACTTTGGCCTGCCACATAATACAATCAGAGTTCGAGGCATGGCCTTGCTCAAAGTTCCGATTTATGAGTAAACGCTAGATGCTGATTTAATTCTCAGATGCTATTTGGAACCTTGACATTCTATCATGTGCAGGCCAAAATTTCCAACTCAAACGATGGCTTCGGCCTGACGCATTAGCTATGACAGCTTAATTTATAAACTACTCAATTGGTCCATGCGGTTAGCAAAGTGTTTATCCATTTAAATTTAGAATGGGCTTTTTATACTTTCTTCAGAAATCTTAGCAGGTCCAGCTGTCGTCCTCAGCCACAGTTCTGCATTGCTTGTGATGAATATTGAAAAACCAGGCAGCAACATACGTGGGTTGCGTGTCTGCAAACAGAAAAAAATGCCCTATAGCAACCATCCATCACAAAGCTTGTTCCATTGGCACCATGCCTGCAGGAGGGAAATACGCATTCAGAATGAACATTAAGGTTTCTGCTAGCAAGTCAGAATCATTATCTTGGGAATGATTAGTCCCACTTTGTTGCAACAGCCCTCGTAGGCTGGGCAGAGAGGAAAGTAGACTCTTCCCCTGGCACCCTGCGTCTTCTGGAGAATCTGTGGGTACGTGGCACAAACCAGAAGAACTCGCCTCACATATTTCAAAGCTGCAGCTTTGAAATATTCCCAGAGACATGCTGTCTCCAGAGACTTACACAGGCTGTGCCTCAGAGGCACCAAATGAGCCCAGTGTTTCCAAGGGAAAATGGAAGAGGGAGGGGGAGAATAGCACAGCCTCCAATAGAAATCCATTTTAAAAAATGAAGTTGTAATTTCAGCTCTCATCCTGAAGGTGGCAGCATGCAACAACATTGGATTGAGTTTGTGTGTCTTTATCACAGTAGCCTTTTCATATTTTTCTTTGGGAAGATAGGGAGGGGGAGGGAGAAAAGAGTCCCCCGGAAAATGCCTTGATGCCTCCCTGTCTTTTGTTTTTGGACCTAGATTGAATTAGCAATCTTGCGGTTTCCATATGACTCCTGGGGGACGCCGTTCCAGCAGCTCAAACAGGTAGTGGAAGAGCCATCACCACAACTCCCTGCAGACAAGTTTTCAGCTGAATTCGTTGACTTTACCTCACAGTGGTAAGAATGTTCTCCCTGAATCATGGAGAAGTCAGATATTGCTTCATTAACCTTTGAATTTGCTCACATATTACTGGGGGCGTACAGGTGTAGACTGACATGCTGACCAGAGATAAATGCAGCTTAAAATCAGGCAGTTGTTTCCAAAATGCACTGGATTCCCAAATGAGTGATGATGCCTAGATTGTCTCTAAAATGAGTTATTTCTCACAAAAGAAGAAATTGGCAAGGAGGGAAAAATAACCCTAGTTGTTTATGAATTGCTTTCTAACTGCAACCCAATCAGTCTTTTAATACAAATATTGGAACAGGAGTGCACTAGTTGTTCAGGAAGGTACTAAACACATAATTTGAATCTCAGTAATATATATTCTTGTTTTTAAGTCCTATAATGCTTATCCTTTAAAAATGAAACATGGATGAAAATGGGCACAGCACTAATGATCTCTGCTACTCAAACTAAGCTTTGGTGCACACAACTAACCTTAACAACCTTGCTAAAATTTCTGTTGTGTTGTCTTCCTCTTTCTCTGTCCTTTACATGTCTTGAGCTGTAAACTGTAATGTCCTTAGGACTGGGAACAGATATGTTAACTTGTGTTTTTAAAGCATTGGCTTTACATTATGTGATAGGTTGAATATTATTTTTGAATGAGAACAATTAGGCACCCACATATCTGTCTCTAGTCTTCACAGTTTTCTCTTTTAAAAACAGCAGAAAGGTGGGTGGGCTAATTACTTTTGCAGTTCTGCTCAGATATCCAGATGTATTGGCGTCTAACTCACAATTCTGCAGACCTAGTCCATCCCAATGGACTCCCAGGACCATGGAGGAAAAGGGAAGGGCTTTGCTTTCTTCCAGATGTCCGGTTGCAGCTGTATCATTATTATGCCTTGTAAAAGCTCTGTCCACAAAAGTGTCTTGCTCTTTTTAATCTTTTCAACCCAGAAATCAAATATGTTAAAGGTTCTGCGTGTCTATCAGCAGAATAAATCTCTGAAAACAGATCAGAATGCAAGCAGATTTACAAAAAAAGGTTTTGTTTCAAACTGATTGGACTTGTTTGTCTAGGGGATGCGAAAAATAATTCCCAACAGAGTTATGTAACATTTTGGAATTCCTCTGACTGCTTATTTCTGTCCCCACTTTTTAGGTGACACAGGGCCATATTTGTAACCTATCAGATCCAACCCAAAGAAAAGGAAAACCTATGAGCCACATATTTGCACCTGTCCTCAAACATATAAAGAGAGAAAAAACACAGGTGGTCCTCAACTTACAACATAACTCAGCCCAACTGAGCCCAAACTCAGCCCAGACATTTGTTAAATGAATTTTGCGTCACAATTGTGAAGTGAATCTGGCCTCTCCATTGACTTTGCTTAATCAGAAGGTTGCAGAAGGTGATCATATGACCCCGGGACACTGCAGCTGTCATAAATCCACGCCAAGCATCCAGTTTTGTGACCATGGGATACTCATAACAGTTGTAAATGTGAAAAACGGTCAACTTTTTTTTCCAGAAACGTAACTGAACGGTCACTAACAAATGGTTTGAAGTTGGGGACTAACTGTATTTTATTATACTGAAGAAAATACAGACACCTTCTATGACGTCTAGTAAAGACACTGGAAAGAATTCCAATCTTTTCATCTTTCCCTCCTTTGATATGTTTATGAAATATGTTCATTGGAAGTATATCTGGCAGATATTTCCAATGAACTTAATCATTTTACATGATAACCTTGAGGGAGATAAGCAGTCTAATAAAATCAAAATAAATGTTGACACTTGCTCATAAACAAGAAATCTCAGTACAATGGTACCTCTGCCTAAGAACGCCTCTACTTACAAACTTTTCTAGATAAGAACCTGGTGTTCAAGACCATTTTCCACTTACAAACCCGAGCCTCTAAAACTGTAACCGGAAAAGGTGGGGAGAAGCCTCCATGGGGCCTCTTTAGGAATCTCCTGGGAGGAAACAGGGCCAGAAAAGGCAGGGGGAAGCCTCTGTGGGGCCTCTCTAGGAATCTCCTGGGAGGAAACAGGGCCGGAAAAGGCGGGGGTAAGCCTCCCTAGGGCCTCTCTAGGAATCTCCTGGGAGGATACAGGGCTTCCACCCTCCCTGTAGTTTCCTCAATCGCACACATTATTTGCTTTTACATTGATTTCTATGGGGAAAATGGCTTCTTCTTACAAACTTTTCTACTTAAGAACCTGGTCACAGAACAAATTAGAGATAACTAGAGGTACCACTGTATAAAACAAAGCTTGCATGGGGCAAAACCCATGTTACATTAAAAAAAAAAAACATCCAAAAATACTCAAGTATTGAATATTGAGTGTTCATTCTGAATTACTCATAACCTTGTAATAAACATTGCCAAACAAAATAAGCAAAGGAAAAACAGATGAATGTTGTGAAATACAAGATCTTAAACTTTTTAAGTGTTTCAAAACTGTTTTTAGCATAGCAGGTTTCCGTATCCTTTAAAGCTTGGGTGTCATTCAAAGTGTTCTGTTCATTTTCTTGTTTGCCAAGGATAAAGTGGTCCCCAGCAAGAATCAGTAGTTGAGAGTTCAGATTGGATCGGCCTGGAATTAATGGGAAAGATGTAACTAGGCAGAACATATGAATCCTAATCTGTGTGGCCTGTGATCATTGCCTATAAGTAGTGACTGGAATTTAGGAAAAAGAAAATATTACCCAAATAACTTTTGAGGTGGGGAACACAAAAAAAACAACAGAGAAAGGTTTACAAATGTTAAAATGGAGTGAGAATGAGGTTAAAACAATAGGAGAAAGAACAACAATTATTGTACGCTGTCTTATTATTGCTGTTAGCCGCCCTGAGTCTCCGGAGAGGGGCGGCATACAAATCCAATAAATAAATAAAATAAATAAATAAACAATGGGAAGTAGAAGATACACACACAGAGAGAAGATAGAAGTTGGTATCTTATATCAAAAGTAGTTATGTATATTTTTAATTTCCCACATAGAAGGTAAAACATTGGCAAAACAGAAAGTAGAGTTAAATTATTGTGCTAAAATGATGAGGTGACCTCTAACTGGCTCCTTCTGAAGAACTCCTAGAGCTGTGAGTTGATTGGTTACTTTGTTATATCTGTGTTGGTTTCTTTTGTTGGCTTGTGTTTTTTTTTGTAATTATTTTCTGCACAGATTTTTACTCTCACAATGTTCTTTTGTATTTTTTAAATCTATATTCTCTAAGCCTAGACAAAATATATCCTTTGCCTAGAATAAAATTACTTTCCGAGATCTCTAAATAGTGAACTGGCCACAATGAGATTGCAATGATAGTAAGTCTTAGTTATGTTATCCTGTCAATTTTGGAAGGCGACACATTATACCCAGTCTTTGCAAGTTTAGCTTCCTGAGTTCTGATTGCTTAAGGAATTTGTGTATAAATAAATTGAAATAATTCTAAAAAAAGAATAATAAGGAAGACAATTTTTCCGGTCTGGTTATTTATTTATTTTTGTCCTTTTTGGAAGTGTGTTTTTAGTGGACATTCATCCATGACTATTAAAGAACCATGCTGAAGCTTTCTATAGAAGCTTCATTGTTTTTAAAACAGGCAGAAGTCCTCAAGGGAAATGGTCAAGGTACAGTAAGATTGTCCTTTACGCAAATTGGCGTTACTTCCACTGCCTTCTTCCTGAGCTAAGCCATGTGTGTCTCAGTTGAACTTTTCCTAAAGAACTATTTACAGTGGCTTTCAGGAAATGTCACGTTGACCTCCCAGAAGATTATGGAGGAACTAAGATCAGTTTCTCAGAGTTTTAAGCCATTTTGTGGGGTGGACAAGATACTCTCAGAAATAAAATTGTAGTAAGAAATAGGGTCTGGGAATTAAAATTAGTGTGGAGAAAGCAATGTACAGTAGTTCTTTCATTTCTGCCCATAAGAGTGACATTCTGTTCTTTTCTTTTGTTGAATGGTACTTGGCAATATTCCTTGTGTTGTTTTGGAGGCGTTTATATCTATTTGGGAGCATTCATCTGGAACTGCAGAGCAGCTCTTTCACTGAGAATGGGAAAATAAAAAGTTTGATGGCTAGCTTTTCTATAATATAGCTCAAATCTGTTCAAAGTAGTTAGTAATATGATGGTGGTTGCCTGAATTCTGTGTCTCACAGTATGCAAAGCAATAATGTGTCCAGCCTCATTTTCTTTTATTTCTTTTTCTTTGTGTATCTTTGACCAGAACAATTATTTCCAGATTATATTCAAGAGCCTATTATATATATATATAGCAGATATATAGCATGAACACCAAAATAAAACATCTAGAGCAGACCTGGGCAAGGGGCGGCCTGCGGGCCGCATCCGGCCCGCCCGCTATTTGTGACTGGCCCGCCTGCAACCCCCCGCACAGTCTTTTCCAAGGCTGCGCAGGGGAGCTGGGTGTCGGAGTCAGTGGGGGAGTGGCAAGGAAAGTGTGAGGAAGTCTTCCGCCTGCGAAGGTTTTTCCTTCGCAGGTGGAAGAGGCGCATGGCGGGGCGCAGAAGTTCACCCTGAGGCAGCCCTGAGGGAGGAGGTGGGGACTGTGCCCAGAGGAGGCGCTGAGTCTTCACGCCCGCTCACTGAGGCACCTCGGAGGCCAAGGTAATGGAAGGCCTGCCGAAAGCCGAGCAGGGCACAGCATACACACACACACACACCCGCCTCCTCTCTGAGTTGCTGGCTCCCATTTTCAGAATGGAAACTGAATGGGAGTCCGAGGTCGGAGGGTGAAGGCTTGTCGGGCGAGTTCTCCACAGGGAGAGAAGAGGGAGGGTGAACAAGGGAAGCAGGAGAGGAGTCGATCGGGGTCGGCTGGCTGTAAAACCGGAAAGTTCTGTGTGAAACCAGAGGATAAGCTCTGAAGAAGTGGGGTAGGCTGCTGGCTGGTTCCCAGAGAGACAGAGACGGAGGCAGAGAGACGAGAGGGGAAAAGAGAGGGGGGAGGGTGATTGAGAAAATGAACGAGGGAGGGGAAGAACAAAAACAAAAAGTGAGAGAGCGAAGGGAAGATAAGGAAAAGGAGAAGGAAGAGAAAAACAAATGAAAGGGAGAGAGTGAGAGAGAAATGAGAGAAAAAAGGGGAGAAAAAAAGAGATGAGAAAATGACTGAGGCAGAGAATGAGAGGAAAGAGAGAGAAACAAAAGAAAGAGAGAAGTGACTCTTGATTTAAAGAATATGGTAAAAAGCACCCAAAGAATAAGAAAGAAAAAAAAACCAGCCCTCACCTGTTTGTGGAAATGGTTCAAGAGTGTATACACACACACACACAAAAGGGGGGGAGGAGACAGGGATGGAAGAGAGGAGAAGTGAGAGGGGGAAGGAATGAGGAAAAAAGGGAGGAAGAGGGAGAAATGAGAAACAAATGAGAGAGAAAAGGGGGAGAGAGGGGGAGGGGTACCCAGAAATGAGAGAGTGGTAGAAATTTGAGGAGGGATGATTGATTATTAACTATGGATTGACTATGGAATGATGATAAAAGATATACAGTATTTAGGTGTTGTTTAATATTAGGATGTATTAATTCGTAAAATTAGATTAGAATTTTAGAACTATATAGAATTACATGGGTAAAATTAATGGACGATACATAGGATAAATAAGGGGTTTATGATATGTACTGCATGATTTTAGTGACTTTGCATTATGAATTTTATACTATAAACGAACTGAGTTAATTATATTAGTCCTGCCCTCTAAAACATCCCAATTTCTCATGCGGCCCCATGGCAAAATTAATTGCCCACCCCTGCTCTGGACCATAGGCTCACCTCCATTTCAGCTTGTATATGGCCCCTGGAAGAACCGATAGGCAACCCTCCCCCCCAAAAAGCCCCACCCAAAACGGAAACCAGGCTGCGCAACAAGTGAAGCCCCATCTATGGAATGCAGGCATCACTCTCACTACCACACTCTCTGCGATCCATGGAGCAATCTCTCTCCACGGAACCGATCCCTGGTGCCCAAAATATTGGGGGCCACTCACATAAATGGTCTTTGGAAAGGAATAAACCAACAGGCATTGGTCTACATTAAAAGTGTTTTCGGAGTGAACTTGGATAGGATTCAATGCAGATTTAAAAACTAATCCATTTTGTCCACACACGGTCTCTCCTGTCAGTTTTGATAAGCCGAGGCAGCGTGTACATATGTGACTATGTGAATCATCAGCTTTTGTTATTACACAGCAGAAGCGCTTCCGTACACCTGAGCTCTGTGATGAAGCAGCAAGAGATTATCAGGAAGTACCTATTCAGCAAGCATCCTTCATTTCTTCCGGGCCTGATAAATCCCAGCAGAGGGTGTGTTTTTGCTGGAGCTGATGAACACGCTTTGCTTTCTCATAATGTGACGCTTTATGCCTCCTTCCCCTCCGTATGTGTCAGGATCTTTGTCAAGTTGCTCCAAGCATCTTCCCCCTAAATACCCTGCCAGGAACAGAGTGGCTATTACATCCTGTCTTCAAAGCTTTTGTCTGTGTGTGTGCACGCGTGCATGTGTACGTGTGTGTGTGTGTGTGTGTGTGTGTAAAAGAGACTGAAATAACCAGCCTTTTACCTTTTCAACTCACAACCCCATAGCTGTCAAATGTTCTCAGCCAGCCATTTGGAGTAAAGCTATTTTCAGAAAGGAGGATCTTCACAAGCATCAATAATAACAAACTCCATATTTAGAAAGTAGATTAAACAAATTGTATGTGGAAGGCAAGTCTGCACTGTGTTTTAGAGTCAGTAATGAAATGTTAAATGCATCAGCTCAGCGCAGTCAAATATTTTAAGATAAGCATTATTGTGTCCGATTTGTACCTGTTTCTTCAAGGCATCTTTGGAACTGCCATTTTCAAAGGGAGATCCATTAGTTCTTTTACAGAATATAGGTCATAAAGTTTGTCTTTACTTTCTATGCTAAGCATAGCCTGCAGTCCTAACTTCTTTTTATCCATTATGCACACTAAAGTGTAGTAAACTCATCGGGGAACTAAAGTTCTGAAGGCTTTTCTAGCTGTCTATCCGGATATCTTTAATTGCTGGGCTGAATGAATATTTAAATTTGGGAGTAGTGTCTCTATTGGAGTAAGTAGGATACCTCGTGTTGAGTTTAACCCTAACCCTTGCTTGTGTCGCTGGCATATACAGTATAAATTTCATGATTACCTTTATTTTATTTATTTATATATTGGATTTATGGCTGTTTCTTCGACTTGGTCACAAACCACCAACTTCTCCTTAGCCTAATTGCCAGAGACAGATGTCCTAGTGGTTTGGGTTTCTTGCCTCCTATTCTTACCAACATTGCCCTGGTCACCAGATGGGCCATGCTGATGCCCTAAGCCGCTGCTGTCTACCCATTCCAATCCTTCACCCTGCCCCTGCATCTCCTGTTTTGCTTGTTATTGAACTCCAGACCCTGGTCATTGCTGGCCAATTTACTTCTCAATCAGTCTCAGACCCTATAATCGCTCAGGTTTTGGACTGGGTGCACAAGGGGTGGCCCTCAGTGTATCCCTCCCTTTAATTCCAGCTCTTTTTCAACAGAAGATATGAGTTGACAGTCATGAATGGTTGCCTATTATGGGGGCATAGAGTTGTAGTGTCACCAGTTGTCAGGGACACCAGCCTCCATTGCCTCAATAGGGCCTACCCGGGCATAGTTCGCATGAAATCACTTTGGCGCAGCTATGCCTGGTGGCCTAAAATGGACCAGCAAATTGAGGCCTGGATGGTTAAGTGCCAGAATTGCCAGCAGTCTAGGCAGCCCTGCCTGCTGCCCCATCTTAGACTGGGAGGATCCAAAGGCCCTTGGTCCAGGCCCCACTTCAATTTGGCTGGCCCCTTCAAAAGCTGGATGTTTTTAGTACTAGTGGACCTCCTATTTGAAGTGGGTTGAGATGACTCGCATGCCCACCATTTAGTTTGAGGCCATAATTAGACTCTTGGAGGCTCTATTTGCCACCCATGGCCTGCCTGACACCCAGATCACTGACAATGGCCCCCACTTTATATCTGCTACCTTCCAGGTCTCCTTGGCTCAGTTAGGGCTTCGACATGCCACCACAGTCCCAGCACACCTAGTTGCCAACGACTTAGCTAAACAAACCTTTAGATCTGCTAAAGAAGCTTTGGGCTGTCTGGGGAATTTAAATTGGCACACAAGCATCACCACTTATCTCCTGGCACAATACACCACCCCTTGCCAGGCCATTGGCCTCAGCCAAAGTTGCCACCTCAGAACCCAGCTTTATTGTTTGCATCCCAGCTATGCCTCAGAACAACAACCCCACTTGGCAACCACCAATAGACAGGTCCGGCCAGGCGACCCTATTTTTGCATTATATTTCGGGATTGGTCAAAAATGGGTTCCAGGGCATGTGGCTCAACTAACAGGCCTATGCTCCTACAGGGTGCGCCTAGCTGATTGTCAACTATGGTGGCGCCACATGAATAGCTTTGCCGAAGAGTTCTCTGTGACAATGTGGCCCAGCTAGCTGACACCTTCCCATTCTAGCTTGTCTCTCTCTGCAAGAGGTGGCCCTTCCTTCCTCCACTGTCGGATAACATCTGCCGGCCTCACCTGAAATCAGGGCCTCTCCAGCGATAGTCGAGCCTTCCAAGATGGTGCCCCTCACATCTCCGGAAGTTCCGTGGGACAATACTCTGTTAAACCTCCTTTGGTTGCTATCGATGGCCACCCACCTACCTCACCAACTATGCATGCGCCATCCAGGGAGTGAACCGCACCAGTTGCTACTCAAGCCTGATTGGCTCAGATGCAAATAGCCGGCAAGTGGGAAAATAAAGCCCTGCAATTGGTTTGGAGTTTGACAGCTCTACTATAAAAGCCACTGTTCCCTGTTGTGTCTGTTGGTGCTGAAATAAAGCTTGCTGTTGCTGCTGAGTCAGCCTTGTTCCTGTCAGTTACACCTCTCCACCTAACTCATCTATAGATGTTTTACTCAAAATCTATTCTATTCATTTTGTGTAAGATGTAAAGTAACCTGATACCTGTTTCTCAGGTCTTGGTACTGTTTATAATTATTTGGCAGATACAGTATTAAATACACAGAGGATACCAAGATACTAAAATTGCTGATTTTCTTTCATCTTCACAAATATTAGAAAATAGCACTTGAATTGTTGTATTTACCTAGAATTTTGAATGTTAATTCTTCAGATACTTAATCCCTTATTCAGGATTTGTCTTTTTCTAAGAAGCCTTATAGGCACAGTTTGACAAGTTAATAGTCTTATTATTGCAGGACAGATTGAAGCCATATATTGCAGTCACAAAAGTCAAAGCCTTAATATATGTCTGTTACAGAGTTCAGATTCTAGACCTTGTCAGGATTAAGCTCTAAGACGTGGGCAGAATTAGCCTGTAATACGGCACTTTAACCACTGTGACACCAGGACTTATTGGATATGTGGCTACAATGATGACCCTGAGAGGTATTCAGGCTATGCTAGCATAACATTTCTTTCTAGCCTGGGAACTGCTGGTTCGTCCTTCATCTTATTTCTTATAGAACTTCCCTTTTGATTTCGTAATACTGGTCATAGTTGTTATTGGCTGGATATTGCAGGGGATTGTGTCCCTTACAAGGGGACACGGTGGCTCAATAACTTGTCGATCGAAAAGGAGTCTATGTCTGTTTACCTCCTCTACTTGACCGTGCCTGTTTGGTCCCCAGGCTTCCGCCGCCAGAGTGCGGGGGGGGGGGATGGAATGGAAAGAATGAAGTGTGTGTGGTGGGGTGGGGTGGGATTCTGATTGGCTGGCAGCAAGGTGTCCCCTGCATCCAAAAGGCCAGGGTGAAAGGGCTTTTGAGCCCATTCGGCAAATGGGCCAAGGAGAAAATGCAGCGCCCAAATGATGAGGGGGTGGAAACCTGGGGACCAAACAGGCACCGCCAAGCGGAGTTGGTGAACAGTCCCATTCCGATCAGAAAGGTTGGCAGTTCAGCAGTTCTAATCCCCAGCACTGCGTAATGGAGTGAGCTCCGGTTAGTTGCCCCAGCTTCTGTCAACCTAGCAGTTGAAAGCATGTAAAAAATGCAAATAGAAAAATGGGGACCACTTTGGTGGGAAGGTAACCTTCGGTGTTTAGACATGCCGGCCACATGACTACAGAATCTTCATCAAATAGTGCTGGCTCTTTGGCTTAGAAACTGAGTCAGGAATGACTAGCACATATGTGCGAGGGGAACCTTTATTTTACCTTTATCTATAAGTCCTACACCATATAAATGTATCATTTTTTATTATTATTATGGAAGTCTTAGTATGAAAGGTATCCAGCAAGGTAAGATTATCCATTTAAGAGGTAAAATTATCCATTCATCCAAGGTAAAATTATCCATTTATCCATAAAGCCAGAATGTATGACATAAAATATAAGGGTTTTTTTTATTTCTGAATTACATTTTTGGAGGTTAAAAAATATCCAATTCTAAAAATATTTAGCCAGTAAATTAAGAAAATGATATTCTGGTTGCCATATTGAAAATTTTAAACAAGCCAGGAATTTTTTCAGCATTATTTGTCTACGCGTAGCTGAGTGAATAGCAACATTTTTGGTTTTTAAAGAAATGTTTGACATTTGTGTGTTAAAGCACCAAATAACTGGCATAATTTCTCTTTTACATTTAAAGCTATTTTTGGTTAAAACTTGAAAACTCATAAAACTACACAATAAAACATTCACCAAGTACATAAAGCAGAAGTTAAGCTTTATTAGAAATTTCCACATTATATTATTTATAGCATAAAACATAAGGATGATATTATCATGAAAGCAGCCATTTTTAAAAAAATGAATAGAAACCACTTTTTTAAATTTTTGCCATGCTGTGGATTATATTGACCTCTATTGAAATGCCAGTTTCCTAAGCAGAATTCCTATTTTCAAATCAATTTAATTTTCAGAAGTTTCAAAGCAGTTGCTACTGTGAATTCAGAAGGAACCCTTAAAAGTTTTCTTTTTTTCCTTTCCCTTAACCCAATAAACAAAATTAAAATGTATGAGTAGCTTGTATAATATTACCTGGGAACTACATTCTAACTCATATTTTGTTTAAAAGGAACAAAAATGCGCAAAAGGTTTTCCTTTAAAACTTGATGTAAAATTAGATGAATATGGTAAAACACATTTAATTTGTAAGGATATGATATGGATACTTTTAAACTTTACTTTAACTTCTTTTATATGATATTATAAATTATATTAATGTTATTCTGTTTTACTCTTGAATTTGTAAACTCAAAGGTATAGACAATTTCTGCTTTAAGAAACGACATTTATTCCATTTACTTGTATTTCAGCCAGACACAAATTAGATTTTACATGTGGAATTTAATTTCGGTCCTATAATTCTGAGATGTGGTTACTGCATATATGCTGCTGATGCTTCAGAATTATGGTTAGGGTATTCATCAGAACGTGTATTTGTTATATTGTGTTGAATTTGTGCAAAATAGTATGACTGTTTTTTAAAAATGTTCATAGCACAGTAATCTATATCATGGGTCCCCAGCCCCATCCATGGGCAGAGAACTGGTCCACACCATGCAAGAAACTGGGCCATGCAAACAAGTGAAGCCCCATCCATGGAACTGCAGGTGGTACATGAAACCACACCCTCCCTAGTCCACCGGAAAACCTCTTTCCACAGCAGCAGTCCCTGGTGCCCAAAAGTTTGGGATGAGGCACTATGGTATATTAAAATATAATAGCCTTTTAATCCCCCTACTTTATTTGAGCATTTGGGGGATTTATATATATTGTTAATTACTTACTATTTTGGTTTTGAGCATAATCTCTATCTGTCTGGCTTTAGAGAGATCTATCTGTAGCTTTTGTTGGGTTAAGGTTGGCATTTGGCTATTGCTTATATACTGAACATAAAATAATATGCATCTTTCTTTTTCTTTCAAAGCTTGAAGAAAGATTCCACAGAAAGACCTACATACCCTGAGCTAATGGTGAGTTTATCTTGTTGAATTCAAGTGTAACATAGATTTCACTTATGCTTTTAATAAACATGAGGTGGCAAGAAAAATAGCGCATCCCAATATTTCTGTTCTCTGCCTTCAGCCTTTACATAGCCAAAAGAAATGTCAGTTATAGAGTTGATGCCTGTAGGACCATGTTATAGCTTGCACCTACCTCTCCCTTTTTGTCTGTCCACCTATATTCATCTGAATGCAGAACACCCAGGCACAATTTTGAAATCACTAAATGGGGAAAGGGGGGGGGGGAAGGAAGGAAGGGAGGGAGGGAAGAAGGGAGGAAGGAAGGATTCCCCTTCAAATGCTAGAGTTGTTTGATGTGATGTTTTATGACTTAGCGTCAGGGATGGATGAAAGAGTAGATTTCTAATCGAAGTGATTTTTTTCTTCTGCTTGTCTATAAATTGAAATACACAAACTCACATACTCTCTCTCTCTCTCTCTCTCTCTCACACACACACACACATATACACTCAAATGAAAAATTTGAGCTCTGCTTTTTGTTATTGCTGTAGTTCTCAATATGGGTATTGAGATATTTTTAAAAAATTTGGTAGCTTATCAAGACTTTCCAGTGACTTCATTATGAGTTCAGTATTCTTTAAGAGAGAGAGATACAAGGTTTTATTTTAAAAAACAAACAGCACATCCTTTCTCTATATTGCCAGTGAACCTGTTTGAGTTGTTGCTGTATTAATGTTTCATTGGAAAATACAAAACATACCCAAGAGGGCAGCAATAACAATGGTCAGCAGCCTATAAAGCAGAAGTCAGGAAATGCTACCTTTGATGCACAGCAGGAAACCGTGGGTGGAGGTTGCAGTAGGTTAAGGGCAGTAGAGAAACAGTTGTGTGTTTGTGCCCTTGAGAAACAATAGCCCATATTGGATTGGGACAACCAATGCCAACTAAGCATTCAGTCACTACACTGAAAAGTTTTTTAAAAAAGGCCGTGGGAGGTCTGCAAACTGATCATGAGGGGAATAAGGTTCTGTCATGGCACTCAGGAAGTGTCTCCTTAGCCCAGGGGCGGGCAACCTTAAATACTCAAAGAACCACAAAGGTCCTAACTAAAAGCCCCCCGTTCAATTTTGGAGCTGGAAGTTCGGTTCCCCCACCATAAGAGTCTCCTCCTAGCATGGTGTCCTTTTTCCTCTATCTTTCCTAAACAAAAGCCGTATCAATTGTGGAGCTGACCGACAATAGCGAGCCACAGCGGAGGGTTGAAAGAGGCACATGCGGCTCCAGAGCCACAGGTTGCCGATCCTAGCCCTAGCCATTTAAACCAATTTGATGTAATGCTTACAGCTCCAGTGTAGAAAGTGAGAGACTGAGTTCAAATCTTGCCTTAGCCATGAAAACCAGCTAGATGACTTTGGGCCAGTCACTTTCTCTTCAGCCCAACATAGGAGGAGGAGGAAGTGTTGTACAGTATATGTTTGCTGCTTTGAGTTATTTGTAAAAATAATTAAGATGGGATACAAACAAACAAATTAAAAATATGGATTTTTATTAGGAACTTTTTATCACCTTCTACTCATTGCTTCCTTTTCTTTTCTTTTTTTAGCAACACCCCTTCTTTACCTTTCATGAATCCAAAGAAACAGATGTGGCTTCTTTTGTCAAACTCATCCTGGAAAACTGAAAAGAAAAATGGACTTGTACATTATTTTATTCTTTGATGAACTTGTGGGATTAAGGAGGAAGGGGTCATGGTAGGACAGCCTTCATTACAGGAAAGCCAGAAGAGAATTTAACTGGTGGCCATTTTCCTTTTTTTTTTTTTTTTTTTTGGTAAAATCCTAATCTCCTTCCCTTGAAGGCTTTTTAAAAGGGTTCTTTGGTATTCATAGTGATATAGGATGAACTGATTAGTGAAATGAATTTTAATAAGATTGTCAACCATAAACAAAAAATACACAAAACAACGAGTGATTTAAATGATGATATTTTAGGGCTCTCTAACCAACCTCTCGAACAGCCATACTTAATTTTCTGTCAAATCAGATTTCTTTTGTTTATGGTAATAGGTGCTACGGTAGTTATGAAGTTTGATATAGAGTTATATTTTGTCCTTACTATTATTTTAATATTTATGTTAAGCGCTTGATTTTTAATAGAATTCTTGTTTTTGTTTTTATGTGAGACAATAATGACAGCTAAAACAGCGAAGTTACAGAAAAGAGTATTTATAGTGCTTTGTAGGAAAAGGAAGAGGAGAAGGCATGGTCCATTTATGACTCTTACATTGAAGTAAGAGTCTGGTTTGTATGATACTCCAGCAATGTATGAGGAAGTCTACATCATTCCCTAGGATATGTCTGAAGATTGTTTTGGCGAGAACATCAGCAGGATGCAAAAAGGAAAAAAAGAAAGGAAAAGAAAAGAAAATGATTTGTTGGATGAGATGATTATTCCAGTGGTTTGGTTTAAAACTGAAGTTTCTATAAACAATTATATCCTTAAGATTTAAGATTCTATCTCAGTATCAGGATCTGTGGGATTAACAGTGGAGAATGATGTATTTAAAAGTTAGTGGAAAATCAAAAGCAGCTTTAGACATTTGATTGTTGCTTAAATAATGATGTTTCTCTAGATCATGGGTGTCAAACTCGATGATGTCATGTGACATATTGTGACACATCACAACTTTTTTTGCCTTTGCAGAACCAAGGTGGGAATGACACATCCAGCCCGCAGGCTGCCAGTTGGACACCCCTGCTCTAAATCATGGCCAATCAAGGAAGAACTCTGGCCCTATTGGCTTAGTAGAGAGTTTTGTTCCTTTGAATGGGAAAAAAAGGCTTCACAAGTGGGACTGAGGAGGCATAGACAGTAGCGAGTTCCTACTGGTACAGTCAACGCCATTGTACTGGTAGCAAAAATGGAGCTGCACGTGCAGCTTCGCATCTCCGGCACGTGTGTGCATGTATCCGAGCGAGATTTTGCGTAGGAAGAAAAATCTCATGAGGGGATGCGCGTGCATGTGAGATTTTGATGATTTTTTTGCTTTCGCGCATGCACGGAAGCAAAAAAATATCACCGAAATCTCACACGTGTGCATCTCTTCATGAGATTTGGCTCCCTGTGCATGCGCAGAAGCAAAATTCACTCGGATGCACGTGGGACACAGCTGAGCGCACAGTACACCAGTAGCAACAGGAGCGGCAACCCATGCCTGGGCATAAAGATGTGGTTTTCACAAAAGGGGAAAAAAAATAAAGAAATCAAGCAAAGATTTACTAGTTTTACATCCTTCTGAGAACACTGAGCTTGTTTTGGACTCTCAAGTGTCCCATAGTTGTCTCCTTTTTCACCTACATGAATATTTTTTTCCTTACTGTTTCCTGAAGAAGACCCACCTATATGTTTGGCGGAACTATGACAATTCTCAGCCAACTCACCACGGCCAACTCGCTACCAAACAGCTCACTGCAGGACAAGAGTCACACTAATATCAAAGAAATGGTGGAATAGAATCATTAACGAAAGGATGCAAAAGGAAGAACAGAATGAAATGCAAATGGCAAAAATTGAAATATTTCTTATTTATTTTAAATAAATTAAATAGAATTGTTAAATTCTCCCACAACGAGTTGTCTTGCACCGAGCTGGCCTTGACAAGTTCACCCGCTGCAAGTTGGCCGCAGCAAGTTGGCTCTGTCTAAAAACAATAGTTAGAGAACAGAAATTACTTAATAAGCATTATTTCCTTTATCTAACATGACAGCGCAAACACACACACACAAAACAACAACAACAACAACACTGGTAGGGCTAAAACTACTTGATATTTCATTCAGAAATAGTTGTCATAGATTTTGTTTTAACACATGGAAACGACAATTTGTGTGTGTCTCTTCACAATACACTGTTTTTTATTGGGGTTGTTTCAGAAATAAGACTGGATCTTTATCTGATGAAAATAACTGCAGTGATCCCATAATTTCCAAGGAAACCTTTTTTCCAAGAAGCAAGTTTCCCCCTGACAAGATTAATTCTTTCTATGGTTCAAGCAGCGATGTTTGTTCACTCCAAATGGAGGTTTTGGGTATAGTAGGAATGCATCCGGGGTCGTCAAAGTGTGCTGTCCAATATGTAGTTGACACCCTACACATCTTGTTGTTAATTGCGAAGTCATGTCTGACTCATCACGACCCCATGGACAATGTTCCTTCAGGCCTTCATCCAGACCCTACACATCTGGAGTGTATCAAATTGGGGAAGACCGATATATTAGTATTGATAAGGTGGATTTTTGTCAAAGACATTTTGATCCTGCTTTCCAGCAGTCCATATTTTACAGTGTAGTTAATCTTTTTTGCAGAAGTCCACTGGAAGTGATGTTTAATTGCAGATAAAACACTAAGGTCCTTCCCTTTCATTGTATTTTTTTTTCAGAAGCAAAGAACATGTAACTATTTTACATATCTGGTTACCTTCCCTGCTCCCCACCCCTTTGATTCTTCGTTTCTGTGATTGATTGTCTTCAGCTGCAGCTAAAGTTCAGCCAGCCAGGTTTTAGAACTAGTTCCAGCATCTATTCTCGCTTTGGAAAAACATGTCATTTAAAACCCACTTTGGGGGTTTCCCATAAACGGATCTGATGCTTGCCATAGAGATTGTTTGCTGCCTTTTTCATTTTTTCCTCTTGAAATGGTGACACCTCATTGGATATTACATCCTCTTCACCTCAGGATACCTTTATCGGAGCGCTGTGGTAACAGGCAGGCTGGATTTAGGAGATCAAATTGGGCTTAATAGACAATATTAATATTCCTATTGGTTTCCAATAGCTGGAGCATGCCAGTGACGTCTGCAGTTAAGTCTGACTGGAAAGAATAACACTACGCGCCTCATGCTTTGTTTTAGGAATTAGAATGTGGTGTTTGTGAGCTCTTTTGTCAGGTCTGTCCAAACATAATTCATCTCTTGGCAGGTGCACGAACCCTACCACAGTTATAGAATAAAACGTGCCTAACATCTGTATTTTCTGTTCCAGATTTAAAGCTTTGCTTCTCTTTGTTATTTAAAAGTTCTCTCGTATCATGTTAGTGAGCATAATTTCCCTGAAATGTTCACAGCCCTTGCAATGCAGCCCAAATTCACATCCATTTTGTAAAGGATGATAGGTAAAAATAGAAAAGAAATAACTGTTCAGATTGTCTCCTGGAAACAGGGTAAGAATTAACGGGCTTTAAAGAAGACATCGCCCATTCACGTGTGTGTGTGTGTGTGTGTGTGTGTGTGTGTGTGTATACACACACATACAGAGACATGCACATGTACCTCCAGAGTGTTCCGAAATGCATCATCTTGTTTGAAGTTGTTATAGAGCCGTGATGGCGAAACCTATGGCACGCGTGCAACAGGTGGCATGCAGAGCCATATCTGAGAGCATACAAGGTGTTGCCTTATGTCAGCTCCAGCACTCATGTGTGTGCTGGGCAGCTGATTTTTGGCAGATTTTTGCTGCCCCCAGGGTTTAGGAAAGCCTCCTGAAGCCTTGGGGATGGTGAAGAAGCCTCAAGAGGCTTTCCTGAAGCCTGAGGAAAGCGAAAAACAGCCCAACGGGCCTACCGGAAGTCCAGAGCCTTCAGTGAGGCCTCTGTGCATGCGCGGGTGCAGGGAGACAGGCAATTCTGCACATGCAAGAGAGCACACATGCACAGGGGAGAATGCATTGCATTATGGGTGTGAGCACACTTGCATACGCTATCGCCCGCCCGCACCTTTTTGGCACCTGACTGGGGGGGAAAAAGGGTTCATCATCACTGTTAATAGAGCATTCATTTTTATAGGCTGTCTTAAATAAATAACTGACACAAATACCCATTATGTGTTTTATAGACATCATCTGTTGATGTTTTCCAAGTCTTTCAATATTTAAAAATGTTTCTGGGTTCAGCAAGGTTCCATTAGTACAATTCATCTGTTCTAGGAAATGTTAACAGCAGGAATCCATGGCTGTTGTGACTGATCTTTAATTTCAGAGTCCTCAGTTGTCTTAGGTTTGTTTAAGTTACTTCAAGTTAATTATTTTCAATGGTATGTGGATTTGGGGCATGGCTATATTCAAACTGGCGATGTCATGGGAGTTTGGGTTTTTTTCTCCTTTGTAAAACAGTGCTGAAAAATTTGCCATAATAGCATACATTCTAGAAACTCATATAAGTGACTGTTGAAACCATTTCTAAGCAAGAAGTAGCTGGCAGAGACTGATGCATGTAGCAAAATCCTATTATTTAACACCAGAACGTTTTGCCAAGCATGTTAGCAAGCTAACAAAACACTGCATTGGACATTTGCGATAAAGTTGTGTGCCCCACTCTGGATTGTGTATCCTAGAAACTTGTGAAGCAGGAATGCCCATTTTCAGTATTGCTTGGAACAATGAAGGAAAAGGGGTGGCTTTGAGTCGTGGATGGGCGCGCGCACACACTGTGTTGCCCTCTTGTTTGAGCTAAAAGGTAATTGTTGAATTATTCTCTACAGGGTATTGCTTTTCTCATCTCATGCCACACTCAACTTGATGATTTCCTACTTTCAGATGTAGACCATGATAGCATAACTCATTCCTCCATTAAAAACACAAGAATCTTAAGTTTTTTTCCCCAGTCTCTTAATTACTTTGGGGTTCCTTTATTCTGAATGTTATGAATTCTTCCACTGAGGTTCCTCATCACACACAACTTGTTCGGGAAAGCAACCAATGAATTAAAAACAGCCTGGTGTGCATTTATTTGGGGAATGAAGGAAATATTTTCATGGATTCTGATTTTCATACAGTCTCCAGGCAAACCTCAGAAAAGGCCTTAGAAATTATGTTTGTGTGATTTCTCCCCCTCTTATAATGTGGAAAGTCTTTTGTTTTCTTTTGTTTTAAAAGAACATTTCTTTAACTACAAAATCTATCTTTCCACTGAAGGAAATAATGCGGGAATGAGTTGCTGCATTTTATGTTTTAAACATCAACTAATATTTTTTGGTCAATGTTTTCTTTTCAAAATAGGAAAATTAAATGCCCATTCTTCTCTCGCAAAACTATTTTTCTATGTCATAAAACACAGCCTAATTAATTCTAGACCCTGGAGTTAATAGTCTAAAATAAAATAAGAGAATAAATCCATTGAACCGTGAAGCTTCATATAATTATGAGTAACTTAATTTATGATTTCATGGGACTAAAATTACATTTAATTTCTTCCTGAAATTAAAATTTTGATTCTCAAATTATGTAGTATTTTCTGAACCATGTTTGCCGTTTGTCAATGTACAAATATATGCAATTGTTATGTGTGTGTATGTTCTGGCCCACATATTCTGTACCTCAGTTTGAGTCAGTTAATGATGTTCAACCATAATGTTAAGCCCTTTTAATGTTAGTACAGACAACAGGAGATCTTGGATAGTCTGCTGTTCACTCTTTGTGGTATTTGGAACCTGTAAATTTGCTATCGTTGCATTTTCCCAAACAGTGGTTTCATAATGGACTTGACAGATTAGCTGAAATAGTGTATCTGATACAATTGACTGATCTACTAGTTGATCTTATTTTTCTTTCCTAATTGTGCGTGAATTGAAAATACAGTCTACATAAATTTGTACAATTGGTATCCAGAGCCTCTCAACTCTGACCCACACCAGGGCATCTGTTGTGTGAGATGCTCCAAATTGACACAGGAAATGGAAAATTTTATACAGAACTCCCAAGCAGAGTTTTTAGTTACCCCTAATCAGTATGTAAAAGCCCATAATCTGTTCCTTATGGCTTTTATTGTATGTAGTTAGGCATTGCTGAGTTACATGGGATAGTTTCTTCCAAAGCACTGCGAAAAGAAAAAGCCAGTCTCTACTCAGTAGCATAGCATTAGCAGATAGTGGCAACATCATGTAATACGTTTATATATATGATATTATATTTGAGGAGCTGCTCCAAAGGGGAGGGGGGTCAATTTATTTCCAAAGCACCAGAGGGCAGGACAAGAAACAATGGAGGGAAACTAATCAAGGAGAGAAGCAAACTGGAATTAAGGAGAAACTTCCTAACAGTGAGAACAATTAACCAGTGGAATAATTTGCTTTCAGGTGTGGGTGCTTAATCTTTGGAGGTTTTTAAGAAAAGACTGGGCAGCTGCTTGTCTGAAATGGTATAGAGCAGTGATGGCGAACCTATGGGTGCCACAGGTGGCCTGCGGAGTCGTATCTGCTGGCACGTGAGATGTTGCCCTAGCTCAGTTCCAATGTGCATGTGTGTGCTGGCCAGCTGATTTTTGGCTCTCACAGAGGCTTTGGGAGGGTGCTTTTGGCTTCCAGAGATGCTCTGAGCAGATGTGGAGGGCATTTTTACCCTTCCCCAGCTCCAGGGATGCCTTTGGAGCCTGGGGAGGGCAAAACAAGCCTACTGGGTCCACCAGAAGTTGGGAAACAGGCCGTTTCCTGCCTCCAGAGGACCTCCAGGAGACGGTTTTTGCTCTCCCCAGGCATTGAGTTATGGGTGTGATAGCGCATGCCCACACTCTTTCGGCACCTGAGGAAAAAAAGATTTGCTATCACTGGTATAGAGTCTCCTATTTGAGCAAGGGGTTGTACTAGAAGATTTCCAAGGTCTCTTCCAGCTCTATTATTATTGATTGATAAAACATTTTTTTCATAATCATCTAGTTTTGTTTCAAGAATATGTTGAGAAGAGCAGCACTACCATCATCACCATCCTTGAATATACTTGAATATAATATATATATATATGCTAATATATATACAGTGGCAATATTTAGTTACAGTAAGTCGGGATTTGATATATCCTGGTTTAATCATAAAGTAATAGTTGACAGTGTCAAAATTCTTAGTTTCTGACTCTGGCACACTAGAAGAGCAGCCATAGATGGATTTCTGACATGATAGCTGGTGACTGAGCCAATACTGGGAGAAGGAATTTACCAAGAAAACATCAATCTCTGTCCGCTATTTGGTAATTAGAAAATTTGAAATCTGAAAACCCCCCCAATATGTCTAGGAATTACTTCTTGAATGTATCAGTCTTGTTTTTTATTGCATGGGAGAATGGTCCTTTCCAATTTGTAGAAAAATGGCTGAATGTAATTCCTATTCTGGATTAATATCAGTAATACTTCAATATCAATATCTGTTAAGTTGAGTATGGTAAATCAACAAGTGATTTGGTTTATGGATTAAGACACCAGATTAGAAAGCTTGAGTTCAAATATCAATTTAGGTACAAAACCAGTTGAGTGATGGACAGTCACTCTCTTAGGCACAAATTAAGAAGGCAATGGCTGTTCTGCTTTGGGCCTACCAGATCGGAACAAAGAAGCCCTCACGACCAAAGGATTCAATTCAAACACTTATATAGGTACAGACAGGAGCAGATTTATCAGTTCATGTTGACAGAAGCCCCGCTCATATTGGCCAAGAGATAACAAACTGCCGGCAATCCAGAGGCAGAGCTAATTAGCACATTCTTCCTTCAAATAAGGTCTGTAAATCACACACATACAGATCTCCTGGTTTCTCCACTGCATCTGGAAGGAGAGTCCAACATGGGTATTTAACCAATCCTATTGGTAGAGACTGAGTAAAAAATTAGCATAATAATAGGTACCGCCCCCTTGCAGTCCCCCATGAGCTCAGTTTTAAAAACTCAGTCCCAGAGTAGAGACATACTGAGTTTTACTTAAAGAAATTTGATTGTTGTTTACTTTTGTCTCCTTACAGATTTGTTTCTTTTGTCTCCTTACAGATTTGATCAGCGTTGGAGGAAGGGGTCTCTGTCCTCCGCGGACAACACCCCCAACGATCTCCTTAGGGGCTGCTTCCCCCCGAGGGAACTGCCCCCAAGAGGAGCACCTCAGTCCGGAGTCCCTGGCCCCAGCGGTCAAACAAGGGCTGCGAGCCGAAGGTGGGGGGGTCCGCCCCCCCCACTGGGAGGCTCGAGGAGGACAAATGCCCCCGGAGGGGTTTGCGAACAGCGCCGGAGCCCGGATCAGCTGTTAAGCGGCTAGAGGGGAAAGCCGCAGAGGCTACCGCCGCTGCCGCCGCCGCCGCCACCAGAGCTAAAATCGCCGCGGCTGGCCTATGAGAGGTCCATCGAGGTCCGGACGACCGAGAACGGGCTGGGTGAGCCTGAATAGGCGGCGAGAGCGGGGGGTAAGCGCAAAAAGCCCGCGAAGACGCTGGGCAGTGCCATTTTGGAAAGGCCCCCCCACGGAGCGCAAAGGCGCCAACCGGAAGGGCTTCTGGCAGCTGAGAGGCGCAAATTGGGCTTCGGCTCTAATGTGCAACCGCAAGGGCGAGGCCAGCAGCAGCAGCCATTTTTACTATTAGTGACGAAGCTGCTGAGAGGCAATTTCCCGGGCAATTCACCTGATACAACCACCGGAGCTGTGAGTACAATGGATGATAAGCCCAGTACCGAGAAAGCCAGCTCCCCAGTGGTGAGCAAGGAAAAGGCTAAGGGGAAGGATAAGGAGAGGTCAAAGCCCTCCCAGTCCCCTGCTTCGGTGGCCTCATTGAAAGAGGCAGAAAAGCGCAGAAAAGCGCTAGAGAAGAAATTGGAGGCAGCATTACACCTCTCCCCCTCGCCAGTACCATTGGCTCAGAGGCAGGCAACCACACCTGAATCTAGGACTCCACAGTCAGCCTTTGGACACATGGGGCCCCTCCAAGAGGGTGACTGGTCCCCAGAAGGGCAGTTCATGACACTGCCACAGGCCCCGTCTCCAGCTTTGTCCTGGACTAGACCTGAACCTTCAGGGCCTCCAAGAAGGGGCACCCAGGCACCTTCGGCTACGTTTACCCCTACAGCGGCTGGGCTGCGATCCCAGGCTGGTTCATGGCAACACATGCCTCCAGATCTACAGGAGATGTTCGCGAATGTCTATGCTCAAGGAGTGAATGCCGGGGCAGGTCAGCAGGTGAACCGTCCTCAGACTCAAGCAAGAAACCTTTGGCCAATACCGCCCCCCTCGGGCTTGGGGTCTCTTTCAGAGGATCCGGATTTTGGCGAGGACATTGACAAAGAGTACGAATTCTCAGAGGATGAGAACACCCCAGAGCGGCAGCCAGTAGCTGGCCTGTTTAAACCTACACTGTTTCGGACCCTACTTTTCAAAGCAAAGCAGGTAATGGACCTGCAGGGAGCTGCCAAGACACCTGAAGCAGAGACCGGCAAGACATCAGCTTCCCTTTTACGAGAACCCCAACCCGAGTCGGACCACATCCCGGCCTCGCACATTTTTGTTGAGGGAGTTAAAAAGCCCTGGCAGCACCCCGCAGCGGCCCAGGGGCCTTCGAATTTGGAGCGAAAGTTCTACACATTCGACGAGGAGGTGGAAAAACTTTTGGAGTTTCCCCCCATTGACCAGCCGGTAGTCACGCTGGTTTCTAGTGCCCTGGTACCGTCGGAGACGGGGGAAAGCTTGAAACCAGAGGACAGGAAGGCGGAAACCCTATTGCGCAAGACCCACCAGATGGCGGGCTGGGGCTTCCGAGCGGCTGCCGCGGCCTCCTTCTTCAACAGGGCCTCTATCATGTAGCTCCAGGAACTGCAGTCACGCCTCGGCCCGGAGGAGGCCAGACTTCGCCAGGATATCAGTAAACTGCAGGCCGCAGCTGAGTTTTCCGCCGATGTCACCCTACACGCAGCTAAGTTTGCCAGTAGAGGCATGGCCACTACACTGTCGTCACGCTGACTGTTGTGGCTAAGAAATTGGCCAGCGGACTTGAAATCAAAATGGCGCCTGGCATCAGCCCCGCTGCAGGGATCAATGCTCTTTGGCGACATTCTGGATAAAGTCCTCATTGAGGACAAGGACAAGAGGAAGGTCCTCCTTAAGTCCAATAGACGCCAGGACCGTCGCTTTACTCCCTACACTAGACAGCAGAACCCACGTTGGGATTCTTCTACCGGACAGGGACAGGCGCAGAGAGGTTTTCACCAGAACCAATATTCCCAACAATCGTTCAGGAGTGATCGCGGAACCTATCAGGATCATCCAAGAGGTTTCCAGCAGTCCAGGCGGCCCTTTCGGGGAGGCAACCAGAGGGGATATCGTCGTTCCAAATGACTCTCCCGGGCCTCTACCATTAGGTGGGAAGCTGCAATACTTCAGCCCCTCCTGACTGCTCACTTCCTTGGACAAGTGGGTACTAGCCACCGTATCGGAAGGACTTCGTCTGGAATTCATGGGACCTCCTCCTCATCGATTTGTAAGTTGCCCGAGGCTTCGGGACCTGCACAAGAGACAGCAGATCCGCAAGGAGATTGCCCATTTATTGGAAATACAAGCCATCGAACAGGTACCTCGGCAAGAAGTAGGCAGGGGATTTTATTCCAGGATCTTCCTGGTACCCAAGTCTTCAGGAGGATACCGAATGATACTGAATTTGAAACAACTCAATATCTACATCAAATACAGGAGATTCCACATACACTCCTTACAGACTATTCTTCCCTCAATACGCTCCAGGGATCTGTTGACTTCAATAGATTTAAAGGAGGCCTACCTCCACGTGCCTGTGCACCCGACACACCGGGAATTTCTCAGGTTCTGTTCAGAAGGCGTCCATTACCAATACAGGGCGATGCCCTTCGGCCTCTCCTCGGCCCCACGGACTTTTACCAAGTTGCTGGACGCCCTGACGGCCAACCTTCGGTCTCATTCCATCAGACTGATGGCCTACCTGGACGACATAATTATCTTGTCCAGGTCCCCCGGGCAGGCCAGAGAGGACCTAGCCAGGACAATACGGACATTAGAAGCGCATGGCTTCACTATAAACGTGGAAAAAAGTCAGCTGTCTCCGGCAACCAGACTACAACACCTGGGTTCCATCATCAATACCTTATCAGGCAAGGTAACCCTTTCTCCCGAGAGACAGGAGAATATTCATCGCCTGGTTTCCGACTTGGTCCACCTCAGACGGGCCCCGCTGGCACTGTTGTCGAAAGTGCTAGGAACGTTGGTGTCGGCCATAGGTATAGTTCCCTGGGCCAGGCACCATATAAGAGGCCTCCAGTGGTTTCTCTTACCAGCTCAGAGAGCCAAGGTCAGCCACTCACAAAGGACTATCATCTTACCAAAGAGAGTCAGAGGGTCGTTGAAGTGGTGGCTTACCGAAACAATTCAGGAAGGCTCCCCCTTTCGCACTCAGGACCGTCTCATTCTCACCACAGACGCCAGTTTATATGGATGGGGTGCCCACCTGGGACGACATATGGCCCAAGGACAATGGACGGTGGAGGAACTGGCTTCAGTCAATATAAACTTCTTAGAACTAAGGGCAGTGTTTCTAGCCCTACTGGCCTTTGCCCCCATAGTGGAGGGCAAACACATACTTATCTTAACAGACAATGTAGCGACCAGGGCCCACCTGAATCACCAGGGAGGCACAAGGTCACAACGACTTATGGAGGAAACTACGATGCTTTTCAACTGGGCCGAGACCCATTTAGCATCGCTGACTGCAGAACATATCGCAGGGATCAGCAATTCCACAGCGGATTGGCTCAGCAGGACTACCCTGGACCCGTCAGAGTGGCAACTCGATCCAGACCTGTTCTATCAGTTGACCCAGAGTTTCGGGGTTCCCCTAGTGGACCTGTTTGCCAGCAGCCAGAACACCCAGCTCCCGCGGTTTTTCACATGTTTTCCGGACCCAAAGGCAGAAGGGACCAACGCTCTACTGTCACCTTGGCCCCCCGGTCTCCTGTACGCCTTCCCTCCCGTGAATCTCATCCCGAGGGTGGTGGAGAAGATTCTTCACGAGGAAGCGGAAGTGATCTTACTAGCACCACACTGGCCAAGTCGGCCGTGGTTCGCGGACTTGGTGGAGCTTTCAGTGTCACCCCCGTGGAGAATCCCGGATCAGATCATCTCGTTGAGCCAGGGGAATCTGCAACACCCAGATCCCCAATGGCTGCACTTGACAGGCTGGCACTTAAAAGGCATAAATTGAAGCAGTTGGACTTACCAGAGAAGGTCATAGATACCATGCAGGTTGCCAGGCGCCCATCGACTTCACGGATTTATCAGGCGACCTGGGCAGCATTTTGTAACTTTTGCAACAAAGATTTACGTGACCCTAGGGAAGCTTCTGTAATTACAGTTTTGGAATTTTTACAAGCAGGGGTGGAGCGTGGCCTAGCCCCTAATACCTTAAGAAGACAGGTGGCAGCCCTAGCCACCATGATTCAAACTCCAGAGTCTCGTTCCTTGGCTCAGCATGCTTGGATCAGAGACTTTATTAAGGGAGCCACGAATATACGTTCTCTGCCTGTCAGGAGATTTCCATCCTGGGACCTCACGTGGGTACTTAAGGCCTTAACTAAGCCTCCCTTTGAACCGTTGAGGTCTATACCAATTAGGCTACTTTCCATCAAGACAGCCTTCCTTGTGGCTATTACATCTGCACGCAGGGTGTCGGAGATATCGGCCCTATCTGTGAGACCTGACCTCTGTGTCTTTTACCCAGATAGGGTGGTCCTTCGATTGGACCCCACTTTTGTGCCAAAAGTGAACACGGCGTTCCACAGGAAGCAGGAACTAATTCTTCCGGATTTCTGTTCTCATGGGAGTCATCCGTCGGAGCTGCTGTGGCATAAGGTGGATGTCCGAAGGGCTCTAAAGATTTACATTAGAAGGACGGAGGAGTTCCGTAAGTCTGAGACTCTCTTTATTTCATTTTCTGACTATAGGAAGGCACTTGGACTATCGGCAAAATCCATTAGTCGTTGGATTAAGGACTGTATTTCGGAGGCCTACAGGGCCGGAGGACACACAGTTCCGGAAGGATTGACAGCTCACTCAACCAGGAGTGCGGCGACTTCAGCGGCTTGGTCTACTCAAGCATCAATAGAGGACATTTGTCGGGCTGCAACCTGGGCAGCCCCTACGACGTTTATTAGACATTACAAGTTGGACTCCTTTGCTTCAGCGGAAGCGGCCTTTGGCAGGAGGGTTCTTCAAAGAGTTTGTGTTTCTCCTAAGTCTCTAGCTAGACCTTCTCCCTCCCATGGGCTTTAAAGATCTTTGGTATATCCCATGTTGGACTCTCCTTCCAGATGCAGTGGAGAAGACCCGTTGTACCTACCTGAACGGTCTTCTCGATGCACTGGAAGGAGAGTCCAAACCCACCCGGTAGTTGAAGTTCAGGGACACCGGAGGTTGGGTTGGTTCATGAGTTATTGAATTGTTCAATAAAAGTTGGTTATCCTCTTAAGTGCCTTTCGTTTTTAAAACTGAGCTCATGGGGGACTGCAAGGGGGGCGGTACCTATTATTATGCTAATTTTTTACTCAGTCTCTACCAATAGGATTGGTTAAATACCCATGTTGGACTCTCCTTCCAGTGCATCGAGAAGACCGTTCAGGTAGGTACAACGGGTCTTCTTTCTCGTTCATCGGCATCTCTGCATGATTCTTAAAGGAGTCATAGCAGTTTCTCAATATGGCAGTTCTGGAACTCCAAATCTGAGTCCTCTACCATGTCGAACATTGAAACTCCATGTCTCTTTACCCAGAAACCCTCCTTTATATACAGACTGGGTGTGGTCAACTGTTTCCTAGAGCTATACTGACTAGACTTTCTTTCATAGACTCACTTTCTGAACTTTTTCCCATGAAGATATTACTGTCTGCTTCTTGACCCTTCTGACTTGGGCATCTAATAGGGACTCCTGGTTTCCCATGTCCTCTGACTCAGTCATTACCGTCTTTGGGGTTTCTACAGTCTCTGGAGATTCCTCCAGTTTCAATTCTCCCTCAATCTCACTCTCTGATTCAGCTGGCAAGGGTACCAAGACAGACATGGTTCATCCTCCTCAGTATCTGTCACTAACTTACCTGGTCGTGGATCACTCAACAATGGCAAAGCACTTCTGAAAAACCTTTCAAAAAAGCCTGCAGAGGACCACTCCATGCCATCTCCACGTGTCAACACTTTACTTGAAGACACACACATATACAAAGACAATTTATATGGCTGTAAAGTGCTCTTCTCAAGGCTGTCATAACTTCTAATATTCATTAAGCAACTGGTTGTAAGTCAAGTACTAGCGCCTATTTTAAGATGTGTGGGTTTCAACTTCCAGAATTCTCCAGCAAGCAAGCTCCTTGGAGAATTCTGGAAATGAAGTCCACGCATCTTGGTGAGGTTAAGAAATACTGCTATATTCAATTCTGTGGGGAATACTTGACTTGATTCCCAAGGATTGAGAGAAGGGAAAAAGTCAACAATTTTACTACCCATTTACACAGATACATATGTATATGTTTACGCAATATATTTGAGTCAATAATATTGCACAGTTTTCACTTCTCCCCCCCCCAACCTTATCCCATTTTTGGAGGGAGGCAAACCAGGTCCAGTTAGTTTTAATTTTGCTTCCCCATTCTTTGAGTGAGACAACCATTGAACCAGCATGCAGCCTTAAAACAGAAAATAAAGGCTTTGCATAGTTTGTGGTAGACAATAAATTTTTATTAGCCAGGGAAAACCCCCTCTTTGACTAGACTTATACTACTTTAAAGACCAACACCAGCTGATAAATGTTAGTCAATGGTGAAACACATAAATTAGTGTAATTCATCACCATATTATTTCCTACAGTGGAAAGATGGGTTTTCTGGTTAATGAAATGTTCCTTAAAAAAGAAAAGATTCCACATTATAATGAAAATATTGTGCAAATTTCAGAATACGTTTACAGAGACTCATGAACTTCCACGAATTACAATTCACCCAGTTTGCATTTCTTCACTGCCTAATTGCAAATGGATGCTCAGCCTCCTGTGGTAAATTTTTTAAACTTCAAGATAAGCAGTGTGAAATATAACGGTCTGAGAGAAAATAACACTATTTATAATGAAGACATCGGAGCTCGATCAGCTGTAACTCGGAAAATGGCGGCTGCCATCTAATTCTGCAACCGCCGTAAACTGCCGCTAGTGATCAAGGGACAGAGACTGAGAACTGGGCTGTAAGATCAAGCCAGAGAAAAGACCTGTATGCCTCGGAAGAGCTGTATGCTATGTGCTTTAGCTCCCCGTGGCATTCCTGATCATCCCTTCGCTGCCGAACTCGATCAGCTGGGATTCAGAAAATGGCGGCCACCATTTAATCGTGTGGCCACCGCAAGCAAACAAGTAGCAGAGAGTGAGAGCTGGGCCTTAAGACCAAGACTGACAGACAGACAGACGGACAGACAGACCTGGGAGGTTGTGGCGCCAAATGGTGGGGGTGCCTGGCATCGGAGGGACTGTTGGAGCCGTCGGAATGAAGGATTATACTAGAGCTGTCATTACCAAGGGGACTGTCATTATCAAGGGTAAGGAGGTTACTGCAGAGAGAGAAGGATGGCCGAGGCTGAGGAGAGGGCGAGGAGTTGTTCTGAGGCTGTTCGACATTACTGAGAGACTGTGCGGGATCGCGGTGAGAGGAGAGTGTGGAGAACTGGAGTTGTTGCCCAGTAAGAATAGTAACTATCACAGGGTGACCGGAGTGAACACCGAGAGCCGGGGGAGCTGTAGAGACGCAGGAGTCCGAGTTAATAATAATTTGAGACGCAATTTACGAACTGGGAGTGCCAGGCGGTGGCAACGGACGGCACTAAAGAGATCTTTCTTTCCCCCAGGGACTCATTATTTAAAGACTTGGACATTTATGCTGGACTTTTTCCAGAAGTTAATTGACTCAGAGTCTGGCGCCACCTAGCTGTTGATGCTCTAAGAACTGCTAACTAATTGATTTTTAACTGATTCCCCCCCCTGTATTTTGGTCTTTAAAAATATTTAATAATTTGACATCCAGTACTAGTTTTAGAGTAATTGATAATTAATTAGTACATTTAGGCTATTTTTATATTTCTGGTATATGTATTATGTATTTTGAATTTTTTAACTATTTTTTAGGGATTAATGTATTTATGGTATGAATGAATGGGATTATGTTAGTAATTATTGGAATGAATGGAATATTGTGAATGGAAATGAATGGGAAGGGGATGATAGATGGAACAGGGTGGGTGGGTGGGATTATAATATGTATGAAATGAATGAATATGATATGAATGAAATTTCAGGCACACCTGACACTGGAAGGGCAGGAGGTGGGGGAACACTTATCTCTGGGGTGGCGGAGGGTCAGAATATCCCGGTCTTGCTGGGGAGAGGCAGATATGGCGGAAGCCATGGAGCTAGCCGTTCCAGGGGAAGGAGGGATCGCTGCTTAATAACAATCCCTTGTTCCGGCTCCATGAGCTTAACTCAAGGCACTGGTGATGAGTGTAAGTCTGGCCCTAGGCTCAAGCTGTTGCTACTCAATGCCAGGTCGGTAGTAAATAAAGCTCTCCTAATCCGGGATTTGATCCTGGATGAGGAGGCCGACCTGGCTTGTGTGACCGAAACCTGGCTGGGCCCGGAGGGAGGAGTTCCTCTCTCTGAAATCTGCCCAGCCGGGTTTCGGATATGGCATCAGCCTCGACCCCAGGGAAGGGGGGGAGGAGTGGCTATTATAGCCAGGGAAAGCCTGTGCCTGCGTAGACTCATTGCTCCAGAGATTGCGGGTTGCGAGTCCCTCCTGGTGAAGTTGGACCTAGGGGTTCAGGTGGGCTTGTTACTCACGTACCTGCCTCCCAGCTGCGTGTCAACAGCCCTGCCTGTGCTGCTGGAGGAGGTGGCCGGGCTGGCGGTGAAGTTCCCTAGGCTTATGGTCTTGGGGGACCTCAACCTGCTGTCGCTCGGCGGATCCTCTGGGCTGGCACAGGAGTTCATGGCCGCCATGGCAGCCATGGACCTGACTCAAGTAGTGCAGGGTCCGACTCATAAGGGGGGGCACGCACCCGACATGGTATTCCTCTCTGAGCAACTGAGTAATGGTCTGAGATTAAGGGGCTTAGAAGTATTGCCTTTGTCATGGTCAGACCATTTTCTACTGCGGCTTGACTTCCTGGCTCCAATCCTCCCTCGCAGGGAGGCGGAACCGATTAAGTTGTTCCGCCCCAGGCGCCTGATGGATCCAGAAGGCTTTCAGAAGGCGCTTGGGGCTCTTCCAGATGCACTCATCCACAGTTCGGCAGAGTCTCTGGCTGAGGCCTGGAACAAGGCTGCAGCGGAGACCCTTGACCGAATTGCACCGCTGCGACCTCTCCGCGGCACTAGACCCCGTAGAGCTCCATGGTTCAACAAGGAGCTCCGGGAGTTGAAATGCCAGAAGAGACGTCTAGAGAAGCAATGGAGGAAGAGTAAGTCCGAATCCGATCGAACACTTGTAAGAGCTCATATTATGACTTACAAAGTGGCACTCAAGGCAGCAAGATGCGCGTATCATGCCACCCTGATTGCATCAACGGAATCCCACCCGGCCGCTCTGTTCAGGGTAACCCGCTCCCTTCTTAACCAGGGGGGAGTTGGGGAGCCCTTGCAGAGTAGTGCCGAGGATTTTAACACATTTTTCGCTGATAAAATTGCTCGGATTCGAGCGGACCTCGACTCCAATTGTAAAACAGAGTCAACTGACAACGAGTCAGTCGAGGTGACTGGGGCTAAACGTCTTTGTCCATCTGTCTGGGAGAGGTTTGACTTGGTGACACCTAAGGAAGTGGACAAGGCGATTGGAGCTGTGTGTTCCGCCACCTGTCTACTGGATCCGTGTCCCTCTTGGTTGGTTTCGGCCAGTCAAGAGGTGATGCGGAGCTGGGTCCGGGAGATTGTCAACGCCTCTTTGGGGAGTGGGTCCTTTCCAGCTCCTTATAAGGAGGCACTTGTGCGCCCCCTCCTCAAGAAGCCTTCCCTGGACCCAGCCATACTCAATAACTACCGTCCAGTCTCCAACCTTCCCTTTATGGGGAAGGTTGTTGAGAAGGTGGTGGCACTTCAGCTCCAGCGGTCCTTGGAAGAAGCCGATTATCTAGGTCCTCAGCAGTCTGGATTCAGGCCCGGCTACAGCACGGAAACTGCTTTGGTCGCGTTGATGGATGATCTCTGGCGGGCCCAGGACAGGGGCTTGTCCTCTGTCCTGGTGCTTCTTGACCTCTCAGCGGCTTTCGATACCATCGACCATGGTATCCTTCTGCACCGACTAGAGGGGTTGGGAGTGGGAGGCACTGTTCTTCAGTGGTTCTCCTCATACCTCTCTGGTCGGTCACAGTCGGTGTTAGTAGGGGATCAGAGGTCGACCTCTAGGTCTCTCCCTTGTGGGGTGCCTCAGGGGTCGGTCCTCTCCCCCCTGCTATTTAATATCTACATGAAACCGCTATGTGAGATCATCCAAGGGCATGGGGTGAGGTATCATCAATACACCGATGATACCCAGTTATACATCTCCACCCCATGTCCAGCCAATGAAGCAGTGGAAGTGATGGGCCGGTGCCTGGGGGATGTTAGGGCCTGGATGAGTGTCAACAAGCTCAAACTCAACCCAGACAAGACGGAGTGGCTGTGAATCTTACCTCCCAAGGACAACTCCATCTGTCCATCCATTACCCTGGGGGGAGAATCACTGGCCCCCTCAGAGAAAGTTCGCAACTTGGGCATCCTCCTCGATCCACAGCTGACATTAGAGAAACATCTTTCAGCTGTGGCGAGGGGGACATTTGCCCAGGTTCGCCTTGTGCACCAGTTGCGACCCTACTTGGACCGGGAGTCACTGCTCACAGTCACTCATGCCCTCATCACCTCGAGGCTTGACTACTGTAATGCTCTCTACATGGGGCTACCTTTGAAAAATGTTCGGAAACTTCAGATCGTGCAGAATACAGCTGCGAGAGCAATCATGGGCTTTCCCAAATATGCCCATGTTACACCAACACTCCGCAGTCTGCATTGGTTGCCGATCAGTTTCCGGTCACAATTCAAAGTGTTGGTTATGACCTATAAAGCCCTTCATGGCACCGGACCAGATTACCTCAAGATTACCTCAAGGATCCACAGAGTGGATCTTCTCCGGGTCCCGTCAACTAAGCAATGTCACCTGGCGGGACCCAGAGGAAGAGCCTTCTCTGTGGCGGCCCCAGCCCTCTGGAACCAACTCCCCCCAGAGATTAGAACTGCCCCCACCCTCCTTGCCTTTCGTAAACAACTTAAAACCCACCTCTGCCGCCATGCATGGGGGAATTGAGATCCTCTTTCCCCCTAGGCCTTTACAATTCTATGCATGGTATGTATGTATGTATGTTTGGTTTTTATATTAATTGATTTTTAATCATCAATACCAAATTACTATTGTACACTGTTTTATTGTCGCTGTTAGCCGCCCCGAGTCTCTGGAGAGGGGCGGCATACAAATCCAATAAATAAATAAATAAATAAATGACCATAGTAGAGCTGTAAAAAGAGAAAGATCATGTGATGATGGCCCGGGTCCAGCAGTTTAAAACCCAGTAGAAATGTAAGGTCAAAAAGGTACATATTAAAATAGAAAAGTTGAGCCAACCAAATGTTACATACAGTTGTTCTGACTGCTCTGGTGCCATAAGGGCATCCACAGTCTATAAGGAAATGTTATTAAGCAAGTCTGAAAGAAGATTGGGCATGTCTGTTGTGGCCCACGGAGCTGGCAGCAGACTTGGACAGTGAGGAAGTTGTGGAGGAACGTGGGCCAGTCCTGGAGTCTGGGAAAGGCTCTGATGAGCACTCTGCATCGGAGGCAAAGATGGGGCCAGGGCTGTCTGACAGTTATCAGCTACATTCGGAGTCAGATTAGTGGGGTTAAAGAACAATTGGAGCCTGTTTCTAATGTGCGCATGCACAAGGGTGTGAGGAGACAGGAAAAATTAAGAAACAGGTCGACTCAGGAGTCGGGAGTAAAAACACAAGGGGATGCTGAATGGCCCTTCCCATAAGAAATAAGAGCAAAAGAGGAGTGGTGTTGGTAGGAGACAATTAATTTGCTATTGTGAAGATTTGCTGATCTGGGAGACTCCTTGTACAGCATTGAATCAAGAAGATATTGGCTTGGGAACTCTCCAAGGACTGGTTGGATAAACCAAATCAAAAGGGTTTTTTTTTTCGGGACAAGGAATCTGTTTCGTGATTTGATAAAGCCTGGATCAGAACAAGGTCCAAAATGAAAAACAACAACAGCAACAACTTAAGTCCTCAACTTACAACAGTTCACTTAGTGACCAAAATTACCAAACCGGTTCAGACCAGTTCACACCAGACCAAACCGGATCAGACCATCTGACTGGTTCAGACTGGTTCAGACCAGATTCAGACCAAACCAAACCGGTTCAGACCAGACCAAACCGGTTGAGACCAGTTCCGACTGGTTCAGACCAGACCAGACCAGTTCCAACCAGTTAACACCAGACCAAACCGGTTCAGACCAGTTCCGACTGGTTCAGACCAGACCAGTTCCAACCAGTTCAGACCAGACCAAACCGGTTCAGACCAGTTCAGACCAGACCAAACTGGTTCAGACCAGTTCCGACTGGTTCAGACCAGACCAGACCAGTTCCAACCAGTTCAGACCAAACCAAACTGGTTCAGACTAGACCAAACCGGTTCAGACCAGTTCCGACTGGTTCAGACCAGACCAAACCAGTTCAGACCAGTTCAGACTGGTTCAGACCAGACCAGTTCCAACCAGTTCAGACCAGACCAAACCGGTTCAGACCATTTCAGACCAGTTCCAACCTGTTCAGAGCAGACCAAACCGGTTCAGACCAGTTCCGACTGGTTCAGACCATACCAGACCAGTTCCAACCAGTTCAGACCAGACCAGACCGGTTCAGACCAGATCAGACCAGTTCCAACCAATTCAGACCAGACCAAACCGGTTCAGACCAGTTCCGACTGGTTCAGACCAGACAAAGTTACAACCTGTTCAGACCAGACTAAACCGGTTCAGACCATTTCAGACCAGTTCCAACCAGTTCAGACCAGACCAAACCAGTTCAGACCAGACCAAACCGGTTCAGACCAGTTCAGACCAGACCAAACTGGTTCAGACCAGTTCCGACTGGTTCAGACCAGACCAGACCAGTTCCAACCAGTTCAGACCAGACCAAACCGGTTCAGACCAGACCATACCATCAGACCAGACCAAACCGCTTCAGACCAGTTCCGACGTTCAGACCAGACCAGTTCCAACCAGTTCACACCAGACCAAACCGGTTCCAGACCAGACCAGTTGCAACCAGTTCAGACCAGATGAAACCGGTTCAGACCAGTTCAGACCCGACCAAACCAGTTCAGACCAGTTCCAACCAGTTCAGACCAAACCAAAGCGGTTCAGAACAGTTCCGACTGGTTCAGACCAGACCAGACCAGTTCCAACCAGTTCACAAACCAGTTCAGACCAGTTCTGACTGGTTCACACCAGACCAGACCAGTTCCAACCAGTTCACACCAGTCCAAACCGGTTCAGACCAGTTCCGACTGGTTCACACCAGACCAGTTCCAACCAGTTCAGACCAGACCAAACCGGTTCAGACCAGACCAAACCGGTTCAGACCAGTTCAGACCAGACCAAACCGGTTCAGACCAGTTCTGACTGGTTCAGACCAGACCAGACCAGTTCCAACCAGTTCAGACCAGACCAAACTGGTTCAGACCAGACCAAACTGGTTCAGACCAGTTCCGACTGGTACAGACCACACCAGACCAGTTCCAACCAGTTCTGACTGGACTAAACCGGTTCAGACCATCCGACTGGTTCCGACCAGATTTAGACCAAACCAAACCGGTTCAGACCAGACCAAACCGGTTCAAACCAGTTCAGACCAGATCAAACCGGTTCAGACCAGTTCCGACTGGTTCAAACCAGACCAGACCAGTTCCAACCAGTTCAGACTGGACTAAACCGGTTCAGACAAGTTGCGACTGGTTCAGACCAGATCAGACCAGTTCCAACCAGTTCAGACCAGACCAAACCGGTTCAGACCAGTTCCGACTGGTTCACACCAGACCAGACCAGTTCCAACCAGTTCAGACTGGACCAAACCGGTTCAGACCAGTTGCGACTGGTTCAGACCAGACCAGTTCCAAACAGACCAGTTTAGACCAGACCAAACCGGTTCAGACCAGTTCAGACCAGACCAAACCGGTTCATACCAGTTCCGACTGGTTCAGACCAGACCAGACCAGTTCAGACCAGGCCAAACTGGTTCAGACCATTTCAGACCAGTTCCAACCAGTTCAGACCAGACCAAACCGGTTCAGACCACTTCAGACCAGACCAAACAGGTTCAGACCAGACCAAACCGGTTCAGACCAGTTCAGACCAGACCAAACCGGTTCAGACCAGTTCAGACCAGACCAAACCGGTTCAGACCAGTTCCGACTGGTTCAGACCAGACCAGACCAGTTCCAACCAGTTCAGACCAGTTCCAACTGGTTCAGACCAGACCAGTTCCAACCAGTTCAGAGCAGACCAAACCGGTTCAGACCAGACCAGTTCCAGACCAAACTGGTTCAGACCAGTTCAGACCAGTTCCGACTGGTTCAGACCAGACCAGACCAGTTCCAACCAGTTCAGACCAGACCAAACCGGTTCAGACCAGTTCAGACCGGTTTCAACCAGTTCAGACCAGACCAAACCTGTTCAGACCAGTTCAGACCAGACCAAACCAGTTCAGACCAGTTCCGACTGGTTCAGACAAGACCAGACCAGTTCCAACCAGTTCAGACCAGTTCCGACTGGTTCAGACCAGACCAGTTCCAACCAGTTCAGACCAGACCAAACCAGTTCAGACCAGACCAGTTCCAGACCAAACCGGTTCAGACCAGTTCAGACCAGTTCCGACTGGTTCAGACCAGACCATTTCAGACCAGTTCCAACCTGGTTCAGACCAGACCAAACCGGTTCAGACCAGTTCAGACCAGACCAAACCGGTTCAGACCAGTTCAGACCAGACCAAACAAGTTGAGACCAGACCAAACCGGTTCAGACCAGACCAAACCGGTTCAGACCAGTTCTGACTGGTTCAGACCAGACCAGACCAGTTCCAACCAGTTCAGACCAGTTCCTACTGGTTCAGACCAGACCAGTTCCAACCAGTTCAGAGCAGACCAAACCGGTTCAGACCAGACCAGTTCCAGACCAAACCAGTTCAGACCAGTTCCAACCAGTTCAGACCAGACCAAACTGGTTCAGACCAGACCAAACCGGTTCAGACCAGTTCCGACTGGTTCAGACAAGACCAGACCAGTTCCAACCAGTTCAGACCAGTTCCTACTGGTTCAGACCAGACCAGTTCCAACCAGTTCAGACCAGACCAAAGCGGTTCAGACCAGACCAGTTCCAGACCAAACCGGTTCAGACCATTTCAGACCAGTTCCAACTGGTTCAGACCAGACCAGACCAGTTCAGACCAGACCAAACCGGTTCAGACCAGTTGCGACTGGTTAAGACCAGACCAGACTAGTTCCAACTAGTTCAGACCAGTTCCGACTGGTTCAGACCAGACCAAACCGGTTCAGACCAGACCAGTTCCAGACCAAACTGGTCCAGACCAGTTCAAACCAGTTCCGACTGGTTCAGACCAGACCGGTTCCAACCAGTTCAGACCAGACCAAACCGGTTCAGACCAGTTCAGACCAGACCAAACCGGTTCAGACCAGTTCCGACTGGTTCAGACCAGACCAGTTCAGACCAGACCAAACTGGTTCAGACCATTTCAGACCAGTTCCAACCAGTTCAGACCAGACCAAGCCGGTTCAGACCAGTTCCGACCAGACCAAACCAGTTCAGACCAGTTCCGACTGGTTCAGACAAGACCAGACCAGTTCCAACCAGTTCAGACCAGTTTCGACTGGTTCAGACCAGACCAGTTCCAACCAGTTCAGACCAGACGAGTTCCAGACCAAACCGGTCCATACCAGTTCAGACCAGTTCCGACTGGTTCAGACCAGACCAGTTCAGACCAGACCAAACCGGTTCAGACCAGACCAGACCAGTTCCAACCAGTTCACACCAGACCAAACCGGTTCAGACCAGACCAGACCGGTTCAGACCAGACTAGACCCGACCAAACCGGTTCAGACCAGACCAAACCGGTTCAGACCAGTTCAGACCAGACCAAACCGGTTCAGACCAATTCAGACCAGACCAAACCGGTTCAGACCAGTTGCGACTGGTCCAGACCAGACCAGTTCAGACCAGACCAAACCAGTTCAGACCATTTCAGACCAGACCAAACCGGTTCAGACCAGTTCCGACTGGTTCAGACCAGACCAGTTCCAACCAGTTCAGACCAGATCAAACCGGTTCATATCAGTTCAGACCAGATCAAACCGGTTCATACCAGTTCCGACTGGTTCAGACCAGACCAGTTCCAACCAGTTCAGACGAGACCAAACCGGTTCAGACCAGACCAAACTGGTTCAGACCAGCTCCGACCAAACCGGTTCAGATGAAACCAAACCGGTTCAGACCAGTTCAGACCAGACCAAACCGGTTCAGACCAGACCAGACCAGACCTGTTCAGACCAGTTCACAGCAGACCAAACCGGTTCAGACCAGTTCCGACCAGACCAAACCGGTTCAGACCAGTTCCGACTGGTTCAGACCAGACCAGTTCCAACCAGTTCACACCAGACCAAACTGGTTCAGATCAGTTCTGACCGGTTCAGACCAGACCAGACCAGACCAAACCGGTTCAGACCAGACCAAACCGGTTCAGACCAGTTCAGACCAAACCAAACCGCTTCAGACCAGTTCAGACCAGACCAAACCGGTTCAGACCAGACCAAACCGGTTCAGTCCAGCTCCGACCAAACCGGTTCAGATGAAACCAAACCGGTTCATACCAGTTCAGACCAGACCAAACCGGTTAATACCAGTTCAGACCAGACCAAACCGGTTCAGACCAGTTCAGACCAGACCAAACGGGTTCGGACCCGACCAAACCGGTTCAGACCAGACCAAACCGGTTCAGACCAGTTCACACCAGACCAAACCGGTTCAGACCAGACCAAACTGGCTCAGACCAGACCAAACCGGTTCAGACCAGACCAAACCGGTTCAGACCAGTTCACACCAGACATAACCGGCTCAGACCAGACCAGACCGGTTCAGACCAGTTCAGACCAAACCAAACCAAACCGGTTCAGACTAGTTCCGACTGGTTCAGACCAGACCAGACCAGTTCAGACCAGACCAAACTGGTTCAGACCATTTCAGACCAGTTCCAACCAGTTCAGACCAGACCAAACCGGTTCAGACCAGTTCAGACCAGACCAAACAGGTTCAGACCAGTTCCGACTGGTTCAGACCAGACCAGTTCCAACCAGTTCAGACCAGACCAAACCGGTTCAGACCAGACCAAACCGGTTCAGACCAGTTCAGACCAAACCAAACCGCTTCAGACCAGTTCAGACCAGACCAAACCGGTTCAGACCAGACCAAACCGGTTCAGTCCAGCTCCGACCAAACCGGTTCAGATGAAACCAAACCGGTTCATACCAGTTCAGACCAGACCAAACCGGTTCATACCAGTTCAGACCAGACCAAACCGGTTCAGACCAGTTCAGACCAGACCAAACGGGTTCGGACCCGACCAAACCGGTTCAGACCAGACCAAACCGGTTCAGACCAGTTCACACCAGACAAAACCGGTTCAGACCAGACCAAACTGGCTCAGACCAGACCAAACCGGTTCAGACCAGACCAAACCGGTTCAGACCAGTTCACACCAGACATAACCGGCTCAGACCAGACCAGACCGGTTCAGACCAGTTCAGACCAAACCAAACCAAACCGGTTCAGACTAGTTCCGACTGGTTCAGACCAGACCAGACCAGTTCAGACCAGACCAAACTGGTTCAGACCATTTCAGACCAGTTCCAACCAGTTCAGACCAGACCAAACCGGTTCAGACCAGTTCAGACCAGACCAAACAGGTTCAGACCAGTTCCGACTGGTTCAGACCAGACCAGTTCCAACCAGTTCAGACCAGACCAAACCGGTTCAGACCAGTTCAGACCAGATCAAACCGGTTCAGACCAGTTCCGACTGGTTCAGACCAGACCAGTTCCAACCAGTTCAGATGAAACCAAACCGGTTCAGACCATTCCAAACCGGTTTAGACCTGTTCAGACCAGACCAAACCAGTTCAGACCAGACCAGACCAGACCGGTTCAGACCAGTTCAGACCAGATCAAACCGGTTCAGACCAGTTCCGACTGGTTCAGACCAGACCAGTTCCAACCAGTTCAGACGAAACCAAACCGGTTCAGACCATTCCAAACCGGTTCAGACCAGTTCAGACCAGACCAAACCAGTTCAGGCCAGACCAGACCAGACCGGTTCAGACCAGTTCAGACCAGACCAAACCGGTTCGGACCAGACCAGACCGGTTCAGACCAGTTCAGACCAAACCAAACCAAACCGGTTCAGACTAGTTCCGACTGGTTCAGACCAGACCAGACCAGTTCAGACCAGACCAAACTGGTTCAGACCATTTCAGACCAGTTCCAACCAGTTCAGACCAGACCAAACCGGTTCAGACCAGTTCAGACCAGACCAAACAGGTTCAGACCAGTTCCGACTGGTTCAGACCAGACCAGTTCCAACCAGTTCAGACCAGACGAGTTCCAGACCAAACCGGTCCATACCAGTTCAGACCAGTTCCGACTGGTTCAGACCAGACCAGTTCAGACCAGACCAAACCGGTTCAGACCAGACCAGACCAGTTCCAACCAGTTCACACCAGACCAAACCGGTTCAGACCAGACCAGACCGGTTCAGACCAGACTAGACCCGACCAAACCGGTTCAGACCAGACCAAACCGGTTCAGACCAGTTCAGACCAGACCAAACCGGTTCAGACCAATTCAGACCAGACCAAACCGGTTCAGACCAGTTGCGACTGGTCCAGACCAGACCAGTTCAGACCAGACCAAACCAGTTCAGACCATTTCAGACCAGACCAAACTGGTTCAGACCAGTTCCGACTGGTTCAGACCAGACCAGTTCCAACCAGTTCAGACCAGATCAAACCGGTTCATATCAGTTCAGACCAGATCAAACCGGTTCATACCAGTTCCGACTGGTTCAGACCAGACCAGTTCCAACCAGTTCAGACGAGACCAAACCGGTTCAGACCAGACCAAACTGGTTCAGACCAGCTCCGACCAAACCGGTTCAGATGAAACCAAACCGGTTCAGACCAGTTCAGACCAGACCAAACCGGTTCAGACCAGACCAGACCAGACCTGTTCAGACCAGTTCACAGCAGACCAAACCGGTTCAGACCAGTTCCGACCAGACCAAACCGGTTCAGACCAGTTCCGACTGGTTCAGACCAGACCAGTTCCAACCAGTTCACACCAGACCAAACTGGTTCAGATCAGTTCTGACCGGTTCAGACCAGACCAGACCAGACCAAACCGGTTCAGACCAGACCAAACCGGTTCAGACCAGTTCAGACCAAACCAAACCGCTTCAGACCAGTTCAGACCAGACCAAACCGGTTCAGACCAGACCAAACCGGTTCAGTCCAGCTCCGACCAAACCGGTTCAGATGAAACCAAACCGGTTCATACCAGTTCAGACCAGACCAAACCGGTTAATACCAGTTCAGACCAGACCAAACCGGTTCAGACCAGTTCAGACCAGACCAAACGGGTTCGGACCCGACCAAACCGGTTCAGACCAGACCAAACCGGTTCAGACCAGTTCACACCAGACCAAACCGGTTCAGACCAGACCAAACTGGCTCAGACCAGACCAAACCGGTTCAGACCAGACCAAACCGGTTCAGACCAGTTCACACCAGACATAACCGGCTCAGACCAGACCAGACCGGTTCAGACCAGTTCAGACCAAACCAAACCAAACCGGTTCAGACTAGTTCCGACTGGTTCAGACCAGACCAGACCAGTTCAGACCAGACCAAACTGGTTCAGACCATTTCAGACCAGTTCCAACCAGTTCAGACCAGACCAAACCGGTTCAGACCAGTTCAGACCAGACCAAACAGGTTCAGACCAGTTCCGACTGGTTCAGACCAGACCAGTTCCAACCAGTTCAGACCAGACCAAACCGGTTCAGACCAGACCAAACCGGTTCAGACCAGTTCAGACCAAACCAAACCGCTTCAGACCAGTTCAGACCAGACCAAACCGGTTCAGACCAGACCAAACCGGTTCAGTCCAGCTCCGACCAAACCGGTTCAGATGAAACCAAACCGGTTCATACCAGTTCAGACCAGACCAAACCGGTTCATACCAGTTCAGACCAGACCAAACCGGTTCAGACCAGTTCAGACCAGACCAAACGGGTTCGGACCCGACCAAACCGGTTCAGACCAGACCAAACCGGTTCAGACCAGTTCACACCAGACAAAACCGGTTCAGACCAGACCAAACTGGCTCAGACCAGACCAAACCGGTTCAGACCAGACCAAACCGGTTCAGACCAGTTCACACCAGACATAACCGGCTCAGACCAGACCAGACCGGTTCAGACCAGTTCAGACCAAACCAAACCAAACCGGTTCAGACTAGTTCCGACTGGTTCAGACCAGACCAGACCAGTTCAGACCAGACCAAACTGGTTCAGACCATTTCAGACCAGTTCCAACCAGTTCAGACCAGACCAAACCGGTTCAGACCAGTTCAGACCAGACCAAACAGGTTCAGACCAGTTCCGACTGGTTCAGACCAGACCAGTTCCAACCAGTTCAGACCAGACCAAACCGGTTCAGACCAGTTCAGACCAGATCAAACCGGTTCAGACCAGTTCCGACTGGTTCAGACCAGACCAGTTCCAACCAGTTCAGATGAAACCAAACCGGTTCAGACCATTCCAAACCGGTTTAGACCTGTTCAGACCAGACCAAACCAGTTCAGACCAGACCAGACCAGACCGGTTCAGACCAGTTCAGACCAGATCAAACCGGTTCAGACCAGTTCCGACTGGTTCAGACCAGACCAGTTCCAACCAGTTCAGACGAAACCAAACCGGTTCAGACCATTCCAAACCGGTTCAGACCAGTTCAGACCAGACCAAACCAGTTCAGGCCAGACCAGACCAGACCGGTTCAGACCAGTTCAGACCAGACCAAACCGGTTCGGACCAGACCAGACCGGTTCAGACCAGTTCAGACCAAACCAAACCAAACCGGTTCAGACTAGTTCCGACTGGTTCAGACCAGACCAGACCAGTTCAGACCAGACCAAACTGGTTCAGACCATTTCAGACCAGTTCCAACCAGTTCAGACCAGACCAAACCGGTTCAGACCAGTTCAGACCAGACCAAACAGGTTCAGACCAGTTCCGACTGGTTCAGACCAGACCAGTTCCAACCAGTTCAGACCAGACCAAACCGGTTCAGACCAGTTCAGACCAGATCAAACCGGTTCAGACCAGTTCCGACTGGTTCAGACCAGACCAGTTCCAACCAGTTCAGATGAAACCAAACCGGTTCAGACCATTCCAAACCGGTTTAGACCAGTTCAGACCAGACCAAACCAGTTCAGACCAGACCAGACCAGACCGGTTCAGACCAGTTCAGACCAGATCAAACCGGTTCAGACCAGTTCCGACTGGTTCAGACCAGACCAGTTCCAACCAGTTCAGACGAAACCAAACCGGTTCAGACCATTCCAAACCGGTTCAGACCAGTTCAGACCAGACCAAACCAGTTCAGACCAGACCAGACCAGACCGGTTCAGACCAGTTCAGACCAGACCAAACCGGTTCGGACCCAACCAAACCGGTGCAGACCAGACCAAACTGGCTCACACCAGACCAAACCGGCTCAGACCAGACCAAACCGGTTCAGACCAGTTCACACCAGACCAAACCGGCTCAGACCAGACCAGACCGGTTCAGGCCAGACCAGACCGGTTCCGACCAGACCAGACCGGTTCAGACCAGACCAGTTCCAGACCAAACCGGTTCAGACCAGTTCCGACTGGTTCAGACCAGACCAGTTCCAACCAGTTCAGACCAGACCAAACTGGTTCAGACCAGACCAAACCGGTTCAGAACAGTTCCGACTGGTCCAGACCAGACCAGTTCCAACCAGTTCACACCAGACCAAACTAGTTCAGACCAGTTCAGACCAGACCAAACCGGTTCAGACCAGTTCCGACCGGTTCAGACCAGACCAAACCGGTTCAGACCAGTTCCGACTGGTTCAGACCAGACCAGACCAGACCATTTCAGACCGGACCAAACCGGTTCAGACCATTTCAGACCAGACCAAACCGGTTCAGACCATTTCAGACCAGACCAAACCAGTTCAGACCAGACCAAACCGGTTCAGACCAGTTCAGACCAGACCAAACCGGTTCGGACCAGACCAAACCGGTTCAGACCAGACCAAACCGGTTCAGACCAGTTCACACCAGATCAAACCGGTTCACACCAGACCAAACCGGTTCAGACCAGTTCCGACTGGTTCAGACCAGACCAATTCCAACCAGTTCAGACCAGACCAAACCGGTTCAGACCAGAGCAGACCAGACCAGACCAAACTGGTTCAGACCAGTTAAAGACACTTTAAAAGGTGACTTGTGCCCATTTTTCACACTTAGCAACTATTGGAGCATTCCCCATGGTCACATGTTCAAAGGTCAGATGGTTGACAACTGACTCAAATTTATGACTTGCGGGTCACGTTGATCAGTTTTTGCAACCTGATAAGCAAAGTCAATGGGGGAAGCCAGATTCACCTAACTACCATGTTATACTAATTTAAAATATGCAATCATTCACCTAACAAGGATGGCAAGAAAAGTTGTAAATGGGGCAAACTTTCTTAACTTAACTGACTGAAGCCTAGGATGGTGAAAAAACAGCCCAATGGGAAAACCGGATCTTCCAAACTTCCTTTTTTCCAAAATTCCGGTTTGTTCATTGGGCCATTTTTTGCACTGTGGGGCTTTAGGAAGCTTCCTTGAAGCCTCTGGAGTGCAAAAACCAGCACAATGGGCAATCCAGAAGTCTGTTTTTGCAAACTTCTGGTTTGTCCATTGGGCAGTTTTTCACACTCTGGGACTTCAGGAAGCTTCCCTGAAGTCTTGAGTGCAAAAAACAGCACAATGGACAAACCAGGTGACCATTATTCCAAACATCTGGTTTGCCTATTGGGCCATTTTTCACACTTTGGGACCAGTTCCAACCAGTTCAGACCAGACCAAACCGGTTCAGACCAGTTCAGACCAGACCAAACAGGTTCAGATCAGACCAAACCGGTTCAGACCAGTTCAGACCAGACCAAACTGAACTGAGTTGTCGTGCTAATATGGTATTAAGTTTTTCAACTAATTAACTTCTTTTTTTCCATACTTTTGTATTTCTTGTTGGGGGTTCACGTTAGTTAAGAAAGGGAAAGGAGGGAAGGAGGGGGGAATCTTTTATTGTCTTGTAAAATGGGGGAGAAGGGAGGGCTTTCAGAGGGAACGTAGATCTAAGCGTGCCTCTCAGTAGCGGAAGATTTTTTTTCCGTTGCCTTCCCCTGTGGGACGGTCAGGGGAGGGGCACAGGGTGGGGATTCTTTGGGAAAATAAACAATTCTCCGGTAGGCTCTGTTTTGTTGAAAGAGGAAATGCATTTAGTTTATGCAGATGGGTGATCTAAGCCTTCTATCTCTCAATGTAAATGGTCTATCATCACAGAAGAAGCGATGTAGAATCATGAAGCTGGCTAAAGACTGTTATGCAGATATTTTATTCTTGTCGGAGACCCATAAGGGAAGGGAAAAAACAAACAGATTAGTAAAAAATATTGAATGGGAAAAAACTTATCATTCGAAAGGAACGAATAAATCCAGAGGGGTGGCTATAATGGTTCATAGAAGAGTGGATTTTCAGTTAAGCAATATTAAGAGAGACAAGGATGGTAGAATGTTATTTATTAAGGGGAAAATAAGAAATAATTTAGTAACTTTAGCGGTTATTTATGCCCCTAACGTAAATGCAAAACAATTTATAATAAATGTAAAACGGAAATTAGATAACTTTGCGGAAGGTATAGTGGTTTTAGCAGGTGATTTTAATTTGGAACTAACAACAGGGAAGGGGGATAAGAAAAAGTTACATTTAAATAAAATTAATATGATGGACCTCCATCAAAATGTGGTTAAAAGAGACACTTTCTATTCTGCTAGACATAATAAATTTAGCTGTATAGATTATATGTTAATTAATAAAACAGATAAGGTTAAGTTGAAGAAAGCGGAAGTGAAAGCCATATGGCTATCAGATCACGCTCCTATGTTAGTTGTGTTAGAAATAGGGATTTCTAACAAACAAAGAATTTGGAGGTATAACCCCATTGTCTCTGCAAATGAGGAGAGCAGAACTAAATTACAAAAGGAACTCAATGGATTTTTTAGTATTAATGCAACAGGCGAGGTTAAAGAAACAATAGTTTGGGATACACATAAAGCAGTGATGAGAGGTAATTGCATTAGTACGGAAGCTTTCCTTAGGAAATCCTGGAATGTTAAGAGGAATAATCTATTAAAAGAGATAGAATTAATCCAAGAAACTTTAAAAATTACAAGAAACAGAGAATGGAATTTATTACTATCATTTAAGAAAAAGCAATTGCAATTACTTGATGAGGAAAATTGGAATAAAATGAAGATGATTATGAAACATAGAATTAGTAGCTGGAATAAGAAATCCATGAAGCAAATGGTAAATTATTTAAAAAAAAGAAAAGAGAAATCTGTTATCTCTGCTTTAAAAGATAAGGATGGTCTAATAAAGCGTAATACTGTAGAAATGGAAAAAATAATGAGAGACTTTTATGGGGAATTATATAAAAAAGAGTATGTTGTTTCACAAACTTCAGAGGTTAAAAAGCAATTAAAGAAAGAGGACAGTCAAATGTTAAATGCAAAAATTACAAGTGAGGAGATATCTAGAGTTATTAAGGGATTGAAACCTGCTAAAGCTCCCGGTCCAGATGGTTTTACAGCTGAATATTATAAAGTGTATATGAACGAATTATTACCGTATATGGAGAAATTGTTCAATAATGTAATGGAAACTTTTGAAACTCCACAAACGTGGAAAATGTCAGAAATTATAACAGTCCCAAAACCAGATCGTGATTTAATGGATCCTAGTTCCTATCGCCCTATTAGCTTGTTAAATCAGGATTATAAAATATTTATGAAAATATTGGCAAATAGGGTGGAGAATATATTACCAAAAATAATTGGAGAAGATCAATATGGATTTGTGAAAGGAAGGAAAATCTTTGAACCAATAAGAAACGTGATTAATGTTCTACATCATGCTACCAGTACCAAAAGGAAATTAAGCATTTTAAAATTAGATGTTTATAAGGCCTTTGATAAAGTTAATCATGAATACCTATTTCAACTATGTAAAGATTTAAATATGGGAAATAAATTTTGTAAAGTTATAGAAACAATATATAAGGATAATGTAGCTCAAATTAGAGTAAATGGCAATAGAACAGAAATGATTAAAATTCAAAATGGAACTAAACAGGGATGCCCATTATCCCCAATGCTATTTGCATTAGCAATTGAGACCTTAGCAAATAAAATTAGAAATGATAAGGAATGGAGAGGTTATCAAATAGGGGAACTTGAATTGAAATTAAACTTATTTGCAGATGATGCTATAGTAATGTCTCAAACCCCAATTGAAATGATGAAAAAAATAATGATATTACTTCAAGAATTTAAAGATCAATCTGGGCTCAAGGTTAATATAGAAAAGTCAGAGATAATATGCTTAAATACTGGCCCCAAAGAGCAAATTGAAATTCAAAAAATTTCAGGATTGAAACTAGGTTGTAAAAAAATGAAATATTTGGGAATTTGGTTATTTAAAAATCCATCCAAAATAACAATGGCCAATTATAACTTAATATGGAAAAAAATCCAGAAGCAGATCAAAAATTGGAAGGGGAAAAATTTAGGAAGAATGGCTAAGATAAGGGCCCTTAAGATGATGATAATACCAAAGATGATGTATTTGTTTCAAGTTTTACCGGGCAGCTTTCCTGAGGCAAAATTAAGAGAATGGGATAATAGACTAAACTTTTGGATTGAAGGAGAGAAAAAATCTAGAATAAGGAAGCATTGGCAGTATGCACAAGAAAAAGAAGGAGGTTGGGGAAGCCCATCTCTAGTAATATATAGAAATGCATTTCAAATTGAAAGGTTAATCGAGCTACAGCTATGGGGGGAAAAGAAATGGGTAGAATTAGAAAGAGAAATTAATAATATAAATAATAAAGAATTATTATTTAAAAATTGGAATAGAATTGAAATCAGTACCCTAAGTGATTCTTTTAAAGCATGTTTAGAAATATGGCTTAAATGGCAGAGGACAAGTGGAATAAAGTTATCCAAGCTATCAACGTTGCATGCACTGAATATAGGGGATGAGGCTAATTTAATTAGAATCATTAAAATATTAAATAGTAAAGGGGTAATGAGAATGGAACAGCTATATGAGAAAGATGGAAGAGTTAGTAGAACTAGATTGGAATGGCTGATCGGTAAACAGCAATGGTTGCAGATTAATGCAATATATACATGTTTAAATAAAAGGGAGAATAAAGAAACCTTCTTACGAGAAGAAAATAACTTGGAAAAAATAATAAGGGTAAAGATAAATGAAAGTAAAGGACAAGCCAGTAACATATATAGATTGCTATTGCAGAGGCAAGAAGAGGTAGTTAAAAGTCTAACAAGATGTTGGCAGGATGACTTAAAAATAGACGAAAGAGAAATGGAAGAAATAATAGTAAATATATATAAGATTAAAAATACGAGAGTTAAAGAGATGAGAAGAAAAATCTTACATAAGTGGTATTATACACCTGCTCAACTTGCACATTACCAGGGGAAAGAGAAAGGTAAATGTTGGCATGGATGCCAGAAAAAAGGAATTTTTATGCACATGATCTGGGAATGTATAGAAATACAGAAATTCTGGAAGCTAATCCAGAATGAAATTAATAAAATGTTAAATATTAATTGGATAATTACAAAAGAAACAGCAATCTTAATTAAATATAGGGAACTAGGAGAATCTAAAGAAATTAAAACTGTAGCATTGGAAAGTGCTCAAGCGGTGATAGTATTAGGATGGAAAGACTCTACAAAATGGACACTACAGAATTGGTATTGGTACATGGTGGATTACATACACTTTGAAATTATGGAAATAAGATTAAATAATTTTGATGAGAATAAACTAGAGAAGCTGATGGTGCGATGGAACAAGGTAAAAGATTATATGTTAAGTAGAATCTGTGATGTAAATACGAAAAATAAACTACAATCACTCTTTTAGTAAAAAAAGCGTTCAAGATAGAGCCAAGGATTAATAGATAGACAAATAATTCAAAAGTCTTTGAATCCCTCTATAGGGGTGGTGGGGGTGATGGGGGGTGTGTGTTGTTTGGTGATGGGCACATGCACTGTGCACTGTTATACGTTTCTTTTTGTAAACTTATAAAATCAATAAAATTTATTAAAAAAAAAAAAAAGACCAGACCAAACCGGTTCAGACCAGTTCCGACTGGTTCAGACCAGACCAGACCAGTTCCAACCAGTTCAGACCAGTTCCGACCAGTTCAGACCAGACCAGTTCCAACCAGTTCAGACCAGACCAAACCGGTTCAGACCAGACCAGTTCCAGACCAAACCGGTTCAGACCAGTTCAGACCAGTTCCGACTAGTTCAGACGAGACCAGACCAGTTCAGACCAGACCAAACTGGTTCAGACCAGTTCCAACCAGTTCAGACCATACCAAACCGGTTCAGACCAGTTCAGACTAGACCAAACAGGTTCAGACCCGACCAAACCGGTTCAGACCAGTTCAGACCAGACCAAACAGGTTCAGACCCGACCAAACCGGTTCAGACCAGTTCAGACCAGACCGAACCGGTTCAGACCACTTCCGACTGGTTCAGACCAGACCAGTTCCAACCAGTTCAGACCAGTTCCGACTGGTTCAGACCAGACCAGTTCCAACCAGTTCAGACCAGACCAAACCGGTTCAGACCAGTTCAGACTAGTTTCGACTAGTTCAGACCAGACCAAACCGGTTCAGACCAGACCGAACCGGTTCAGACCAGTTCCGACTGGTTCAGACCAGACCAGACCAGTTCCAACCAGTTCACACCAGACCAAACCGGTTCAGACCAGTTCTGACCGGTTCAGACCAGACCAGACCAAACCAGTTCAGACCAGACCAAACCGGTCAGACCAGTTCAGACCAGACCAAACCGGTTCAGACCATTTCAGACCAGACCAAACCGGTTCAGACCAGTTCCGACTGGTTCAGACCAGACCAGTTCCAACCAGTTCAGACCAGACCAAACCCGTTCAGACCAGACCAAACCCGTTCAGACGAGCTCCGACCAAACCGGTTTAGATGAAACCAAACCGGTTCAGACCAGTTCAGACCAGACCAAACCGGTTCAGACCAGACCAGACCAGACCGGTTCAGACCAGTTCAGACCAGACCAAACCGGTTCGGACCCGACCAAACCGGTTAAGACCAGACCAAACCGGTTCAGACCAGTTCACACCAGACCAAACCGGTTCAGACCAGACCAAACTGGCTCAGACCAGACCAAACCGGTTCAGACCAGACCAAACCGGTTCAGACCAGTTCACACCAGACCAAACCGGCTCAGACCAGACCAGACCGGTTCAGACCAGACCAGTTCCAGACCAAACCGGTTCCGACCAGTTCCGACTGGTTCAGACCAGACCAGACCAGTTCCAACCAGTTCAGACCAGACCAAACCGGTTCAGACCAGACCAAACCGGTTCAGACCAGTTCTGACTGGTCCAGACCAGACCAGTTCCAACCAGTTCACACCAGATCAAACTAGTTCAGACCAGTTCAGACCAGACCAAACTGGTTCAGACCAGTTCCGACTGGTTCAGACCAGACCAAACCGGTTCAGACCAGTTCCGACTGGTTCAGACCAGACCAGACCAGTTCAGACCAGACCAAACTGGTTCAGACCATTTCAGACCAGACCAAACCGGTTCAGACCAGACCAAACCGGTTCAGACCAGACCAAACCAGTTCCAACCAGTTCAGACCAGACCAAACCGGTTCAGACAAGTTCAGACCAGACCAAACCGGTTCAGACCAGACCAAACCGGTTCAGACCAGACCAAACCAGTTCAGACCAGACCAAACTGGTTCAGACCAGTTCCGACTGGTACAGACCAGACCAGACCAGTTCCAACCAGTTCTGACCAAACCGGTTCAGACCAGACCAAACCGGTTCAGACCAGACCAGACCAGTTCCAACCGGTTCAGACCAGACAAAACCGGTTCAGACCAGTTCAGACCGGACCAAACTGGTTCAGACCAGTTCAGACCAGACCAAACCGGTTCAGACCAGTTCCGACTGGTTCAGAGCAGACCAGACCAGTTCCAACCAGTTCAGAGCAGTTCCGACTGTTTCAGACCAGACCAGTTCCAACCAGATCAGAGCAGACCAAACTGGTTCAGACCAGTTCCAACCAGTTCAGACCAGACCGGTTCAGACCAGACCAGACCAGACCAAACCGGTTCAGAGCAGACCAAACCGGTTCAAACCAGTTCAGACCAGACCAAACCGGTTCAGACCAGTTCAGACCAGACCAAACCGGTTCAGACCAGTTGCGACTGGTCCAGACCAGACCAGTTCAGACCAGACCAAACCGGTTCAGACCATTTCAGACCAGACCAAACCGGTTCAGACCAGTTCCGACTGGTTCAGACCAGACCAGTTCCAACCAGTTCAGACCAAACCAAACCGGTTCAGACCACTTCAGACCAGATCAAACCGGTTCATACCAGTTCCGACTGGTTCAGACCAGACCAGTTCCAACCAGTTCAGACCAGACCAAACCGGTTCAGACCAGACCAAACCCGTTCAGACCAGCTCCGACCAAACCAGTTCAGATGAAACCAAACCGGTTCAGACCAGTTCACACCAGACCAAACCGGTTCAGACCAGACCAAACTGGCTCAGACCAGACCAAACCGGTTCAGACCAGACCAAACCGGTTCAGACCAGTTCACACCAGACCAAACCGGCTCAGACCAGACCAGACCGGTTCAGACCAGACCAGTTCCAGACCAAACCGGTTCAGACCAGTTCCGACTGGTTCAGACCAGACCAGACCAGTTCCAACCAGTTCAGACCAGACCAAACCGGTTCAGACCAGACCAAACCGGTTCAGACCAGTTCTGACTGGTCCAGACCAGACCAGTTCCAACCAGTTCACACCAGACCAAACTAGTTCAGACCAGTTCAGACCAGACCAAACCGGTTCAGACCAGTTCCGACTGGTTCAGACCAGACCAAACCGGTTCAGACCAGTTCCGACTGGTTCAGACCAGACCAGACCAGTTCAGACCAGACCAAACTGGTTCAGACCATTTCAGACCAGACCAAACCGGTTCAGACCAGACCAAACCGGTTCAGACCAGACCAAACCAGTTCCAACCAGTTCAGACCAGACCAAACCGGTTCAGACAAGTTCAGACCAGACCAAACCGGTTCAGACAAGTTCAGACCAGACCAAACCGGTTCAGACCAGACCAAACCGGTTCAGACCAGACCAAACTGGTTCAGACCAGTTCCGACTGGTACAGACCAGACCAGACCAGTTCCAACCAGTTCTGACCAAACCGGTTCAGACCAGACCAAACCGGTTCAGACCAGACCAAACCGGTTCAGACCAGACCAGACCAGTTCCAACCGGTTCAGACCAGACAAAACCGGTTCAGACCAGTTCAGACCGGACCAAACTGGTTCAGACCAGTTCAGACCAGACCAAACCGGTTCAGACCAGTTCCGACTGGTTCAGAGCAGACCAGACCAGTTCCAACCAGTTCAGAGCAGTTCCGACTGTTTCAGACCAGACCAGTTCCAACCAGATCAGAGCAGACCAAACTGGTTCAGACCAGTTCCAACCAGTTCAGACCAGACCGGTTCAGACCAGACCAGACCAGACCAAACCTGTTCAGAGCAGACCAAACCGGTTCAGACCAGTTCAGATCAGACCAAACCGGTTCAGACCAGTTCAGAGCAGACCAAACCGGTTCAGACCAGTTGCGACTGGTCCAGACCAGACCAGTTCAGACCAGACCAAACCGGTTCAGACCATTTCAGACCAGACCAAACCGGTTCAGACCAGTTCCGACTGGTTCAGACCAGACCAGTTCCAACCAGTTCAGACCAAACCAAACCGGTTCAGACCACTTCAGACCAGATCAAACCGGTTCATACCAGTTCCGACTGGTTCAGACCAGACCAGTTCCAACCAGCTCAGACCAGACCAAACTGGTTCAGACCAGACCAAACCCGTTCAGACCAGCTCCGACCAAACCAGTTCAGATGAAACCAAACCGGTTCAGACCAGTTCAGACCAGACCAAACCGGTTCAGACCAGACCAGACCAGACCGGTTCAGACCAGTTCACACCAGACCAAACCGGTTCAGACCAAACCGGTTCAGACCAGACCAAACCGGTTCAGACCAGTTCCAACCAGTTCAGACCAGTTCCGACTGGTTCAGACCAGACCAGTTCCAACCAGTTCAGACCAGACCAAACCGGTTCAGACCAGTTCAGACCAGACCAAACCGGTTCAGACCATTTCAGACCAGACCAAACCGGTTCAGACCAGTTCCGACTGGTTCAGACCGGACCAGTTCCAACCAGTTCAGACCAAACCAAACCGGTTCAGACCAGTTCAGACCAGATCAAACCGGTTCAGACCAGTTCCGACTGGTTCAGACCAGACCAGTTCCAACCAGTTCAGACCAGACCAAACCGGTTCAGACCAGACCAAACCGTTTCAGACCAGCTCCGACCAAACCGGTTCAGATGAAACCAAACCGGTTCAGACCAGTTCAGACCAGACCAAACCGGTTCAGACCAGACCAGACCAGACCGGTTCAGACCAGTTCAGACCAGACCAAACCAAACCGGTTCGGACCCGACCAAACCGGTTCAGACCAGACCAAACCGGTTCAGACCAGTTCAGACCAGACCAAACCGGTTCAGACCAGACCAAACTGGCTCAGACCAGACCAAACCGGTTCAGACCAGACCAAACTGGTTCAGACCAGTTCACACCAGACCAAACCGGCTCAGACCAGACCAGACCGGTTCAGACCAGACCAGACCGGTTCAGACCAGACCAGACCGGTTCAGACCAGACCTGTTCCAGACCAAACCGGTTCAGACCTGTTCCCACTGGTTCAGACCAGACCAGACCAGTTCCAACCAGTTCACACCAGACCAAACTAGTTCAGACCAGTTCAGACCAGACCAAAGCGGTTCAGACCAGTTCTGACTGGTTCAGACCAGACCAAACCGGTTCAGACCAGTTCCGACTGGTTCAGACCAGACCAGACCAGACCAGTTCTGACCAGACCAAACCGGTTCAGACCATTTCAGACCAGACCAAACCGGTTCAGACCAGACCAAACTGGTTCAGACCAGACCAAACCAGTTCCAACCAGTTCAGACCAGACCAAACCGGTTCAGACCAGACCAAACCAGTTCCAATCAGTTCTGACCAAACCAAACCGGTTCAGACCGGACCAAACCGTTTCAGACCAGTTGCGACTGGTTCAGACCAGACCAGACCAGTTCCAACCAGTTCAGACCAGACTAAACCGGTTCAGACCAGTTGCGACTGATTCAGACCAGACCAAACCGGTTCAGACCAGACCAAACCGGTTCAGACCAGACCAAACCGGTTCAGACCAGACCAAACCGGTTCAGACCAGTTCACACCAGACCAAACCGGTTCAGACCAGTTCCGACTGGTTCAGACCAGACCAAACTGGTTCAGACCAGTTCCGACTGGTACAGACCAGACCAGACCAGTTCCAACCAGTTCTGACCAAACCGGTTCAGACCAGACCAAACCGGTTCAGACCAGACCAAACCGGTTCAGACCAGACCAGACCAGTTCCAACCGGTTCAGACAAGACCAAACCGGTTCAGACCAGACCAAACCGGTTCAGACCAGACCAGACCAGTTCCAACCGGTTCAGACCAGACCAAACCGGTTCAGACCAGACCAAACCGGTTCAGACCAGACCAAACTGGTTCAGACCAGTTCTGACTGGTACAGACCAGACCAGACCAGTTCCAACCAGTTCTGACCAAACCGGTTCAGACCAGACCAAACCGGTTCAGACCAGACCAAACCGGTTCAGACCAGACCAGACCAGTTCCAACCGGTTCAGACCAGACAAAACCGGTTCAGACCAGTTCAGACCGGACCAAACTGGTTCAGACCAGTTCAGACCAGACCAAACCGGTTCAGACCAGTTCCGACTGGTTCAGAGCAGACCAGACCAGTTCCAACCAGTTCAGAGCAGTTCCGACTGTTTCAGACCAGACCAGTTCCAACCAGATCAGAGCAGACCAAACTGGTTCAGACCAGTTCCAACCAGTTCAGACCAGACCGGTTCAGACCAGACCGGTTCAGACCAGACCGGTTCAGAGCAGACCAAACCGGTTCAGACCAGTTCAGACCAGACCAAACCGGTTCAGACCAGTTCAGAGCAGACCAAACCGGTTCAGACCAGTTGCGACTGGTCCAGACCAGACCAGTTCAGACCAGACCAAACCGGTTCAGACCATTTCAGACCAGACCAAACCGGTTCAGACCAGTTCCGACTGGTTCAGACCAGACCAGTTCCAACCAGTTCAGACCAAACCAAACCGGTTCAGACCACTTCAGACCAGATCAAACCGGTTCATACCAGTTCCGACTGGTTCAGACCAGACCAGTTCCAACCAGCTCAGACCAGACCAAACCGGTTCAGACCAGACCAAACCCGTTCAGACCAGCTCCGACCAAACCAGTTCAGATGAAACCAAACCGGTTCAGACCAGTTCAGACCAGACCAAACCGGTTCAGACCAGACCAGACCAGACCGGTTCAGACCAGTTCACACCAGACCAAACCGGTTCAGACCAAACCGGTTCAGACCAGACCAAACCGGTTCAGACCAGTTCCAACCAGTTCAGACCAGTTCCGACTGGTTCAGACCAGACCAGTTCCAACCAGTTCAGACCAGACCAAACCGGTTCAGACCAGTTCAGACCAGTTCCGACCAGTTCAGACCAGACCAAACCGGTTCAGACTAGTTCTGACTGGTTCAGACCAGACCAGACCAGTTCCAACCAGTTCACACCAGACCAAACCGGTTCAAACCAGTTCTGACCGGTTCAGACCAGACCAGACCAGACCAAACCGGTTCAGACCAGACCAAACCGGTCAGACCAGTTCAGACCAGACCAAACCGGTTCAGACCAGTTCAGACCAGACCAAACCGGTTCAGACCATTTCAGACCAGACCAAACCGGTTCAGACCAGTTCCGACTGGTTCAGACCAGACCAGTTCCAACCAGTTCAGACCAAACCAAACCGGTTCAGACCAGTTCAGACCAGATCAAACCGGTTCAGACCAGTTCCGACTGGTTCAGACCAGACCAGTTCCAACCAGTTCAGACCAGACCAAACCGGTTCAGACCAGACCAAACCGTTTCAGACCAGCTCCGACCAAACCGGTTCAGATGAAACCAAACCGGTTCAGACCAGTTCAGACCAGACCAAACCGGTTCAGACCAGACCAGACCAGACCGGTTCAGACCAGTTCAGACCAGACCAAACCAAACCAGTTCGGACCCGACCAAACCGGTTCAGACCAGACCAAACCGGTTCAGACCAGTTCAGACCAGACCAAACCGGTTCAGACCAGACCAAACTGGCTCAGACCAGACCAAACCGGTTCAGACCAGACCAAACTGGTTCAGACCAGTTCACACCAGACCAAACCGGCTCAGACCAGACCAGACCGGTTCAGACCAGACCAGACCGGTTCAGACCAGACCAGACCGGTTCAGACCAGACCTGTTCCAGACCAAACCGGTTCAGACCTGTTCCGACTGGTTCAGACCAGACCAGACCAGTTCCAACCAGTTCACACCAGACCAAACTAGTTCAGACCAGTTCAGACCAGACCAAAGCGGTTCAGACCAGTTCTGACTGGTTCAGACCAGACCAAACCGGTTCAGACCAGTTCCGACTGGTTCAGACCAGACCAGACCAGACCAGTTCTGACCAGACCAAACCGGTTCAGACCATTTCAGACCAGACCAAACCGGTTCAGACCAGACCAAACTGGTTCAGACCAGACCAAACCAGTTCCAACCAGTTCAGACCAGACCAAACCGGTTCAGACCAGACCAAACCAGTTCCAATCAGTTCTGACCAAACCAAACCGGTTCAGACCGGACCAAACCGTTTCAGACCAGTTGCGACTGGTTCAGACCAGACCAGACCAGTTCCAACCAGTTCAGACCAGACTAAACCGGTTCAGACCAGTTGCGACTGATTCAGACCAGACCAAACCGGTTCAGACCAGACCAAACCGGTTCAGACCAGACCAAACCGGTTCAGACCAGACCAAACCGGTTCAGACCAGTTCACACCAGACCAAACCGGTTCAGACCAGTTCCGACTGGTTCAGACCAGACCAATTCCAACCAGTTCAGACCAGACCAAACCGGTTCAGACCAGACCAGACCAGACCAGACCAAACTGGTTCAGACCAGTTAAAGACACTTTAAAAGGTGACTTGTGCCCATTTTTCACACTTAGCAACTATTGGAGCATTCCCCATGGTCACATGTTCAAAGGTCAGATGGTTGACAACTGACTCAAATTTATGACTTGCGGGTCACGTTGATCAGTTTTCCCAACCTGATAAGCAAAGTCAATGGGGGAAGCCAGATTCACCTAACTACCATGTTATACTAATTTAAAATATGCAATCATTCACCTAACAAGGATAGCAAGAAAAGTTGTAAATGGGGCAAACTTTCTTAACTTAACTGACTGAAGCCTAGGATGGTGAAAAAACAGCCCAATGGGAAAACCGGAACTTCCAAACTTCCTTTTTTCCAAAATTCCGGTTTGTTCATTGGTCCATTTTTTGCACTGTGGGGCTTTAGGAAGCTTCCTTGAAGCCTCTGGAGTGCAAAAACCAGCACAATGGGCAATCCAGAAGTCTGTTTTTGCAAACTTCTGGTTTTTCCATTGGGCAGTTTTTCACACTCTGGGACTTCAAGAAGCTTCCCTGAAGTCTTGAGTGCAAAAAACAGCACAATGGACAAACCAGGTGACCATTTTTCCAAACATCTGGTTTGCCTATTGGGCCATTTTTCACACTTTGGGGCTTCAGAGATGTTTCCCTGAAGCCTCCGGATTGCGAAACAGCCCTCCCCAAGCCCAAAAATCAACTGGCCAGCATGCACATGCTCACTGAAGTGGACATAGGGCAACGCTTCATGTACCCTCCTATAGAATAGAATAGAATTCTTTATTGGCCAAGTGTGATTGGACACACAAGGAATTTGTCTTGGTGCATATGCTCTCATGTACATTAAAAAAAAATAAACATTTGTCAAGGATCATGTGGTACAACATGTAATGATTGTCATAGGGGTCAAATAAGCAACATGTTACAGTCATACAATCCTAAGTGAGAGGAAAAGAATGATAAGAATAATGAGAAAAAACTAGTAGAAATAGAAGTGTAGACTTAGTAAAAAGTTGACAGTGTTGAGGGAATTACTTGTTTTGTAGAGTGATGGTGTTCGGGAAAATAGCGCCGGCGGACTTACCCGCTGGTGCCTTTTGCAGGAGGGCTCGGGGAGACCGGACACATGGCGAAGCCGCCATGTTGTTTTTCGGTCAAAGTCTCGCGAGATCGCGATACTTCGGCCGACGATCAGGCCAGAGTGGCCTGATCGATGACATGTCCGGGCGGGGCCTGCCAGCCCTATAAAAGGGCGTGCAGGCCCGGGCTCAGCCTTTTTGCCCGGACATCGTCTTAGAGCAGACACCCGCCCGTCCTCCCTATTTTACAGTGTGCTATTAGGGGTCGCCCTAGGGGGCCGAATAGGAATTTTTGGCGGTCTGGCCTTTTAGCCGGACCGTTTTTTTGCCTATTCTACACTGAGGAGAAGGATAAGCGGTTAGGGGGTGCTTGCACCTGTTAGACTAATTGGCTTACCTTTGGTCATTTGGGTAGGCAGGTTAGGGGCGGAAAACTGGGTGGTGGTTTAGCAACTACGTGTTCTCCGTTGGGCATCTTTGGGGATGATTGACAGGTTCTATCCAAGCTTGTGGTTTTGACGACCTGAGCAGTTGGGGGGAACCTGTCTTTGGGTCCCGCACATTTAATTCCCCTGTTAGGGGTTAGTCGGTGGGACCTCCCACATGCAAGTGCATGGCAGGGTCTCAGGTGAGGGAGGGGTCCCTCACCTGGACTAGCATGGAGCTACGCCCATAAGTTGCCCCGGAAGTTTATCCTACGTCATTTTCCACCCCGGAAGCAATTGTTTGGCCCTGCAGGTCCATTGTTAGGGTCATAGTTAGTTATGTTTATTTTGCTAATTTAATTAAATAAATTATGCAGATTTATTTTAATAAAAATGACCCAGTTTTAATTCCAGCTCTTGTGTCCGTGTCACTACTCCGTCTCTTCTGCAAACTGTTCTTGCGTCTAATTCTCTTGCTGTGCAATGCTCTAGTGACGTTTTGGGGGTAGGAGTTGAAACAATTTGTGTTCAGGATGTGATGGGTCAGTAAATATTTTCGCCGCCCTCTTTTTGACTCATGCAGTATACAGTATGCAGTATACTATATGGCTCCATGTGCCACCTGTGGCATGAATGCCATAGGTTTGCCATCACTGCTCTAGGGTTTAACATAATTACAGATTACATTTCCCCCTCATTCAGCATTGTAGACTGTTTAAGAAGCATTCCAACTTGATCATCGCATGGAGATAGCATAAGACAAAAAGTAGCAATTTATCTAACCAGTTCTTTTACCAAACAGAATAAAATGCATTAATATATTTACAGTATCAGTGGAGCTAGACTCACTGGGAAGAAGTTAAGTTTCAAACACAGATTACTGGACAAGAACAGCATTTTGGTCAAACCTGTCTTAAACTACAATGTAGCTTTGAGATGAAATTGGGGGTTGATGGTTCTGTCTGAACTCAGAACAAAGTTGAGGCAGGAACAGCCTTGAATTGAAGAAAGCACATCTCCTTTTTAGGAAAAACAATTCCTGTACTTGTACTTTTCTAAATTGTCTGTAGCACGCTTCCAATTTACACTCTCTTCATAAAGCATAGAGTACAACCCCCAGACATTCATTTTACCTGCTCATTGATGTTGGCTTTGATGTTCCAGTTACTAATTTTGGTGGGCTTTTGACAAAGAGCAAAATCTGTCTTCTGGTAATTAAACAAAAGCTGATTGTCAGTACTGCCCTTAAAAGGAGCCCTCCTGAGGCAATCGGATTTTTGATAAAATCACCATGACATGCGTACAAAGTAATTTTGGGTATCTTTGTCCAACTAACTTTTGTTAGCTGCTAATTAATACAGAATTGCAAAGGAACATGAAACAGCTATGTTTGACTCTGACCAAAATTCCCCCTTTTCAATGTGGCACTAAGTATGGCATTACAAATGGAATAGAAGTGCTATCAAGAAATACAAATTAAATGTATTTTGTTCTAATCTTGTTTGCAGAAAATACAACTTCTGCAATAGAGTAGTAAATGTCTGGAACACTTTACCTGATCCTGTTGTTAGTTTCTCTAATCCCCACAATCTTTTACCTTAAATTGTCTACTGCAGACCTTACACGTTTCTTTAAGAAATCCCTAAGGGGGCTTGCATAAGCGCATCAGCGTGCCTTCCATCCCTTTTCCTACTGTACCCATTTGTATGAACTCATTTTAGGTATTTATGGCTAAGTGCTGCTTCTTTATATCAGTACTTGTCATCTGGATTTTCTGAATTTTTTATCTCACCTGGATTTCTGGGTGCAATTCACTGCTGAAGCCTAACAGGAAAAAAAAAAAAGAAAAGGTAATAGTGACACTCAAACACCGTACTTTCAGTTTATATTTATGATGTTAGCAATCTGAAAATCATTATCAGAGCTGTTTGATTAAAATAAAAAACTCCATGCAATTGAAATATATTCACTACAAACAGGAAGCATTTAAAAACTCTGGATAATCAAATATGATTAGTATCTTGATGGCATACTCATTAAGTCCCAGTTATTTTTCTCTCAAAGTCCAATTGAATCTCATTCATATTTCATCTGGAAATGGCCCGGAGGTCATTGAAACAGATCTAAATACATCTTCTGGTGGAACGCCACCTGTCACACCTGCAGTCACAAACCTGAGGTTAGAAAGAAACCAGTCCTTCTGCGGTTGGCAGAATGGCAAACAGATGGTCTTCTTGATAAAGCAAACATTAGGGTCCTAAATGTTTTCCCATTTTGTCTTAGTTGTAGATTAATTCCTTCCATTTTTCCTCCTGGAAAGGCCAAGATTATTTAAATTATTAAATTGTGGTGATCACAAAAAGTTTATGAGTTTACACAGCCAGATTTGAGGTCTCTGAATAAAGCAAGTTGTAAATGTCAGTACTGCCAGACTAAAAAGATTGGTTTATACACAAACACATGAATCTTGCACATGGAATTGATTTTTGGTGAGGAGCCCCATTTCATACTGTTCTTGTATAGATGTTCATTGCTGAATGGCTGCACTTTTATTTATTTATTTATTTATTTTATTTTATTACTTAGATTTGTATGCCGCCCCTCTCCGAAGACTTTATCTTAAATGTGTGCAGAAACCAGTGGTGGGGTTCAATTGTTTTTACTACTGGTTCTGGGGGCATGGATTGGTGGGTGTGGTGTGGCTTGGTAGGCATGGCTTGGTGGGCTTGGCAGGGGAAGGATACTGTAAAATCTACATTTCCACACCAGGAGAAGGTTACTGCAAAATCCCCATTTTCTCTCAATCAGCTGGGACTTGGGAGGTGGAGAATAGATGGGGGTAGGGTCAGTCAGAGTCGGTATTTACCAGTTCTCTGAACTACTCAAAATTTCCACTATCGATTCTTCAGAACTGGTAAGAACCTGCTGAATGCCATATGTGGCAGAAACCATCACTGTAACACATACACCTATTTCATATTGTTTTTGAATAGATGGTCATTGTTGAATGAGCACACATTTATCTTAAATGTCACAAAGGTGCTTTTTCAAGAGGTAACTGGACTTTCTGGTTTTTCTTTGAAGATGTTTAGCTTCTCATCGTGGAAGCTTCTTCAGATTCTGGGATGAGAAGCGAAATGTCTTCAAAGAAAAACCAGAAAGTCCAGTTGCCTCTTGAAATAAAGCACCTTTGGGACAACCATGACCCAGATGATTGAGGATCTCCATAGATATTTATCTTAAATGTGTGCAGTAACCATCACAGGTGACACATATAATGTATCTCCTACCATAATTTCAAGTGAAAAACTTCAGTAGTTATATTCATCTTTATATGCTGATCAGCCCCACAACTTCAGTTATTTTTGGAAGATCTTAGCTTATTAAGCTGGGACAGAGCTCATTTGCTGACCTTATATTCCCCTCTTTGTATAAGCAATAGAAGAAGTCAGGAAACTGGAATTAATTCCAGTTTTCATTTATAGGTCAACTGGGAACTATAGCTATGGGCTCCAGAAAAGGAGAACTCATAGGACAACTTTCCTAAGATAACATCTAAGGCAATGTTCATTAACCAAAACCTAGTTTATTTGCAAGTCCATCCTGTGCTTATAAATTCTGACTGTAATAATAAATAAAGTTTCAAATACAGAAAATTGAGTTCTAGGAAAGAAAAATAGTTCTAAAGAAGCAGCTGCATTCTAATGGAGAAAAGCAGAAGTAACTTCTCTGAAGGTCCCAACAAATAAATAATTCCAAAATATCATCTTCCAGACTTCTTCAAAAGCTGTGTTTCTACAAAGGTTTGCTTTCAGTGTGTTTGGGGACTTTGGACAATGAGAACTCTACTCCAAATACTTAGCAATTTCGTGGCTCTTTTGAGATTACTTTAAATCTAGCCGTCATTGAATTAGATAACTATGCATTAACTGGAACCTCGAAATAATAGGTAAGTGATGTAAAATGATACGGCTGTTTGAATTTCAATATAACCCCTAGGAATCATACCAAATAGGGATTCAGCCTTTTCTCTAATACGTATGCACTATAGCAGTTAATATATCTATGCAAATATGTGTGCGTACAAAAATACCACTCCTAAAAGACAAATGATTAAACAAAAACCAGTAACACAAAAAGAAACTTTGTTCTAATACATGATTTTTGAACCTGTATACTGAATTTTGAACTAGCCTACCTATTTTGTAAATTTTAAAAAAGAACATTAACAGAAGCACCAAATTTTAGAGAAACACGTTCTCAGTGATTGACTATATTTTAAGAGAACAGCAGAACAAAATTAACAGTTGGAAGGGATCTAAGAGGTCTTCTAGTCCAACCCCCTGCTCAAGTGGGGACCCTATATCACTTTAGCATGATTATCCAAGCTCTTCTTTAAAATAGCAAGTGTTAGAGAATCTACAACTTCTGAAAGTAGGACATTCCACCAATTAATTTTTCTCGCTGTCAGGAAAGTTCTCCTTAGTTCTAAGTTGATTCCCTCCTTTCCATCTGTTACTTCCGGTAATGCGTTCCGATGCTTTGGAGAATAGGTTGACCCTCTCTTCTTTATGGAGCCCCTTAGAAACGCTGCAATCATGTCACTGCTTGTCTTTCTTCAGATTAGTTATGTGTAGCCATCTTAATGACCAAGTTCTCTCTTTTCTGCCTCTATTCCTAATAAAAAAATTATTGTTCCAGATATGCAAAGAGTTTTCCCTTTTAATTAACAGCCCTTTGCATCATCTCATTTGAGCAATCCAATTGAAGGAGATGCCTTAGTTCAAGAAAGTAAGGCTGAACCCCTCTGATACCAAGCTGTGCCGAATCTGCAGTAATAGACAATCAGTCAATCAATCAATCAATCAATCAATCAATTTTTATTATGGTCACAGACCAGCATTCTGAATCTCTAGTAATAGACACCAATCTCTTAAGAATCAGAATTTACTTTTTGACCTGATGCCCATGACTTGACCTGAATAGGTCAATCACTCAAAATCAAGTAATCAGGAAAATAATCAAAATAAAGTAATAAGCAGGAAAGTGTTACATGCATCCTTCCAAATATGATATTGCAATGACCAAATTGTTCTACAAAAAATTCAGTTTCTTCTCAATGATTGCAAATAATAAAAGTACAAAATACGATTGGCTTCTCTCTTTGAGACTTGCTTCCATCCCCATATATGACAAACCCCACAAAACTGCTCAAGCATATGGGGAGTCCTTAGCAGATCCAGAAGGGTAAATATGTTTTCATTTGTATTCCTTCTTGTGATGTCATTGCTTTATCAGAGGGCTTCCTGAAGCCCCAGACCCCTGAAAAGTTGCCCATAAATAGTATAAATAGTATCCAATATCTCAGAATAACTGTATATAGTCAGGGACCTCTGGTTTTCCCCCCTATAAATCAGACAGTATAGCATTGTGAAGATCTTGGAGTATTTCTTACAAGGTTTGGCTGGAGTTTCCAAACATGGTTTTGCACAATCATACCGTGGATAGGTTTGCATGCTCAAAACAAGTGGAAATCTTCTTAGAAAGATTTAGATTTTTTTTTCAATAGAAAAACCACAATCAAACATGAGGGCTTGCAAAGTTCCACAAGGGTTTGGAAACATCTCTCAACTTTAAAGCATCTCTGGAAATATTAAACAAGATCAGGCATCAATTGGAGATTTCCAGTTTTTTGTGGCTTTGGCTAGGCTGGGAGTAGAAAAAATTACGTTTTTTAAAACTTTTTTTTTTTGCTTCTGTTTGGGTTTTTGGGAAAGTACACACACACACACACACACACACACACACACAGAGGAACTTTGCTTGGCTGAATATTTCTTTTCAGTTAACAGTTACTGGAGTCTGATCATGTTCCAATATCTATTGTTACTGTTTCTCTTCAGCTTTGTTTTCCTGTAAAAGAGAGTTTGGTATGAAACGGCATATTTGGCCAAATTCTATAGCTCTGAAAGATTTTTAGTGATGTACTACTCTGGCTCATAACATTGTTTTTTCAGTTCCACCCCTCTCCATCTACTAAATGCACCAAATATCAAATAGCCAACAATTGCCTGAAGGTTACATAAAAGCAGAATGAAGAGCAATTTATATATGTGTGTGTCTTTGTGACATATTGGGGAAGACCTCAAAATTTTCTGAATTCCTCTTATTTAAAGATAACTGATGCGGAAATGTCTATAGAGAGTCTCAGTCATACAGATCATGGTGCAACTGGACTTTCTGCTTTTTCTTTGAAGACGTTTTGCTTCTCATTGAAGAAGATTCTTCAGTTCTGACTGGATGGTGGGGAATGGAAGGATTAATATTCCTTGCATTCTCTTAGTGAGTAGTGGAGGCCACCCACAGGTTTGTCTCTGTCATCAGGATCACCTGAGTAGTGCAATTGGGTGTGGTGCCTTCTTGGAACTGTTGGAAGGACTAGATGATGTTACATCCCGCTGTTGAAAGAGGTCTGTTCAATTTTGACATAGATGACATAGATAGCAATGAGCCATGTGCAGATCTGTATATTGGGGAAACAAAACAACCACTTCATAAACACAGTAGGTATCTGTTGGCATGGGTGCCAAGATAAAGGAGTGTTCATACATATGCGTTGGGAATACCCAGTAGTGCAGAATTTTTGGCAAAAAGTGCAAGAGGATATTAATAGGTTGTTAAATATACGATGGATAATTTCTAAGGAAATGGGAGAATTTAGAGAAATAAAACAAGCAGCGATAGAAAACGCTCAGGCGGTAATAGTCTTGGGCTGGAAGGATGCGACAAAATGGACAATGCAAAATTGGTACCGGTACATGGTGGACCATATTCAATTTGAGATTATGGATAAAGGGATGATTTGCGACAACTGATGGGACGATGGGACAAGGTAAGATGATATATGGTGAGTAGAATCCGAGACCAAGCTACAAGGAATAAATTGGAATCACTCTATAATATGTAAACAAATACTTTGCTCTTGAGTTAAAATGGTATATACAAGAAACACCTCCGATTTAGTGTTCTGGTGTGAATGCTTGTCTGGTGGTGGGCACTACTCACAAAGCACCTGCTTTATGTTGTGTATGTGTTCATATTTTTAAAAAATCAATAAAAAAATTTAACAAAAAAAAGAGTTAAGCAAAACAATTGTTAAATGAGTTTTGCCCCATTTTATGAATTTTCGTTCCATAGTTGTTAAGTGACTCACTGCCCTTATTGTTACTAATACAGTGTTCCCTCGATTTTCGCGGGTTCGAACTTCGCGAATAGCCTATACCACGGTTTTTCAAAAAATATTAATTAAAAAATACTTCGTGGTTTTTTCCCCTATACCACGGTTTTTCCCACCCGATGACGTCATAGGTCATCGCCAAACTAATAATTTTTGCAAATAAATAACAAAAAAAATAATTATTGTTAATAAATAGTTATGTTTATAAATATCAGGGTCACTAAGTGTCTTATTCAATGGTGAGTACCAGTAATAATGGTGAGTAAATGGTTGTTAAGGGAATGGGAAATGGTAATTTAGTGGTTTAAAGTGTTAAGGGAAGACTTGTGATACTATCCATAGCCAAAAATTGTGTATTTACTTCCGCATCTCTACTTCGCAGAAATTCAACTTTCGCGGGCAGTCTTGGAACGCATCCCCCGCGGAAATCGAGGGAACACTGTTCAATTGTTAAGTCAATCTGGCTTCCCCATTAATTTTGTTTATCAGGTCACAAAAAGTGGTCACATGACCACAGGACACTTCAACTACCATAAATACGAGCCAGTTCCTAAGTGTCCAGATTTTGATCACATGGCCAGGGGGATGTTGCAACAGTTATAAATGTGAAAAACGATCATAAGACATTGTTTTCACTGCTGTTGCAACAGTCACCAAATGAATGATTGTAAGTTGAAGACTACTTGTATCTCTGGCTGCCACACAGCCTTTAGTTAACATACCCAATGCCTACTGCATTTAAGTGCTCAGCTGGGTTGCCTAGCAGGAAATGAAGCTTGAGTTTCTGCTCTGATAGTCAGTGATTAGTAGGATAAAGATACATCTTCAAAAACATTTTAGATGCAACCCTCTAATTATCACGGTTGATAGAATTCTCTCCCATCTCCACAACATTCGATCTAAGGACACACAAACAGCCTCTTGGATTGGACCAAGGAACTATGTAGAGCAATAACCTGGTGAGCCAGATAGCCTTGGCAAGCTGGAAGGGGAATATTGTAGAGCCAACAACGGATGAATATAATGGAACAACTATGAGCCAAGCAATCAGCGTGTGTTAGAGAAATCCAAAAGGATATTAAAACAAACAAACAAACCTGCTGCTTGAAATGATTTCTTCTAAAGTAGTTCAGTTGAAAGGAACCTCTTGTCCGATGCTTGGACATATGGAGAAGCCTGCACTATCAGCAAAATGTGAGGCAGGCAGTATCAACGGGTCCACTCTCTTCCTCCTACTTGCTCCCTACATTAAAGGATTACATTAAAATGGGTGAGCAGTGTAGTCGGGCGGTAGGAAAAGCATGTAGGATGCTTGGCTGCATAGCTAGATGTATAACAAGCAGGAAGAGGGAGATTGTGATCCCCTTATATAGAGCGCTGGTGAGACCACATTTGGAATACTTTGTTCAGTTCTGGAGACCTCACCTACAAAAAGATATTGACAAAATTGAACGGGTCCAAAGACGGGCTACAAGAATGGTAGAAGGTCTTAAGCATAAAACGTATCAGGAAAGACTTAATGAACTCAATCTGTATAGTCTGGAGGACAGAAGGAAAAGGGGGGACATGATTGAAACATTTAAATATGTTAAAGGGTTAAATAAGGTTCAGGAGGGAAGTGTTTTTAATAGGAAAGTGAACACAAGAACAAGGGGGCACAATCTGAAGTTAGTTGGGGGAAAGATCAAAAGCAACATGAGAAAATATTATTTTACTGAAAGAGTAGTAGATCCTTGGAACAAACTTCCAGCAGACGTGGTTGGTAAATCCACAGTAACTGAATTTAAACATGCCTGGGATAAACATATATCCATTGTAAGATAAAATACAGAAAATAGTATAAGGGCAGACTAGACGGACCATGAGGTCTTTTTCTGCCATCAGTCTTCTATGTTTCTATGTTTCTAGGATGAGTATCTGCAAGGAAAGGCTGTTTTGTGGTCTTCCAGCCCAGCTTATATTGCAGTGATGCTTCCCACAGGATAGAACTTCCCATTGCGGAAATTACTTCTGTAACACGTGGAGCAGACATGGCTGACCAAGAGGAATGGAGCAGGAGGTTTGGCCGGTAGGAGGCGATCCAGCCTCCCCTCATTCAGTTCTCGTAGTTTGGAGAGTGGACACTAAACAAAGTTGGTGTTAGCAACTTACCTGCATATGGACTTGAAGCAAGTATGAAAGTTGGGAATAATGCAAGTGACCACATATTGACTTGCGGCCACAATTGAGCCTCACATTTTTGTTGCTAAGCAAGGCAGTTGTTAAGTGAGTTGTGTCCCATTTAACACCCTTTGTTGTTAAGAAAATCACTGCAGTGGTTATGTGAATCATACGTTCATTAAGCGAATCTGGTTTCCCCCATTGACTGTGCTTGGCAGAAGCTGGCTTGGAAGGTTCCAAATGCTGATCACATGACCACCTAGCGGCAACCAGTTGCCAAGCAACTATATTTTGATCACATGACCATGCCAGTTGCCAAGCAACTAAATTTTGATCACATGACCATAAGTATGAGAATTGGTCCTAAGTCACTGTTTTGAATGCCATAGTAATTTTGAACAGTCATAGAAACATAGAAGTCTGATGGCAGAAAAAGACCTCATGGTCCATCTAGTCTGCCCTTATACTATTTTCTGTATTTTATCTTAGGATGGATATGTGTTTATCCCAGGCATGTTTAAATTCAGTTACTGTGGATTTATCTACCACGTCTGCTGGAAGTTTGTTCCAAGGATCTACTACTCTTTCAGTAAAATAATATTTTCTCATGTTGCTTTTGATCTTTCCCCCAACTAACTTCAGATTGTGTCACTGAATGAATGGTTGCAAATTGAGGACTACCGGGATTATGTATCTGCTTTGGGTTTTTTTTGCCTCCAATGGATGAGCCTCCTTCTTTTATAGGGGGCCTTATGGGGCAAACTGGGAAGCCATGCCTATGCTTAAGGCACTCATTTGAAGGTGCTCACCCTGAAAGTGCCTTCAAAATGGACCCTTCCTCCTTCACTTTCAGATTATGAGCCTCAACCTGGCACCAAAGTGTGCTGGGACCAGTAATGGAACGGTCTGGAACAATCAGGTGCATAGTCCAGGTTGGAAAATTGGAGCTCCACGCATAGCTCCAGCTGACCGGCAGATGGGCAGGTGCATCGACACAAGATTCAGCTTCACGTGCATGTGAGATTTTGCCAATTTCTGGGTTTTTTTTGCTTCCATACATGTGCAAAAACAAAGAAATCATTGAAAACCAGTGAAGTCTTGCACACATGAATGTCCTTGCATGAGATTCGACTTCCTGCACATGTGCAGGAAGTCAAATTTCACACTGATGCATGCGCCCACCTGCTGGATGCGCCCGCTCCCACACCCGCTGCTGGGAGCACACCAGGAGCACTGGCGATGGGTAGCCCTTCCCTGGCTGGGACCATCCAATCAACAAAAGTTGTGCATCCCTGATTCACAAGATCAGTGTCTTGTTCCTCTTCTGTGTCATCTCAGAGGACTGGAAAACTTCTAAGTTCTGTTATCTTCCGTTCTCTTCTGAGAATTCTTCCCTGCCCGCCCCTCTAAAGTCCCATTGGATGGTTTTTATCTGGAAATGAGGTGAAAGCTATTCTCTTTGTTGATTTCACCTTCCTAGAGCATCATGGGAGAATTCTGCTTCTGCAACAGCAGGCAAGATGCTTTTAAAAGTCTCATCTGATGAGACATGTTTCAAAATGTGGTTTGTTGGTTTTTCCATAGCTGTAAGTAATAGAGCAAATCTGTTCGAATCAACTCTGCCACAATGCCAGAAGTAATAAAATCTGAATATCTTGATGCCTGTACTTTATTTCACATTAGATTATTTTTAAAAACCTAATGAATCATTTTATGGCAAAAGAAAACCTGATTAAAGAATGAGGTTAAGCCACGGGCCTTATAGAGCACAAATCCAAGTACTTATATTCCTTGAAAAACTTCATAGAAAAGAGGAGGAAAGTATGGCTTTCCTGGAAGTCATTTTCCATTGTTGAACTGTTCTTAAAATTTATGATTGCCGAAGGTTTAACCCAATTCTTCCATTTTATAATCTTAACATTTTAAAAAATCTGGTACAGCTTCTTTCAACCTGATGCCCTCCAGATGTGTTGATTTAGAAATCAAGACTGGGCAGCCTAAAAGTTGTAGACACAGGCACAAAGTTGAATAATGAGTGAGTTGAGACCAATTTAATTAGATTGAAGATAGATAGATAGATAGATAGATAGATAGATAGATAGATAGATAAACAGAAAGACAGACAGACAAAGACAGACAAATAGATACATAGGAAGAAAGATAGACATAGATAGCAAATAGATGATTGATAGAGACAGACAGACAAGGAGATAGATATTGTAGATAGACAGACAGACAGACAGGAAGAAAGATAGAAAGAGAGACAGAGACAGATATAGATAGCAAATGGATGATAGAGAGAGACAGACAGATAGACAGACAGACAGACAAAGATAGATACTGTAGATAGATAGATAGATAGATAGATAGATAGATAGACAGACAGACAGACAGAAAGACAGACAGACAGACAAAGACAGACAGACAGACAAATAGATACGTAGGAAGAAAGATAGACAGAGAGACATAGATAGCAAATAGATGATAGATAGAGGCAGACAGACAAGGAGATAGATACTGTAGATAGACAGACAGACAGGAAGAAAGATAGAAAGAGACAGAGAGACAAATATAGATAGCAAATGGATGATAGAGAGAGAGAGACAGACAAAGAGATAGATACTGTAGGTAGGTAGGTAGGTAGGTAGGTGGGTAGATGAATGATGTAAGATATTATTATTATTATTATTATTATTATTATTATTATTATTATTATTATTATTGTCAATACGACACAGCAAATGAGATCACTATGCTGGATTTCTTATTTTATCACCAGTCGGGCGCTTCCCAAGCACCTAGGACTGCGCGATGTAGCGGCGAATTTTGTGTGCCAATCCCAGTAAAGCGGCCTTTTGCAATTGACAGATGGAGATTTTGTCAATTCCAATAGTTTTCAAATGTCGACTTAGATCCTTTGGCACTGCATCCAGCGTGCCAAGGATCACTGGGACCACTTTCACTGGCTTATGCCAGAGTCGTTGCAGCTCGATTTTTAGATCTTCGTATTTCACTAATTTCTCTAGCTGCTTCTCCCCAATTCTGCTGTCTTCTGGGAGAATATTATTATTATTATTATTATTATTATTATTATTATTATTATTATTATTAATTATTATTATTATTATTATTATTATTATTATTATTATTATTATTATTATTATTACTATTATTGATTAGATTTGTATGCCACTCCTCCGAAGACTTATTTGGATTCTTGGAAAACTGAATATACTGCAGAAATCTTTTTCAGAACAATATGTGGAAGAAAAATAGAATTTTGTTTTTGGTTCTCTGAAGTGGTATATGAAGGGAGAACAAAGTCAGCTGTACCTCTAGGCATCTGCAGAGCAAACTGGTAAGCAAGGAATTGTCTAAATATGAACAATGACATTGTGCTAACACCAGAACTTACTTGCACCAGTTGTCAGACACAGGCCCAAAATAGCAATATTTATGAGATAGTACTGCATATGGTTATTGACATTTTGACATCTTAATTTGTTATAGATGTTATTAGTTAATGATTAAATCCACACATGAAGGTTCAATTAAAATGATTTATTACTGAAGGCCAGAGGTGGGTTCCTCCCGGGTAGGAACAGTTCACCTGAATTGATAGCAAGCTGCTGATGATATCACTATGATGTCACAGAACTGGTTCTGTTGGTGCCAGTCCATGGATGCCTCCATCATGCACGTGCCCACGAGGAGCATCCACACAGTGTGCGAGGAAGCGAACCAGCAGTGAGGTAAGTTAGAACTTAGCTCTGCTGAAGGCCTATGAACAGGCATCTTCTTGATTAATTAACATTTGGCCAGATTTAGGTAAAGGTCAATGGTAGTCAAGTGGTGGTGGTGGATTTAGTTTCCCTGTGGTGACAGTGATTCTAGAGTGATCCCTCTTTTAACTCCACCTCCAGGTACTGCCATTCCTTCTCCCATACTACTCAGCAGTAATGGGCAGCCAAAAATTTTACTGCCACACTGGGTGTGGCTTAATGGTCATGTGACTGGGTAGGAGTGGCTTGCCGGCGATGTGATCAGGTGGGAGTGGCTTGAACGATCATCGTTCAAGTGAACTGTTAAGTCCTCGACTTATAACCTTACCAGTGTTGCTCGCTGGGGTGACAATTTGCTTCGTGTTTCCCACGCTCTCCTTCCTAGGTCGCCCCTCCACCTCAGGCTGGGTAGCCAGGTGAACGGGTGCTGCCAGAAGCATAAATGCTGCCAGTGCTGCTTCCATCCACACCACGTGAGGTGGCCACGTGAGGCTGGAGGGGAGCCAGGCAGGAGAGAGGGGAGCTTGTCCAAGGCCAGGAAGGAGAAAAGAGGAAAAAAGGAAGGAGTGCAGCAGCAGCAGGAGCAACAGCAGGGGAAAAAAGAAGAACCCAGCCGACACCAGTAATCCAGGAAGTGACAGCCGCCGATCAGCTGGAGCTGTGCACACTTATTCATTTCCGCCGGTGGAACTGCATTCTACCCCATCCTGCCTGTTGCCCACCCATGCTACTCAGCTATGGATTTTGTTTGCCCCACTTTCTCCTTGGCTAACCTGGCTGAGCCTCAGCCTCAGTTTTTGACTGTCTATGACTGGCAAGTCCCTGAAGACTGGCAAGTTCCTCTGCTATAGCCGAACCTCTAATCATTATATTCCAAAAATCCTTCAGGACCAGCACACTTCCCAAACTATGGTTAAAAGCACTAGTCATCCCCATCTTTAAAAAAGGGGACCCTTCTCTCATTGATAACTACAGACCAATATCACTATGCTGCGTCTCATGTAAAGTCATGAAATCAATTATAAATCAATCAATTACTCTTCACTTAGAATCTAATAATCTACTCTCTAACAAACAATTTGGATTCAGAAGGAAATTATCCTGCAACCTACAACTACTTCACTGCAAAAACATATGGACTACCCACCTAGATCAAGGAAAATCTATTGATGCAATTTATATCAACTTCTGCAAAGCCTTTGATTCAGTGGTCCATGACAAACTACTCCTAAAACTTAAATCCTATGGCTTCTCAGGATTCCTCCACAGCTGGATTACAGCATTCCTGTCAAACAGACAACAAGTTGTCAAAATTGGAAGCACCATTTCCACCCCCATCCCTGTTAAAAGTGGTGTTCCTCAAGGCAGCGTACTAGGACCTACTCTTTTCATTCTCTACATCAACGACCTCTGCGATCATATCATAAGCAACTGTGTTCTTTTGGCTGATGATGTAAAACTTTTCAATACCACAGACAACACAACTATTCTCCAAAAAGACCTTGACTTCATCTCAGATTGGTCTAACATTGGCAACTTCAAATATCATCTAGCAAATGCTCTACCCTCCACATCGGCAAAAAGAATCCGAACCTCATATACAAACTAAATAAACAAAATCTGACAAACAACCCCCACACAGTAAAAGACCTTGGAATACTAATACTAATGACCTAAGTGCCAAAGCCCACTGCAACAATATCGCCAAAAAGGCTTCTAAAATTGTCAACCTGGTCCTACGTAGCTTCTGATCCGGCAATCTCACACTACTCACCAGAGCTTACAAAACTTTCGCCAGACCCATCCTCGAATACAGCTCACCTGTCTGGAACCCACACCAAATTTTGGACATCACACCCTAGAAAAGGTCCAACGATACTTCACCAGAAGAGCCCTTCACTCCACCACTCGAAACAGAATACCCTGTGAAAATACTTACAATCCTGGGTCTAGAAAGCTTAGAACTACGATGCCTTAAACATGATCTAAGTATTGCCCACAAGATCATATGCTGCAACATCCTGTCTGTCAACAACTATTTCAGCTTCAACCGCAATAACACAAGAGCACGCAACAGGTTCAAACTTAATATCAACCGCTCCAAACTTGACTGTAAAAAATATGACTTTAGCAATCGAGTTGTTGAAGCATGGAACTCATTACCAGACTCCGTGGTGTCAACCCCCAACATTTTCCCCTTAGACTTTCCACGGTTGACTTCTCCAGATTCCTTAGAGGTCAGTAAGGGGCGAGCATAAGTGCACTAGTGTGCCTTCCGTCCCCTGTCCAATTGTCTCTCCTATATTTTATATATCTTTTCTCCCATTCATATATCGTTTCCTCTACTCTTCATTGATGTATTCTATTCTCGTATCTCTTCTTCTATCCCTTACCTGATATTTACTACTACACGTTTTTATTCTCCTTAACTTTCAATTTGTATTGGACAAAATAAATAAATAAAAATAAATAAATAAATAAATAAATAAATAAAAATTTTCCTGGCAATATTTTCAGAAGTCGTTCGTTTCTTGTTTGCCCTTGACTCCTGTTTCCTAGACTGACAGAGAGGGACTGGTCCAAAGCCGCTCTGCTTATGACTGCATGTGTGGGAGTGGGTCCTGCACCAATCCCCACAGATTTCTCCCCAACACTTCTTTCTCCCCCCAGCACACCCTAGCTTTCTTCTGCATTTCTGCTGCCTGTGCCTTCCCTGATCTCTGCAGGTTCCACTCTCCACAGGTGCCTCTCCATGGCAGGAATGGAGGAAAAACCTAGGGCATGCTGAAGAGAGAAACTGCAAAGACTGGGGAAGGAACAGGAGGCAAGAATGCAGGAGGAAGCCAGGATGCGCTGGGGGGGAGAAACTGTGGAGATCCCAAGGCCCCGTTTTGGGCCTAAAAAGCCTCATGAAACAACCTGGAAACCAAAATGGAGGCCAGGGCTGGGGCGCATGCATGGGAGGGGGCGCATGTGCAGGGCCTCTTGCATTGCATTTTGAAGATTGGGGCACACGTGTGTCCATTTGCACGCACATATGTGTACCTTGGGAATTTGGCTCCAAAAAGGTTAACCATCACTGGTATGCAGGTTCCTGCTTGAGCAAGGGGTTGGATTAGAAGACCTCCATGGTCCCTTCCAACTCTGTTATTTTTTCTTTCTTTCTTCCTTGCAGATGAGGTATTATTACTCAGCTTTGGTAATCTTAAATAGGGCAGATGGTGTTATTCTATTAAAGTTCTAATAGTTTGTTGAAAACCTATTCCAAATCAGAGAGGGCTGGTCTAAATCATTTTAATGTACAATGATGTAGCAGCATTTCAATATTGGCTTTACTTTCAGAAATAGCAAGTCCAATATATTCTCAGCTAGTCTCTAGGCTTGTGGGTATCATTTTAAATAATATTGAGATTTATATATTTTGCTGTAGGGTATGGTGCAGGTAAGTATAAGTTATTTTGTAGGAATTTTGACTAATGGGGCTACCTTTGAAGAGTGTTCGGAAACTTCAGATGGTGCAGAATGCAGCTGCGAGAGCAATCATGGGCTTTCCCCAAATATGCCCATGTTACTGCAACACTCCGCAATCTGCATTGGTTGCCGATCAGTTTCCGGTCACAATTCAAAGTGTTGGTCATCACGTATAAAGTCCTTCATGACACCGGACCAGGATATCTGCGAGATCGCCTTCTGCCGCACGGATCCCAGCGGCTGGTTAGGTCCCACAGAGTTGGTCTTCACCGAGTCCCATTGACTAAACAATGTCATCTGGCGGGACCCAGGGGAAGAGCCTTCTCTGTGGTGGCTCCGACCTTCTGGAATCAGCTCCCTCCAGAGATTATAACTGCCCCAACCCTCCTTGCCTTTCGTAAACTCCTTAAAACCCACCTCTGTCGTCAAGCGTGGGGGAACTGAGATGTCTCCCCCTGCCTATGTAGTTTTTGTTCATGATATGACTGTATGTATGTTTTTTATATATTGGGGTTCCTTGCTTTTTAGACTTTTTAAAATGTACTATTGTTATTTTAGATTCTAATTATTAGATTTGTCATTATGTATTGTTTTTATCACTGTTGTGAGCCGCCCCGAGTCTACGGAGAGGGGTGGCATACAAATCTAATAAATAATAATAATAATAATAATAATAATAATAACAACAACAACAACAACAACAACAACAACAACAACAACAGCAACCCCCTCCTCGCCCCCAAAAGGAAGAGTCTGCAGGCTACATAAGAATGTATGGCTATATTGGTGACCAAAACTAGTTAAGACTAACTTTCCATTTATTCCATCTTGTGGGAGACACCTGATGCAAATGTGAACTGCTAACATTTTACATTAATCAAGAGGGCAAATTGATGTTAAACATTATTGAAGCTTTGTTTGAACTCGAGTGGGGAGTTGTCCAAATGCTTTGTAAACTGAGCCTTGCACAGTACTGTTAGGCTACGTTTTTGGCAACCCCAATGGAAATTGCAAAAGCAGATGTTAATATTTTAAGATGGATGTCTCTGCAGCAGCCACTTCATTCTCTGAAGGCAGGAGGAAAGTGTGTGGCTTTACATGGCCTTTCGTTTTTAAGAAACCTGCGGCATTTTTTGACAAAACCAGGAGGCAATATACACCCATTTCCTGTAGACCCTAGAGGGTCTCTCTCAAGTTGACATATTGCTAAAACAAAAATGAGCAACAATTTACTTAAAGACAATGGCTACACTCTCTTTAGTATTTTAATAAAAATATTTAATGCTATTCCCTTCGAATACAAGATGTCAGTTTTAACACCCATGATGTGGAAATTGGCATTTATCTCCTGTTAGTTACAGGGCTGGGACAAGTCGCAATCGAAGACAGCTTTTTGGGAATCTTGTTTCCACAGTATTTCCATTCATCTTCCGAGATAATCTGTCCTATTTCCCTTGAAACTTGTTGCATAACCTTTTCCTTGACAGTAGTGAAATCTAAAAAGAATTTCTACCAGTTCTGTGGGTGTGGCTTGGTGGACATGGCTTGGTGTTGGGGTCATGTGACTGGGTGGATATGGCTGGGTGGATATGGCTTGGTGTTGGGGTCATGTCACTGGGGGATCAAAACACAGAAACTCACAATTTCCTGCTAGAACAGGGCGGCACTAGATGATCTCCAGGTCCCTTTTAGCCCCGATTATCTTCTGAAGCTGAGTCTAGTGCACGGTTTGTAGTCTTTCTTTCCTCTCCTTTCCTTCCCTCCCCCCCTCCCTTTTTCTTTCTTTCTTTCTTTCTTTCTTTCTTTCTTTCTTTCTATCTCTCCTATTCCTTTCTTCCTTCCTTCTTTCTTTCTTTCTTTCCTTTTTTCTTTCCACCTCTGTTGTCCCTGTCCCCCCCCCCCAGTTTCAGTGGAAAAAGAAAGTTCCAAAGATCAGCTGTGTGATATGTTGAACCAGCCCAAATTAGTAGCATTTCACCCTGGCCCTTGACTTTTGACAATTGAGCCCAAAATTTCTGTTGCTAAATGAAACATCATTTGAATTTTAGCCCATTTTATGACCTTTTCTGCCACAGTTGTTAAGTGAATTATTGCAGTTGTTAGTAACATGGTTATTAAGTGAATCTTGTTTAATCCATTGACTTTGCTTGACACAAGGTTGCAAGAGGGGATCATGACCCAGGAATACTGCAGGAGTCATAAATATGAATCAGGTGCCAAGCATCTGAATTTTGATCGTATGACCAAGGGGATGCTGCAAATGTCATAAGTTTAAAAAACAGTCATGAATCACTTTTTTTCAATGAAGTTGTAACTTCACTAAGTGAACTGTTGTAAGTCAGAGATGATCTGTATTTCATACAAACATATAATCCACTTAGTTTATGATATGTACTTGGATGAATGTATTTTATTCATTTGATTCTAGATATTTTTTCATCCAATCCTTATTATTTTTATAAATAATTCTGGGCAGTAAATCCTTCCTCTTCCTATTTTTCCCATAACAACAACTGTGTGAAATAGGTTGGGTTGAGAAAGAGGGAATGACTGCCCAAAATCACTCAGCCAATTTACATGCTTAAGCCAGAGCTAGAACTCAAGGTTTCTGTCCTGGTGACTTAACTAGAAAATGCCTGAGTTTAATATATACCTTTTGGCATGCTCTCACCTATTAACTGTGATTGCTAAGCATGTGCAAATTATTATATAAAACTAATGTAGGGATTGCTCCAAAGTCTCAAGAATTGCCCAAGTGAGCAACTCTTAGTGCAAATATCAATTCCCCATACTTCTGTATAGATGGGTAGGTTTAATAACCATGGCTGTTTGTGCTTTCCAAATCTGACATATATAATTTCTGGTCATGGTTAAAAAAGAACAACTCATCTGTTTCATCGCCACAATAACAAGAAGAGCAACATCAGCTCACCTAGAGTCCATAAGTGGTTGATAAATTTAGATTAATAATAATAAAAAATAAATCCAAGGTAGTATTAATTGTAATAGGTGCCCTGTATATAATCCCCAAATAATTGGGACACCACTTGAACACCACTAACATTGACAAAATCACCAGTCAATTACAAAAATAAATGTTACATGGAACAGGTTACATCCTGTGGTGATACCTTTAACACCATCGAACAGCAATATTTGCCTATCTCAGGTCTTTGGGAGGGATAAAATAGGTGGGAAAAAATGACAAATCTAGTATAAACATCTGGCAGATTGTGTGACAACCACCACCACCACCATCATCATCATCATGGCCAGGATTGAAAAATCAACTGATGAGCCAAAATGCAGACTTTGCAAGGAAGCTGATGAAACAATTGATCACATCCTCAGCGTCTGCAAGAAAATTGCACAAATAGACTACAAACAGAGGCACAACTATGTGGCCCAGATGATTCTTTGGAACCTGTGCCACAACTACCACCTACCAGTGGTAAAGAATGGGTGGGATCATAAACTTGAGAAAGTAGTTGAAAACAAACATGCCAAAATACTTTGGGAGTTTTGAATTCAAACTGACGAGGTTTTAGAACACAATACACCGGACCTCAACGATTGTGGAAAATAAAAAAGTGTGGATTATTGATGTCGCCATACCAGTTGACAGTCAAACTAATGAAAAAAAAAAACCTTAACTGATATCAGGATCTTAAAATCGAAGTACAACAACTCTGGCATAAACCGGTACAGGTGGTCCCAGTGGTAATCAGCACACTGGGTTCTGTGCCAAAAGATCTCAGTCGGCATTTGAAAACAATAAACGTTGACAAAATCACAACCTGTCAGTTGCAAAAGGCCAGCCTACTTGGATCTTCATGCATCATATGAAAATACATCACACAGTCCTAGATACTTGGGAGTTTTGTGATAAATACAATTTGTGATATTGTGATACAAAATCCAGTGTATAAATTTTGTTAGCTGTGTATTAATATTTTTTGTGAATAAAATAATAATAATTCATTATACACATACTCCACCCATTTCCTGGTGAGTCTATTTTATAAGTTAATGCTCATGTTGCTTATGTCACTTTTTGTGGCATTGATTTCCTTTTTAAAGGTAAATTGGTGCTGTGTTTCTCTTACTCTCTGTCTATAAATTATCCTACACTAAAACACATCTGGAAAATCCATTTTGTATTCTGTTTCGCCAAAGTTGGCTATCTTATTTTAAGTTTTCACTGTTATTCCACTCTTCTTATAACATTCAAGGAGGTCTGAGGCAGAAGTGCTGATGGGGATAGTTGAACGTCATATTATTTTGTAGGTCTAAACACAAACACATCTAGACACATGCACTGATTATGATCCAAAGGATCAGTTCAGTTTTCAGGATTGAAAATATCCTTACGTTCTTCCACTATGGGATGTGAAGCAAGTAGGAGTTAAGCAGAGTAGTGCAAAATATGTAAGGTGCAGAATACAAGGCTATTCATGTTCATGAAGTTTTCCCTGATGGTATTGAAAGCCATGGGGAAAAAAGCTACCAAGTTTCCAACGATCAGCTTATTTCATCAACAAACCACACGGAGGCAGCAAAAGATACATTTCCCCATTTCAGAAATGAGTTAAAGAGGCAAAAGAAATCATTTTAGAGCCTGATTCACACAGAGATTTACTGGCAGAGAAAAAGAAAATCATTTGAAACTGGCTGGAAGTCAAACACTTGTCCTCCTGTTAAAAATAAGGGGAAATATGGAAAACGGTGACCCCATAGGTCTTCTTCCAATCTTCTCCAAGTTAGCCAAAGAACAGACACCAGCCTGTGCTCAGAAAAGAAAGTGGGAGAAGTCAGAAGGTTGTACCTGTTGCTTTGTTTGTTAGACAATTGGGCATTGTCCATGCTTTTGTTTTCCAGCATTCATGACCATCCTCCCACCTGCAGAGCCCAAAATGTAATACTGAAGTGAAAGAAGCCTTGGTTGGAAAGATGCACAAATATAAATTATCCCAAATATTGGTTTATCACAGGGGTGAAATGCTCCTGGTTCACTCGTGCCTGTCAGTCATCAGAGAGCCAGTTGCAAAGGGAGCACGAAGCTCCACCCACCTGCTTGGACGCTGCCATTTGGGTTCTTTTACCCTCTGTGCATGCACGGTGGTGTCTGGGTGTGTGGGCGGAGCCTCACACTCCCTTCACAATTGGCTTTCCGACGATTGACAGGCATGAGCGAACTGGGAGCCTTTCACCCCTTGTTTATCATTACATTTACATTTTAGGCACTCCGGGTGGCTATGATCTTCCTCATTATAAACCCATCAGACAGACTAGGGGTGGTTCTTTTTTATTTTATTTTTTTATTTTTATTTGCATTTTGGGTCATCAAAAAAGAAAAAAAGAAAAAAAAACCCAAAACACCAAAAACATGGTTCTATTTACCTTCCCTAGCAGTTCACATCATGTCAGAAGTGCACATTTTGCACACGCTCAGAGGGCTCTTTGCAAGCCGATTTTACAGAGCAGCCACTGAAGAACCAGTTTGGGGGCATAGCCAGATGATCATCGTTGCCAGTTCGGTGAGCGGGGGCAAATTTCCGCCACCTGTACGGGAGAAGCAGTGTGAACCAGCAGCAGCCCACCACTGAGACAGACCGGGTTAAGAAAGAGTATCAGTAACCCAAGGTCACCCAGTGAGGTCATGGGACTTGATTAGAGGTCCATAATCATGCGACTTGATTAGAGGTCCTCCTGATCCCAGACCAATTACTCTGAGTGTATTTATTTATTTATTTATTCATTCATTCATTCATTCATTCATTCATTCATTTATTTATGTAGTTATTTATTTATTCATTTATTCATTTATTTATTTACTTATTTATTTACTTATTTACTTATTTACTTATTTACTTATTTACTTATTTACTTATTTACTTATTTACTTACTTACTTACTTACTTACTTACTTACTTACTTACTTACTTATTTATTAGATTTCTATGCCGCCCTTCTCGAAGTGACTCAGGGTGGCGTACAACATTTAAAATGCAACAATATGTAAAGAAATCTAAATTACTATAAAAGAATGATACAATTTACTAAAAAGTATTTAAAAACCCATATACAGTCATACACATTCAGCCAATTCAATCATACATAGTAACGGCCAGAGACAATCTCATCACTCATAGCCCCCATGCCTGCTGGCAGAGGTAGGTCTTAAAAGCTTTACGAAAGACCAGGAGGGAAGGGGCAGTACAGATTCATGAGGCAAAAGATGGTCCCAAGATAATCTCCTCCTAAGCCATGTAGGGGTCATAGATCATAACCATCACTTTGAACTGTGCTCAGAGACCAATTGGCAATCTGTGCAGCTCACAGAGTGATGTTGAAATCTTGGCAGATCTTGGTAGCCCCATTATAGCTCACGCGGCAGCATTTTGCACAATTTGTACTCTCCGAACACTCTTCAGAGGCAGTCCCATGTAGAGAGCATTGCAGTAATTGAACCTCAAGATGTAAGGGTGTGAGTGACCATGAGAAGTGACTCCCTGTCCAGACAGGGCCTTAACTGGCACACAAGAGGAATGCCCCCCTCACCACAGGCGAGAGATGGTCTTCTAAGCTCAGCTGTGGATTGAGGAGGATGCCCAAGTTGTAGACCCTCTCTGAAGGGGCAAAGACTCCCCTCCCAGGGTGATGGATGGACACTTGGTATTGTCCCTGGGAAACAAAACCCACAGCCACTCCCATCTTGTTGGGGTTGAGTCTGAGCCTATTAGTGCCCTTCCAGACCCTGACAACCTCCAGACACTGGCACATTACTTCCACTGCTTCACTGAGTGGACACGGGGTGGAAATGTATAGCTGAGTGTCGTCAACATACTGATGGTAGCACATCCCGTGCGTTTGGATGATCTCACCAGTGGTTTCATTTAGATATTAAACAGCAGGGGAGAGAGGACCAACCCTTGAGGAACCCCACAAGGGAGGGACCTAGGAGTAGACCTCTGGCCACCTGCTAACACTGACTGTGACTGACCAGAGAGGTAGAGGAGAACCACCGTAAAACGGTGCCTTCCACTCCCAACACCTCCAGCCAGCGCAGAAGGATACCATGGTCGATGGTATCGAAAGCCGCTGAGAGGTCAAGAAGCACCAGAATAGAGGATAAACCCATTTCCTGGGCCCACCAGTGATAATCTGTCAGCGTGATCAAAGCAGTTCCAGTGCTGTAGCCGGGCCTGAATTCTGACTGCAGAGGGCCCAGATAATTGGTTTTATCCAAGGACCGCTGGAGCAACACCACCTTCTCAACAACCTTCCCTATAAAGGGAAGGTTGGAAACAGGACAATAGTTGTTCAAAGCAGTTGGGTTCAGGAAAGGCTTCTTGAGGAGAGGGCGCACAACGGCCTCCTTGCAGGGAGCCGGGAAGGACCCCTCCCTCAAAGAAATGTTGACAATCTCCTGGACCCAGCCCCATGTCACCTCCCTGCTGGCTGAAACCAATAAGCAGGTGGTGGAACTCACAGCTCCCATGGCCATGTCCACTGCATCAGGCGTCACCAGGTCAAACTCCTCCCACACGACAGGACTAAGAGATGCCTCTGTCACCTTGACTGAGTCATTGTCAACTGATACTGCATTCCATTCGGAGTCAAGATCTGTCTGAATCTGCGAAAAACTCATTAAAACTCATTAAAATCCTCAGCACTGCCCTGAAAAGGTTTGTCAACTCCCCCCTGGTTAAGGAGTGAGTGAGTCACCCTAAATAGGGCAGCTGGATGAGATTCCGCTGATGCAATTAATTTCTAATCACCAATTACTATGATCCTTCCTCAGCTTGATATGTTTAGGTGTGCTGGATTTCTATATGCTATATGTATAATTCTGGACCATTATCTCCCATCTTTTTTCCAAGAGCTCAAAGTAACTTCCATGGGAATTTCATATTTTTTTTTAGCAGACCCCTACAGCAGAATCCCTGGTGATGTGGTCTTAGCTGAGAAGGAGCATCCGGTGAATTATGGCTGAAAATTCAAAATCCTAGTGCAATTCCTGAGCTGGTGTACTAGATCGTAAAATGTATTCTGATTGGATGCAAACAGTCAGAGCAAACTCTTCTTCAAGTCAAACTCAACTCTTGATTAGATCATAGAATAGAATAGAATAGAATTTTTATTGTGTGATTGGACACACAAGGAATTTGTCTTGGTGCATATGCTCTCAGAGTACATAGAAGAAAAAGATACATTTGTCAAGAATCATGTGGTACAACACTTAATGATTGTCATAGGGGTCAAATAAGCAATGAAGAAACAATCAATATTAATAATTGATATTGAACTTCAATTTGCCAAAATATTCCAATATTTTGCAAAGAAGAAATGTTCACAGAGTTGAGAAAATATATATTGGACCTGCTGGGAAGAGACGGGCCTTTAAAATACTCAGTAATAATTACTGATATCATAAATCAAATGAAGCACACTTAGATGAAGCTTTACTCCATGCTGTCTCTATGAAATTTTATTCATTGGGGTGGTATAACACAGGGGTGTCAAACTCAATTTCTTTGAGGGCTGCATCAGGGTTGTGTTTGACCTTGGGAGGTGGTGGAGAGTGTGTATGTGGTCAGGATGGACAAGGTCAGCTTGATGTCACTTGTGTTGGGGGCACCTGTGGTGGCTCAAGCACTCTGCCAGCAAAAATGGGCTCCCGAGCTAAGTTTTCGACTGCGGCAGTCTCTAAACCTCTGCCAGCAAAAATGGAGGGCCACATGCAGCTATCCTAGCTCCATTTTCTCTGGCAGAGGCACCGTGGGCTGGTCATTTGTTGTTTCAAGGGCCCCCTGGCCTTGAGTTTGATACCCCGGGATAACAGTTCAGGCTCTGTAATGCATATTCAGCATGCATAGAAAGCTTGTTCCCAAATTTGAATATCAAATTTATTGGAAATAATTTAACCCCCTAAATGGTGGTGGGGTTTATTGGTGTTGGGAACTTTTTCTTTAAGATTTTTTTTTGTTTCTTTATTTGGTATAATAAAAATTTAATAAAAATACTTAATATATATATATATATCTATCCTAGTCTCCCTTAATTTTCAAATTCAGCTTAAACATGTGACACATACAGATAGAATTGTCGGCTATCAATAAAATTAACTGCCTTGGAAATGGCCCTGGGTTGGGCCGAGAGGCAAAAAAGGAGCTGTGATGTTCCTTCAATATACCAGGGTGATTCGACACAAAATGTAACCCTTCCCTGGTACAGAGCTGAAGGGATTGGATACTGTAGCCTAGAGGATAATTCTCTGCCTTACAAGGCAAAGGTTGCAGGTTCAAGTCCCAGTGGGTATGGCTAGCTGATGAGGCCAAAATAAGGCCGAAATAGATCTATCCTAGTCTCCCTTAATTTTCAAATTCAGCTTAAACATGTGACACACACACACACACACACACACACACACACACACACACACACACACACACACACATATATATATATATATATATATATATATATATATATATATAATTAATTAAAACAAAAACAGCAATCTCTACAGATAATCCAAAACTGCATTTACTTACTTTCTGATTTCTGCAGTTTTATAGATCCTCTAACTCTCAGGGATTTTCCTTTTACATGCTTATTTAATACAGAAAGATACTCTATGTAATGTCTCTTACTTGGTTATTAAATGCATACAATGCCTACATTATGCATCCTCTGATCAGCATATCCTTCCCCTTCTAACATTTTGCCAGACTCAGTTTATCCAGTTTAAGCTTTTGTAGCCTTAAGAATTATGAATTTGTACTTACACATTTATATTTAAAAAAAGATCTTGATAAATATTTCCAAAATACTAAATTCTGCAGCTCAAGCCAAGGGCTATCTTGAAATTACCCAATGCAACGGGTGTATATAACCTTCCACTGTTCTTGCTATCAGCTGCCCAGGCAATCCAATATCCCAACTGGTTATATAGAAGCAACCACATTTTTTAAAAAATGGAAAAGTGAATCCCACTATTTATTATTATATTGGTGCAATCAAATGTTGTGTTTTGGTTTCTGTTTTTTTTAAATGCAAATTCTTTTAGCAAATCCTTCAGGAGTAACTCCCTGTTAGAAACTGGAATGTCGGGTAAACAATTAAGTTCTCTGATCATATTCTTGGTTTGGAGTTGTTGAAAAGTGACTCAACAAAAGTGCATTTGGAAGGATGAGGAAACACGAACCCTCTCTTCAGAGCAATCAAAACCAACATGAACTTGGAGAAAACCAATAACTCTGACCTTCTCCCCTATTAGTCAGCAAGGAGAAACTGTCAGGCACAAAGATCTAACCTTCCTTTAAGTTGCAAATAGAAGATTTATTCATGCCAATGCACAACTCCAATCTTAAACTGGCACCAGATAGGGGACAACGGAATTCAGGAGGGCTTTTGCTTGGATTATTTGTGACAACGTAAGGATTCTAAGCTGATGACACATTTAACTCCTTCCTCCTAGCTCTACTTGTTCTTCTCCTACAAAAACTACCCCCATCCTGAAACATTAGTAGAAGGAGAACAGAAAGAATGGAAGATACCAGATAGAGAGGATACAGAAAAGAAGGAGCAATTTTCCAGCTCCTGAATCTCTTCTTGCACAATCAATATCTACAGTTTTGGCTTCCAATGAATATTTAGACTTAAAGAAAATGGGAAGACGTGGTCAATAAAACTATTATGGCATAGATTACATTGGTACAAAAGAAACTGATGAGCAACTACTGCAGCACAGAACGTCTTTTGTTGATCAGCAAACGGTAAGCTACCTTCACATCAACTCAAATTTAGTGTACTTGTGATCTGCTTTAAATAGGGAAATGTTGAAATGGAGCAAAAGTTGCCCGAAAGTATTACATAGGCTCAAACAACAACCACCTCATAAATCCGAGGTTTCTGTGGGCCAATTTACTAAACAATTTTTTTCTGTTGTGATAGGAGCTTAGTGAGTTTGGCTGCCTCTGAAAGATGGATAATGAAGGCAACGTATGCATTTAATAGCCAAGGAAAAGACATTGGGAATAGTGTCTTTTTGAAAGAATATGCACAATGAAATACGCTGAGTAGTTTTTCCATTGTCCACGATAATTCAAACTGGCATGAAGGAATTTGTAAAGCAAACATAGGCCGTCTGCTCCCAGCAAATTCACAAGGCCTGGTAGGTGGCAAATCAACAAACTTCAGGATGGCAAAAACCAAAAACAAAACCCCCAATCTCGTCAGCTCGTGCGCTTTGACTTATTAAAAATAGCGTAACTTAAAAGAAGTGAAGTTATGGAAAAGAAGACTGAGGGGGAAAAAAGCCTTGTAATTGATACCCACCTCGCTGCATCGGAATTATCTGGATGTGATCTTGCCAACTAAATAATTACCAGCGTCTCTCCAGCAAGAAAACAGAACGAGCTTGTGTAACTTGGTATCCCCAGAGGAAGGATTAAAGTTTAAAACATGGGAAAGGAGAAGTCCGGGCTGAAATAGCAGGCTTCAGTCATCAGTGCAGATCGTGAAGGCTGGGAAAATATTTGAGGCTGGTTTTGAACAGAGATGCCAAAGATGGTAAAAGAGTTGCCAGAGCACTGAGTTCTACAAAGCAGCTAAGATGGTTGGGAAGTAGCTGTCAAAAGCTTTCCAGACTTCCAGTTGATAGCTTTGATATTACCCGAATAAACAGTTTGCAGTTTTTCTTGAACAGGGATTTAAACTGTGGTTAGAAGTTGGTATTTTAAGGTGGCTAATTGACTTCCCTAGAGATTCTGGGAATTTATTTATTTATTAATCAGATTTGTATGCCGCCCCTCTCCGCAGACTCGGGGTGGCTAACAACAATAAAAAGACAACGTAAACAAATCTAATATTAAAAATAATCTAAAAAACCCCAATTTAAAGAACCAATCATACACACAAACATACCATGTATAAATTCTATAAGCCTAGGGGGAAGGGAAAATTGCAATTCCCCCATGCCTAATGACAGAGGTGGGTTTTGAGGAGCTTATGAAAGGCAAGGAGGGTGGGGGCAACTCTGATATCAGGGGGGGAGTTGGTTCCCGAGGGTCGGGGCCGCCACAGAGAAGGCTCTTCCCCTGGGTCCCACCAGACGACATTGTTTAGTCGACGGGACCTGGAGAAGGCCAACTCTGTGGGACCTAACTGGTCGCTGGGATTCGTGCGGCAGAAGGCGGTCCTGGAGATATTCTGGTCCGATGCCATGAAGGGCTTTATAGGTCATAACCAACACTTTGAATTGTGACCGGAAACCGATTGGCAACCAATGCAGACTGTGGAGTGTTGGAGTAACATGGGCAAATTTAGGAAAGCCCATGATAGCTCTCCCAGCTGCATTCTGCACGATCTGAAGTTTCCGAACACTTTTCAAAGGTTGCCCCCTCTCCTCCCCCACCCTGGTCTTTTTAAATGGTGTTGAGTTAGTAGGCCTTGCAACTTTAATTTCTCTTCAGCAGAATAGGAATAATGGTGACTTTACATCATCTTAAGGATAAGAAACTTTGCATAGTAGAAAAACAGTAAAGGTGTGGGTCATTGTGATATTGTCAGAAATCAAATGGACTCGTTGGAGCGGTGGTGCTGGAGGAGGTTCCTGCACAATGATGGGCTACCAAAATGTTTACTACCACACTGTGGGCGTGGCTTATGCATTTTCTTTCAACTTCTTTCAGTGCAAATTGAGTGCTTGGGGTGGAGCTCTATTTTTGCTACCCCACTGCGTCCCCCCCACGTCTGGGCACTCTTGCTCCTGCATATTCCTTGGACAGCAAAGGTAACTATCAAGCAAATACAGCAGACATAACACTAAAAAGAATTAAAAAATCACAAAATTGTGTCTCACTTATTTTGGTCACTTCATCTGGGAGAATTCACTGGAGAAAGCAATTAAAGAGTTTGTGTTTTAAAAAATAAAACAACCAACCAGGCTGTCAACACAATGACTGGTTACCATCAAAACTGACACCAACCTGAGCATAGAACACCTTAAAGAAATAGTGCAAGATCAGAAGATGTAGAGAAATCTTGCTAAGAGTGAATGGATAACATCATCATCAATGGTAATAATGCCATGGTTGGCATACATTGTTACATGCAGTGACAACAATGTAGAGCAAACGGTCAGGATTTGGAACACTTTCTCTCCTCCAACCTTCTGAATTCCTTGCAGTTCCTTGCAGATCCCATCTCCAGATGGAGTCAGTCATTTGCATCGTGCTAAGGTGGAAATGGCTAAAGGTGTGGCTATGAAAGAAAATAGCAGACACCTTTTCTTCTTTGGCCCAAGCTTACTTGGCAGAGTAGTCCAGAGCAGTTTATATTTAATTACAATATGCAGATAAGAAAAATATTATATATTAGTTATAATTATATTGTATGTTAATTATATTGTATTATATATGTATATTATACATGTAGTTTATATGGTTAATGTATTAAAATATTCCTAGTTGTTAAACACCATTTTGTATAATACTCTATGCATGTAGCTATTTGCTTTGAGGATTGACAATGAAGTATTTGCTGCAATTGAGATTCTCCATCTCATTACTAGACCTTCTCCCCCCCTCCTCCTCCTCCTCCTCCTCCTCCATTTCTTTCCTAGACTATTATTCACTTCAATGATACCCTGTGAGAATTTAAGGCAGGAATTCTGAGTCCTTTACCAATCTCACATAGGCAGGACTGATCTCACCAAAACTTTTGATTCTGACTACTTTCAAATCTGGCCCAGGAGACTATTGATTTAAGTTGCTTTTTTTTTTTTTTTTTTTACAAATGATGCAGCTTATGGAAGTTCTACAGTTAAGTTAAATTTACTTTATGGTCATTGCACCTTGTACAATGAAATTAAATGCCATATTCAGTGTACATCATACATAAGAAAACTATAAAAATAAACAAAAAACACATATCCTTCACATTCCTTCACAAAAGCACACATCCTTCACACGGAAGGGCTGTCCAACTTTGGGAAGATGAAGATTTGCTGATTTCAACTCCCAGAATTCCACAAGTCAGCAACATGTCTTCAAGTTGCATGCCTTCATTTTCTGGCTGAGAAAGAGATAATATGTACCCTGTATCTAACACACGGGTGTCAAACGTGCAGTGCAGCAACGAACTCTACTTATCTTCCCTACCGATTTGGAAGCGTGCGTACATGCCCTGCTGTGCACACTTTTTTTTTTAAAATAGTTTTTATTGAATTATTTATATTAAAAACAGAACATAGAAAAAAACAGACAAACAAAACAAAACAAACAAACAAAAAAATCTAATGATTAATTATTTTGTACATATCCATCAAACACATCTTAGAGTAATTCAATTCGACGGCTGATACGAGCGATAATGTAAGAAAATTGGTTTTGGTTATTCACTTAATGTATGATTTTGTTGTGCTTTTGACCACTTAGAATCCATCATAGGTATAATAATACATTTCTTATATATCAAATTATTCATAATTTGTCTCAAAGAGTATAACATTTATGTAAATTCATTCCTTTTTAAAAAAAATGTATATATATTTCATATAAATATCTCATTTTCATTTCTTTCTTATTTTTAACCATTATTTCTTATTTTTAACCATTTATAAAAATCCTTCCATGTTTTATAATATTCAGAGTCTTTTTTATTGTTTATTTTGAGTGTCATCATGTCTGCTTCGGCACAATCCATAATTTTTCTTAGTAATATGGAGTCATCTGGTAGATCTTTCTGTTTCCAGAATTGTGCGATTGAAATTCTGGCCGCTGTCAAAATATGTAATATTAAATAATATTGGTTTTTTTTTTTCATATTCTGATCTGTGATGCCTAATAAAAATACTTCAGGTTTTTTGTTAATTGGAATTTTAGTCATTTCCTCTATCCACACTTTTTTACCCTCTGCCCATATGCAGAGGGCTTTGCGCATGGGCAGAGGGTTAAAACCAAGAAAATGGCAACATCCAGATGGGTGGGTGGAGCCTTGTGCTGCCACCGCTACCAGTTCTACAAACCACTGACAGCCTGCACTGGACTGAATCTATAGCTTTTCACCCCTGTTGCAGCGTCATTTTGCTGCCATGTGATGTTTTGCAATGTTTTCCCCATTCTCAGAGTTGGGACGGGCATGGCCTGCGCACGACACATCTGGCCCACGGGCCACCAGTTTGACACCCCTGATCTAACACCCTGCTCCTAAAAGCTGTTCCTTTGAAGCACTAATACTTTGAATGCACTAAATGAAGTTGGAAATTGACTCCATGAAAGTGGATCCAGTTGGAAAGAAATAGCACAAGAAACTGCGATTGCAACTACAAAGCGGATAGGCTTATCCTATAAGAAATTTTTCATGTGGAAATTGTAAATGCTGTAAAACAGAATCATAAAATAGCTGCGTGTGTAAATGTAGTTGAAAAAAAAAGTGGATACGGTCTGCAAGAATTTTCCAACATGTGGTTCAGCTTCTATGATCTATGTGATGAAATGTTTTTATAATAAATTCTAGATAGGAAAAACAATTGAAAGAGTTATGCAAAGGAAAGTAAGGGAGAGCACCATGGGAGTTATAATTTCAGTAAGATAAGAGCCCCATTTGCAGGTCATTTTTCTTAACATTCCCACTGTTATCTGAGACTTTCTCCTTGGGGAAGCTGGAAAAAAAATGATTATGAGAAATTATATACTTCTATCAGATGTGAAACTATATAAATTCTAAGCTTAACGTCAAATGACTCTCTGGATCTTAAACCTTAGATAACTACCCTCCTGCCAAAGCAGATGTGAAATGGTATTAACTTTTAAAACAATTACAGTTCCTCCTCCTATTTTTATTGGACATAAATGTTCAGTTTACAAATAACCCTATGACCACAACTGACTTCAAAATTTCAGATTGCTAAGTGGGACAGTTGTCTGTCCTATTTTACAGACTTTCTTGCCACAGTTGTTAAGTGAATCTCTGCAGTTGTTAACTTAGTAACACGGTTGTAAAGTGAGTCTGGTTTCCCCATTGATTTTGCTTGTTGGGAGGTCACAAAAGGTGATCACATGACCTTAGGACCCTGCAATTGCCACAAATAAAAGCCACTTTCCAAGGGTCTGCTCTTTCATTGTGACCATGGGGATATCGCAACCATCATAAGTGTAAAAAATATACGCTGTTGTAACTTTGAACGGTCACTAAATGAAAGGTTGTAAAATTGAGCATATCATTGTGGCTTAGTAGCGTTATGTATAAGCCATCACAATAAAGTGTAGGGTGTACAAACATATTCACTGAAATAAACACATGCTTTTAGAAAATGGACAAATACGTTGTGTCCCCAAATTAACTTTCCCGGTAGTGCCAATTATTTTTTAACAATTGCCAAATTGAACAAAGAATGGCCAGGTTTTTGCTTTAAACATTGTTATGCTTACTAATGAACATTCCATACCAATTCTTCTCCAACAGTCAGCAACTGGAAGAAAAAGTAGAATTCTATGTGCTTGCTAATAATATACATGCTGCAACACACACAAACACATGCTGACATATTTGTTTGCTTGTTTTTTGTTTGTTCAATTTGTATGCCATCCATTTCCCTAGGGACTCAAGGTGGCTAGACTTGTGGCTAGACATAAACCTTAACATTACTGCATTGCTTTCCTGGGCATTTAGCACAATCCAACATTGCCACTTTTGAACTATCATTTCACAATTGCTTGTATCTTCCTTCATTTTATGCAAGACTGGCCATATCTTCCTGTGATTTTGGAGGCAGACTGACCAGATGTATCTAAGAGGAAAAAAGCTGGCCTCCCTTTCTCCTCCACCACCCACCGATTCCTCTTGCTTCAATCAGCATCAGAGTGATTTTTCCACGCCGTGTCTGCTTTATATTTGGAAGACCTGATCACAGATCACAGCCTTTCCTTTGGTTTTGGTTTTTAACTTCTCAAAGGGAAGTTAGACTTTATCTACAGAAATTTGATCAAACAGGACAATTACTTACGGAGACTTGGACAATAACAAAGAAAATGTACTGTAGCTTCCCGAGTTAATTTTAATTAAGTTAGCCTTAAATGCATTAAATCTTGTTCTGTCGGGCTCTCTGGTAGACTCCTTCCAAAAATTCACAGGTACAAATTTCAGACACACACATTTGAATATTCAAAACAATGTTCTTTATAATGAAAATTCACTTAAACTAAGCCCTCTTTTGGTATAGCAAAGAGTACTTGTCTCCAACCAAAGTCCCTTATCCGTTGTGTGATACTTAGATTGCAGCTGTGAGGCAATTCACAGTCCTTCTTCTTACACAAAGTGAAACACACTTTGCCCTGGTTTACTTTCAAAGCGGGGAAAAATCAGCACACAAAAAGTCAAAGTCAGTAAAGCAGTCACGAAACACAACGATCAGATAATCCTCCACAATGGCCAAACCCACAGGCTGCTATTTATAGCAGCCTCACTAATTACCACAGCCCCACCCAACCACAGGTGGCCTCATTTTCTTTGATAATAATCTCTCAGTTGTTGTTGCCTATGCATCGCTCTCCGCATGCGTGGCTGTATCATTAACTCTTGTTCTGAATCAAGGAGGAGCTAGATAATTGATCTCCTTCTGAGCTGTCTGCCACACTCTCCTCCTCCCTGTCACTCCTGTCTTCTTGGTCAGAGGAGCCTTCATCATCAGATTCCACCGGGGGCAAAACAGGCCTGCAGTATGTGGATGTCTCCCCCACATCCACAGTCCTTGGGGCAGGAGCTGGGCCAGAGCTAACCACAACAAAATCTCATTCATACGATTCTTCCTAGGGCATTTGATTATTTCCTCTGCCTCTTGCGTGAGCAATAGTAATAATTTAGGGCCAACCTTTGGAGTTGCACTAGGGATTTTCCCTAAACGGTCCCCCTCCTAGGATTGTGGGAAGCCTTGGGACCTGGGGGGGTGTGGAGCTACATAAAGCAAACCATGTCCAGATTGAAGAAGTGGGCCTGGATAGAATTACTTGGTAAATTAATGTATGTCCAATGTTTTGCACTTCTCAGAAAGTGCACCGATGCCCACGTTGTCACTGCAGAGACAATTCAGTCAAAGCCACCTTCGTGCTGTGACCATCAGTGTTTGTTCACCTGCTTCCAGATTTCATTTCCTCTTGTGGAGTTGCAGCAGGCTCAGACATTTGCTCCAGATGCTACGAGCTCAAGCCCTACTAAGGTCCTCAGGTCTTATTTTTACCTTCTCCCACTTCTGCTTGTGTGCTTAAATGCACCTCCTCTCCTCTTCCACCACTGGGAGCTCTATTTTTAGATCCACGTTACCTTGTCCTTTTCCCATCACCTCTTGACCTGGGGCTGCTGGAAATAAGCTCTGACTTCCATCAAGCTGAGAAAGTTGCATCTTCCTTCCTTCCTGCCACCATGAAAAGCTGGGCATTGACCTGACAGAAAAATAATTTTATGCATCACTGGATCTTTTGATCTTGGCTTTATGAATGGACCGCGGCTTCTTTCCTCCTCCCCTTAGACGTTTCTCAAGGAAAGGTGGGCTATTGTGGTGAGATGGTCATGAGATCTCACACGTTCCAGTAGAGGGAAACAGCTTGAACAATTGTTTCATACCACACAGTGTTATTGTTTACCAGTAGAAACTGTTGGTTCACTCCCTGAGGATGATTTTGAAACTTCCCCCTGCACATCAGAGGGCCTTGTTACATATATCCAAGTTCAGACATCAAAACTGGCCAATCAGAGCTTCTCAGCCATCTACTATTATTAGTACAGCCACTATTATTACTACCGGTATGATTGTTTTTGAAAAGCAAGTCGAACAGGAGATGCTTATTTCAATCACTTTGGTAAACTTGCAGAATCGTATTTCTGGTGGTTATGCAAAACATCTGAACTACTGGAGTAAGAAACTGGGCTCTCTGGTAGCCATTGGACTTCAGAAGTTCAGCATGCATGGCCCACACAGCATGAGGGATGGAAGCTTGAATTTACCAACATTTATAGTCAGAGTAGAACTGGCTCCCTCAATTTGCTAAGCCAGGTTTGGCTTAGTTATAGTCTTCTTTAAAACAAAAAACAAAAAACAAACCTGAACAACTAATTATTTATTTATTTATTTATTTATTTATTTATTTATTATTTATTTGCTATTTGCTATTTGCTATTTGCTATTTGCTATTTGCTATTTGCTATTTGCTATTTGCTATTTGCTATTTGCTATTTGCTATTTGCTATTTGCTATTTGCTATTTGCTATTTGCTATTTGCTATTTGCTATTTGCTATTTGCTATTTGCTATTTGCTATTTGCTATTTGCTATTTGCTATTTGCTATTTGCTATTTGCTATTTGCTATTTGCTATTTGCTATTTGCTATTTATTATTTGCTATTTATTATTTATTATTTATTATTTATTATTTATTATTTATTATTTATTATTTATTATTTATTATTTATTATTTATTATTTATTATTTATTATTTATTATTTATTATTTATTATTTATTATTTATTATTTATTATTTATTATTTATTATTTATTATTTATTATTTATTATTTATTATTTATTATTTATTATTTATTATTTATTATTTATTATTTATTATTTATTATTTATTATTTATTATTTATTATTTATTATTTATTATTTATTATTTATTATTTATTATTTATTATTTATTATTTATTTGGATTTGGATTTGGATTTGGATTTGGATTCCGCCCAACTCTTGAGGGACTCTGGGCAGCATTCTATTCTATTGTATTCTATTCTATTCTATTCTATTCTACTCTACGCTACCCTACCCTACCCGACTCTATTCTACTCTACTCTATTCAACCTTGGACCTTGGAGATCTTTTAACCCAACCCCTTTCTCAAGCAGGAGGCCCTATACCAGCGATGGTGAACCTATGGCATGGGTGCCACAGGTGGCATGCAGAGCCATATCTGCTGGCATGTGAGCTGGGAGGGCGTTTTTGGCTTCCAGAGAGCTTCCAGGAGGTGAGGGAGGACATTTTTATCCTCCCCCGGCTCTAGGGAAACCTTTGGAGCCTGGGAAGGGCAAAACACTGGGCCTACCAGAAGTTGAGAAACAGGCCATTTCCGGCTTCTCTAGGGCCTCTTGGGGATGGGGAAGCTGTTTTCGCCCTCCCCAAGCATTGGATTATGGGTTAATTAATTGCACTCCTGCATGCATGATAGCGTGCAAGCACGTTCTTTCGGCACCCGAGGGGGAAAAAAAGTTCGCCATCACTGCTCTATACCATTTCAGACAAGTGGCTGTCCAATCTTTTCTTTAAATTCTCCAGTGCTGGTGCACCCACAAGGTCTGAAGGCAAATTGCTCCACCCATGAATTGTACTAACCATCAGAAAATGTCTTCTTAGTTCCAGGGTGGTTCTCTCCTTGATTAGTTTACTTTCCTTGCTTCTTGTCCTGCCTTCAGGTCCTTTGGAGATTTGGTTGACCCCTATTCCTTGTGGCAGCCCCTCAAACATTGAAACATTGCTTAGGATATTTGACTCTTGGTTTATTTGAGCTCAGAAACTTTTTCCCTTTTGTGGTTAGGCACAAGAGAGACCACAATGTCCCTGTTGCTTCTTTCCACGGGAGAAAGGAAATCAGACAAAATTTTATTTGAGTCCTTGCATATTAGTGAGGTCACTGGAGTCCAAGATGTATTTATTGGACAGATTTCTATTTCCCCACTTTCTCTACTTGGAGTTTGTAAAGGCTTGAGTAGAATTGTTCCTGTCCTAAGTAGCAGCTCTGCTTCTGTTAGCAATACATGGTAGTGCTGATAAGAAGCACAAGACAGGTAAGTCACACTATCTTTATTACTAGGTTACATGAATAGAATATTACAAGATTGAAAGTATTCCCTATGCCATTCCCTGTTCAGTCTGTTGATACTTTTTTTATATGCCAGTTGCTTACTGGTGATCCTTCCTGTCTCCTCAGGTCATTCCCACATACTATTACAGGTTCACACCATCTTGATAACTTGGCAAAGGGATAACGTCTTCTCAGAAGTCTCCATCTGCCCATATCAAATTTAGAAATAAAGCAGGGGATAAGTTCTAGGTTGGGGATATCTGATATGTTAAAAGCACAGTCAGATGCACACTCTCAAAAACAACTAATGAAAGTGAAGAGGTCTTGATAGAAGATAATATTTCTAGTTCAGGGTTGAACTGTGGGGTCCTTGGTATTCTCTGAGCTTGGTGTTTTTCTTGCAGACATTTCATTACCAAACTAGGTAACATCATCAGCACACTGATGATATTATCTAGTTTGCTAATGAAACATCTGCAAGAAAACCACCAAGCTTTGATGAGGTCTTCCTTCCTCCCTCCCTCCCTCCCTCCCTCCCTCCTTCCTTCCTTCCCTCCCTTAGGCTGGAAGGGGTTTGGGATTCTGCAGAGACTTGTAAACCATTACCCTAAGTCAATGAACTTGTTGCACTCATTTTCCTACTCCCTACTTGACACAGCTTTTATTCTTCCATTAGAATGCTAGAGCTAAAGCTCACATTGAACATCACAGCTGGGTTTTGACATCACCAATTTCCCACAAAAAGAATGGAAACTCCAATTGCAAGAATTATTCTTTGCCCGACTCTTAATTTCCCTGCTTCTTAGCTCCTCCCTTACATTTGTTTGCTCAAACTTTGATTGCTGGAGAGAAAAATCTCTCTTTTCTTTTTCCGGCAAACTTCAACTGAGAGGCCATGCTAGCCGAAAAAACAGAAAAACATATGCTGCCTTTCCGTGACCTTTCCGAGGTTTCTTATTACTCCAATTTTCTGCCACTATCAATCATAGTGTTCAAAGCTTCTAATAAGCTTGGTTAGCCAATGTCTCATAGTTACAGCTTTTGGGATTTTCCAAAGGAGACAAACTTGCTGGAAAGATAAAATACATTAAGGTTAATGTGAATAAGTTTGGAGAACTCTGGTTTATACACTTGCGCACATAACATCCACAAACATCTACAGCCCTTTTATTATGTTTTCCCTTCGTTGACCTGAAACAGTGAAGCTAAATTTGATCTCGCAGTCAGCTTTGTTCTGGATCCAATCTGAGTCAGTCACCAGGGCCACACCTCTGCTCTAGATGATACTTTTTCCATTGATATAATTCTCAATTTTTCTCAATGCAGCTCAGTCCACTGAGAATGATCAGCCCATTATGGATGAAGACTGCTATTTACAATATACACATTTTGATGTCTTTCCATTCTAGATGCATCACTCTTTAATCGGTATCAGTGATTTATTTATTTATTTATTTATTTATTGTTAGAGTTGAAAGGGACCATGAAGGCCATCGAGTTCAACCCCCTGCCCAAGCAGGAACCCTATACAGTAGTCCCTCGCTATACCGCGCTTCACCTACTGCGGCTTCACTTCATCGCGGGTTTCTGAGGAAGTCGATCAGCAGATTTAAACAGCCCGCCGAACTCGATCGGCAGGTTTTTCAAAAAAAATATATATCTAAAATTGTAAATACTGTATTTAAATACTGTATCTAAAATAAATACTGTGTGGGAAGGGTTTATAAACACTTAAAACAATGAAAACTTACCAAACAATTACAATATAAATACTTAAATAAGTACTATCAGTCGATAAATTCCCCATCGCGGATTTCACCTATCGCGGCCAGGTCTGGAATGTAACACCAGCGATAGGCGAGGGACTACTGTAGTACACCAGTCAAGTGGCAGTTCAATCTTCTCTTAAAAATGTCCAGAGTGTTGCAGTTCACAACGTCCGCTGGTAGGTTGTTCCATTGGTTGATCGCTCTGACAGTCAGGAAGTTCCTCCTTATCTCCATGTTGAATCTCTCCTTGGTCAGCTTCCAGCCGTTGTTCCTCGTCTGGCCCTCTGGTGCCCTGAAGAATAAAGTGATCCCCTCCTCTCTGTGACATCCCCTCGTATACTTGTAGACTGCTGTCATGTCCGCTCTGGCCCTCCTTTTCTCTAGGCTATCCATGCCCAGTTCCCTCAGTCTCTCTTCGTAAGTCTTGGTTTCCAGTCCCTTAATCATCTTGGTTGCTCTTTTTTGCACCTTCTCCAGAGTTTCAATGTCTCTTTTGAAGTGTGGTGACCAGAACTGAATACAGTACTCCAGGTGTGGTCGGACCAGGGCGTAGTAGAGTGGTATTAAGACTTCCCTGGTCTTGGAGTGTATTCCCCTGTTGATGCAGCTCAGGATTGCGTTGGCTTTTTTAGCTGCTGCTGCAGATTCTTAGAGCAATCTGGGGCTGAGCCACACATGCATAGGCCTTGCCAGGCCTGTGTGAGTCACTTGCACCTACTGAACTACCAAAGCATTTCCCCACTAAGCTGCAGGTTCAAACCAAGTGGGCGAGTGGGGTGGGTGGGTGTCATAGGTTACAGTCCCTCTTTCATTCATGACAATCTTATTATTCATAAATTAAGGTAATAATGTTTTTAAAATTTCCCTCTTTCTGCACCATCTTCCTTTAATAGTTATTCCATTATATAAGTTCTTTTCACATTTATTTCTTTTAGTCACACATCCTATGCATAAAATGAGTAGTGCAAGCAAGAAAACAGTTTGCAGTGTTCACAACAATATTTAAAACTTGGCTTCATACTGCTATCCATGATGAACAGTCACCTTTCTGCCTCTTATGCCAACAATGCTTGCCCGACGAATCAATGACAATGAGGCTCATTTTTAGGTGAAACATAGTGTGTATTCAGATTTAAAGTCTGGTGGACATAAGGGACAGCGGGGACATGATCAAAACATTTAAATATGTTAAAGGGTTAAATAAGGTTCAGGAGGGAAGTGTTTTTAATAGGAACGTGAACACAAGAACAAGGGGGCACAATCTGAAGTTAGTTGGGGGAAAGATCAGAAGCAGCGTGAGAAAATATTATTTTACTGAAAGAGTAGTAGATGCTTGGAACAAACTTCCAGCAGATGTGGTTGGTAAATCCACAGTAACTGAATTTAAACATGCCTGGGATAAACATATATCCATCCTAAGATAAAATACAAGAAAAAGTATAAGGGCAGACTAGATGGACCATGAGGTCTTTTTCTGCGGTCAATCTTCTATGTTTCTATGTTTTAAAGAGGTTTGCAAAAAGATCAACAATAAAGTCTCTGTTCACTGCACAAACTGTTACTATCAGTCATATTCTTGAGGCTAGTTATGAAATTTCTTTATTCATTGCTGAATCTGGAACAAAATCATACTATAGGGGAGGATTTAATTAAACCATCAATATCAGCATTTCTTAAAACAGTTCTGGAAAAAGATGACAAAGATGTCATGCCACTCAGTAACAATGCTGTTAGCAGAAGAATAGATGAAATGAGTGAAGATATTGAAACACAAATTGCTGAAAAGCTGAAATCAAGAAAATTCTCAATACAAATGGATGAATCAACTCTGAGAGACAATGAGGTCATATTATTAACTTATGCAAGATATATTGACAAAGGATAATTTGTTGAAGAAATGTTAATCTGCAAATCATTTGAGACCACCACAACCGCTACTGATATATAATAAGCTAAAAATTACTTAAATGTCAATAATATATCAATGGAAAACATAATATCTTGTGGTACAGATGGTATATAGGCAATAAAAATGACTGCTTAAAATTGATGACAGATGAGAATCCAGAAATGCTTCTTGTGTACTGTGTTATTCATAGAGAGAACTTAGTGTCCAAAAACATTTCTCCTGTACTTAATGAGGTACTAAAATCAGTTATAAAAGGTATCAATGCTATCTAATGCCAAATGTGAGCATCTCTTCAAGAAATTTTGTGAAGATAAAAATGCAGACCATGTGAGACTTGTACTTCACACTGAGGTAAGGTGACTCTCAAAGGAAAATTGTCTGAAAAGATTAATGGAACTGTTCTTATGTCTTCTTAGGGACAAGACTGCTAACCATTGATGGTAAAGCATTTGTGTGTTATTTTAGCAGATATCTTTGAAAGACTGAATATGTTGAATGAATAACTTCAAGGAACAAATAAAACTCTTGTTGATGCAAAGACAAAGATATTTGGCTTTGTTACATTTATAGAGTGATGTAAAAAAAATTCTCACAAAATTTTTGACATGTCTCATTGGCTAAAAAAATGTGAGGTGACTGATGCTGCTGTACTTGTCATTGTGGATGATCTGGAAATATTGGCCTCTGATTTGAAAGAAAGATTTTCTGATTTAAAACAAATTGATTTTCCAACATAGTTGGGCAGCCAGTGCTGGTGGATCTATTTGATGTTTCAATGCAGTACCAAGAAGAAATCTCGGAAATGCAAAATGACGAGTCACTTAAAATTTTATTCAATATCAAAGGAGTGATGGCCTGGCTTTGTGATGAGACACAAACTAAATACCCAAATATGGTGGGTTTTTTTCTTTACTAGTCTCCCTTCCTTTTTATTGTCAGCAAAAATATGTTACACACACATATATAATGTGCATATAATTCATATACATATGAATTATTGTTGCAGCAGAAGCGGAGTAACAACACGGACACAGAGCTGGATTTAAACTGGGTCATTTTTATTAATTAAATAAACTTATTTAATTCAAAACTAAAATGGGACCCGCAGAGGTCAACTAAGAACATTTGGGGCAGAAATGACGTAATAAAAACTTCCTGGGCAACTCAGGGCGTAGCTCCATGCTGATCCAGGTGAAGGGGACAATGCCCTCATCTGGATCCCAGCCATGCAACGCATGTGGGAGGTCTCGCCGTCCAATCCCTGAAAGGCAATTGAAATGGGCGAGACCCAGAGGCAACTTCTCCCCAATTGCTCAGGCCGGTTTAAAAGCCACCATGAGCCCTTGGAGAGAGTCTACCAATCATCCCCAAGAATGCCCAACAGAGAACATGCAATTGCTAACTCCCAATTTCTGCCCCTAAACTGCCAACCCAATGACCAAAGGCAAGCCAATTAGAACTAATCAAATAACGAACCACCCCCTAACCATCCGTACTGCACCACAGTGTGGAATAGGTGAAAAAACGGTCGCAGGTAAATGCCGAGACCGCCAAAAATTCCTATTCAGCCTCCTAAGGGCGACCCCTGTAGGACACTGAAAGATAGGGATGGCGGGCAGGTGTTCGCCTGCTCGTCATCAGGGCCAAAAGGAAGCCCTGAAGCCAGCACAGCCCTTTATAAAGGGCTGGCTGGCCACGCCCCGACGACATCATTGGCCAGCGCCGATGACAGGCATGGCCGGGATCTCGCGAAATCTCACGAGATCCCGGCTTCACAAGATGGCAGCTACGCCGGGGACCACGTTTCCCCAGCGACTGGGCATTCTTACAGACTCAGATAGAATTTCTGGGCAATTGTCATCCATTCACATGCAAAGGAATATATTTTTCCACTGCTTTCCTGCTCTTGATGTTACTAATTGTATACAACACAGCATGATCGAGTATGCCTCTGCCAAATCTGGGGTACAAGGAAGAATTAAGAGCAGTAATAAGTAGGTGTTCTGCCAGAAGAGCCAAGGAGGGCCGATGAAATTGGAACATGCTGCTTCTCTTCTCCGAGTACTAATTCCAAGTCTATTTTTTCCCTTCAAAGAAAAACAAACAAAACCTGAGTGTGGGTTAGTCTAATTTCTCCACAGTTGGCACTTCAACAAATGCAGAAGAGCAGCTTGACATTCTTTCCATGTTTAAGTACTGTAGGGTAATGCTTTAAAATGGGCAGAATTCATTCCAATTCTTCCTGTTTGTGTCCCTTGCAGAGTTTGGATACAGGATGTCATTTAAGCACAACCTTTTAAGTTTTGTGTTTCTAAATGTCCTCAATGTGCATGAACCACACGAGCCAAAAAGCTGGATTTCTCCCCCCTCCACACAACTTGAGAGGTTAGATTGCTTCCTTTTGACACCTCTGAAAAACACAAATACTTTAACATTTTTCTTTCTCAGTTGTGGAAACATTCTCTTTCTAGGTAAGTTTATTTTTTTGTTTCTTTTGTCTTTCTCTCACAACCTAATTTATTTTTGTTTTGCTTTGCTTATATATAAATTATATATAAAATATAAAATTGTCAATGCTGTTATAGAGTAGATAGATAGATAGATAGATAGATAGATAGATAGGTAGGGAGAGAGAGAGAGAGAGAGAGAGAGAGAGAGAGAGAGAGAGAGAGAGAGAGAGAGAGAGAGATTTTAAAAATTCTATAATAGTGCAAACTTGAATACATGGAAATTAGCCAAAATGAACTCAATTAAATATTTAGAGATACAATCAGATCTCTACTTTTCACTACAAATTTATATATGGGTTAGATCAGGGGTAGGCAGCCTTATAAGATACTTTTTAAAAAGCACAAATGCATAGACATGATCCCAGTCATCCCATACCTATAATCTGTCTGTCTTTCCGTCCGTCCGTCCGTCCGTCCGTCCGTCCATCCATCCATCCATCCATCCATCCATCCATCCATCCATCTATCTATCTATCTATCTATCTATCTATCTATCTATCTATCTTTTATCTATCTACAAGTGCCCTCAAATATATGAATTTGTATACCCAAATATTTTGAAACAGTTTTTCACAGATGTCAGAAATTATATGGTACTTGAGCCTTCAACAAGAGTCTTGAAGAAATACACCATTTCACTTGAGCTACATGGCATTGATTTCTTAATTTGGTCTGGCTTGTAGGGTTGACAGTCCATCATCAATACTTTCTGGCCACATAATGAGGCCAATCTCATATGCAGAGATAGCAAGCCCGTCCTGGTTCCCTATTTCTTACTGAGATTGATTCTAAGAGTATTTTTTTGCTAATTATCTCTATGTGATCAAGGACTTTTGGGGGGAAAAAAGTGCTGCCTTACACCTCCACCCTAGGGCAATAGCTTCATTAGGCCACTTAAGGTCACAAAATATGATTTTAGCCAAAGTTGGTCCACAGACTCTTGTTCATGCAATGTCTGTGGAGGAACTCAAGGACTGTGGTTCCAAGAAACTTACAGCAATGCTGAACCAATCTGAACATTTGGGCCAACCCCAGAAGGCAATTGAAGCAGATCCCTGATCAGCTTGTAAAGTATATGGAGGAAGCTAAGGGCCGGGAGGAAATTCTTGCAGTGGGTGAGAAGGAAGCCAGAGATGTTAAAAAAGACACAATGTCTTTTCCTTTGGTCATCCTTCTCCTCCCACCCCTCTGATTGTGTATGTTGTGTTTTCATTGCCATTAAGCTGTAACAAGAGGATGTCAGCTTTCTCTATTTATATGTGACTGGGAGAACTCTGTCCTCAGTCGACTTTCATAGGTTGCCAGCCATAGGCTGACTCTGACATTTTTCTTCAATGTTGCCGAAATTTTGTGCCACTGGAAAGCTTAATGGACCATCCACCTCTTTTTTCTGATTGTGAAAAGGAAAGAGAAGAGCAGAACATTTTATTTTGCATTCTCAAACATTTATTACTCTTTCATCCACCCACCTGGTCCCACTGGCACTTTGACGTGGGTAATTTATGTCTGGATTGAATTTCGCTTTGCCTGATATTTATCAAATCTAGCTTAATGAAGGGCCCAGTTTATGGATGAATTAATACTCATTTGACCCAAAACTCCTCTACTGGCTAGTGGTTGCTGCTCTCCACAATACTTACTTACATCAGGACAGTGATGGCGAACCTATCGTGGTGTCATATCTGCTGGCACCCAAACTGTTGCCCTAGCTCAGCTCCAATGTGCATGTATGTGCTGGCCAGCTGATTTTTGGCTCACAGAGATGCTGGGAGGGTGTTTTTGGCTTCTAGAGAGCCTCCAGGGGACTGGAGGGGAGTGTTTTTACCCTCCCCCAGCTCCAGGGAAGCCTTTGGAGAGCAAAACACTAGCTTACTGGGCCCACCAGAAGTTGGGAAACAGGCCATTTCCAGCCTCCAGAGAGCCTCCAGGGGGCAGGGAAAAGCTGTTTTCACCTTCCCTGGATATTGAATTATGGGTATGGGCACTTGCGCATGCGTGATAGCACTCGCCCACGCTCTTTTGGCACCAGAGGAAAAAAAAAAGTTTGCCATCACTGTACTAGGACATTTCCCTTATGCTTGCATGGGCACTGCCTTGTCGCTGCTGCTCTCAAACACAAATATTTGCTGCCCATAGTCCATGGACACAGAAGCCCCCTGTCCTTCCTTTTTCCAAGCTCAGCACTGGAACCATGGCAAAAGATGCTCTCTGTATCCCAACCATGCAAGTGGCATGCAGCAGAACAAGGGTGACCCTTTGTCACATTTGGTGAGGGAGGGGGCCACCCAGGTGGGAAGCTAACCTTTGCCAGACCCTGCATCCTCGCTTGCCTCCAAGCATTTTGAGTTTTCACACACAAGGGGCAGGAAGCTGCCCTGGGTCTGTCCGCGTGCAAAGGGAGGGCTTGCCTCCGTGGGATATGCACCTGGTAGGAGAAGCAGTTTGCTCAAGGAAGAAAACAGGATCCAACATATAAACAACATCCTCCTTGGACTAGTTCATGAGTCGCTGTTTCCAGAGTTTGTTTTTGAGCTATTCTTGCATGCTTGGCCCCTCCCCATATCCCCGTGGAATGAATAGCTAAACTCAATCAAGAAGACCATAAGCGATGACTCAGGCCTCGGAATTGGCACTCAGGAGGAGTTATGGAGGCTTTGGTCAACTTGTAATGGAAACAGCTGAAATCAAAACTCCAATCAGCTCTCCAAGTTGATATTCTTGTCCCCAATTACAAGATTCTTATTTGTTGTCCTTATTTATTATTTATTGATTTCCTATGGTTAAGTAATAAGTGGCAGTCCCGAGCTCAAGAATTAGTCACCTGATAGAAATCCCTCCTAAGAAACCAAAACAGTCTGAAAGAAATGTCGAAGATTGTCGGTCATCCAAGTAGAATTGTCTGGAAGTCGAGTCATGGCAATTGGACTTCTTTTTTTGTTGGTTTGAAACAAGTGGCAAATCCTTCCCTCTATAAGATATGGAGGCCTCAGGCCAGGGGTGGGCTGCTGCCCGGATTGGGGGGGGGGAACGCAGTGCGGTAATGAAAATGGAGCTCCACTGCAGAGCACCCAATTTGCACTGAAATATGTTGAAAGAAGATGCAGGGTATCCTGCATAAGCCACGCCCACATTGCGGTAGTAAAAATTTTGGTAGCCCTTCACTGTCTTCCAATTTTTATGCCTCTCCTGCATTAGTCCCCAGGAAGATGAAAACTACTTTTCCAGGGAAGCCACACTTAACAACTCATTGAGGGGAAAATATTTAGGAACAACAACTCTGAATGGCTCTCTGCCTACTCACCTAACAAAAATGAAATTACCCTCCTCACCATTATAATCCTCAGTGTGAAGCCCTTACATAGAAGTGTGTCTAGGACGATGAGACTACAGCAGTCAGAATTATGTACCATTGGCTACATACTTGGTCCTTCTCCTAAATTAAACTATCTACTATCCATGCAAACCACGATTCGTTTAGACCTCTGCTGCAATCCTTGGATTTTCTTTCCAATTTCTGTATTGTGATTTGGAAAAGCCTGGTTGGCCTGCAAAAACATTAATTCCTCTTCTGCTACCAACCAGCATCTAGTTTATGAGCTACTTGGAATGTTAGAAGAGATTGGAATGGGATACATAAATACATTTGACAATGTTCTGCTAGCTATTTGCATACCAGCATAACCCGTGATAGTGTGATCATGCGCTTATGAAGATGGGAAATTATTTAGAATACAGGCTGACGCACAGCTTGGGTAGCCTTGCCCCAATATCTCAGATCAGGAAAATCTCTGGACAAAGCCATTTTGAGCACTTACATCTGCACATATTCAGACAAATAGGCAGATGCTGCATTAGAAACTTCCCTGGCCAGAACATAATGAAGGCTTTTGAAAATTCATTTGAATTTCTATACTGGAAGTAGGAACAGGGCATCTATCCCTCCCCCCTCTTATCTCTCTCTCTATGTTCTTGAATCTCTAAATGACAATGAACGATCTTCAACCAGTATGGACAATATTCTTCGCATCACATTTCGAACGAGTATTGAATTAACTATTAATGTTTAAGTGGTATCCAAATGTCTGTTTTTAGCACCTTTTCCAATTCAATGTTAGGGACTTCCACTGTCAGTCTAATTTTAGACCCCTCCCCGAGTTCTTCTTTTAGAACATGGTAGACTAAGAGAAGTCACTGCCCCTTTGGAGAAGAAATTGTCTGGGGGTGGGAGATATAAATGTAACAAATTTCTGTAAAGCATCCTGAGGAGTAGATAGATGTTAAGGGGTTAAGCCCTTGTGTCTGATGCAGGAAATCTGTCATGAAAGCCCAGCTCTTGGGAGGAAACATTAAGTTTATCGTGGGAGAAAAGGAAAGCGAAGTGTTAAAGTTATTAACACGAACAGAGGATACCGGCACATCCTGCAGAAAACTTCCTGTTTAACCTACAAGTTAGAAAACAACAACTGAAGGGAAAATGATGAAATCGCAGCTTCACTCATTTTTGGTATGTGAATTTATTTTTACACTTTCATTATTTTGAACAGGACACAAAATTTCACCTTGCTACTCCATGGGTGTTAATTCAACCTGATCATAGGATCACTGGCTTCCTTGCTCACCCTCATTAAAACTAAGTGAAATTCCTACTCATGAGGGGCATTATCCACGGAGAGGGGCGGAATCCAATAAATGAATGAATGAATGAATGAATGAATGAATAAATGAATAAATAAATAAACAAATAAACTTTGTCCTGTTATATTGTTTTTGTATTAGTGTTGTGAGCTGCCCCGAGTCTTTGGAGAGGGGCGGCATACAAATAATAATAATAATAATAATAATAATAATAATAATAATAATAATAATAATAATTGTTTCTTTAGCCCTCTGGATTAAGACAACAATTATGACAACAATTGGTTAAGCTGCCTCCTTTGTCCAAATTTAAGTATGCCCATGCACCTTTAACCTTTCCCTTTTTCATTCTAGTATGTGCTACTTGGAAACTGGTTAGATACATATTTTAATAACTATGTGGGATACAGTCAAGATAACATACTCGGTCAGTGGCTACTTTTTGACACTTCGGTGTCTGGTCACCACAAACCTCTTCCTTCTGAAAAATGAGCAGATCCCAGCACGAGTAGATTCACAAATGAGATCCCCATCTGGAGACATTAAGAAGTTAATTTGAAAACTGAGCCTACTATAGCTCAGAATCTCCATCATAAAAATACAATAGGATAAAATGTAGCAGTGGGAATAACTTCAGAAAAGGCACGGAGCAGTCTGCCAAAAACAGAGAATAGAGAATAAAAAGCAGCAAAGCTGAAACAAGGCTAAACACGACAACCCAACCTAAAAGAGCTGGGAACATGAAGTCTTTGATGTTGAATCCAAAGTTCACCAGGTCAAAAATAAGGGTGTTTTATTATGAATGAAAAATAAAAAGTAATGTTGCGTATGTGCTAAGTTCCTTCCCTTGCTGTTCGCTGCTCAGTGCAGTACGCAATGAAGGGATGCTTGACCCTTGACACAATCCTTTTAGAAATAAATAATTGACAGTGTCACGTGATTAGATTGGTGGTTTCAGCAAAGTCTGAGGATTGTACATCTAGATGACAAGGATTGGAATTGTGGAACAAAAGTAGACTTGATCTTTGAAGTCAATATCTTTGGTTTATTAGGGTTATAATTTTGTGGTCCCCCAGAGAGTGCTTCAGACTTTGTGGAAGATTTTGAGGCTGCTTCATTCATCCAAGATTGGACAGGGATGACAGGAATTGAATTGGGGGCTGGGAGGATTCCGAGCTTTCCTTGTTCCCCAAACCCACCCACAAACTGAAGTTTCATATAGCTTTAAAACTGGTTTCAAGGGAAGGAACTTTACTATAATAATAACAATAATAATATAGCTGCAAACATAAATCTTGATTTTTTTCCTTTTGACAAAAATCCAGCAGAATCAGGGACACAGCTTTCTTTCTTTCTTTCTTTCTTTCTTTCTTTCTTTCTTTCTTTCTTTCTTTCTTTCTTTCTTTCTCTGCCAGGTCGGTGGTAAATAAAGCTCTCCTCATCTGGGATCTGATCCTGGATGAGGAGGCCGACCTGGCTTGTGTGACCGAAACCTGGCTGGGCCTGGAGGGAGGAGTTCCTCTCTCTGAAATTTGCCCAGCTGGGTTTCAGGTATGGCACCAACCTCGACCCCAGGGAAGGGGGGGGAGGAGTGGCTATTATAGCCAGGGAGAGTCTTGGCCTGCGTAGGCTCATTGCTCCAGAGGTTGCGGGTTGCGAGTCCCTCCTGGTGAAGTTGGACTTAGGGGTTCAGGTGGGCTTGTTACTCACGTACCTGCCTCCCAGCTGCGTGTCAACAGCCCTGCCTGTGCTACTCGAGGAGGTGGCCGGGCTGGCGGTGGAGTTCCCCGGACTTATCGTCCTGGGGGACTTCAATCTGCCGTCGCTCAGCGGTTCCTCTGGACTGGCACAGGAGTTCATGGCCACCATGACAGCCATGGACCTGACTCAAGTAGTTCAGGGTCTGACTCACGAGGGTGAGCACGCGCCCGATATGATATTCCTCTCTGAGCAACTGAGTAATGATCTGAGATTAAGGGGCTCAGAAGTGTTGCCTTTGTCGTGGTCAGATCATTTCCTACTGCGGCTTAAATTCCTGGCTCCAATCCTTCCCCACAGGGAGGCGGAACCAATTAGGAGGTTCCGCCCCAGACGCCTGATGGATCCAGAAGGCTTCCAGATGGCGCTTGGGGTTATTCCAGATACACTTGTCCACAGTTCGGCAGAGTCTCTTGCTGAGGCCTGGAACAAGGCTGCAGGGGAGGCTCTTGACCGGATTGCGCCGTTGCGACCTCTCCGCGGCACTAGACCCCGTAGAGCTCCATGGTTCAACGAGGAGCTCCGGGTGTTGAAGTGCCAGAAGAGACGTCTGGAGAAGCGATGGAGGAAGAGTAAGTCCGAATCCGATCGAACACTTGTAAGAGCTCATATTAAGACTTACAAAGTGGCGCTCAAGGCGGCAAGATGTGCATATCATGCCGCCTTGATTGCATCAGCAGAATCCCGCCTGGCCACTCTGTTTAGGGTAACCCGCTCCCTTCTTAATCAGAGGGGAGTTGGGGAGCCCTTGCAGAGTAGTGCCGAGGATTTTAACACGTTTTTCGCTGATAAAATCGCCCGGATCCGAGCGGACCTCGACTCCAATTGTGAAACAGAGTCAACTGACAATGAGTCAGTCGAGGTGATTGGGGCTAAACGTCTTTCTCCATCTGTCTGGGGGGAGTTTGACTTGGTGACACCTGATGAAGTGGACAAGGCCATTGGAGCTGTGAGTTCCGCCACCTGTTTACTGGATCTGTGTCCCTCTTGGCTGGTTTCGGCCAGTCGAGGGGTGACACGGAGCTGGGTCCAGGAGATTGTCAACGCCTCCTTGGGGAGGGGGTCCTTTCCGCCCCTTTTTAAGGAGGCGGTTGTGCGCCCCCTCCTCAAGAAGCCCTCCCTGGACCCAGCCGTGCTTAATAACTACCGTCCAGTCTCCAACCTTCCCTTCATGGGGAAGGTTGTCGAGAAGGTGGTGGCACTTCAACTCCAGCGGTCCTTGGATGAAGCCGATTATCTAGGTCCTCAGCAGTCTGGATTCAGGCCCGGCTACGGCACGGAAACTGCTTTGGTCGTGTTGATGGATGATCTCTGGCGGGCCCGGGACAGGGGCTTGTCCTCTGTCCTGGTGCTCCTTGACCTCTCAGCGGCTTTCGATACCATCGACCATGGTATCCTTCTGCGCCGGCTGGAGGGGTTGGGAGTGGGAGGCACTGTTCTTCAGTGGTTCTCCTCCTACCTCTCCGGTCGGTCGCAGTCGGTGTTAGTGGGGGGTCAGAGGTCGACCCCGACACCTTGTGGGGTGCCTCAGGGGTCGGTCCTCTCCCCCCTTCTATTTAATATCTACATGAAACCGCTGGGTGAGATCATCCAAGGGCATGGGGTGAGGTATCATCAATATGCCGATGATACCCAGTTGTACATCTCCACCCCATGTCCAGTCAACGAAGCAGTGGAAGTGATGTGCCGGTGCCTGGAGGCTGTTGGGGCCTGAATGGGTGTCAACAAACTCAAACTCAACCCAGACAAGACGGAGTGGCTGTGGGTTTTGCCTCCCAAGGACAATTCTATCTGTCCGTCCATTACCCTGGGGGGGGGGGGAATTATTGACCCCCTCAGAGAGGGTTCACAACTTGGGCGTCCTCCTCGATCCACAGCTCACATTAGAAAAACACCTTTCAGCTGTGGCGAGGGGGGCGTTTGCCCAGGTTCGCCTGGTGCGCCAGTTGCGGCCCTATTTGGACCGGGAGTCATTGCTCACAGTCACTCATGCCCTCATCACCTCGAGGCTCGATTACTGTAACACTCTCTACATTGGGCTACCTTTGAAAAGTGTTCGGAAACTTCAGATCGTGCAGAATGCAGCTGCGAGAGCAATTATGGGCTTCTCCAAGTATGCCCATATCACTCCAACACTCCGCAGTCTGCATTGGCTGCCGATCAGTTTCTGGTCACAATTCAAAGTGTTGGTTATGACCTATAAAGCCCTTCATGGCACCGGACCAGAATATCTTCGGGACCGCCTCCTGCCGCACGAATCCCAGCGACCGGTTAGGTCCCACAGAGTTGGCCTTCTCCGGGTCCCGTCGACTAAACAATGTCGTCTGGCGGGACCCAGGGGAAGAGCCTTCTCTGTGGGGGCCCTGACCCTCTGGAACCAGCTTCCCCCTGAGATTAGGATTGCCCCCACCCTCCCTGCCTTTCGTAAACTCCTTAAGACCCACCTTTGCCATCAGGCATGGGGGAACTAAAACACCTCCCCCTTGCCCATGTTGTTTTGTTGATTGATTGACTGTGTGCCTGTTTTTTTATATATACTGTTTTTATGAGATTATTAATTTAAATTGCAACTAGATGGGTGGGCATTGGATTTGGTATTATGCACTGTACTGTTTTTTATTATTGTTGTGAGCCGCCCCGAGTTTGCGGAGAGGGGTGGCATATAAATCCAATAAACCTAAACCTAACCTAAACCTCTCTCTCTCTTTCTCCCTCCCTCCCTCTTGTTGGGAGTATTGCAGCAAGAAATGTTTACCCTATATTTACATTGCTATTAAGATGGCTTATATCTTTGAACCATGTTAAGTAATATGTCAAAAATACAAATAGCACTAGCAATAGCACTTATATACCACTTTATTTTATTTATTTATTTATTTATTTATTTATTTATTTATTTATTTATTTATTTATTTATTTATTTATTTATTTATTTATTTATTACTTAGATTTGTATGCCGCCCCTCTCCGAAGACTCGGGGCGGGTCACAACACGGGTTTACTGTCCTCTCTAAGCCATTTAAAGAGTCAGCATATTGCCCCCAACAATCTGGGTCTTCATTTTACCAACCTTGGAAGGATAGAAGGCTGAGTCAACTTTGAGCTAATGAAAATCAAACTTCCGCAGTTAGCAGATTAGCCCGTAATACTGCATTCTAACCACTATGCCACCATAATATACAAACTAAACTACATAATTATTTTTAACTTCAAAGCAATGCCATTCAACTGTGGAAGTAATGCTATATTTTTATATTGTGTACTCCAATCCTTAAAGATAAGCAGAGACACTAGGTTTTGTCATAATTCTCTGCCAATACCATCACAATTCTAGCAATTCTGGGAACTGTAGTTTCTGCACACCTGGAAAAATTCAGCTTTGAAAGGCAGGCTTAACTTCTCAGTCATTTTCCATGTAACTAAAGCAGTCAGATTGCTTTATGTCTGGATATGATGATGTTTCATACTTCAGTTTCTCTGTTCCTATGTGCGTTATGACCATTTTGTAGGAAGATAAGAAGGAAATGCATAATAGAAGCATATCCAACTTTTGGGATTGCAAGGGGGAAATGTTTCATTTTTTGAAAATGGGCTGTGGGCTCCTTCACAAAATGGATGCTAGGAGATAGCTTTCCCATCACAACTCCAATGACAAAACACAGATTTACCAGAATATTAAGCACTGTTCCTCTGCTCACATCCTTCCTGTTAGGTGTTCCTTCCTATTCCTGATCTTCCGACAAAACATTCATCATTTTCTTCAAAACCTTTTGAGACAATCTGGTGGTCAGAGGCCTTTCCTGGAAATAAACTGAATATGAGAAGGTTGTGTTTTTGCTTGAGTTATGCCACTTTTTCATTTTTAAAAATTAGGCTTTTTTTGAATTGTTATTGTTATTGTTATTCTTGTTACATGGCTTTTATTATTTTTATAAGTAACTGTAACTGAAGATGGTGAACTAATACTTTCCAGTTCCTTTTATTTTCTCCACAACAACAACCCTGTGGGGTGGTTTGGGCTGAGAGGGAGGGACTGGCCCAAAGTCACCCATGTGACTTTGTCACTACACTGTTATGTAGTGGCTGAGGCATTAAGCTAGAAACTGAAAGACTGTGTGTTCTAGTTCTGGCTGAGGGATTAAACTAATAGGAGGGAGCTTGGACCATTCCCTCTGTCTTAGCCCTAAGAAAGAGGCAGTGGCAAACCACTTCCAAAATCTTACAAAGAAAATTGTAGGAACAAGTCCAAGTAGTCACCCGGAATCAATGTTTAACTGCAATGCATGCACATTCAAGAACTGAAGATCAATAAACTGGTTTAAGATGCTTTAAGTGTCAAACTCATATGAACTGAGCAATAAGGTCAGTGTGAGTTGAAATTGTTGAGTCCACATACTTCCGTTGGTCTCTTCCAGCAAGATACTTTATAATTAGCAAATTTGTTTGGCTTCATCATTCTACGTGTCTGAAGACAAGATGAGTAATCTATTCAGTGGACTGCTCCATTTGCTGATAGCCAAGTCTGTTTTAGGCAATGTATCCTCAATAAAGGACTGAGTCACAGAAACAAAGACATATTGTTTAAGATAACAGTCAACAGGGGTTAAACTATCAAAATGTGATTAATAAAAAAAAGACTTATGAATGTGGCAGTTTGACCTTCAACTTAATGTGATGGGCTTGCAGGCTTTCCTAAAATATTTTGGAGCATATCAACAAGATGCTCGGAAGGAAGGAAGACCATGTTGCTCCAGACTTTTGCCCAAATAAATTCCTTATGACTAATCTCTTTGTTTATGATTAAAAAGAGGAAATCAATTCTGCTTTGAAATGTAGTCACGTTGGCCCTTACAAAGGACATATCGTGGTAATGGGTATAATGAATACTTAAGTTCATTATTGTCTTGCTGAACTGAGGCATAACCTTTTTTTTTTCAAAAAACCCACAAGAATAGATTTTATTTTCATTGCAAGATAAAAATATAGAAAAATAATAAATGTTAGAAAAATAAGAAAAAGTGCAAATGGCAAGAAAGAAATTGTCTATTGACTTTTTTCCCAGTGGTAAAACAAGTAAATAAAAAAAGTCTCCACCTTTTGCTGTACGTGTCACAATATTGGGTTGAAATTTACACTGAATTGTAACTTAATAAAATGATGTATCATTAGCATTTAACCCATGATAAATTGTTAAAAATGCATAAAGGAGTTGCAAAGTTGCAAAGATATGTTGTATATGCAGTTGGTACTTTTTATGATTTCTGATGAACCTGTAATAAAGCAAAGACATACTGGGGCCGCAATAAGAGCATAACTTGAGGATCTGCTGATCACATAATTGAGAAGCAGAAACTATATTCTTCAATGAACATCCTCACATAACCTGTGCTTATCTATTCTCTGTTTTGCTGGTTGGCAGTGTTCCAGGAATACACCTACAAAAGCTGTGGAAACCTTCCACCTGAAATAAATTGGAAGTTGTTGCTCAGAAAACCTTCTTGACTTTCAGATTTCAAACTATTTGCAAGCAATAGCATTGGAAGACAGATTGTGAGCGTCAGTCACTATTTTCAGTTTGTTTGAAATAGTTTGAATCTAAATGCTCACATCACAACATGTGGATTTTAAACTCTTAATGGCATATTTTATGATGACATTTATCTATTTGTGTGTATGTGGGCAGAAGACAGCAGCAGCAGAAGACTTAAAATAGACCAATGGTCGAGTAACACATACAAATTGTATGCCAAAAGAAAGAGGCTTTAAAATATCATACATGCAGTAGATTATTTGCCTTGTTTTAAACCTAATGACAAACTCTGGTGGTCAATAAATGTAAAATAAATTGTTTTGAACACAAATATATGCCTATAGAGAGGCTACAGCACCCAGATCTCCTCATCAGGAACATAAAGTCAGTGATTCTTGGCCAGAATTATCATTGCAGTATTGCAAGATCAGCAATGGAAGAACGATAATAACATCTCATTGATATGGCATTGTCTGTATGTGTGGAGACAGCAGCATACAGAATTGTCAATCATTGCCGGCTGGAGATTTGTCAGTTTCAACCCAAACCCATCTGAAGAGCAGTAGACTTGGTAAAGCTGTTTCAGAGTGTTAAGCTCTTCTTGTGATGTTTTGAAAAATAAGCATGGGATAAAAATGTTATAGTGTGTGAAATAGACATCTGCCCTGGGTATTTGTCAGTGCAGATTGAGAATGTGCCATGACTTATTGATTGGTGCTTTAAAATTTCCATCCAACAGCAATTCATTGTCCAATGCCAGTTACTCCTGATGGTCACTGTGCTGAAATGAGAACTGTGCATTGCTGGGCTGAAAACTGTAAAGAGGGAAAACTGAGAAGAGTTGATTTGTTTGGTCAAAAAAATGGACAACTGACAAATTTCACACGGCAAAGGTTGATGAACTGATTAAAGACCATCATATAGCCGGGGTGGCGCAGCAGGTAGAGTGCTGTACTGCAGGCTACTGAAGCTGACTATAGATCTGAAGGTCAGCGGTTCAAATCTCATCACCGGCTCAAGGTTGACTCAGCCTTCCATCCTTCCGAGGTGGGTAAAATGAGGACCCGGATTGTGGGGGCAATATGCTGGCTCTGTTAAGAAGTGCTATTGCTAACATGTTGTAAGCCACCCTGAGTCTAAGGAGAAGGGCGGTATAAAAATCAATCAATCAAACAAACAAACAAACAAACAAACAAACAAACAAACAAATATAGTTTAAAGGGAAATCCCTGTCAAACCTAGCATTTCAAGGAATCAACATATAATTGATGTTCAGTATAAGAAAATGTATTCAAAATGGGTTCCTCCTGTGCTTGGAGTGAAATTGAAAGTATCAAAAATGGAAATTTTGAGAGCAATTGTTGTTTTGCTATGAGAATGAAGCTGAGGAATTTTTTCAAAGCATTGTGACAGCTGATGAAACATGGGATGCTTCAGTTGCCTGTATGTGTGTGTTGCCCGTATGTGTGCCTGCATGTGTGTGTAAGTCACACTCCAAGTTTTGGCAGGAAATCTCACGGTTACAGGTTTTTTGGAGGACAAAAATTGTGTTGTTCCAGTGGATTTCCTTAAACCTGGCACCACTATTAAGATAGAATACTACATGGTAATTTTGAAAACGTTGAAAGAATGATTACACAAAATTCAGAAGCTCAAGAAAGAAATTGTTCTGCGACATGACAAAAAAATTGTTGACATAAATAAGAGGGTTTTCTCTGCACCAGGTGTATATTTCTGTGTTTGCTTGCCTGTGTCTGTGTATGGTTTTCATCCACAGAAACATAGCAGTTTCTCATATTGATATACTTGTGTATAAGGATTCCTATATTCAGTAATATGAAGACATGATATTGTGTTATCTCCAGGACATACAATTCTCACAATACATACATTCAAACAGATTACATGAATAGCAGCTCTTGGGCTAAAAAAAATCTGCAAATACTATTTTATCTTATACGTCAGATTTGCTGATTGTTATTGTCTTCTTTCTCCAAATCAGAAGCTGCTATTTTACCATTCTGATCTCATTTTCTAAATGAAAATATTACTAGGAAATATTGAGGGTTATCTGACCTTGGCTAACTTGATTCTTTACAGATTGACCCATATCCAGCAGCAAAATGTACATGTTGCTTTAAAAGAATTTTGAGCTAGATGGAGTCAGTTAGTTCAGATTCGACTGTAGATTGGAATTGTATGAAAGGGCATGGCCTTTTCAAGACTGCACAGCTGGGATGCATTTCAAAAGAGCCCAAACTCAGATTTGTTGATTTTGAGACAATGATAGATGGATGGACTAAAGAACAAATATATGGTACCAATCAAGTATGTGGTTTGGGCGAGGGGAGGAGAGGGGGAGGAGATGCAAAATATCATCAGGCAGCTATTTGAAACATGAGTTTATATGCTGTATCTTCTGAACTGAACCAACATACTGGTTAGACTCCCCAGCCATATTGTGTGAACTGCTTTTGCATAATGTCTCTGCCCTGGGAGATACTCTGTGTACATTCAGTAAAAACTCTGTACGGCCAATTAAGAAATGACAGTGGGGGAAATATAGATACATGTACATTATTGGCACATTTTTTCCTATGGAGAAAATCACAATGGGGAAAAATAATTCTATCTGAAAAGTGATGCACGAAGAAAGAGCTTTAAATGTGATGTTAGAGCGTCAGAATTGATAGGCTGTATCTCTCTGCTGATCCACAAATTCCTGGCTAACCATGGAGCGTCTTCTGTCTTTTTCCATTCATAAAGTTGCAAGAACAACAAAAACCTCTCTGAAGAAAAGAACTGGCACTGCTCTATACACCTTAGGGATTATCCAGGAAATAACAGAATACATGCACACACCTGGGAACTTTATAAAAGGCACATAAAGATACCACTTGTCTCCCTGCTGTTTATTGCCAGAAAATTTAAAAAAAGATTTTATCAGGTATCTTAAAAAAATAATCAAACCTTTCCAACAGCTGAGGTTTTATAGAATGTCTTTTCCAGATTTAATTACTTCTACAGTATAAAGAAAACCATATATGACTTAAGTGATTTTCCTGATTTGTCTGCTCTGCTTTCCAGTTATGGATCCGTTGTCTCAACTGCATTGAATGCTAATTGCTCCGATATTATTTGTGTTTATTGATTAGCACAGGAATGTAAACGATTCATATTGTTGATGTCTTTCTGAAATGAAATGCCATGAAAAAGGCCCTAGCATAAGCATTAGCATTAGAAATATGTACTACTGTCCTGTTTCATCCAAATATCCATATATTTGACAAATTTGCACCAAAAATGTACTTTGGGACATTAGTCATGAAGACTTAGTGTCCAAAGTGTTTGAAAGCATTTAAAATGCATGTCTGAAAAGATTGAAAACATTGCAAATCAAAGTTATATGGTTAAAAAAATGGTCCAAGCAAGAAATGTGGATTTTTGGAGTTCTATAAAATAGAATAATATAATATATCAATGCTAACTCACACTTCTATTCATTTGTATTTATTGAAGATAATTTAATCTTATTCATGTATGTGTAAATCAATAAACTCACGTATGAAAATGTTATTTTGAACTTTGGATAAAAGTTGTTAGAGGTTTTATTTACATCAATATCATTGCTGGTATGCTCAATCATATGTCATGCAGTAGGTCTAAATAAAGTGGCCCAGATTTATATCTATAGATTTGTGTGTGCAAATATAATGTACAATAGTATCTTTGGTGCAATACCCAAAATCTTTCCATCAATGCCTGGTGAGACAAATTGGATTAGAAGAAGTACAACTGGGAATGATTAAGCACCCTTTCATTTTGCTCCAAATATAATCTTCTACTGTAAAATGCATGGGAGTTTAATTAGCTGCACTTGACTATAATATATAGTGTGTTCTGAAATACAACTGTGGTAACAGTTATAGTTATCATATGTATGAAGTGTTGATACGGTATCTTCAGAATGGGCTGTGCAAACTCTTACGTTCTGATGGCCTTCTGATGTTCCTGTTCATGACTTTTAGGTTTAATCTGGAACACAGATGTCAAACTCGCTGTGTGACGTTGCCATCACGTGATGAATTGCAATGCTTCTTCCCTTCGTGGAGTTGGGGTGGGCATGGCCTGACATGATGCCTCCATCCCACAGGCTGACAGTTTGACATCCCTGATCAAGAACAAGGGTTTTCAAACTTTCCTTAGCAATCACATTGGAATTTGGGAACCATTCCCCTAAAACGGTAGCTTGAGTCACAGTGGCACAGTGTTTACAAGTGCAGTACTACAGACTACTTCTGCTGCCTGCTGGCTGCCTGCAATTTGGCAGTTCGAATCTCAACAGGCTCAAGGTTGACTCGGCCTTCCATCCTTCCGAAGTGGGTAAAATGAGGACCCAGATTGTTGGGGGGCAATATGCTGACTCTGTAAACTGTTTAGAGAGGGATGTAAAGCATTGTGAAGAGGTATATAAGTCTAAGAGCTATTGCTATTGATGGATATTGATGGATATGTCCAGTCACAGAACCCTTTCATAGAAGAAAAAAAATTTATCTGTTTTTCTAAGCATGCCTCTGGAGTCTCTTGAGCAATGCCAGAGGCACTGTTGGGTGGACAATTGAACATGGTATGGTATGCTAGTTTGCTATTCTTTTCTTAAATTAAAATAATATTTTAAAAAAATAACAGGTTGGGCAGGGATTTAAGAAATTATTGGCAAGCTCTTTGTAATTTCCAAAGAGCCAGATAGAGGATCCAGGATTTATATCAATTACAGATTTGTCATTCAACGAAGAGAAGAGAAGAATATATATATAACCAGAATGACTTTCTCAATTCAAATGCAAGCAGGGGACTATCTCAGCTTCTGTGTACATCTGAAATGGTGTTATCAAGAATCTGGAGTCTGCAACAATGCTGTGACTTAAAAACACACACATTAGTTTCAGTACATACCTACATTTTAGATATCTCTGGAATACATATGCCACCAAATAACAAATTAAATTACTGAACTGCTGACTTTTGGCAATAACAATTTTCAACATCATCAAGTTTACTTCTTTTTCTTTGTCTGAAACTAAAACAATAACGTGGCAAAGGATCAAGGGAAGAAAATCATTCTTCGTATCTATTTATCATAGTTGCTAGAATAGATGCAAAGTGATTTTTTCATTATGTGACACAAGGCTTTCTAATGGAAATCAGCTGCCAAACTATGACAGATCCATGAGTACTTAATGGCAAAAATGATTGCTCATTCCTATTCCATGTGCAATCCATTACTTCATTAGCACTGAGCAGGTAGATTAATTAACTGTTTTGCACCCACTCTTGTGCATGGAAGTTTGTGTATAGTTGAGAAATCCGCAATGTGAACTTAGGCAAGGGTTTAATTTTTTTTCTTTGGAAGTAATTATTAGTGGTTAATTAACACAATTATTGTTCAGTTATAGGGTTGAATACAATAAATAACATTTCCAAATAGGAGAACAAATGAGTTTTCAGACTGACATCTAATGCGGCTTCAGAGGCAGTCTGGAAATAGTCTGCATAGAATTGCAATGATGGGAAATGATTAATCCCATCTCTCCATGTACATGGCTACAAAGGGACCTGGTCTACAACTCTCGCCTATTTCAATCATTGTGCCTGAGGGCCTGAATGCAGATTGAGGAATGATGCTTTAGAGCACAAGTCCTCCATTCCATTTGTATGGCCTTCAAAACCTAGTTGTTAAAAGATGGCTGATGCCACAGCCTGGCTTGAGATTTGTGAGATGAAATGGATCCCTCAGGCCTTTTTTAGGCACAGGCAACAAAATTTAAGATGGCTAAACACACAGAAAGCATTTATATTCCAATGGGGTGATATTTCTAGGGTATACTTACACTTTCAGGTTATTTTGGTGGTGCTGGTAATATAAATAGACTCCCTCTGGATCAGAATGAACAGACCAGTTCCTTTCAAATGGTCATATTTCTTCCAGATGGACAGGGGAAAAAAAAAGCAAGATTACTACTTAGAATTGACTACGCACAGTTCATATTCCTCTTAACTGCTGCTGTTTCTGGTGGAAGCAGACATCTTCATCACGTTCCACCTAAGAAGTTGGATTTTCTTCATTACATGGTTACACCTGGACCTTTCCAAATGGCTGTTCTTCTACAACTGCAAGGAAGAAAGCAGTTAAGTCCCTTCACAGTGTTTCTTTGCAACCAATTACCAAGCAAATCAATTTCATCTGATTTCTCTCACGATGCTCCTATTTCTTGAAAAAGTACCCAGTAAAGGAACAATGTACAGATAACAAGAATGAATGTAATATGATAGGAATTCCATAAAGAAATATAGGGTGTGTCTTGGCTGCCTTCAGCCACTGATATTTCCCCTCCATTGGAAAAATCTGGGGTCTTCCATATCTTACCTTTCAGTGGTGGTTTGCTACTGGTTTGACCCAGTATGGATGTTAAATCCGAGGCTAGAGGCCGATTAAGAGGATAACAGCTCTTTATTTAATAAACAGGAACATCTAAAGTGACCAGCTCGCAGGCAGGTAGCGACTTAGAAAACAAGCGGCCAAAACTGCACCTTATATACATTGTTACTAGTGCAGGGATTGGTGACAATGTTTCAAGATTTCATGCTGGAGCTTCCTATTGGTTGAGCCCGGAGGCTCCTTATTGGTCACACCCAGGCTTCCAATTGGTTGCACTAGCAGGCTTCTTATTGGTCGCCCTGTTCCAATCAGCGATCACCTTTATTCTAACAATTTGCAAACATAACAATGGTGAACTGGTAGTGGCAGCAGTGAGAGGCTCCATCCACCCAGTCAAACATCATTAAAAGACACTCTGCGCATATGCAGAAACTTTATGTGGATGCAAAGAGCTCCCATGTGCCCATGTGCTCATATTCCCAAAATGGTAGCAAAGGTAAGTAGAACCCGCTACTCTTACCTTTTTGTCTAAAAAAAGTAACTTGCACTTTATAAACCCTGCCGCAGAGGAGAATTCATCCATTAGTTTTCCATAGTTTTCATATATTGGGGTCACCATCTTTCTCATTATTCACGGTAACAGCAAGATGTCTCATTTGTTGCTCAGCAATTCATTGCTGCCTAACCCATTTGTAGACCATTTCGATTCCCTTGTACTGCAAGATGATCAAACTGGTCAGTCCTGGATGAGATTAACCCTGACTGCTCTTTAGAACGCCAGAGCCTGAAGATGAAACTCAGAAATACTTTGTGTAAAATACTCAGAGGAAGTCAACTGGTAAATTAGCAGTTTGTTTTATTTTTCTCTCAGTCAGAACGGTCAGGTTAAAACAGATTGGTTAGGGTATAGGCACAATTCTCTCTCGGAGAAAGTGGCGTGTCTTTAACCTATTTATAGGCTTCAAAAAGTAACAAACCTTATTTGACATGGTAACAAGTCTCCCGCCAGAACGAACAGCCAATCAGGAGACAACATTCAAATACTGAGCCTTAGCAACTCTCTCTGCATATTTAACACTTTGGCCACCTAATGAGAAGGAAGGACTCACTGGAGAAGAGCCTAATGCTGAGGGCAAAAGAACAAGAGCACGACACAGAATGAGATGGAAGGATGGAGTCACTGAAGCCTTCAGCACTAGCTTAAATGGACCCCGGGGGATGGTAAAGGACAAGAAGACCAGGGGGAACATTGTTTATGGGGTCACAATGGGTCAGATACCACTTCGCAACTAATAACAACAAAACTTATTAAAAATGCATTTAGCATTTTATTTTTCACTCCTACAGATTTTATTGCAATACCTCTTTGACCAAAATTTCTGTCAGCCTGCTGAGTAATTTGTGTTTAATATTTTTTTGGGGGGGGGCAGGGAAGCCCAGCCATGTCACACTCATTCTTTTACTGATAAAAACTAGTAGAATGTGTGTGGGTTTTTTTAAATGAATGCTATCACATGCGATTTACTTTGCTGTCTAAGATGCAAAAACCAGGTGACTTTCAAAGTCACCGAAATCTTATCAAGATTTGTGCAGCTCAAACATGGTAAGGCCTAGGTGAGTGCATTTGAGGATTGCAGCTTGTAAACCAATCTATAGAACACATTATGCTGAGAATGAGACAGCTTATTTTTGGTGTGGTATGCATCGCCTCCTGTTCATTTTATTCTCAGCAGATAAAATCAGCAATTCATGAACCCAGCGAAAAGAGGCAGGGTGTCTGATGGGAAGAAACATGGAAGGAGTTTCATATTTTTCTTTATCATTCCTTGCTCCCTGCTGTCCACTGTGACTTCTTTCCCCCTCCTGCAGCTTCAATGACATTTTTTAAAACAATGGGGAGTCTTGCTTGCAGTTGTCTTTCTGAGATCACTCAGATAAGAAGATGTCAGATAAGGCAGCCAGGAAGGTCATCTAGAAACTGAAATTCTTGGATCATAGGTAATTTCGGAAGCTTCTCTCAGAATTGCCACTGGGTTATTCATTTTTTTATTTGTGATAGAAGGATAAAATTATTTGATACACTTTATTCTAACATTTATTTAAAGTCACATTATACTTATTTTATTTCTTTGGATTTCTTTTTGGAGACTTTCTACTCATTAGAGTTAAGAGTCATCTTAAGCAGGACACTGATTTCCAAACTGGTCTATACCTAGGAGCCAATCAGACAGTTTTGAAAGGCCACGTGCCACTGTCCTATCATTCCTCCATTCGAATTCCAAAATTTCAACCTTGGCTAGGTTGGACATATTATCTCCATAATCTAATAATAAACTAATCAAGGAGAGAACCAGCCTAGAAGTAAGGAGAAATTTCCTAACAGTGACAATAATTAATCAGTGAAATGGCTTGTTTTCAGAAGTTGTAGATACTCCATCACTGGAGGCTTTTAAGAGGAGACTGGACAACCTCCAGTCTCTTCTTAATGGTATAGGCTCTACTGATTGTGTGTGAGGTTAGGCTAGAAGGTCCCTTACAATTCAGTTATTCTGTTATTTCCCCGTATCAGCAGATATGCCCTTGTAAGAACAATTTGTGGAGCCCCCAAGCAACATTCTCCTTAGTTGCACCAATGAAGTTACCTATTAGGGTAATGAAATGTTTGCAAGAGAACAAGCAAGCAAAGAGTGCACCAAGAACCCCTCATAATTGATATACTATATATTATGTTTTGCAACTTTAAGGCCATAATAAGCTTTAAGGCCATAATAAGCCAGTTTTATGTAGTGGTTATCAGGCTAGAAACAGGAGACTGGGAGTTATACCTCTACCTTAGGTAAAAAACCAGAAGACATATTGGGCCAGCCCTAGGAAGTAAGTGATGTCAAACTACTTCTAAAAATCTTGGCAAGAAAATTGCAAGAATTTGTCCAGGTAGTTGTCAGGTGTCAACGCTGACTCAAAAAGGCCATAATAAAGATGATGATAATTACTCTCTTATCCTTCAATTATATCACATTAGGCCTCATTCTATTCACTTATCATGACTTGCTGTCTTTTAAATTTCAAGAACCAATATATTCATGAAAAATAAAGTGCCACCCCTTCAGCTTCAGGAAGGTTCTTTTACTACCTAAAATAATGATAAACAATGCAAAGTTCAGCTAATTGTTTTGATTAATGTACTTTTATGCCCCTTCATTTCCCCCCTGCTTTTTAAATATTACATTTAGCAACAATAAAAAAGAAGAAAAAGATTTGTAATATCATTTCTCTCTTTCCCTCTCTCTTTCTTTTCCCCTCTCTTTCCCTTCTCCCTCTCTTTTTCTCTCTCTTTCCCTCCCTCCCTCTCTCTGTCTTCCTCTCTCTTTCTCTCTGGTTCCTCTCTCTCTCTCTTTCCCTTCCCCTCTTTCTTTATCTCTCTCTGCCTCATCTATCTATCTATCTATCTATCTATCTATCTATCTATCTATCCATCCATCCATCCATCCATCCATCCATCCATCCATCCATCCATCCATCTATCTCTATCCGTGCTCTCCCGTCCAGCTTCATGTGTTGTATGAATCCAACCACTTGGGCTGTGGAGGGGGAGTGGAGGCTGGCAGACAAAGTCAAGTGTTAGAAATCCACACAAAATAAGGCAACTCCAACCGGGCTTCTGTCAGGGACACACACACTTTCTCTCTCCCTCTCTCCCTCCATGTTTGGGGCCCGGGCAGCCTGAGCGCATCTTCCTCCTAGGAGGCGACCAGCAAGCAAACAAACGTGGTACTCTGGCTGGGAGGCAGCGGCATGGAGCCCCACCTCTGGCCAGTGAGAGTGGAGCAGGTAGGGTTCACACCTTTTCCGCTGCTGCTGTAGTACTGGCATTGGCTGGGAGAGACACACGAACCAAATGTTTGGAGCAGTGCTCGGTGGATTTTGTAAGCAGGCTCAGTGGGACCATTTAGAGGGGAGACCCTGGCCTATTTGGTTTGCTTCAGCATGGGGTGGGAATTCAGAAGGCAGAGGAAATCAATGCCTCTCGGCGCTCAGCCCTCAAAGACTCCTTTGGGGTGACTATTTCTGCTTTTGAAACATTATGTTTCATAGTAACAATAAAAAACAAAAACTTTTGTAATATCATTTCTCTTTCCCTCCTGCTCTCTCTGTCTCTATTTTTTAATTTTTAATCATCGTTTTATATTGCTGTTAGCCATCCAGAGTCCATAAGGAGTTGGGCACCCTAAAATCCCCATAAACAAACAAAAAACAAACAAACTTTTCCTATTAACAAACTATATTACAGGTGGTTTTGAACCCATGTTATACTGTACTGTTATAAACCTAGTTTCACTGCACACTTGTTTTCCCTCTACAAACAAACCTGGGTATTTCACCTCAGAATTTTATCTGAATTCCGATAAAAATTACTTTTTAAGAAAGAAAATATTCAGAAACAGATCAACCATTGTTTGTTCCCCCACCGTCACAACATTCCTTTGAAACTCTAGGTGCAATATGACACTATCTCAACATCTGGCAGAAGTTTGTTTTATGGCCTGCAGCATTCTCTCATATTTTATCTTGAAACTGAAACTCAGCAATTTAAACCTCAATCCCTCCTTTTTTCTTTGTTCATCAGCTTGCTTGCTGAAGAATTCTGGAGAGCTCAAAGACTTGCATACTATTTTGTGACCTTCAGTAGGCTATCTTTAGATGCTGTCCTCATCTGGATTTTGCAGTGATAACAAATGTTTCCAAAAGCTGGCCAGAATATAGAGGGGAAAAGGAGAATTTCAACATAACTACAGCTGACTTTTCAAGTTAAGCAATTCTACCAAAGTTCAAAGCATCCATGGAAAGCAAAAAGTAATGAAAGGAAATAGTTTGATGGAGTCCACAAATGATAGCATAATTGCTTTGAAAATTATTATTATTTTAACCAAATTATTATCCCCTGAGATATAATTGCATTCCATGAATCATATTTTATCCCAGCAAAGTGGAATAAATGACTAATTTCTTGGATTAACAAAGAGTTGCAATCCATAATAACTTCAGAAGAAGGTAGACAAACTTTGTTCTTTGAAGGATCAAGGAAATGAGTTGAGTAGACACAGAATTCAATTTGGGGCCAATCTAGATGTCATGAGGACTCCTGCCAAGCCTACATTTTCCTTCATGGTGCTCTCATGATTCAGGCCTTTTTCTCTCCAACAGGGCTCAACTATGGGGGAAATGTTGCAATATTAAACCCAAAGAAGCTTTATTACAGAAGATACCTAAGAGTAAGAAGAGTTCACCAGTGGGACAGTTTGCCTTCAGAAGTTGTGGGTGCTTCATCGCTGAAGATTTTTAAGAAGAGACTGGACAGCCCTTTGTCTCAAACTGTATGGGTCTCCTGCTTGAGCTACAGGGGTTGGACTACAAGATATCTAAGGTCCCTTCCAGCTATATTCTGATTGATTGATTGAAGATAAAATGATAACTTCTCCTTGCCTTTTGTAAGACTCTAAAAACACAGTAGGCCTGGGGCTATTGAGCGTTGCCCCCTGCTCCGGCTGACAATATAAGTGAATGATTGTGATTGAATTTTAGATGAATGGTTTTAATTGTTTTGGGGTTTTAGATTAGATTTTATATTGGGTTTCTCACATTTTGTACTTTTGTATTGATTTTATTGTGTAAGCCGCCCTGAGTCTTCTGGAGAAGGGCGGCCTAAAAATCCAATGAATAGATGGATGGATGGATGGATGGATGGATGGATGGATGAATGAATGGATAAACAAACTAACAAACTAACAAACTAACAAACTAACAAACTAACAAACTAACAAACTAACAAACTAACAAACTAACAAACTAACAAACTAACAAACTAACAAACTAACAAACTAACAAACTAACAAACTAACAAACTAACAAACTAACAAACTAACAAACTAACAAACTAACAAACTAACAAACTAACAAACTAACAAACTAACAAACTAACAAACTAACAAACTAACAAACTAACAAACTAACAAACTAACAAACTAACATAGCTTCATTTTTGGTATCTGATAACTTCATAGACATGTCCATACAGAGTAGCTTTGGAAATGGTTTGTAAATAAACCACAAACCTTTTGAAACGTCATTTACAGGACCAGGAATTATCCTTGCCTGTTATAAATGTCAGTATGAGCCATTGGAAGTCTTCAGAGTGAGCCATAACAGGACTTGGGTTTCTTTCAAATGTTTTCTGAAGAAACAGAAGTGTTCTCGAATACTGATAAGCATGGAATTGTTTCTAAATAGTACAAGCTGTTATTATTTTCCTTCAGGACTTAAACAAACATCACAAGGTTGCTTAGAATGAGACTTAATTATGTGCACTACTTCTACATTGCCTAGATCCCAATGCAGCTTGGGAATCCACTATAGGGTTTATTCTAGGTGTGAATAAAAAAAACTTAAAAGTTATTGGTGTGTTGTATAGAATTTTTTGTGCTCTGAAGCAGAGATCTCTGAAGAAACTATTTCTGTCTATGAACCCTATTCTAACATTTGAACCAAGTAAGAGCGGTCAAGCTTGGATTAGATATTAGTTTTACTATCAGTCAAAAGACCTTCTAATAGGTCCAAAGCCAGGAGAGAAGGCCCATAGCAGGGGTGTCAAACTCACATCAAGCAGCATCACGTGATGTATTGGGATTCCCCCCCTTTTGCTAAAACAGCCATGGATATAGACGGTGCATGACACATCGGGCCTGTGGGTTGGGAGTTTGACCTGTGAGTTGGGAGCCCTGGCCTATGGCCTAGGGACCAAATTGCAGAGGTCAACCCGATCCTCCAGACTTCTAAAACCTCTGGCCAAGTTCTCCAAAGCTTTAGGCACAATCTGTTGATGAAAGTTCTATGAAAGACTTAGTGAGGAGAGGGACATTTTCAAGTGGGGTCCAGAAGCTCTGAAGCTCTTGAATAAGGGCAAAGACATAAAATTGACATGAAATGAAAATATTGTTTGAGAAGAATTTTGCTGACCTACAGTGCCATATTTGGCCTGCTCTATTAAAACTGCTGCTTTTGAACCTCAACACTCTACATTTTCTGGGCTAATTTAAGATACCTTTTTTTGTTATTCACATCTAGAATTGGATCCAGATGGTCTAAGCTTTGGTTTCTAAGGAACCACTTCTGCCTATCTAAGTCTAACTCAGTTCCTGGACCATTTGTCAGATCTGTTAAGTATCAATAAGCCCAAGTGCATGATACTGAACTTAAGCCTTCATTTAATGATACTGTACATGATAGCCATTCCCATTTAATTGAGTTTGATTGCATGAATCTGTTGTGGTTGGCTCACATCCAGCTCCTTTGATCAGGGACTTGGTCCATCTGGATATCATAGGCCAGTGTGTTTACCAGAGGAATCGGAAAGTGAGAGTGAGGGAGAGTTAGGGCCTGGGGAACCCCCAGAGACTGCAGAACCCCCAGCTGTGGTAATGTTGGAATCAGATGAGGAGGGATATATTGTGGACCCAATATTAGATGCTAGGGTAAGAAGAATTCGAGGGAGACAAGAATATCTCCAGCACAGCTTGTCATCACTGATAGTATAAAAGGGAGGATTATGGGAAACCTTGGTGCAGAAGTTCAACGTTCCTATATATAGAGAGAGAACTAGTAGTTGAAGAGTATCTCTTAAATCCATTTGCAATCCTGAAATCCTGGTTTTTGAAGGCATTTGTAAATACCTATCAACACCAAAAACTAATGACTTGCATTTATTACCTTATGTTGAATGCTCGTTATTAACTGTGCTGATAACGGTGGACTTTTGGCAGTCAGACTGACAGTCCTATGATTTCATTGCTGTTTCCAGTGTGTTTCTTTGTAAATAGACAAATAAACATAGTGACTTTGCTTTTGAGTCTTCATTGGGGATTAATTACTGATAATTAACCAGGCCGGAGAGAACAGAATATTCTTAGTTGCCAGATGAATTGTCTAAATCCCTACTTATATATGGAGGAGACAATATAAGGAAGTATCATAATGTTAAAATAATTATTTTTATAAATGATTCAAGGAGTCATACATACCTAATACTCCATCTTGCTATTTTCTCCATTGCAACAACCCTGTGGATAGGCTAAGTCAGCTTTCATGCCTAAAGTGTGACTAGAACTAGCATTCTCCCAGTTTCTAAACAGATGCCTTCATCGCTAGACCAAATCATTTTGTTATTGTCTTGATTATAATAGGTTGGGGGGGGGAGTTATTTTGAGATGGGAAACTCAGGAATTCTGCCTTCTAATTCCCCCAAAGATGCTTCCAAAATAAAGGAAGGAAGACTTCCCCATACTAATTTAGAATAAAGTCATCAGACGTCCTGCATTTAGTAGGACAGTCCCGCGTCCTGCATTGTTTTTAAAAAGTCCTGTTTTTTTCAGGCGGCCAGTTTGCAGAAGTGCGCTCACTTGTTCCGGCTCCGCAATGCCCAACCACAGCTGCTGCAATGCCCCTTGCCCATCCAGCCTTCCTGCTGCTGGGCTTGCTGCAAGCCGGCAAGCCGATCCAAGCCACTTCCACACCCCAAACTGATGGGCCAAACCTGTCCTGATGCTGCAGGACCCACAACTCCCGCTGCAGTCTGCCTCCAGCCCTCCAAGCCCTCCAATGATGCCTACAAGAGAGGGGCCCTGCGGACGCTGTCGAAGCCACCACCTTCCGCCAGCTATGTTTTCATGGGAAAGAACAGGCAAGCTCTTTTGAGCGTTTTAAGTTTTGTCAGTCATCCATGTCTCCCCCCACACACACACCGCCCGCCACCGCCGATGGTGTCCTACTGTACCCAACTCATGATCTGGTCCCTTTAATCTAGAAAGACAAAGAACCCAAATTCCAGTTTTGTCCATTTGCATCAGCAGCCTGCCAGCCACAACTCTGAGGCTGCTCCTTAACATTGTAGTGCAGCTTCCAGAAGGTTGCCCACCTCCGTATAATTCCTGTCCCCTGGCCAGAATGATCTTGAGAGAAGACAGAGTCAGGCAACCTGTACATATTCAATTAGGCAAATGCCAAGAAATCTCCCTCTCTGCTGTTTTTCAAGAGCAATCTGATCTCCCTTTAATATTTTTCGACTCCAAAGCAAATGGTTTATAGGAAATCAAGTACAACTGAATCACTCAACCTCTCACTTTGGATGACAGGCCAAAGCAGCAAAAGTTCATTTTGCCCCAACTTCAATAGAAGAGAGAGAGAGAGAGAGAGAGGAATAATTTATACTGAGGAATCCAGGAGAGGAAATTGAGGAAGAAAGGACTTTGAAATGCCTTTGGATAGAGTAAGGAAGAGATAAGGAACCTTAGGAAAGCACATAAAGTGGTGGAATAATTGTGTGTTCCTTATAATATAAAATGCAAAAAAAAAAAAAAGTAATGTGAAAGTAGCAGAGGAAAAAGAAAAGAGAAAAATGGAGGGTAGAAGGGGAAAAAGGAAGAAAAACATTGACTTCCAATTCTTTTTTAGCCCAGTAGAATAAGGTAATAACATAAGCCCTCAACTTTTTACTTTTGCATAGTAATATACACTAGCCATTTCTATAGCAATAAACCTATCCGATCAGCAAAAGCTGATAAAAGTTTCATTTTTTTCACCTCAAACACAAAGTTCAGAAGTAGTTTCCAAGTTAAAACAGTTAGATTTATTTATTTATTTAGTTATTTATTTATTTACTTACTAACTTACTAACTTACTTACTTACCTACTTACCTACTTACCTACCTACCTACCTACCTACCTATCTATCTATCTATCTATCTATCTATCTATTATTCAACTGGTGCAAGGAAACATGACACATGAAAAAAATGGCACAAGTAAATGGAAAACATAGCCATAAACACATAAAATGAGTACATACAAATGGGTACAGTAGGACAGGGATGGTAGGCATGGTGGTGCGCTTATGCACACCGCCTTCGGGATCTCTTAAGGTCCACGGTAGACAGTTTAAGGTAAAAATTATGGGGATTGGAGTAACTAACAAAAGGATCAGGTAAAGTGTTCCAGACATTTACTACTCTATCACAGAAGTCGTATTTTCTGCAATCAAGATTAGAGCAGATTACATTTACTTTGTATCTATTGATAGCCCTGATATTATTGCGATTGAAATTAAAGTAGTTGTTAACAGGTAGGACAGTAAGGTAGATGATAAGGTGTACTAAACTTAGGTCAGAACATAGACAATGTTATCTAGGCCTAAAATTTCAAGTCTACTGGAATAAGGAATTTTATTGCGAGCAGATGAGTTGAGGACTCTTCTTGTAAAATCCCTCTGGACCCTCTCTAATTAAAAATGTAAAAGAAAAGGAAAAATCTCTTTAAATTATGGAAGAATTTGTTACAGGTGTTGCAGTCTGTCCACCATCTTGGATTCCGTTCGATACTTTAGTACAAAAAATGGATCCCTTTCCAAATGTATGCAACACTGTAACTGTTTCAGTTACTTAGATATCAATAGTTTGGAAAAGAGTAATTGGTCTGTATCTTCCAGTGCTCTTTCTCTATTTTCCTCTCAGGCCTCTTTCACAACTTTCCTCTTAGACCTCTTGACTGATAAGAGGTCTCTTGATTTTTAAAATATAACTAAAAACAAATCAATAGCCTCACTATGTGTGCTTATGTAAAAAAAATCAGATATGGATTAGAAATGGGTCAAAAGTGAATTAAAAATGTAAAGGAAATGTAAAGGAAAAAGAAAAACCTCTTTAAATTATGGTAGAGTTTGCTACAGCAGTTGCTGCCTGTCCACCATCTTGAAATGCCAAGAGGCATTTAAAGCCAATTTTTCTATCTCAGGAATGTTTATTCCTCACCCTCTTGCTAAAGGTCTTTATTTATAAACAGATATATTGCTTTTGATTACAAGGCACTTAGAGTTGTTAGAGCTCTCAGCTTCCCTAAAAAACTCATTCATTTTCTACAGTCATCAGTCAACGATTCTAATGAGCTGGGAGATTTAACTGAGTGGCTTAGTTCCCTTCTAGCCTCCCTCTTTGTCTTCTCAACCCCTCTGTCTAAAGGACAGATATTTCTTCTTCTTCATTAATTGATACATTGCATAGGGCAAATGAAAATTTTCTTGCTAGTGTTTTTTCCATAGACAAGAAGCAGTTTATCAAAGATTGCCTGATTTTCTGAAGGAGCAATTCAAATTCAACCTAGAATTCTCATGATAGAAATGACCCAAATCAAATTGTCCTATTTCTATTATGGAGAAGACTCTAATGCTAAGTAAGAAGAAAGGAAGATGGAAGAAAAAAAGAAGAGAGAGAGAGAAAAAAAGAAAGAAAGAAAGAAAGAAAGAAAGCTGAAAGGAAGGGAGGAAAGAAGGGGATGACCAACAGCAGGGTTGATGGACTTGCTTACGTTGGTGGTAAGTTACATTTGTGGTGGATACAGCATACTTATGGTTTGGCCCAATGGTGGATGCCATTGGTTTGGAGATTTCATAGTGGCGGCAGCACAAGGCTCTGCCCACCTGTCCAGACATCGCCATTTTCTTTTTCTTAACCCTCTGCGCATGCGCAAAGCCTTCTGAACCACACTACCAAACCAGGAGGGAAGGTAAGTAGATTTCACCACTGGCTTAGGGGCAGACATGGTTACCCTGATGTACTTGTGTCGGATAATGGTCCCCAATTAACTGCTAGACAAATGGAGTTATTCCTAGATAATTTAGGAATTACACATGCCCTTATCTCGCCTTTCCCCCCTTGGGCTAACGGGTTGGTTGAAAGATACGTAAGGGTGGGCAAAGAGGCCCTAAAAAGGTCAGCACCAGGGGAGGTGCAGGAATGCTTAGACCAGTTTCTATTAACTCAGCATATCACCCCTAATGCTAAGACACAAAAAAACCCTGCTGAACTGTTAATGGGGAGAAAATTAAGGTCCCAAATTGATAGACTACATCCTTGCTATTGTGAAAATGAAAAGGTTATTGTAAATATTCAAAGAACATTATGTATTGGTCAAGCTGTATATGTAAAGAATTTCAATGGTGGGCTTAACTAGCTTAAGGGAATTGTAATTCAACAAACCACGCAAAAAACTTATTATGTGCGTTTGGACGATGGTCGTGTTTGGAAAAGACACATCGACCACTTACGGAGGTGGCAAGAACCTGCAACGTTACAACACCCCCCAGCTAACCCGAACACTAATCTGGACTATTCACCCTCACTCTCCACAGAGGGTTCCAATGAAAGCCCGATCGACATCGAAGTCTACTCACCAAGACCACAGCACTCCTCCAGCGATACAGGGGCTTCATCCCGGGAGGTCGGCGATGTGTCCGCAGACTCAACACTGGGGGCTGATTTGCAACCAAGGCCCTGGACTTACAGTGGGGATGCGAACGAGCCGACCTCCTCTTCAGCCGACTGCCATGACTCAAATGAGCTGTGCAGGTCTGAAAGAGCTACATGCAGACCAAACTGATTGGAGGACTTTGTCACATGGCTTGCTATGTGACCTTTCTCTGAACTAAGAAGGGAGGGGTGTTAAATATGTGCTGAGGTAAATGTAAATAGTTGAAATGGTTGGTGCGTTCTGATTGGCCAAGAGTTTGACAGCAGGATTTTAGCGGGAAAAATAAAGTATAAAAGGAGCGCACTGGCACTTTTTATTCCAGTTGCGTTCTTACTTGAAGTCACTTACAAAAAGAGCTGTCCTGCCTTTACAAATAAAAAGAGCTTTAAGAACCGACTGCCTCCATATTTTTCAGTAATGGCATTTGCTTTTTAAAAATAAGTTTAGTTGGTTTATTCTTGCTTTGGGGGCTTTATGACTGTCGGTTAATTTGCTTTTTTAATCTTACAAGGAATATTTAACTTTTTCCTATGCTCTACATCATGTTAACTCTGAAGAAGTGCTAGATTGCAGTGACATCTAAGTGCTATAAATAAATAAAATTACATTTAGTAATTATGACAGAAATCAATCTCCCTCAGAGGAATAGGGCTAAGTAATTCCTTTAAAAGATTCTGAAGTGGTTTCTTTTTGGCTGCTAAAGATCAATTTGGGACATGTAAAGTTATCTTAATAGTTACCATATTTAGAAGATAAATCTTACCTAATCACCATTTCCACGAGCTCTAAACCATCAGGCTTCTATGACATCATCAACGACCCTTTTGCCTTTGCAAGTCTAAATTTCTAAAAGATAAACTTTTAGTGAATTGCCAGAAATTGTTCAGAAGATACTATCACCCTAAAAATTATCTAGTATTTACGTATGTGGCATTTAGGATGGAAAGCTCACCTAAAAGTTTATCTAAATCTCATCATTGGAATTGGCTGGTGAATAGAAGCAAATGGTTTAGATTTCAGCACAAGCAATTCAAGGCCATCACATGTTTTGCATGTTTTAGAAAACTAATTGTGGGGTCTTTGGTGTTCTCTGAATTTGGTTGTCTTCTTGCAGACAGTTCACTACCCAACTAGGTAACATCTTTAGTGCTAGAAGGGAGTGGGGTTTTCTCTCTGTTGCAAACAAGTGGCTTGCCCTGTTAAATGTTGGTGGGAATGTTCTTGGTGGCTCCTTGATTATGGATAGGGTTAGGTTTATTTTGCTTGAGATGGTAGTCTCTTGTTTGGGGTATTGTTTACAGTTTGATTGTTGGTCTAATGTTAATCTAGTGAGTTACAAATATTATCTTCTAATGGTAATTGTGTCTTGTAAAAAGTACTTATCAACAAGAAGCATGATTTAGGATCACATATGCTATGTATGATACATGAGACTAATCCACAGAAATGGGCCTTGCCCAGGAGCAGCCCCCATTGCAAAGCACATTGTGTCAACCAACTGCCAGGGAGGGTAATTGTAATGTGCAATTTTCTGACACATAAACCTGTGGGAGTTGTTCCTTCTCATTCTTGCCTGCATAGGCTCTACTAAGCGTATACAAAATGGTGCTTCTGGCCTCCACATTGTTGCTTCAAGTCAAATGTGAGGAGTGATTTAATTCAGGGCCAGGCCTTGCCGTGAGATTGCAAGAGCAGCTGATCATCTCAGTGTCTTCTATCAGAATGCCATAACAACAACAACAATAATAATAATAATAATAAAAATTAGATTTGTATGCCGCCCTTCTCTGAAAACTTGGGGCGGCTCACAAGATGCAAAAACCCCCACCACAACAAATCTAATTAATTAAAAATTACTACTAAAGCCCCATATATATTAAAATCAGTCAGCCAAATCATTCACAACCACACATTACATCTCCCAAACAGGCAGGGCTTGATCTAATTTCCTCCTTTGGCAAGATTGGAAGCTGGGACCATGATCTCGGTGGCAAGCTCCGAACACTTCATCCTTGAGGGTCCGAATTCAGACCAAGACCCTCCGTAGAGGGAGCAAAGCATCTCCCCACCTGAGGTGGCAAGCCCCCTAGTCGATGGTGTGGAGCTGCAGCAGTAAACATGGCTGCCACGAAGCTGAAAGAGAACCAGAATTAACAAGACTGAGCAAGATGAAAAGTGAATGATTTGCAATCTGGGATAGAAAGGACTGTTTCCTTTTCAAAATACCACCCCCCAAAAAACAAACCCCTAGAGGTAGAAATAAGAAAGCTAAAGATTAGTGGCAGGTCAAGCATGCTGAAATTGTGGGGGGAAATGTCTGAGAACTAGGAGGAAAACAAAAAGTTTTTCTTGGAAGATTTAAAAGAAGATGTGGTTTTGGAGTGATACCCTATTTTAAAGAAAAAACATTAATACTTGAACTTGATAAAATAAAAGGGGAAAAAGACTAAAGACAGATATTAAGAGGAAAAGAAATTTGATTTGATTTTGATTTTATTGGATTTGTATGCCTCCCCTCTCTGCAGACTTGGGGCGGCTAACAACAGTAGTAAATAGCATATGACAATCCAATATAAACAGTTAAAAACCCCTATTGTAAAACCAAACATACATTCAGACATGCCATGCATAAAATTGTAAAGGACTAGGGGGAAAGAGTATCTCAATTCCCCCATGCCTAGCGGCAGAGGTGGGTTTTAAGAAGCTTACGAAAGGCAAGGAGGGTCGGAGCAATTCTAATCTCTGGGGGGAGTTGGTTCCAGAGGGTCGGGGCCGCCACAGAGAAGGCTTTTCCCCTGGGTCCCGCCAGGTGACATTGTTTAGTTGACGGGACCCGGAGAAGACCCACTCTGTGGGACCTAACTGGTCGCTGGGATTCGTGCAGCAGAAGGCGGTCCCTGAGATAGTCTGGTCAGGTGCCATGAAGGGCTTTATAGGTCATAACCAACACTTTGAATTGTGACTGGAAACTGATCGGCAACCAATGCAGACTGCGGAGTGTTGGTGTAACATGGGCATATTTGGGAAAGCCCATGATTGCTCTCGCAGCTGCATTCTGCACGACCTGAAGTTTCTGAACACTTTTCAAAGGTAGCCCCATGTAGAGAGCATTACAGTAGTCGAGCCTCGAGGTGATGAGGGCATGAGTGACTGTGAATAGTGACTCCCGGTCCAAATACGGCCGCAACTGGTGCACCAGGCAAACCTGGGCAAACGCCCCCCTCGCCACAGCCGAAAGATGTTTCTCTAATGTGAGCTGTGGATCGAGAAGGACGCCCAAGTTGCGGACCCTCTCTGAGAGATGTATTGAAAATGAAATGATAATGGATGGTACTTATTTTAAAAACAAAAAATATTGATAAGAATATTGTATGGATATATGAAACTGAGAACTTATGACATGAAATGTTGAAAGACGAAAAACAGGTAGGAAACACTCAGGGGCAGATTCCTTACCTTTTTATACCAGTGCATTGCATGCACATCATGATGTTCTGTGTGCACACTCACTCGCTACACTCGTGTATGCGCATCCCCAGTGCTTCTGCGAATGCGCAGAGGGACAATTTTCCTTCTGCGCATATTCAGAGAGCCAAAAATCGCAGAAAATTATTTTTAAAAATGGTGGCGTGCATAGACCAGCAAAAACAGACCAGAGCAATCATGCCAGAATTGCACAATTGGTGGTCTGCCACTGGAGCGGTGCACCGGGCTGCATCGGTAGGAAAACACCACTGGAAACACCTTATGATTTCAGACAAAAGATTGTCCAATCTCCTAAAACCTTCCAGAATTCACAACTTCTGGAGGCAAGTTGTTCCACTAGTGGTAAGTTGTAAATATTTTTACTATGGGTTCACGTGATATCATATTGGGTAGAGGACAAATATTCTCTTGCTATGACTCTGTAGTGTTCAAAATCTTTCTGAGGCAAGGGAATAGTTTCATGATAAACTTTGAGCTTCTCCGGGAGAATATAAAGACTTTCTTCATGATCCCTCATTCTTCATGAAACCAATTTGTTTGGTCTTCATGGCAAACACTGGGCTTCCCTCAATTTCCGGTAATGTCAAGTCATGTTAATAATCTGGTTGGTGAGGGCATTTTAGTCCACCAATGGGGCAAGAGCATCATTGATTGATCAATGATGTCAGAAGAATAATTTGGGGTTCCAACTGGAGCAGGGGTTTGCACAAGAATAAATAAAAATAATATGCAGATAGCTGAGAGGAAAGAATAAATATTTATTCCTAAAAGTAAGACAGTTTGCCTTTAGGAGTAACTGCAGAAAAATGGGGTAAATTTGTTCTGGTTGCAGAAATGTCTATGTGCTGATTCTAGTTTAATACTTGAGGTGTATGTAGGTATGTTTATGATGTTTCATGCGTTTCTGTTAATTTAATTAAAGACCTAATTTAACTGTATTTGTGTTTGCAGACCTTATCCTTTGATATTTTTTACTTGATTAATTTAGTTTCAACTTTACTGTCAATTATCTACTAGAGACACTGATTCTCAAACCATTGTGGATTCTGTTAATGTTTTAAGGAAAGATGGAAACAGTATAAAGAATAAAATACATTTTGATATAAAACTTCTCACATCTCACAATGACCTCTGCAGAAGTGAAGAACCACTAATATTTTATGGTAACAACTGAGCTTGCTGTGAAGAACAATATCATTTCACTGAATAGAAAAAAAAAGTTTAGAGGCAAAACAAACCTCCCAAAGAACCTTGGAAATATTGGCCGGCATGGCTCAAAGGCTTGCACTACAGTTCATGTCTCGTGGCCTTGGCCATGATAAAAGAGCTTTTGATCTTTTTCACAGCATTATTCCAAAGGCTACAACTTTCCATTTGGATGCTCGAAAGAAAGCTTGGCCAGTCCAAATCAGATAGCATGAGAATGGTGGATGCTATTTGCCTTTGCCAAAGCCCGCAAGGGTGAGGTGGGGAAAGCCAGGATCATTTTCCTTTTCTTCCTGCGATTCCCCAGCCTCTCTTTCCTTGTGAAGGAATTAAATGAAAAAGAGCAAACAAGCCACTTCAAAGCAAATGAGGCCCTTAATTTAGCATGGAACGAAGATGGTGAGCTGTTAAGGTATTATCAGGTTACAGTGAAGGCACTCTTGCTCTCTGAAGGCCCTAGTTTCTTTCCCGGCACCACTGTTAGAGCTGGAAGTCATAACCACAGATTATAGCAAAGAGCTTCCAAATTTCCACATCCCAGCCAAAGACTGCTCCTTACTAGCCTTCTGTTTTCATGATAAATATCATAATGGCCCCACTAGCCAAAGGGAGAGGTTTCTGACTAAATGTTTCAGTTACTGATTAGCTGTGTGATGGAATATATAACCCAAAGGAGGCCAAAATGGAGCCCAGGATCTACATGCAATTAGCCAACATTATTTTGGAGTCCCACAGCATTTAAAAGTGGGTGGGGTCAAAGTTTAAGGGTGTTTTTGGATGGGGGATGGATTTAAGTTAAACAATTTAAGTGTCTGGCTGTCACTAGACACAGCTTCAGAGGTTCAAAACAGCTTCGAAACAGCACAGCAAAGGCTGGAAGAGACCTCAGAGGTTTGTTATTGTTATTGTTATTGTTGTTGTTGTTGTTGTTGTGGTGGTGGTTGTGGTTGTGGTTGTGGTTGTTGTGGTTGTTGTTAATTAGACGTATGCTGCCCTTCTCCGAGGACTCGGGGCGGCTCACAAAATACAATACAATAACATGTGTACAAATCTAATACAGTAATTCTTTGTCTTACGAACTTAATTGGTTCCAGGACGAGGTTCGTAAGGTGAAAAGTTCATAAGATGAAACAATGTTTCCCATAGGAATCAATGGAAAAGCCAATAATGCGTGCAAGCCCATTAGGAAAATCCAAAATATTAAGGCTTTTTTAAATAAAAAAAGTGGTGGGCAGACGAAGCTGAGGCGAAGGGAGTAGGGGGAGGGACAGCGAGAGGTGGCAAGAGTCCCAACGAAGCAAGGCAAAAAGAGCCCCTCTTGAGCTCCATGAGTCCCTGCCTCCTGTTTTTGTCCCCCCCTGCTCATCTCCCCCACACCTTTCTCCTTCCTTGAGCTCCATGGGTCTTTCCCTCCCGTTTTGTCCACCCCACTCTGCTCATTTCCCCCACACCTTTCTCCTCTCTTGTGTTCCATGGGTCTTTCCCTCCCGTTTTGTCCACCCCACTCTGCTCATTTCCCCCACACCTTTCTCCTTCCTTGAGCTCCATGGGTCTTTCCCTCCCATTTTTGTCCACCCCACTCTGCTCATTTTCCCCATGCAGTTTGGAAGGGGGGAGTTTGTCACTGGGATTCAAAACAGCACTGGAAAAAATGAAGCGAATCCCAGGGAGAGGAGCCTCAGGAAAATCCCAGCAATGCAAGGATGGGGCGCTTTGGCTGGCGAGGGAAGTTTGGAGACTTGGATTCCCAGGGAAATTCCAGTGCTTTGGGACAACTCAGCAGTGGCTGCTCGGGTTTGTAAAGTGAAAATAGTTTGAAAGAAGAGGCAAAATAATTTTAAACACTGGGTTCGTATCATTAAAAGTTCATATGAAGAGGGGTTCATAAGACGAGGTATCACTATAGTTAAAAACTCTAAGCTAAAATCCCCTTACATTTAAAAAACGGTCAACTAACTCAATCACATCCATACATAACATTTAATGGTCAGAAAGAAGAGGGGGCATGATCTAACTGCCCCAGGCCTGGTGACATAAATGGGTCTTAAGACTTTTGCAAAAGGCAAGGAGAGTGGGGGCAGTGTGAATCTCTGGAGGGAGCTGATTCTAGAGGGCTGGGGCCGCCACAGAGAAGGCTCTCCCCTAAGTCCCGCCAGATGACATTGTCTGGTCGATGGGACCTGGAGAAGGCCAACTCTGTGGGACCTAATCAGCCACTGGTATTTGTGCAGCAGAAGGTGGTCCCGTAAGTAATCTGGCCCGATGCCATGTAGGGCTTTATAGATCATCACCAACACTTTGAATTGTGTCCAGAAACCAACTCCCTTCTCCCTGGCAAAATGGACTGCTAAATTGGCTGCCCTCACCCAGTCACATGACTACATGGTCATGCCCACCTGAAGCCACACCCACTTGACCTCCAAGCCACACTCACAAAATAAGCCGCACCCACAGAACAGGTAGGGAAATTTTTCACATTTCATCCCTGGACAAAACAGTAACTCCACTAACTCTTCCCAAGAACCAAAAATCTGCACTGCACTTTAATTCAATGATGTTGAATTAAATCACTGAACAGAACTGAATGTCAGGTGCTAGGAACCAGAACAATTCTGCGAATAGGCCAAAGCAGTTTTTCTGTACTATTGATCACTTATTTTACAAGAATCAGGCTAGATTGACTGAATTCCCTTGGAAAGCAGAAGATAAGGACTTCACTATAAAGAGTCCTTGTTACTCTCTAGGCTTGGTTCTTTTCTTGCAGATGGTTCATTATCCAAACTAGGTTATGTCATCATTGCTAGCAAGGTCTAGCTCTCAGTTTATATTCCTGTCAGCATCTGTGGAGGCAACCTTAGAGGTTCTTTGGTTGGGCTATTTATTGCTGGCTTGTTTGACATTTCCTTGATTGGGACATTGTTTACTTTCTGATTGTTGGTCTGATGTTAATCTTGGACTTAATCTCAGTTTATTTGAGTGTTGATTGCTGGTGAGAGGTGTTTTGGTCTTTTTGTTCCATTTTTGGCTGGTTGATTGTCTCTTCAATCTTCACTAATCTGGCCCATGGTTTTTCCTCCTACGGAGTGACTTTATGCTAGAATTTGAATTTCCTCTTTGCTCTCCTTTAGCCAGCAATTCCACCACACAAAGAGTTGTTGTATAGGAGCTCAGATCTCTCTATAAAATTAGATGCGGCTTCCACGTGCTTAACAGTAACTGTTTTCAGCCCATTTGTGCCCATCTTCAAGCATGTTGCGCACTTGCAAAGTCATCACTCAGGGGAGAAAAGCAGTCCATCTCCTCTGCTTTCATGTTTTGTTTTTTCCCCACCCCTTCTTTGCCCAGCTTTGGCTGCTGTTGAAAGTCACTGCATCCCTGGCAAGCGAAGTTATGAACTGGATCAGGTTTCATTCTTTTGTTGAAACAGGAAATATTTTACTGGCTATAATATATGGAATCCCAGAAGCTGCTGGAGTATTTGGATGAAAAATATAATGTGATTTGATATGCTTTACTTCTGGCAAAATGTACATTTGTAAAGAAAGGGAAATTATTCCCTTCCTCTGAGGTTACTCTTTTTCAGCTCAGGAAGAAAAAATTATCTTCTATCTGAAAGGGGGTGGGGGGGGGGGTAGCAGGATCAGACAGATTTGTCTCAGTCATACATTTTCAGCTGGATGTGATTTTATATGATTGTTAAACATATTATAAACATTATATTAGAATCCCATCTCTTATTTTTAACTGCTACCAAGGAGCTTCCTTTCCTCACCATTGTCAAATTGTGAAATTTAGAGGTATAATGCGGAAAGTCGCTAAACATTCATTCCCAATTTACCTGTTATCTCGATGGCACAAAAATGTTTATATAGATTAACATTCTGTGTTTGGATTTCATCTGTATCGTAATCCCCCCCCCCCATAATTTCCTATATTTATTTCTTCTGTTTTAGCATCATGATTGCGCTCCATCATGGGTTGGTTGGCTGGCTGGGACTTCATTTCTGGAGGTTTTCAAGAAAAGATTGGACTCTATTTGTCCAGGATGATGTAAGAACCTTGGCCTGGGATTGGACTAGAAGACTTCCATAGTTCCTTCCAACTCTATGAATCTAACACTTTGGGCGAAGAAGAGAGAAAGTAGTAAGAATACCTTGAATGTTCAGTAGAGTGATCTTTTTGACACATGCCCTGATTTTATGTGAGGGCTTTGTAAAGGAGATTTTTGAAGAGGTTCATGTTTTTCTTTGATATTTTGTAATTGATTGATTGATTGATTGATTGATTGATTGGATTTGTATGCCGCCCCTCTCCGGAGACTCGGGGCAGCTAACAGCAACAATAAAACAGCACATAATAATAATCCAATACTAAAAACAGTTAAAAAAAAACATTATTATAAAAACCAAACATACATACAGACATACCATGCATAAAATTGTAAAGGCCTAGGGGGAAAGAGTATCTCAATTCCCCCATGCCTGGCGGCAGAGGTGGGTTTTAAGCAGCTTATGAAAGGCAAGGAGGGTGGGGGCAATTCTAATCTCTGGGGGGAGTTGGTTCCAGAGGGCCAGGGCCACCACAGAGAAGGCTCTTCCCCTGGTCCCACCAAGCGACATTGTTTAGTTGTCGGGACCTGGAGAAGACCCACTCTGTGGGACCTAACTGGTCGCTGGGATTTGTGCAGCAGAAGGCGGTCCCTGAGATAATCTGGTCCGGTGCCATGAAGGGCTTTATAGGTTTGTGGTGGTTACCACCTTTTAACCAAATAAATTGCTGAATCCGATGCCTAACTTGAACCTGATCTTAAACAGCCCATTTCCCCTTTTAGGCTGGGAATGGAAAACATCGTAAGAGCTTTTGTTGAGGACCTCTATGAATTCTTGAGAAAAAGGATGAAAGAAAGACTCATAGCTGCCTTTGCACTTTGCTCTTTTTTCCATAAACACATATTTTCAAAACTGAAGACAGAATGATCCCACCCAAATTTGTACACAATCCTGCGGTCCTGGAAAAATATGTGCTAAACTGGTCCTCAGGTTTTTGTATGCGTATGTGGGTACAGAGAGGTCAGGAGTCTGTATGCTGGCAGCTGTATCACAGGAGACCTCATAGAAAAAGACCTTGGGGAAAAAGAGAATGGGGTGAAAAGGGGTAAAGCCTGAATGCCATTTGGCTGATCAGAGGAATGTCGGCTTTTATCTCATATTTATGCCTGTGTAGTTACTGGAGATAAATCAACCTTCAAGATGCCAAGTTTGAAAAAGAGACCAAAAACAAGAATGCCTCAAACAGGTTGGGACAGTCAATAGCAGGATAATATACTGCCAAAAAAAAAGAAGGGAACACTCAAATAATACATCCTAGATCTGAATGAATGAAATATTTTCATTGAATATTTTGTTCTGTACAAAGTTGAATGTGCACAACAGCATGTGAAATTGATTGTCAATCAGTGTTGTTTCCTAAGTGGACAGTTTGATCTCAGAGAAGTTTGATTTACTTGGAGTTATATTCTGTTGCTCAAGTGTTTCCTTTTTTTTTTTTGTGTGCAATGTATTTCACTGATGAGGAGAATGGCATTATGGTCAACAGAGCTAATAAAGAAAGACACTTAACATCTCCATCAAGGTTATATAATCTTCAGGTGCAATGCTGTTCAATGCTAGCCACGACCTTGCAATGAGAATTTGAAAATTAACTTCAAAAATATTTGATTTCCTTACTGAATGCAGTTAAATTTCTTGAATGCCATACACTTTTGAGGTGGTGGCAGTGGAAAGTATGTCTTAATTAACAAATGAGTGGAAAAGAGCCAAAATGTATAATTAGACCCGAATCTTTGTTTCTCCTTTTGTGTCGCTAGCAGTGCTCAAGGCAAAAACATTTTGTGCACTTGGAAAAATATAAATAGTGCTCTCTGTGTGTATTTCAAAACAGGTTTAATTTTCATTCAAAAATAATGGAGAGCCTTTGGGCGAGAAGTTCATTAATTAGTTGCAGGGATTTTCCCCCAAAATCCATCTGCAGGATTAAAATAACTCTAAATGTTAAAGATACACATGTTCAAGGAAATATAACAAGGGCAAATTGCAGGAAATTGCAGACTGATGAAACTGAAAAAATCCTTGTAGGTTCTATTCAGGATTATTATTGCTTTCGGTCATAATTACTATAATAATAATAATAATAATAATAATAATAATAATAATAATAATAATAATGGTATTAGAACCTTCGCCTACATAACAATAATGATATGTAATATATACATAATATTATTTATTGTTGGAATCATGTTACTTTCTGAATTTTTGGAACAAAAAAGAGCTCAAGGGGTTTTTAATCTGGAAAGCACTCACGAGCACAAGCCCAAATAGGAGGAAAGAATAAAACTAGAAAGAACATGAAAATTTCTACATTACATTATGCTTTGTTGTTGAACAACAGTTAACCAGGATTGTCTGTCTGTAAGTTCTTTGAATCCCAAAGCTATGCTCAGAATTAGTGATGGGCGAACCCAACGGTGTTCGGGTTCGGCAAGTTCGGCCGAATTTTGTGCAAAATTCGGCCGAACCTGAACCCAAACGGAGAATCCCTCCCATGAAGAGATTCCAGGAGCAGAGCTTTGACGTCACCGTCAGGTTGCCAAGGAGGCCAAGGTGATCACTTCCTGGATTACATGGAATCCAGGAAGTGATCACCTTGGCATCCTTAGCAACCTGCCAGTGACATCAAAGCTCTGAATGCCGAACATGACCCCGAACTTTGGCCGAAGTTTAGAAAAATTTCGTGTTCATGTTCGGCATACCAAACACTGCAAAATTCGGTACGGACCCGAATTGTGCGGTTTCAGTTTGCCCATCACTACTCAGAATATCAGTAATAGCATCTCATCATCTTGCTCCATTTTCTCTTGCCTTTGAAATTCCCAGGCATAATCCTTTCCTCAAACACAGTTGAATCTGTATTAGGTGTCCAAAATACTTCATTGTTAGACCAAAGGGTGTAGGTAGCTGGATGGAGCTACATTCGGTGTATAAGACACACCCAGGTTTTCACCTGCTTTTTGGGGCGTCTTATACTCTGAAAAATATGGTATTTATATAAAAGCTCATTGATCTGGATAAACATAGCTAACAGCAATTGATGCAAAGGAAGACACGGGTACATATATGATGCATTACTTGTAGTACAAGTAGTCTTTGACTAATGACCACAACTGAGCCCAAATTTCCATTGCTAAGCAAGACAATTGTTATGTGAATTTTGCTCCATTTTATGACCTTTTTTTGCCCCATTGTTAAGTGAATCACTACAATGCTATGTTAATAAAATAGTTCTGAAATGAATTTGGCTTCCCCATTGATTTTGTTTGTCAGAAAGTTGCAAAAGGTGATCACTTGTCCCAGGGACACTGCAACCATCATAAATATGAATCAATTGCCATGGAGAAGCATGTGTATGAATTTTGATCATGTGATTCTGCAACGATCATGTGAAAAATAGTCATATAACTTTTTCAGTGTTGTTGTTATTTAAAATTGTCATTAAACAAATAGATAGTTTTATTGAGTTCCTTTTATGCAGATGCAAAATCCGCATTGTTAATTTCTCCCTGTAGAAAATTGACTACATATTATGGAAAAAAAATAATAAAGAAAAATCCATAGGGAAAAGCTAGGAATATAACTTATAAGAATCCCAACCAAAAAGACCAAACTAGGGGAAATCACCATGCCAATTCATAGCTGATGTATGTTAACTTTATTTTTATTCATTTATTTATTTTATTTGTCAAGTATGTATAAGGTAACAGATATAAGTGTAAACATGTTTATGAATATACAAAATGGACATAATAAATGAGAACATTAGGAGAGAGGTGGTAGAAATGATGATGCATTCATGCATGCCCCTTACAGACCTCTTAGAAATGGGGTGAGGTCAACAGTAGACAGTCTAAGTTGGGGGGGATTGGGGCAATTGTTTTTTGCAAGAATATCAACTGCCCAGTCTCTGCCACCATCTTGACTCTTTTGCCCCCCTCAGATGCTTTTGCACAAGATGCTCATTAAAGTATTCTTACACATGTCACAGAGTTGCTCACAGTTAGATTATTGCAACGCGTTCTACATGGGGCTACCCTGAAGAGTATTCAGAGACTACAGTTGGACCAGAGTGTAGCTGTGTGAGCTGTTGTGGGTGCACCTAGGTACACCCACATTACATCAATCTTCCGTGAACTGTACTGGCTCCCGATTGGTCTCCAGATGCAATTTAAGGTGTTGGTCATTACCTTTAAATCTGGTTTAGAGCCAGATTATCTTTGAGACCACCTTCTACCACATAGCTCCCAGTGATTGGTAAGGGTCCACAAAGTTGGTCTTCTCCAGGATGTTGGTTTATGATCGAGTCCATGACTTTGCAAGTGACACAACATAAAGGCATTGGTTTCTAATTTTCAACTTGTCTGGGGTCTCTCTTTTTCAGGATAGGGATGACAGTGGCTAGTTTGGCAAGAAACTGGTCCTAAAAGATTTTTCAAAGATTATGTTTAGAGGTTCTGCTGTTTTTAAGAAGTAAGCACATAGTCCATCAGGTCCAATAGATAGAGATGGTTTTAGGCTGTGTAGTGCCTTTTCAACATTATCTTATGTAAACTCAATATGTATTAGATTGTTGTAAGTAGTTGGGGTACTACTACCGGCAGGAAGTGTGGGGAATGAGCTATTGCTGTTTACAAAGACTGAGCTGAATAACTTCACTGACTTATTTTAGGTTCCTCGAGGAACCTAATGAATTTTGAATATAAATTTAAGTAATGCAAAAATGAGGCACTAGAGGGAAGAGGGACCTTACTAAAATGAACAAAAATGAAGTTGGAGACAAAGGCTTTTGTTTAATATGTTCCTCAGGGAAGCACAGGAATGAAGTGATGAAAGATATAAAGCAGAACTTTCCTAGTTTCTGAGCGTCTCTTGAATTCTCAGGTACTCCAAGAATTATATTGTTCAGGAAAACACAAGGCAAGATTAGGGGCTACCTCAGTCTATTTGCAGCTGGAAAAGGGAGGTCTCAGTGAGAAGCACAGAATGACATCTCACCTTTTGCTTTTATCCATTCAGAATTGAAATTCTAAACTCACATTTCAAGAAAGCAAAATAAATTACTGCTACAGTAGGAACATTGAGATCCTGTAAATGATTAGTCTTATTGTGATTGATTGCATTGTCTTAGTATCCACATGTTTTTTTCCTGATATGAGTAGTCCTCAACCTATAACTACAATTGAGCCCAAAATTTCTGTTGTTAAGTGAAACATTTGTTAAGTGAATTTTACTTCATATTTATACCCTTTCTTACCATTGTTGTTAAGTGAACCACTGCAATTGGTTCAGAAAAGTGATTGCATATGGGGACAATACAATTATCATAAATATGAGTCAGTTGCCAAGCATCTGAATTTTGATCATGTGACAGTCATAAGTCACTTTTTTCAGTGTTATTATAACTCCAAACAGTCACTAAATGAATAACTGCAAGTCGAGGAAAACCTTTTAATGAGAATGTGAATTTGATGGCTCTTTAATTTTGTGACTACTCTTTTTGGGAATAATAGCTTTTTAAATAAGACCATGGTAAAGGAATTATGTAAAAGGTAAAAGGGATAAAGGATGATGAACAGGAATGAACAAATGAAAGAATGGAAAAATCAGAGATTAGTTTTGAAAGGCAAAAAAATAACACTCTTAATGAAAAATAATTTTGTTTGCTGATATAAATGGATGAGATGAAATGAGATGAAAAAATACAGAAGAAATGATTGAGATGTTTGACTCAATGAACTAATGTGTCCAATTGTTTTGTATATGTAGGAATTAAAATTCTTTCCTTTTCCATATGCACATATGAAAAAGATTTATTATCCTTTTTTGTGGAAAAGGAAGGAATCTTGAGAAAGGATAGGAATGGAGAAAGAGAAATATGATAGGGGGAAAAAAAGAAGAATGAAGGAAAAAGAAAGATTGCAGAAAAAGAAATTATGAATCTGGTCTAAAAGAAAATAATTTCCCAACAGAATATTTGGAATGTGAACATAAGGAAAGAGGAGGAGGAAACTGTTTGGAACAGAATGAAAAGAATAATACTGCACAGTACACAGAAGTAAGTTTGAACAAAAGGATGCTTGGTAGAATGACCAAGTGGAAAAGGCTCAGAATGAGAAGAAAGGAAGCATATAACAGGACGCAAAAAATGAAGCTGAGAGAAATTGTGTGAAGTTTACTGAGATGAAAAGACAAGTGAAAATAAAATTTGAAGCGATGGTTAAGATAAATGAGGCAGTAAAAAGTAGAACAATTTTGATGAAAAATATTTTGCAAACGAAGAGACAAAACACAGCGAATGGAATTAAAAACAAAATATATGAAATTATTTGTAGGTGAATGCTCGTATTCAAGTCCTACTCTGCTGCTGCCTTGTGTTCCTGGGATAGATAACTGAATATATCTATCTCTCTTTCTTTTTCTGTCTCTTCCCCCTCTCTCCCTCTTTCTTTTTATCTCTCTATCTTTATCTCTTTCTCTTTTTCTTTCTCTTTCTCTTTCTCTATCTCTATCTCTATCTTTATCTGTATCTGTATCTGTATCTCTATCTCTATCACCTATCTGTCTATGATCCATGATCCGTCTCTCTCTCTCTCTCTCTCTCTCATCATCTATCATCTATCATCTATCATCTACCATCTACCATCTACCATCTACCATCTACCATCTACCATCTACCATCTACCATCTACCATCTATCATCTATCATCTATCATCTATCTATAATTATAAAATTATGAAATTATAATTATAAAATTGGAAAATTATTAAAGAATGATAAAAATGCTACTATTGGAAAGTAAAAATTTAGTGCCACAAAATACATTTGCCGAATTGTAGTAAAAATACTGCAAGGGGTGGCAATGAGCAAAATTTGGAAAGTGTAATACATATTTATAGTAGGCAAATGATCAGAAAAGGTCCATTTATCTGGTGTGTGTGTGTATGTGCATACATGCATGCTGGGAAGCATGGAAAGCTGTGTATGCTGTCCAAATGACCAAGAAAGAGTTTTAGATTGGAAAAGCTGGCAGTATTCAAAATTATTGTCCAATTGCCTCTCCGATAGGGATGAATTAGGGTTTCCCCCCCACTGAAATGTTTTCCACTCTCAGGTCTTGGGCAGATCTGGCTTATTATCAATCACAAACGTTTATTTGCTGGCTTCTCTCATGCCTTGATCCTGCTCTGTTCTCTTTTCAGAGGGTTCTCCAGCTGATGAACAGACAATCCCAAGCCATTTCAAGGTGCTATTGGGCTGAAAAGGAGAGAGAGCTCTATGGTGACTCAGATCATAAGCCCAACTTGTCCAATGTTTTCTTCTCACAATAAAGCTCACGGAGAACCCACAAACATACTGCACTGTCCTTCTATTCCTATTCTGATAATGTACTTCTGCATAGAGACCAATGTATATGTTTCATGGCTAGAATCTGTGGATTATCATATTACCTAATTTATAGGTTATTGGGTTTACCCCTAAACTATGAATCTTTTCCTGGATCTAGAAGCTACAGATTATCTTAATACCTAATTTACAGGCTATCTTATTACCTAGAAGCTATGAATTTCCTTATTTTACTGGACCATCCCCTTTTCAAGCCATTCACAATGGTGACCACAACTATTGACAGCAAATTTATTGGTTAATTGCATGCTATGTGAAGAAGTGGTCCACTTTCAAATTTCTCATCAATTGGATTCAATTGCAATATACCAAGCTAGTCCTTGGCCTCATTAGGCATCCTGTTTGATCATTAGGCCTCTTGTTTTGTCCTTATTTGTCTTGCTTTCTGGGAGTGGAATAAGAAAGTCTAGAACAAGGGTGTCAAACTCATGTCATCATGTTGACATCATGTGATGTATTGGGACTTTCCTCCACCTTCGCTAAACTGGCCATGGATGTGGCCAATATTTGACACATCTGGCCCATGGGCCAGGAGTTTGATGGCCCTGGTCTAGAAGAGTAGTTGACTGGTACAGCTTACGCAAATGTGTGCTTCTGGTTTTTAACAGGTGCATTTCTATAGTTTTTTAAAAAAATCAGGAACACATGGTTGAGGCAGTGGATAGTTGTGAGTTATTTTCATGTTCCTTCACTGAAATGAACAAAATCTCTGATTGAGTGATTGGATTGGTGTGGAAAGGTTTTTTTTTTCTATATCTTTCCACTATACTAATGAAATTTGCAGACTTCGAAAGGAAATGAAAAGTTATTTATAGGAGTGGCTGGAATGTGAGGCCTAATTGTGCTTAGTCTATTGCTAAGTACGTGATCTGTTTGATATTAAGCTTTACAATCTTCTAGTATTTTATACTACGGGAGTATATACTTTATAGTATGAAAAACTGACATCATAAATCTGTTGCAAGATAACTGGTTGATGGTTTTCCTAACTACAAACTACAGACTCATCTACAACTTTATAACAAAGTCGTCTACAAACTCAACTAAAAATTTGGTTTTTTAAATGGGAGAGAAGCAGTAGTTGGTTTCAATGACCTTTACTATTGGTTTGCTATTGGGAGTGCGTGCTTCTGTGCATGCGCAGAGACATCTGGGCAGATGGGTGGAGGCTCCCGCTGCCACTGCTACCAGTTTCCCCAATCCAAAGCGAACCAGTAGTAACCCACCACTGGAGAGAAGGTCATTTTTAGGGTTAGTTATTGTATATTACTTGATTACTTTGTTAATTGTCTTTGCAAACCATATATATCTATTTTCATACATTATTATTATTATTATTATTATTATTATTATTATTATTATTATTATTCTTAAAATTTGTATGCCGCCCCTCTCCGTAGATTCAGGGCGGCTCACAGCAGTAATAGAAAACAATGTACAATACAAATCTAATATTAAAAATTAAAAACCCATAATTTAAAAAACATGCACACAACATACCATACATAAACTATATAGGCCTGGGGAAAATGTCTCAGTTCTCCCATGCCTGAAGGCAGAGGTGGGTTTTAAGAAGTTTACGAAAGGCAAGGAGGGTGGGGGCAATCCTAATCTCTGGGGGGAGTTGATTCCAGAGGGCCGGGGCCACCACAGAGAAGGCTCTTCCCCTGGGTCCCGCCAGATGACATTGTTTAGTCGACGGGACCTGGAGAAGGTGAACTCTGTGGGACCTGACTGGTTGCTGAGATTCGTGCGGCAGAAGGCGCTCCCGGAGATATTCTGGTCCGATGCCATATTCTGGTTAGATACTTAGGCATTCCAAGTTTTACATTATAAATGCCTCTAAAATTCACTTTTTTATTGCCAGCCCTATGGCTGTGGACAGCCTCTTCAGAGTTTGATAATTACAGGTAGTCCTTGACATAATGAATATTTCAAGTTACAGCGGAGCTCGTGGGATTATTCTCTATCAGCTACTGTATTTTTTGGAGTATAAGACACATCTCAAAAAGAGGATGAAAACTTGGGTGCATCTTATACACCAAATGTAGCCCCCCCAACCCTCCCCCAACAATTTATTTCCTTGCAGCAAACAGGGAAGAGCCTGTTAAGCTAAGCAACTCATTATCAGCTTCCCCACCCTCAGCTGATTTGAGGCTGCAGACAGGCATGTGATAAATTGAAACTGAAACTAGCTGCAAGTAGGAAAATTGGGAGGGAGAGGCAGGGGCAGAATTTTATTTTCTTGTGCTAATCAGTTGCTGAATCTGGATGCAAGGAGATAAGTCAATAACTATAAATGTCTATAGAATGTTTACATTATTAGACTTATTTTTTAAAGACTGCTTTATTATTGTTTTAGACAAGTGAAGAAGCTTTTTAAAATAAATGCTTTATCTGCAGAGGCCCAGTGCTATTGTATCTTCTTTTAAATAATAGAGAATAATATATACTTCACATCAATTTATACTATACAAATACTGTATAGTCTGAAATGTAGCAAGGTCTTGTTTAATATTAAGATAAAGCAGCTGAGTTAAATCCTGACTTAGATCAATTTAAATAATTGGGAGGAGTTAGTGGGATTACATTTAAGAAAACTTTCCGGCATTAATATACTACCATAATGTACATTTCTCCAATTCTTTGCTATTTCTATGGGTTAGGCACACACAGCAAACAGTGTATATCCTCTGTGTATACTCCGGTGCATCTTATACACTGAAAAATAAAGTACTTAAGTTCCAAAGGACAGTCTATCCCTTTATATAAAAAAACTTTTTTGCATAATTTCTAGTTTACTCTATATTATTTTCAGAAATCTAAAAAGCAAAATAAATATTATAAAAACATTTATTGCAAACTATGTTTGCTTTGTTGTTACACAAACAGTATCATGCTCTGGATTTTATCTTCTTATCACATTTTTATGTAGATGTAAATTGTGAAAGTTGTTCACATGGTTTTGACTTTCTATGTCCTTTGCAAAAGGTCATATCCAAAATATGTTGATTTTTTTTTAGACAATAAACATATTTTCCTGTGCCATCTGGTGTTTTTCTCTTCCCACTCCCCCCCACCATCCTTGATTTTTACATATAAAACTTTCATACCTGGCTGCAATAATCTGGACAAAATAATAATAATAATAATAATAATAATAATAATAATAATAATAATAATAATAATATAACAACAACAAGAAGAAGAAGAAGAAGAAGAAGAAGAATTAAAAATCAGAAAGCTCAAATTGCAATATTACAAGAAGTTCATATAAAAAAGACAAATCGAAAACTATTACAGTGATCCCCCGATCATTGCGAGGGTTCCGTTCCAGGACCCCCCGCAACGAGCGGGTTTTCGCGAAGTAGCGCTGCGGAAGTAAAAACACCATCTGCGCATGCGCAGATGGTGTTTTTACTTCCCAGCAGCGAGGAACCGAAGATTGGGGTTTCCCCGCCGCCCACGCAAACTCCTCGCTGCTGCCGCGCCCGCCGCACGGCTTCCCAACTGAAAGGGAAAGCCCCCCCAGGCCGGCTCCGATCCCCCAGGCCAGCTCTGATCTTTTTAAAACAGGCGCGCCGCTTCTCCACTGACTCCTGGCGAACTTCCCCGCTTTAGGAGTCAGCGGAGAAGCCGTGCGCCTGTTTTAAAAGATCGGAGCCGGCCTGGGGGGGCTTTCCAGCAACCCCCGAGCCCCCAACCCGGGCTCGGGGGTTGCTGGAAAGCCCCCCCCAGGCCGGCTCCGATCTTTTAAAACAGGCGCGCGGCTTCTCCGCTGACTCCTAAAGCGGGGAAGTTCGCCAGGAGTCAGCGGAGAAGCGGCGCGCCTGTTTTAAAATGATCGGAGCCGGCCTGGGGGGTGTTTTCCAGCAACCCCCGAGCCCCCAACCCGGGTGAAGGGCGGGCGAGCCGGGCGAAGGGCGGGCGAGCCGGGCGAACGGCGGGCGAAGGGCGGGTGGCCGGGCAAAGGGCGGGCGAGCGGCGAAGGGCGGGCAAAGGGCGGGTGGCCGGGTGAAGGGCGGGCGAGCGGCGAACGGCGGGTGGCCGGGCGAAGGGCGGGCGAGCGGCGAGCAGCGGGTGGCCGGGCGAACGGTGGGCGAGCGGGTGCTGGGGGGGCCTTCGCCCTCCCGCCAGCAAGAGGGGGAAGACCCAGGGAAGCCGCTCAGCAGCTGATCTGCCCGGCGCCATCTACGCATGCGTGCCCATAGAAAAAAAGGGCGCGCATGCGCAGATGGTGTTTTTTACTGGCGGGTTGCAAAATCGCAAATTAGCCCGTTCGCAATGATCGGGAACGCAATAACCGGGGGATCACTGTATTAAATACAACAAGAAATAACACATCTAATTCAGATCTTCTTACTTGTGGAGCTATTTCATCATATTGGCTTATTTCAATAACAATAACAACAGAGCTGGAAGGAACCTTGGAGGTCCTCTAGTCCAAACCCCTGCTTAAGCAGGAAATCCTACACTACTTCAGAAAAATGGTTATCCAACCTCTTAAAAACTTCCAGTGTTGGTGAATTCACAACTTCTGGAGGCAAGCTGTTCCACTGCTTAATTGTTCTAACTGTCAGGAAATTTCACCTTAGTTCTAAGTCATTTCTCTCCTTGCTTAGTTTCTACCCATTGCTTCTTCTTCTACCTTCAGGTTCTTTGGAGAATAGTTTGACTCATTCTTCTTTGTGGCAACCGCTGAGATATTGGAATACTGCTCTTCATATGTTTTAGCCTCCAATCATCTAATCATCTTTGTTGCTCTTCTCTGCACTATTTCTAGAGTCTCAACATTCTTTTTGTATCATGGCGACCAAAACTGAATGCGGTATTCCAAGTGTGGCCTTACCAAGGCCTTATAAAGTGGTATTAACACTTCACGTGATCTTGGTTCTATCCCTCTGTTAATGCAGCCTAGAACTATGTTGGTTTTTTTGGCAGCTGCTGCACACTGCTGGCTCATATTTAAATAGTTGTCCACTAGGAACTCCAAGATCCCTCTCACAGTTACTACTGTTGAGCAATGTACCACATATACTGTACCTGTGCATTTTGTTTTTCTTGCCTAAATCTTACTTTTTTCACCATTGAATTTTATTTTGTTAGATAGCCTTTGTTCAAGTTTGTCAAGATCCTTCTGTATTTTGCACCTATCTTCTGGAGTGTTGGCTATTCCTGCCAGTTTGGTGTCATCTGCAAATTTAATAAGTTCACCATCTATCCCCTCGTCCCAGTCATTGATGAATATGTTGAAGAGGACTGGGCCTAAAATGGAACCTTGTGATACTCCATTGCATACATCCCTCCATGTCAGATGTAGTTCCATTGAGCACTGCATGTTGAGTGCAGTTGATTAGCCAGTTTTGAATCCATTTGGTGGTGTTGCTGTCCATCCTACATTTTTCTACTTTACTTAGTAGTAGGTTATGGCCTATTTTGTCAAAAGCCTTACTGAAGTCCAAGTAAACCACATCAACAGCATTCCCCTGGTCCACTCATTAAAGGGCAGCAGAGAGAGAGAGTGAGTGATCTTTGCTGCCATCTATTGCTTATGCAGGCTTTTGCAGCATAGCTCTAATACAATTATTTATTTAGGGGAGAAAAACCAACACACACAAAGACAAAAAAGAATGAAAGAAAAACCGCAGCTATTGTCATTAATTCTCTTAAATGCATTTGTTATTTTGGAAATGAGCAGCTGGGTAAATCATTAGAAAGACTGCTAGTGATTTTAGCTAGCCAAAATATGTTGTTTTAGTGTCTTAAATTTCCTCAATGTAACATAAACGTAAGTTAAGTGTCTTCTGTTGCCTCAAATGCTTCAGCAGCTTTCCTTGATGTGAGTGCTGATTGATATAGATGATGTGTCTTTCAGCATTGCTTTGGTATCCAGGAATGACCCAGGGTTAACCATATATTCAGAGTTGTTGAGGTCTTCTGAGGCAGCCCTCCATTCCAATCCCCTAAAGATTTTCCTGCTTTTATAAATCAATTCATTTTCTGTTTCTCATGCATTTCTATATGTTGTTGTAAGCACGATCTTTCTCACATTTTCCTTAGAGAATTGCTCATAAATATTCTGTGTGATAAAATGGTTACTATGCTGTTCATTTACTTTAAAAAAGGCAAAGCTCTTTCACAAACCATTTTGGCCTTCTGCAGTTATGCTATGAACAGTAATGTGAAACGTAGTTCTTATCAAGGGCTATTTAGACAGAGAATGAGTTTTCTCTTCTTGTCCTGAATTTGTTCAGGAAAAAAAAAGTATTTCTGAGAAGGACTTTTTTTCTTGATTTTGTTTCTGAGCCAAATCTAAATTCCAGAAACCAGTTTTTCTTTTCAAAGAGTGATCCAGGCTGGTGCAGCTGGGGACCACTCAGTGATGGGCTCCTAAGGGTACAGTCAGATATGAAGAACTGGTAGAAAAAAAAATGATTTCACAGTAAATGAAGTTGAATGTGTATAATTTTAGAAGAGCTGTGTGTGCGTGCGTGTGTGTACATACACATACAGTTTAAATAGTAGATAATTTATATTTTTGTGTGCCTGTGTGTAATATGTATGTACACATATGGCATATGTACATAAAATTAAATAGTATATTTTGGATGTTCAGTAATAGTAAATAGTAAGGCAAATTGTATCTCTTTGAGATGAAGAGAAGCCAGGCACCCTAACCCTAACCCCTGACGTGAGTGGTGTCAGGTTGGCCACCTTTAAGCCAGTCACATGACCTTTGAGCCACCCCCGGTCGCATGATCATCAACCATCTGGTTACATGGCTGGCAAGCCCCACCCACAAAATAAGCCACACCCAGAGTGTGGTAGTAAATTATTTTGCAGCCCTTCACCGGGACCACTCCAGATGAAACTCTACAGATACCATTTAAGTGATAGAAATTTGCAATCAAAATTCATCTCAAGATATATTGTCAGGCTCAGATATCAGATATGTAATTCATACCTTCGAACTTTCTCTAGTTTAGAAATGTTCTGATGTGCAAATATTCCGTCTCTGCTTTTCTGGCAAAGCAGTTTTCTCAGAGTTTCTTTATGCCTAAGACAGGACTAGAATTCACTATCTCAGTTACCAGTTATTATCCAGGTACCTTTAAACCAATATACCAAACGTACTATTGTGGAGAAACTTTGGAGAAAGAGGCCATTTGTCCTCTTCATTTCTTGTGTATGCACCACTTTGATGAATGGGAAAATCTTAAATAGCCTTATTTTATTTCATTTCATTTTACTTTACTTTACTTATTTTATTTTTTATTTTATTTCATTTTATTATTTATTTTATTTTTGTATTTATTTGTACCATGCCTTTATTATTTTTATAAGTAACTCAAAGCAGACTTTCAACCCTGGGCCTAGAAAGCTTAGAACTAAGATGCCTTAAACATGATCAAAGTATTGCCCACAAGATTATATGCTGCAACGTCCTGCCTGTCGGTGACTACTTCAGCTTCAATCACAACATCACAAGAGCACACAACAGATTTAAACTTAATATTAACCGCTCCAAACTTGACTGTAAAAATACGACTTCAGTAACTGAGGTGTCGAAGCGTGGAACTTATTAACGGACTCCATAGTATCATCCCCAAACCTCCAATACTTTACCCTTAGACTATCCACAGTTGACCTCTCCAGATTCCTAAGAGGTCAGTAAGGGGCGTGCATAAGTGCACTAGAGTGCCTTTCATCCCCTGCCCCATTGCTCTCCTATATCTCCTATACCTTTCTTCTATTTCTATATCTCTTCTTCTATTCTTTCATTGATATATTTTATTCCTATATCTTCTCTTCTATTCTTTCTTAGATATATTTTACTATAAGTATATCCTCTATAACCTTCATTATGTATTTTACTATGTGTATACCCACTATAACCTTTATTGTGTAATGGACAAAATAAAATAAAATAAAATAAAATAAAATAAAATAAAATAAAATAAAATAAAATAAAATAAAATAAAATAAAATAAAATAAAATAAAATAAAATAAAATAAAATAAAATAAAATAAAATAAAATAAAATAAAATAAAATAAAATAAAATAAAATAAAATAAAATAAAATAAAATAAAATAATAAATAAAATAAAATAAAATAATATCCAACACAGCTTTCTCCTCCTATTTTTCCCATAACAACAACCCTGTGAGGTAGGTTGGGCTGAGGGAAAGCGACTGGGGCAAAGTCACACATCCATCTTTCGTGCTTGAGGTGGGATTTGAACTCATGGTCTCCTGCTTTATAGCCTGGTGCCTTAAGTTTGTTTATTTATGAATGTTTATTTATTTATTTATTATTTCAATTGAACTTTTCCTTGGAAGCTCAGTCTAATTCATCGCCTCAGCTTGATGAAGTAACATAATTCAATTTATTTGACTTAAGGAATATGGAAAGACACACATATGCCACTATTCACATGTGTGGTTCATTCATGGAATTTTATGAAGAATCCAGATGTCAGCATCTTCCACTTATAACTCTTGTCTGTTTCGCCAACATTTTCCTGGATTTTTTCCTAACTGAGAGAAACCAATTAATGAGGAAAAGATGAACGAACTGCAGTATGCCTTTTGATCAATAGCTCTACGAATTGGCCACATGGAATCTGTCCCTATAAATACAGAAATTAAATAAGATATTGGGCTTACAAATTTCTCTATATTTGTAAAAGTAGAGGAACAAATATCTGGCCAGTTGAAAAGGGAGACAGTGGTGAAATTTATCTATGTGATGGATCACTAAAGTAAAATTGTGTTCCTGACTGTTAATAATTATCTGGAAAAGTGATGCATTAACAATTAACTGGATTGAGATGTTTGAGTGTAAGGGCTTATTATGTTAGGGGAAAAAATGTGCCTACAGACATTGTCTCCAGTCTAGTTGCAATTAAGTCCTCCTGAAATCAATTGGGTAAATTAGTTCATTAACCTGAAGCCTTAGGAACATAAAACTAATTTTCTCTTGATCAAGGGCTTGGTTTCAAGATCCCTAATCATCTATCTGAACTGAACTGCAAGTCACTTCCATTTTTCATTTTTCTTTTCGCATTTAGGTTATATACAGAGAACTTCAAAACATGGGTCTCTGAGCCTTGCTTTGGATTTTCAGCCGCTTTTTCACTGAAAGGGAGATGGTGTCTAATCTCGCTCTTTCTTAATCTGTCTTGCTTTACAGATTCAGGGATATAAGGAAAATAAGACACGGTAAGATTCCATTAAGACCCTATAAAGGAGGCTGCCTTTGAAAGAAGTTTGGAAAATTATTTGCTAAAATGAGATACAATAAAACAGGCTTCATTAAATCACCCTCCCACACATTACAGGTAGTCCTTTGTGACTTACGATTACAACCGAGCCCAAAATTCGCTTTGCCAACTGGAGAGGCTTTTGTTAAATGAGTTTTGCCTCTCTTACAACCTTTCTCACTAGTAACATGATGGTGAAGTGAATCTGGCTTCCCCATTGGTTTTTGCCCGTCAGAAGGTTACAAAAGCTGATCACATGATCCCGGGTCACTGCAACTGTCATAAATATATATAGGACTACCTATATATGTACAATATCCAAGCTAATTTAATAACCTACTTTTGTGCACAAATTCCTTGCAGTTGGATCATTAATTAATGGGGATGTACTGTATGTATATATATATGTTTGCATCTATTTATTTTAAACTACCCAATGACCAAAATTGTCTGTGCAGAACTATTAGCATGCAGCATGGAAAAGGGGGAATAGAATGGTACATGAGAGCTAATTTGCATACTGGTATTTATGTATGTATGTATGTATGTATGTATGTATGTATGTATCTATCTATCTATCTATCTATCTATCTATCTATCTATCTATCTATCTATCTATCTATCTATCTATCTATTAGATTTGTATGCCTCCCCTCTCCGTAGACTCGGGGTGGTATAGTCAGTTTTGGCAGTTGGAAGTGAAAATTCTTTTCATTCATATGTTGGTTGTTGGTGAGTCTGCATCACAGAAAGAAGATGTATTCTCTTAGTGTTAGAATTCATGAGGGAATATATATATATATATATATATTCCCTCATGAATTCTAACACTAAGAGAATACATCTTCTTTCTGTGATGCAGACTCACCAACAACCAACATATGAATGAAAAGAATATATATATATATACACACACACACACACACACACACACACACACACAGAGCTGGGAGGATTCAGATCTGATGGGTCTAATTGCTAGCTCTCTGCTTTACAATGCAGAAGCTTCCCAGATCGAATCCCAGTAAAGAAAGGGTGTGGCTAGCTGATGAGGCCTAATAAGGCCGAAATGGATCTATACTAGTCTCCCTTAATTTTAAAATTCCAGCTAAAAAACATTTAACATATATATATATATATACGAGGCAATGCTTTAGAGGTATTTGATATTACTTCCTTCCACCCATTACCGTTGTTACTTTCTATGGTGGTACATGTCTGCTCTTGCAATTTTTTTGCCCATGCCCTCGTCCTAGGTCTGCACTGTTCTAATCCCCCCTTGTCCCCTGCGTTAAACCTGCATTGTGCCCCTCCCCCTCTACCTCCGTGTTGCTCCAGTATCAAATACCTCTAAAGCATTGCCTCGTAACTCCACCTCCTCCCTTGGGGAGGGAAATAGGCAACAGACACGAGTAAAAGCGGTAGTTCCCCCTTTAACCAGCATGATTAAGTCTATAATTAGGCTTGCTGCAGAGGGGAGGGAAGGGTGTGGCCCAGTGACGCGGGCTATGAGCAGACTGAGTAATGCTTTATAAATGTGATTGTCTCCCATGGCATTTTAATACTCTGACGAAGTTAGCAGCACGCTAACGAAAGCTAAGTTGTTTTATTAAAGTTTTTATGTTCCGGTGATCGAGATGGCTGCTGCCTCATCATTCACATATATATATATATATATATATATATATATATATATATATATATATATATATATATATACTAGTCTCCCTTAATTTTCAAATTCAGCTTAAACAAGTGACATATATATATATATATATATATATATATATATAGTTCATAGATAGAATATTTAGGATTAGGATATGATCTAAATGAAATACAAGGATTGTGTATATATGTTATTATTTGAGAAGAGAACTACAGTTCTGCTGTCAAATTGTTACTTGTGAAAACATAAAACAAGTTCCATCAAGAAGAAGAAATAAAACACATAAGCTTATATTGGAGTCAGTGTATTTATGTGCTCAATATACATTGTATTGCACAATTCTGCTATGGTAATACTCTGCTAAGTGAAGTGAAGAAGATAACTAAATCTCCTAAAACATAAATTTCATAGAAAGCTAACAAGAACACAAATATACCTCCAACGTATTTTATGGAATGGTAGATACAGATTTAAAGGATAGGATACAATATTTAAATTCAAGTACAGTAATACCTCGTCTTACGAACTTAATTGGTTCCGGAAGTAGGTTCATAAGGCGAAATGTTCGTAAGATGAAACATTGTTTCCCATAGGAAACAATGTAAAAGCGATTAATGCGTGCAAAAAGAAAAAAAAATTGCAAAATGGCACTCTGCTGGGCACCGCCGCCCAGCCGTCACCTTTTAAAACAGCCAGGGGGCTTCTCGGCATTCTCCCAAACCCGAACCTGAACTTTTCAGGTTCGGGTTCGGGAGGCCGCCGAGAAGCACTGCCACCCAGCTGTCACCTTCTGAAACAGCCGGGGGGCTTCTCGGCGTTCTCCCGAACACTGAGCCCGGAAGTTCAGGTTCAGGTTTGGGTTCCGGAGGCCACTGAGAAGCGCCCGGCTGTTTCAGAAGGTTACAGCTGGGCACCGCCGCTCAGCGGAGCGCCATTTTTGCGATCGGCGGCGGCGTTTTCGGCCGAACTGGAGGCTGGAAAGGAGGTGGGGAATTCGATGGGCGGAGCTTTGACATCATGAAGACATCCGTCCTGCCGATCGGTTTCCGGTCACAATTCAAAGTGTTGGTAATGACCTTTAAAGCCTTTCATGGCATTGGACCAGAATACCTCTGGAACTGCCTTCTACCACACAAATCCCAGCGGCTGATAAAGTCTCACAGAGTTGGCCTTCTCTGGGTCCCGTCAACCAAACAATATCGTTTGGCGGGCCCAGGTGTAGAGCCTTCTTTGTGGCAGCCCCAGCCCTCGGGAATCAACTCCCCCTGGAGATTAGAATGGCCCCCACCCTCCTTGTCTTTCGCAAGTTACTCAAGACCCACCTATATCGCCAGGCATGGGGAAATTCAGACATCTCCCCCAGTCTTTCTTATATTTTATGTTTGGTATGTATGTGTTGTATGGTTTTTAAATTGTTGGAGTTTTTTAATGTAATTTTATTATTAGATTTGTTCCATTGTTATACTGTTTTTATTGTTGTTGTGAGCCACCCTGAGTCTTCGGAGAGGGGCAGCATACAAATCTAATAAATTGAATTGAATTGAATTGAATTAATTGCACAAGAGAGCAAAGTAAATATTGCTTCAGTTTTAAAAAGAGGATACCTAAATATTGTGGACTAGTTTACTCCACTTGATCAGGAAAACATGTATCATCACTTAAAATCTGTTAGGAAAATCAGATTAAATTTAAGATGAGTTTCTTACGGTTTTGCTAAAGAATCTGAAACATTTCCATTTGGAAAAGAGTTATTTCTTTAACCTTCTCAGTGTTAGTTTGTCATCTGTTGCATAAGGAAGGTTACCCAAGGGTAAGACATGCATCTATAGACAGGGAAGTGGCAAATCAACCCAGCCTACATAGAAAATCAGGTTCTGTACCAGATGGCTTAAAAAAAATGAAACACTTTTGGAGTCTGGTTTGCAAACAATGAGTGACCATATCAGTAATAATTGAAATCAATCTAATGTATCAATCTGATACATCACTGAGAGGTCCTTGGCGCTCTCTGAGCTTGATTGTTTTCTTGCAGGAATTTCACCCAAATTAGATAGCATCATCACTGCTGGATGATGTTACCTAATTGGGTAATAAAACATCTGCAAGAAAACAACCAAACTCAAAGAGCACAAAAGATCCCTCATTTCAACTCTGAACTACAAATATTCTCTTCTATCGCTATACATAATTTCAATCCAACACATTTCAATAAAACGTAATAAAAGATTTTCTTGGACTGGGAGCCTTGTTCTCTGATATTTTTCTAGGCACACTGGATACTTTATTACTAGCCAGACTTAAGCTAAGAGATGGCTTCTGTATGAAGCAAATTGGGGTTTGAATGAGATTTTTATGGAAAAAAATAGTGTTTTTCATTATCTCTCTCTATTTAAAGGACCTACAGTCAGAACTTTTAACCCTAATTGTATGGGCAGTAATATATTGTCTCTTCTTATTGCAGAAAATCTGGATTGGCCTTAGGTGAGACTGTGAGAATTGGTATCTCCTGAAAATGCCTTCGGCGCTTTAGCTTGTGCAACCATTTCTTGAGATCAGACATGGATTGTTTGCAACGGGCCAATCATTTCAGGGCCAGTCAAGAGCGTTCCTGATGGAAACACACACTTTCAGACAGTACAGCTCCTGGCACCAAGTCTCAGACGTGTTTCCTTGGCATGCCAATCTCTTTCTGAGGAATAAAAAACCCCTCCTTCACAGGAATGGAACAATTAACTGAACAATCACTGTAGAAGAAAGACAGCTGCATGCACAAAACCAGCAGAATAATATTTTCTTTGAAACAAATAAAAAACTGGTGGGTTGTTTTTTTTTTACATCCAACAACAATAGCAAAAAAAAAAAAAAAGGAATAACCTAGAAGATAAGCAAAGTCCAGAAAAACTACATTTGTAATAATGTGGCTACTTCTGTTCCCAGCTTGCATAGTGAGAAACCTGCAAGCTCTGCCAGTGATATTAAAAGAGCCAGCCCACCTTCAGTATTTCAGTCACCTCTTAAACACTTAAACACTCAATGGAGTGAAAACTTGCTTTTTAGAAGAGTTTCCAAGGAAGCAGAAACTTTCCACACCCTAAATACTATCCCAAGAGAAATGGAAACTAGGCCCTCCTGCCAAAAAGTCTGAACTTTTGTATCACAGGCTGTGGAATATTACATTTTGCAATATTAAAAGAAACGTGGACAGGTTTTACTACTGTATTAAAACACACTAGATGTGTGCACTTTCTAAAGATTAGCAGCCCTTTTATTTTTTATGCCTTAGGATAGATTCCAGGTGCCAAAGGCCAGACTTCATGGTGACTCTATGTTGAGAACCAGAAGTATCAATGAAATATGGCCAAATTCTAAATAAAAGGAAGGTAGGTACTTCAACAATACAAAGTTTAAGAAAGCATGCTGGAAAGTATGTAATGGGAGTGGGAGGTATGATTGAGATTTTGGAATCGGGGTGATTGCTTTCGTTCTGTGATTTATAGAAAGTTCAGCCAACCCAGCGATCAACCCCACTCGGTTAAAGACCTTGGTATACTAATAACAAAAGATTTAAGTGCCAAAGCCCACTGCAACAATATAGCCAAGAAGGCTTCAAAAGTTGTAAACCTAATCCTACGTAGCTTCTGCTTTGGCAATCTCACACTACTTACCAGAGCTTACAAAACTTTTGCCAGACCCATCCTCGAATACAGCTCATCTGTTTGGAACCCATATTGCATCTCAGACATTAACACCCTTGAAAATGTCCAAAGATACTTCACCAGAAGAGCCCTTCACTCCTCCACTCGAAATAGAATACCCTATGAGACTAGACTTTCAATCCTGGGCCTAGAAAGTTTAGAACTAAGACGCCTTAAACAAGATCTAAGTATTGCCCACAAGATCATATGCTGCAACGTCCTGCCTGTCGGCGACTATTTCAGCTTCAACCACAACAACACAAGAGCACACAACAGATTTAAACTTAATATTAACTGCTCCAAACTTGACTGTAAAAAATATGACTTCAGTAACCGAGTTGTCGAAGCATGGAACTCATTACCGGACTCCATAGTGTCATCCCCAAACTCCCAACACTTTACCCTTAGATTATCTACGGTTTACCTATCCAGATTCCTAAGAGGTCAGTAAGGGGCGAGTACAAGTGCACTAAAGTGCCTTCCGTCCCCTGTCCTATTGCTCTCCTATACCTTTCTTCTGTTCCTATATCTCTTCTTCTATTCTTTCATTAATATATTCTATTCCTATATCTTCTTTTCTATTATTTCTTAGATATATTTTACTATAAGTATCGACTCTATAACCTTCATCATGTATTTTACTATGTGTATATAGATATATACCCACTAAAACCCTCATCGTATATTGGACAAAATAAATAAATAAATAAATAAATAAATAAATAAATTAAATAAATAAATAAAAGAGTCCAGATCAATGCTTCCCAAACTGAACACTTTTAAGATGTGTGGCCTTCAACTCCCAAGCCATTAGGTCATTGTAGCAATTTCAGGGAGTGAGCAAACTAGTTAAATATTTTATAATGATAAACTTATCATTGATTTCTTGGGAACTGGGCCAAATCAGTTGACAGAATCCATTATATCCAATTGTTGTGATTTGTGAAGGTTTTGACAAATTTCTGGTGTTTTACTTCTAGTTTTTGGTTTAAAAAATGATCATTTGGGGATGATTGATTTGCTTAATAACAATGGTGTTTGTTTAATGACTGCTGCAAAAGTTGTTTAAAAAAAATGGATCTGGTCACATGATGCTTCAACTTATGAGCACAGTGACTTAGTGTAATTGCAGGATCAGTTATGATGGTAAGTCAAAGACTACCTGTATACCAAAACTGGAGGTTATGGTTGAGAGTCAACAATGCTAGAAGGCAGTGGCAAATAATTAAATATTGCTGTCAATAAAACTGCAGTTGCACCCATCGTGTAGTGTAATTGCCAGTCTTGAACTTGATCAGAGAACACTGTCTCTGTCTCTCTGGGTTTTCTTTTTAGCTGATGCAGAAAACAAAACAAAACCTGCACCTTGGAAGAAGTATACATCTCAAATGAATGGCATAATAGAATAGAATAGAATAACACAGTTGGAAGGTCTTCTAGTTAAACCCCCTGTTTAGGCAGGAAACCCTACACTACTTCAGAAAAAAATGATTATCCAACATCTTAAAAACTTCCAGTGTTGGAGCATTCACAACTTCTGAAGGCAAGCTGTTTCACTGATTAATTGTCATAACTGTCAGGAAATTTTCCCTTAGTTCTAAGTTACTTCTCTCCTTAATTAGTTTCCACCAATTGCTTCTTGTGCTACCCTCATGCTCTTTGGAGAACAGCTTGATTCCCTCTTCTATGTGGCAGCCCCTGAGACATTGGAACACTGCTGTCATGTCTCCCCTAGTCCTTCTTTTCATTAAACTAGACAAACCCAGTTCTTGCAACTGTTCTTCATACATTTTAGCTTCCAGTCCCCTAATCCTCTTTGTTGCTCTTTTCTGCACTCTTTCTAGAGTCGCCACATCCTTTTTAATGATAAATTCATGGGATGCAGAGAATATTATCTTGGGATAGGCCTCTAAGCTCTTGGTTGAGGGGAGTGTAAAAAGAGAAATCAGAAACAAATGACAAGTTGGAAGTGCATAGTTGTTTATGTAGTTGTTTATATAGTAGCTGTTCATAAGCAGTTACTGAATACGAGCCCAGTGTTCTCCACTGTGATCAAATTACATTAGAACGCTTGGGTTCTGTTTAATTCAGGGGAAATAGTGTTCAGTCTAATATTTTTTATTCTGTTACTTTGTAGTAAAATTGTCTGCAAATACTTTCTTGGAGAAGACAACCTTGAGGTCAATGACAGTATCCTGCAGCTCTCTTAGTTTTGGGAGATTATAACTTCTAAGGTCAAATTTATTTATTTATTTTGCCTAAGCAGTAGCCAATTTATGCAATATAGAACAGAAAATTAAATGGAAGCAATTGAGACCTCATATGACTCCAGCATCTTCACGCTGTTCATAAATGTGAGAAAATATTATTTTAATGAAAGAGTAGTAGATCCTTGGAACAAACTTCCAGCAGACGTGGTTGGTAAATCCACAGTAACTGAATTTAAACATGCCTGGGATAAACATATATCCACTGTAAGATAAAAATACAGGAAATAGTATAAGGGCAGACTAGATGGACCATGAGGTCTTTTTCTGCCGTTAGTCTTCTATGTTTCTATGTTTCTAAAGAGGACAGTCTTTGTTCAGGGTTCTACACAACATGAGTCACGACTGCTTTGCGAGTTTAGTTATTGTGTTAGCTCCTCGAAAGAATAACATAATTTTTGCTCAAAGTCAGAAAGAAGCAAGGGGTGGCTAATGGCAGAAGTGCATTGACACAAACCTGACACAATACTTTTGGACCGTTTTCAAAATGTGCATGGGGTAAATGAAAAATACAGTCAAGCTATTGCTGACCAATCTTAATACATATCATGCGGGAAGGTTACTAGGAACATCAAATCTTAGGGTTAACAATCTAATTCCTGCGATTATGATGCACAAAAAGCAGCATTTAAATCCATGTAAAATTAATCTGTATGCAATCTGCAAAGTCAAGTGCTGTTGAGACTAAGACAATAGGCAAGAGGTCTGTTGCTTAATATCTTTGAGAAGCAGAGATTGGCAGCATGGTGACTTATAACTCTTTTTGTAATATGCAACCAAGGTACCTTGCACTTTCTTTCCCAGTTATTCTTCATTCCTCCTCCTCTTCCTCCTAAAACAGTCAGGAATGGGTACTTGTGTTGACATGACAGTGCTGTTGTATTTTCTATGTATTTCTTTTTATAAAAATGGCATATATCATATGGATCAAACCATGCAGAAATTAATGTGCATATAAAAATAAATTGAATTTGTTTAAATGTTGGCCTCCTGAAACCATCAATGTTTTTTTTTCAATCCCCAGGTTTCTGAAGAAGCCAGAAAAAAATTGGGCTGTTTTAATAAATCACCAAGAGTTGTTTTGCTCCTGCAAAGCTTGAAGGACTTCTTTACAATAATTTCTGAAGCATGCACAGTCCTAATAAATACCGTTGCTAAATCCTTCAATATATGAAATATATAACCACTTAATTTTAGTTCACTCTTTTTGTCCAAAATTTGCCTTTTTCAACCTTAGAAAGGCTGAGAACAGAATCCTGAACCACTTTCTGGATCAATTCAATGTTGGACCATCAATTTGCACACCTTGAGTTCTGTTTTTGTAATCTCTCTGGTGATACTTTGCTGCTATGATTAATGAGAGTCTTATAACTGGCATCTCACTAGAATGTCTGAAAGGAGATTTTCTCAACTATCTTATTCTAGGTTGGCAAAGACAGCAAGGATGAGTTGGTTCAAATACTATATAGTAAGCATTGACAAATTGCTCATCTCCTTTAGTATCAGAGCTTCCTAAGATTAAGAGAAGTGAGTTCTATATTGTGTAACCACTACTAAGGTGATAGTCATTGCTATTTATTGATTGTTTTCATTCAGCTCCACTTTGTCCAAGAATATTGCCATCTTCTGAAGTGCTGTTTTTTTTAATGTGTGTGAATTTTTCCTGAGGCAGAACAATGTTTTGAAAACAGCAGATATTCTCCCCTTGAGCCAAATGCCACTCCCTCGTTTTGCCAAAATATTGAGGTTAATTGCAGAAGTCTAAGATCCCATATTACCACTAAGTATAAAGAGTCGGACATCCTTGTTTTAATGTTTTCATTTCTGTTCCTTGTAAAAATACCACTGAGAGCCTGAAATTATTACTAATCATATTAAAGTTGTGGGCATATTTTATTATTTGGCAATGAGATCACTTTGTACATTGTAACTACATCTGGAATAAGATCCTAATGATTCATTTTATATTGTTGACTTAGTTAAGTATTTTGGCTACAAACCACAGGGGAAAGGAGTAGGTGGGACCATAAAAGGCCAGAGTATTGACATTTATGAAGGTTATTTAATTTTTTTGAACTTTGTAATAGAAAAAAAAATTACCTTTATTTCTTACAAAGGTTTACTGAAAGCAATTACTTACATTATAAGCCCATTATATTTATAGCATAGTTGGGTATTTATAATTATTAACATAATGAAAAGAGTGAGCGCATAAAAATAGGGTTTTGTGCATATCATATAGTGGGGTAAAGCAAGGATTATACAGCCAAAATGTTGAGTTATAACTGAAAGCCATGATACATGATTCCCTTTCCATTCTCTGCGTCTATTGATTCATTTGTTTAATAGACACACAAGAATGATGGAAGAATATGTTATTATTATTATGGGTTGTCACAGTCAACCATATATTTAGACCGGATTTGGTACTTTTATCTACCCATTGTATCCTTCTCAAGGACCAAGCATAGGCAGATGGTGTTGTTTGAAGGTATTGTGACAGAATGTCAGGTCATTTAGTTATAGATTCAAAATTATTTTGCACATTATTATTATTGTCACACTATGCATCTTGCAAAAGGACTTGTACTGTACATCATCGTCTCACGTACCTGGAAAACAACTCTGTATCGACTGAACAGTTGAGGGTGTCAAACTAAACATTTCAAAGTATTAAAAGAAGTAGATCTCATTTGTGTCTCATCTGATGCTTCCCATATATAGCAAAAGGTATGTGTTTTTTAATTTCCCAACTGCTGTTTGCAAGGTTGATAAGGACTTTCATTTCCTTGCCTTTCAGCGGCAGCTCAAACTAGGCAATATCATTGATTACAGTTCATGTTGAAAGTGCTTGTTCCCCTTTTGCCTCCTCAAAGGAATTCCGATCTGAAGGTAAACAATCCAAAGAGGACAGAGAAGAAGAATGAAATAAGTACAAAGAACTATGTGCACCTCATCTCCATTGAAAGTTGATCATGAAGGTTCAGAGCTACGTGTGAGAAAAGAGGCCTAGCAATTTGATGATCAACCATCCATAGCCTGTTTCTAAAACTGCCCAGTAGACATCTCTGGTGGTGCCTAAATTCATTTTTCCACTGCTAATCTTTTCATGGTTCTACAGTACACTCTACTCTGAAGTAGGTAAAGCAGGTGGTAGTTGTGACTAGGAAGGCCTTTCCCCATTTCTATCATGTGCACTAGTTACAACCATTCTTGAACAGGAAGAGCCTCTTTACAGTCATTCAATCCATAGTCTTCTTTCAGTTTCACTGTATACCTACCATCACAGGCCCATGCTCTATGGAGCCTCTAAGGATATAAATGCTATTCTGTAAACAACCAAGCTTTTTGCTAGCTAGAAATTCTATGAGTTATGGCACCAATACTTCTGAAGGGCAGCTGTTGGGGGAAGTTGGTTGGAGTCCTAGTTGAGAACCATTTAAATATGAGCCAGCAATGAGCAGCAGCTGCCAAAAAAGCCAACACAGTTCTAGGCTGCATACAGAGGGGATAGAATCAAGATCACATGAAGTGTTAATACAACTTTACAAGGCCTTGGTAAGGCCACACTTGGAATACTGCATTCAGTTTTGGTCGCCACGATGCAAAAAGGATGTTGAGACTCTAGAAAAAGTACAGAGAAGAGGGACAAAGATGATTAAGGGACTAGAGGCTAGAACATATGAAGAACGGTTGCAGGAACTGGGCATGGCTAGTTTAATGAAAAGAAGGACCAGGGGAGACATGATAGCAGTGTTCCAATATCTCAGGGATTGCTACAAAGAAGAAGAAATCAACCTATTCTCCAAAGCACCTGAGGGTAGAACAAGAAGCAATGGGTGGAAGCTGAACAAGGAGAGAAGCAATTTAGAACTAAGGAGAAATTTCCTGACAGTTAGAACAATTATTCAGTGGAACAGCTTGCCTCCAGAAGTTATGAATGCTCCAACACTGGAAGTTTTTAAGAAGATGTTGGATAACCATCTGTTTGAAGTAGTGTAGGATTTCCTGCTTAAGCAGGGGTTTGGACTAGAGGACCTCCAAGGTTCCTTCCAGCTCTGTTGTTATTGTTATTGAAATAAGTCAATATGATGAAATAGCTCCACAAGTAAGAAGATCTGGATTAGATACAACATAGCTATATTTCATCTGATTTCCATCAAGGATCAACCAGAAATATTAATTTTCTAAGCCACATTTAAAACCCTCCAAAGTGATGTTGACCATGATGTTTGTTAAATCTAAATTCCAGTCCTATTTGTAGAAAAGTTTATTTTCTTTATTTGTTATTCAAGTGTATACAATATCCTGCCTATATGTATTGGATATGAACTCTGAGGTTTAATTTAATTACCAGCTACTGGCAATTCCTTAATGTTAGCTGCATCCAGTCTTTACAGACTTAAAAGATTATTGGTAGTTATTCAGCAAGATTATTATGTTTATGTTTCTAAAGGTAGTTGAATTCACTTTGGGCAGCCATATAAATCAAATTAAATCATAGAATTTTCTTTTTTTCTAGAGAGGAAAAACAGTATTAATGGGTTAATATACGGTATATTGTAAATAGAAAACTCAAATTTATAAATGTGATTTTTAAGGCTTTCCATAGCAGGTTGTATCAGGATTAGTCTATGTAGCGGAGTCTAGGAGCATTGTGGAAAATATTCTTCCCACCACCACCAGAATAAGCAAAATATACTTTAGTTTCCTTAAAATCAGCACTGTACATTTTTCCACTAAGATTTGCTGACAAAAATCACTCTGAATAGGAAGTCATTCATTGCACAGAGGGTTTGGCATATAAAGATTAAGTTATTTTTCCTTACAAATAATATATTCCCAAGTTTTGGTCAGGCATTGCCCATTGTAGAAATTTGTTCAAATGGATGGAAATCTCCACGAATAAAATACTTTCTTAAATGAGGCCAGAATGTGGGCCTTGAAAAACCACAGGACTAGAAATGACCAAGGAAGGAAGTTAGTTGGTTTATCTGGAATCGAGAACATATAATAATTCTCTTCCAAGTTCTCAGTTGTGATTCAATGGAGCAAGTAATTTGGGGATTTTTGTCTATTCCTTGGAAGATACACAGATAAAGTATACCATTATTCTTTTAGCTCATTATAGACATTGCCTAATGTCATGTGGGAACATTTTTTCATAATATGGGTGTGGTGAGGTGTTCCAAATACCCAAACCTGAAAATTAAACCATCCCTTGATTTTATAGGAAATGAAATTCTGCTGTGATGAGATTGGTCAGTCTGTCTGCACCATGGAGGTTCCTTCATTCAAGGTTATCAGTCGCAAGCAAAGATCTGTTAGAACATCCTAAGAGTAACAGCAGCAACAACAAAAGAAGCTAGAATTGTTGCTTTTGTTTTTTAGCTTTGATTTGTTGTGGACTGCCCAAACTGACCTCATTCAATTTGGGCAGCCATATAAATCAAATTAAATCAAAAGAAAACAAATCTACATGTTATCAGATCTACATATTCTCTCTCTCTTTCTCTCGCCCCCTCTCACTCTATCATCTGTCACCACCAACCCACCGAAATGGGGCAGAGCTGTTAAAGTCTAACGAAGCATAAAATATGCAAACCCTCCAATAGCAGTGTAAGGAAACATTTAAGGCATTGCAGCTTCTATGAAGCATGAGTAACATAGTCACCCTGTTCATGTAAAAATAGTTTTTTTGGGATCTTCTCAAAATGCTCCTCCTCTTCCTCTCGGACTTCAGAATTCAAACAGACAAGGATCGGCATCACAGCACCCTAGATGTAATAACGGTCGATAAGAAGTCTGGGCAATGGACATCTGGAGTGGAAAATCTGGAGACAGCAGAAGAGAAGAGGAGCAACTGGAGAAAATAAAAAAATACAAAGACCTACAAATACTTTATTTATTTATTTATTTATTTATTTATTTATTTATTTGTGTGTGTGTGTGTGTGTGTGTGTGTGTGTCTGTCTGTATGTCTGTCTGTCTGTCTGTCTGTCTGTCTGTCTGTCTGTCTGTCTGTCTGTCTGTCTGTCTATCTATCTATCTATCTATCTATCTATCTATCTATCTATTTATTTATTTATATTTAGAAGCCACCCTTCTCCAGTGGACTCAGTATGGTTGTGGTATTGGATGTATTCTGGTTGAATGGTTTTTTAATGTTTGGGTTTTTTAATTTGTAATTGTTCTTATCGTGTATGCTGCCCTGAGTCCACTGGAGAAGGGTGGCTTCTAAATATAAATAAGCAGAATGTTCATGCTCAACAGTCCCAGGCCCGCCAGCAAAGGCATCTTTTTAAAGCCTTTCGAAAGGACAGGAGGGTGGAGGCGGTGGAAATCTCTGAGGGGAGTTGATTCCATAGAACAGGAGCTGCCACAGAGAAGGGCCTTCCCTGCAGCCCCACCAGTCAGCATTGTTTGGCTGATGGAACCTAGAGAAGGCCGCCCCTGTGGGATCTGACAGGCCACTGGGATACGTGAGGCAGGAGAGCTCCTGTAAGTATTCTGGTCCTAAACCATGTAGGGCTTTATAGGCAATAACCAACTTTAAATTGTGTCTGGAGACCAATTGGTAGCCAATGCAGCTCATGGAATGATGGTGATACATGGGTATATCTTGTTATGATATACCAGACAAATAGAAATAGAATGGCTGCGGTAAAAGACAGCAAGATAGTACCAATAGTAATAGGCACCTCAGGCCTATTACCACTTAACACCACTTAAAAAAACACCGACATTGACAAAATCAAACTCAGTCAATTCCAAAAAGCTTGGAACAGCTTACATCCTGGGAGTAATACTTTTAACACCATCTACCAATGACATCTGTCAATCCCAGGTCCATGGGAAGGGCTTGATAGGTGGACAAAAATGTTAAATCCAGTCTAAACTTCTGGTTGACTATACAGCCAATAATAAAAATAATATAAATGGGCTAAGGACTGAGCAACCAGGGGCAGCAGAATCATGACTGCTAGAAAAGTTTCTGACTTTACAAATCAAATCCAACAAAACCTGATAATGATTTATCTATCTATCTATCTATCTATCTATCTATCTATCTATCTATCTATCTATCTATCTATCTATCTAATTTGACTTCTATGCCACCCAATCCCGAAGGACTCAGGGAGTGTCACAACAAATAAAGGGCCAGCTAAAGGGGCAGATCGGGCAACTATAGGGCAATTGACTGCTTACCAATAACCTTGAAATTGTTAACTGGTGTGAAAGCTGAGGAGTCCAACACCAACTAGCCGAAAGCAAGCTGTTTTCATATGAGCAGATAGAAAACTTCATAGATGGGATGTGCACTTATCTTCATAACAGACTGGCTGAATGCAGACTGGAATAGCAATAGCACTTAGACCTATATACTAATTCATAGTGCTTTACAGCTTTTTCTAAGTGGTTTACAGAGTCAGCATATTGCTCCAAACAATCTGGATCCTCATTTTACCGACCTCGGAAGGATGGAAGGCTGAGTCGATCTTGAGCCATTCAGGATTGAACTGCTGACTGTGGGCAGAATTAGCCTGCAGTGCTGCATTCTAACCACTGTGCCACTGCATTCAGTGAGCTATTATTCATTCACTTCTTTCAAGGTAATCTGCAGCCTTCCTGACCACACCTGCTTCCATAAAATCCCAGGAGAAGACATTTCAGAGGAGTTCATCCTATGGGCCATTTTCAGTTCAGGAGATGCGATCAGTCAACAGGCTGGAGAGAAATGAATCTATGGGTGATAAAACCACAACAGGCAGTGTTAGCACTTTCCAGGACTTTGCAAAAACAAACTAAATAGAAGAAATATGAAATAAATTCAAAAAGCATCCTGAGAATGTGGTGGAAAAAGAAAACCTTTAGCAGAAAGAAAAGTGGAGGGAGGTTGGAAATCAGATACACCAAGAATATTCATATTCTTTATTAGGGATCCGAGTATGCTTTGAAAATGATTCAGGAATGGCTTAGGGCTCACAGATATTCGGAATTAAACACAAGATATGATCACATACTTTCTGTGTTTGTGTAATTGAATCAAACCAAAGTTAACTTTCAGAATTTCTCCTAATCTGAAGTATTTCCTTGATGCTTTTCAAAGACCCAGATATTTGTTGAATTTATTTGCAGACATGGATGCCACAGTTAGTGCCAATGATGTGCTCAGAACAGTTGGTTTTCCCTTTGGAGACACAAAGACTCAGCAGCTCTGCATCCCACCTCCAAGCTCAAACTAGTTTGAAACTTTCCATTGCAATTGAAAATGAGTCAACTTTCCGTTGCAATTGAAAATGTTTCATGATGAGTTTGAGTTCCCTGAGGGTGCTTCCTAGCAGTATGTTTGCTCCTATTACTTTTGTGGCTTTTGAAGCAAAAAATGTTGTTTGGGTTCTCTTTTTTTAAATTGAATTAATTTAAACTAGAAATTTACCTTTATTTCAAACTGAAAATGGTTGATGATAATGGTATTAATCATGAGATCTCTGGCATCTTGAGAAAATACTTGTTTTATTTAATATGTGTCTCACTTCTCACATTCAAGGCAAACTAAATAATTAAAAACATAATACTGAAGCTTACAATCTATATTTTATCATCACGAAAGAATCGAGAACTAAGAAGTAGTTTTAAATCCTCTCCCCCAGAGATTAGACTGGCTCCCACATTTATTTTCACCAACCTTTGTAAAAAAAATTGTAAGACTTTAAGGATGTGGCTCTGACCTACCCAGCACAGGATCTGGATATGTTGTGTAGTACCAAATACTCCTTGACTTACAACCACAGTTTGTAATAAGTTTAGCATAGTTTTTAAGTGAATTACTGAACTACTTAAATAAATATCAGGGTTACTGAATCTAGCTTCGCCATTGACTTTGCTCGTCAGAAGGCTGCAAAAGTTTCTATCCAGCACAATGCAGCAGAGTTTTGTGAGTAAAACTTGCACTCACCATGTGGAACATTGTTGATAATTTGGGGAAACATTTTGATCGGAAAAATGTCTTTCAGGATTGAGGTGTGTTAGAGGTGACAAGCAACCTGCGTATATCAATTCCAATCCTAATTGCATTCATTGCCTGCTTGCAGTCAATTAAAAAAAACATATAAGAAAGACAATTAAACACAATTATAAGATTGTGAGGATTGTGTTATTCCACATTTTTGTAAACAATTAAAAGTTGTGTGGGTTTTGTCTTTGCTTCCATAGGGTCTCCAATTTTATATAAAGTACACATCCCTTGTATATTTTTAATTATTTATTTATTTACTTATTTATTTATTTATTATTTATGTATTTATTATTCTGTAGTCATGCTGGGGGGTTTTCTCTCTGCAATTTCCCTAGTAAACAATGTAAAGCCACTTTAAAATATAGATTTTTGTCTGCACCTTTCGCAAATATTGAATTTGTACTCAATCCTTCCCAAATATATATTGCATTTTGCACACACAGTTCCAGAAAATTAATGAGATGTCAGAAACATTAGCATAAAAATAAAAGTATGCTGTATCTCTTTTATATCCTTAATTGCATGTATGGTCAAGTTTACAAATTAGTCTCAATTCTTTCCAGTTTGAGGCAATGGCTGAGGAGTATTGTGACTACATTTTACTCCTTTCTTTTGACAACTCTATCCTTAACTCTGGGAAGGGCTGGACACTAGTTAGGCAATGAGGACAGTCCAACCTTGATTTTGTCCAAGTGGAAATACTTCATAGATTCAGAGTGCAGACATTGGTCATGCTCAATATATGCTCTTTAATAGCATATAAAAACCTGAATTTGTATCTGATGAGGCATCAAGCTAGAAACTAGGAGACTCTGAATTCTAGGCAAGAAAACTGTTTGGATGACCTTGGGCCAGTCGCTCTCATTCAGTTTAATCTGCCTCAAGAGTTGCTGTTGCATGGGGAACAGGAAGAAGAAGGATATTAAGTATCTTGGCTGGTTGAGGTGGGATAAAAGAAAATCTAAAAAAACCCTCACCCAATCTAAAAAAGAGTTTGGTTCCCAATTGGAAAATGGTTGCAAACGAAATCTCAACACTTTCCCCCCACCCCTGAAAGTCCCCTACTTAAGATAGCCATTCTTTTTCTTCTCTTAGACAGAATACAGGACTGCAACAGTTTCATAACTAAGAAAAGATTTTCCCTACTAACTGGGTTACTATAATTTGTAATTGCTTTGTTTCATGAAATAATTGGTACCCAGTTTAAATTATGCCTAGATCAATACATATAGAAACACACACACACACACACATATACAGACACAGACACATACAAACCCCAACACCAACAAACACATGTATCTTAAGCATTTGTCAAAGATCTTAAACTGTTTAAAAGGTAGAAACAATGATCAAGGTTCTTATATGACAATTATATCCCTTGAATGTACCCAATATACCCAAGGGAGTCAGGTATGTGGACAAGGGAGTCAGATATTTTCCCAAGCTCTCTCTTGAACCCTGCAGGTTCCTTTAGGGATCTGGGGTTGAACCACTTAATCAGCTCTGCCACCCTGTGATGAGGGAGTGGTGCCTTAAAGTCTAATCTCAGCAGGAAATGATCTGGCCACGACAAGGGAGAAACATTGATACCCCTTAATTCTAGATCATATATCCACTGCCCCAAGAGGAACACTAGGTCAAGTGTGTGTGTCCCCCATGAGTCAGACCCTGAACTACTTGAGACAGGTCCATGGTTGTCATGGAAGCCATGAACTCCTGAGCCACATCCAAGGATTCACTGAGCGATGGTAAATTGAAACCCCCCAGCACTATAAGCCTGGGGAACTTCACCACGAACCCATCTACCACCCCTAGCAGTACAGGCAGGGTTGTTGTAACAGCTGGGAGGCAGGTACATCATCAACAAAACCAACTGAACCCCTGAGTCCAACCTCAAGAGGAGAGACTCACACCCAACAAACTCTGTGGCAGGGATCTTGCGAGGAGAAAGACTCTTCCAGACAATAATCGCCACTCCTCCACCCCTTCCCTGGAGTTGCAGGGCACATCTCTGAGAGAAGAACACGCCCCTCATGGCCCAGCCAGCTCTCAGTTATACATGCCAGGTTTGCTTCCTCCTCTAGGAGTAAATCTCAAATGAAGGGGGCCTTGTTAACAACAGACCTGGCATTAAACAACAGCAGCCTGAGGCCGGGGCCCTGACATCCCATGTCACCAGTTCCACTTACATATGAAAGAAGAAGACTTTGTATAAAGAATGGAGCCAGAATGATGAGCTATTGAGAAATGACTGATTGGTTTCCGGTCACAATTCAAAGTGTTGGTAATGACCTTTAAAGCCCTACATGGCATTGGGCCAGAATACATCCGGAACCGCCTTCTACCACACGAATCCCAGTGGCCGATAAGGTCCCACAGAGTTGGCCTTCTCTGGGTCCCATCAACCAAACAATGTCATTTGGCGGGCCCCAGGGGAAGAGCCTTCTCTGTGTCGTCCCCAGCCCTCTGGAATCAACTCCCCCCAGAGATTAGAACGGCCCCCACCCTCCTTGTCTTTCACAAATTACTCAAGACCCACCTTTGTCGCCAGGCATGGGGGAGTTAGGATATTCCTTCCCCATGGCCATTACAAGTTATGTATGGTATGTTTGTGTGTATCTTTGGTTTTTATAATAAGGGTTTTTAGTTGTTTTATTAAATTGGATTGTTACATGTTGTTTTTTATCATTGTTGTTAGCTGCCCCGAGTCTGGGGAGAGGGGCGGCATACAAATCCAATAAATAAATAAATAAATAAACAAACAAACAAACAAACAAACAAACAAACAAACAAAGAAAGAAAGAAAGAAAGAAAGAAAGAAAGAAAGGCAATGGATATTTGTGGCTTCTGCCATCTCCAACTCTTTCCAAACTTGCTCTGTTCTTATATGTAGGCAGCCTTCAACTGAGAAAGACTAGCTTTCAAAAAGTCTGCCTGAGAAAGGCAGACTTTAGCTTTCGAAATGTTGCTGCAATAGTTGTAGTAAAAAAACCTCTATTCCTGGATTCTGGTGAAATTCTTTTCTTAGAGAGCTTTCTCTTTCCTGCTTCATCTCTTTCTTGGGGACAGTTTTCTTTATGGGCATTTCCATCCCGCTGATCCTCTCCTCTCTATCTGAACTCTGGCACAACTTTAGATCTGCAGCCGTAGGTTTTCCACTTAAAAACTCAGAGACTAGTAAGCAGTCTGGGTATTAATCTCATTAATCAAACACACAATGCAGGAGGCAAACGATTAGGAAATTGTTAGTGGAATACTGAACAAACAGTGATGAAAGATAGAACGGTCATCTTATCAGGAGAGTAAAATGACCTAGTTTATAGCCAAGTGTGGGTTTAGAAAGAATTGAATCCGTTATGAATTAGACACTGAGGTTCCCATTTGCTCCTACTGATATTAGTTGCCTAGCATTTCCCTGTTGTTATGATGTTATTATGAATCCTACAATGTGATTAATAGAAAAGAACAAACAGTGGCCTCCTGTGAAAGGCACAGCAACATTTCTAAGGGTAGAGCAAATTTGCAAAGTTTGTTCTTCTTCTTTCTCCTCCTCCTTTCCTCATTAAAGGTTCCAGCCTGTACAAAAGAAAGCAGCGTAAGTTCGGAGACCTGCCCTATCTTTTGCCAGCAGGATAAATTGTGTTTAAAGATAATCACCTAAGTACCAATAAGCAGTGCTGCAAAACAGGGGATTTCTTGCAAACCACATCTGCACTTTATTTCAGGCCTGAGTCACTCCGATGGCAGTCAAGGGGCCCTGCAGATCACATGACTATGTCACACTAATCAATCACACAGTCAAAAGGGACCTTGGAGATCATCTAGTCAAACCCCTGTTGAGGAAGACCCTGTACCATTTCAGACAGGTGTCTGTCCAGTCTCTTCTTAAAAACCTCCAGTGAAGGTATGAAGCATAAACAACAAGTTATAGAGACAAACTGTTGTTAATTGTCCTCACTATTAGGAAGTTTTTCCTTAATTCCAGGTTGCTTCTCTTCTTGATTAGTTGACATCCATTGTTTCCTGACTTTCCTTATGGTGCTTTGGAAAATAAGTTGACTGTCTCTTCCTTATGGCAGCCCCTCAAATATTGGAATATTGCTATAATGTTAGTAATCAATAGCTGCAGCAATTCCAGAGGTAGAGAGTATGTTCCTGCAAGATGGTGTGAAACTGTTGTGGGTTGCTTGGAAGCAAACATTAAGAACATATTCTGGGGTTGATTCAGCTTCATTAGCCCATGCAACAATATCCTTTAAGACATATCAAGTTCAACCCAATCCTATTTCTCTTATTATTGTTGGCTGTCTTAAGAACTTAAGAAATAAGGACTGTATAAAAGGACCAAGCTGGACCTCCTAAATGAGCAGACCAAATGTGACCTAGTATAAATTTTAATTCTCACTAAATCAAATATAAAACTACAGGTAGTCCTTGACATATAACCACAACGGAGCCCAAATTTCCATTGTAAACGAGACAGTTGTTAAGTGAGCTTTGCTTCTTTTTTATTACTTTTCTTAATAATAATAATAATAATAATAATAATAATAATAATAATAATAATAATAATAAATTAGATTTGCATGCTGCCCCTCTCCGAAGATTCGTGGTGGCTCACAACAACAATAATAACAATGTTACAATAGAAAACAAATCTAATATTAAAAGACAGTTAAAAACCCCATCATTTAAAAAAACCATGCAACACATGCATACCATACATAAAATGTAAAAGCCTGGGGGAGGTGTCTCAGTTCCCCCATGCCTGGCGATACAGGTGGGGCTGAAGTAATTTGCGAAAGACAAGGAGGGTAGGGGCAGTTCTAATCTCTGGGGGGGAGTTGATTCCAAAGGGCTGGGGCTGCCACAGAGAAGGCTCTTCCCCTGGAGCCCGCCAAATGGCATTGTTTAGTCGATGGGACCCGGAGAAGGCCAACTCTATGAGACTTTACTGGCCGCTGGGATTCGTGTGGTAGAAGACGATTCCGGAGGTATTCTGGTCCGATGCTATGTAGGGCTTTAAAGGTCATTACCAACACTTTGAATTGTGACTGGAAACTGATCAGCAGCCAGTGCAGGCCACGGAGTGTTGGAGAAACGTGGGCGAATCTGGGAAGCCCAATGATAGCTCTCGCGGCTGCATTCTGCACAATCTGAAGTTTCTGAACACTTTTCAAAGGTAGCCCCATGTAGAGAGCATTGCAATAGTCGAACCTAGAGGTGATGAGGGCATGAGCGACTGTGAGCAATGACTCCCTGTCCAAATAGGTCCACAACTGGTGCACCAGGCGAACCTGGGCAAATGCCCACATCGCCACAGCCGAAAGATGATGTTCCAATGTTAGCTGTGGATCGAGGAGGACGCCCAAGTTGTGAACCCTCTCTGAGGGGGTCAATAATTCCCCCCCCAGGGTAATGGATGGACAGATGGAATTGTCCTTGGCAGGCAAAACCCACAGCCACTCCGTCTTGTCAGGGTTGAGTTTGAGTTTGTTGACACCCATCCAGACCCCAACAGCCTCCAGGCACAGGCACATCACTTCCACTGCTTTGTTGTCTGGACATGGGGTGGAGATGTATAACTGGGTATCATCAGCATACTGATGATACCTTACCCCATGTCCTTGGATGATCTCACCTAACGGTTTCATGTAGATATTAAATAGCAGGGGGGAGAGGACCGACCCCTGAGGCACCCCACAAGGGAGAGATCTAGAGGTCGACCTCTGACCCCCCACTAACACTGACTGCAACTGACCGGAGAGGTAGGAGGAGAACCACTGGAGAACAGTGCCTCTCACTCCCAACCCCTCCAGCCGGCACAGAAGGATACCATGGTTGATAGTATCGAAAGCCATTGAGAGGTCAAGAAGCATCAGGACAGAGGACAAGCCCCTGTCCCGGGCCCGCCAGAGATCATCCATCAGCGTGACCAAAGCAGTTTCCGTGCTGTAGCCGGGCCTGAATCCAGACTGCTCAGGACCTTGATAATCAGCTTCTTCCAAGGACCGCTAGAGTTGGAGCACCACCATCTTCTCAACAACCTTCCCCATAAAGGGGAGGTTGGAGACTGGACGATAGTTATTAAACATGGCTGGGTCCAGGGAGGGCTTCTTGTCACATTTGTTAAGTGATCCACCAGAGTTATTAAGTTAATGATATGGTTGCAAAGTGAATCTGACTTTGCTTGTCAGAAAGTTGCAAAAAGTGATCGCATGACTTTGGGACACTGCAACCTTTGCAAATATGAGTGAGTCAGTTGCCAAGCATCTAAATTTTGACCAAGTGGCCATGGGGATGCTGCAATGGTCGTAAGTATGAAAAATGGTCCTTAGTCACTTTTTTCAGTGCTGTTGTAACTTCAAACAGTCATTACATAAACCGTTATAAGTCAAGGACTGCCTGCATTTGAACTTGCACTCATTGTCATCTACCTGAACAGCCATAGAGGACAAGATGTAGATGGAATCTGTGGTCTTTGTGCCTGACTTTGAAGGGCTGTCTACTTAGCTATGGGACACTTAGGTATGAAGATTGAAAGAGGCTAAATTCACATCCATCCTTCTACTCTGTGTTTTGACTGTGAGGTGGGTTGCCATGGAAGGCCCCATTTTATATTGGTTTTCCAAATAGCATGGCGTAAGATGTTTATGTGGAGTTTTATCAGCACACCTGCATGGCAGTCAGACCCTCAGCAAAGGAAATAATTCTAACCAGTTTGTTGTGAGAAATCTCTTAAGAAAAAACTTTTACATGATAAAGCCAGTGTTTTATACATTTTTGGACAAAGCAGTTTTTCAGCAAAGGCTTCTTTTTTTCCATTTTTTTAAAAAAAAAATCACTTCACATATTTACATTCACAAATGTGCCATTTGTGGTGGGTGGGGCATATTTTTGGGATTGTTATGTGTGTTGGGACTTGCCTTTAGGTATCATGTGAATTTCGTTGCATGAGTATACTGTGTATATACATACAGTGACAATAAAGTATTTATTTATTTCAGTTTCAAATTCTTAATGCTCTGCTTCGATATATATTTTCTATGTATCAAGACAATTGTTAATTTTATATGGTTGAGGCTGCTTTTCTGTCATTCCTTAAGCCCCTTTTTATTTCCCACAGCCCTTTTCCTTCTCCTCCTCCCTTTCTACCTTTCTCCCTTTCCTCTCCCTCCCTCCCTTCCATCCTTCCCTACTTCTCTCTCCTCTCCGCTGCTCCTCTCCTCCTCCCTGCTCTTACCTTCTCTCCTACTTCCTTACCCCTCTCCTCTCCCTTTCTTCTTAATTCTTTCTGTAATGGTTTTGACCTCTTTCTTATTAAGAATCCAACCAAGAACACAGATCGCTATCCAAATCAAGCCTGCGGGGGCGTGCAAAATAAATATAAACCATTTGCTAGGTTGCAGACATAACTGGCTACAGCCCAGACAGAATAGGTTTCGTAGCTATGTGCATTGCTGCCACAAACATCCCTGGTGGATTAATTCATTTTGTTGCCTTGGGCCAAGATGATAAGAAAGGCCACCCAGCCCGTCGTCGTCCAACTGCTGCACATTATCCTGTGTTCAGGGAACAGAAGCGAATGATCTGCTTGGATACAGTTTCAAGCATATGCGTGATGGATTGGAGGTTCACCCGATATGCTCAGAAATGAAACTGTTGGCTTTTTTTCCCTCTTAATACACTGCACGAAGACTGTTTTGGCCTTTGAAAGGTCACAAAGGTCTCTGTGTTTTAGAGTTCTGGAACTGCAATGCTCAATATGTAGACCATCCTCTGGTGCAGTGTTTCCCAACCTTGGCAACTTGAAGATATTTGGACTTCAACTCTCAGAATTCCCCAGCCAGCGAATGCTGGCTGGGGAATTCTGGGAGTTGAAGTCCAGATATCTTCAAGTTGCCAAGGTTGGGAAACACTGCTCTGGTGAGACTGTCTCTACAGTGCCCAAAAGGCATGAATCTTGCTAAAGAAAAACAAGATAGAAATTAAATTATAAATGTAATTGCATTGAAAAAATACGCCTGTTTTTAATTATTGTAGTGTACTATGTGTGTGTCAGGGGTGGGTTCTGGCTTACCTTGCTGCTGGTTCACATCCTGATATGCCGTGTCAGTGCACGCATGCACAGTGCTAAAAACCCAGCTTTTGCACATGAGCAAAAGCAAAAAACAAGATGGCCTCATGATAGGAGCTGCCAAGAGAGCCGATTCAGGGGTGTGGCAGGTCTGGGTCGCTAGTGGTTTGGTGAGCGGGGGAAAATTCTTGCTACTGGTTCTATAGAACTGGTCTGAACCAGAAGGAGCGCACCTCTGGTGTGCGTGCGTGAGTGTGTGTATTGTGTGACCATTTGTGACCTTTCCAGCTGCCTTCTGATAAATCCAATGGATTTACTTAATGACCATTAACAACTAAAGGGATTCACTTAACAATTAAAGTGACTCATTTAACAAATGTGGTAAAATCAGGCCCTGCTCATTAATAACCACTTTGCTTGTAATTGGAATTAATTTCCATTAATTGCAGTAAAAGAAGAACAAAGAACTAAGCACATCTTTTGCGAATCTGGGGTTTTAGTAAGAGAGGAAAAGACCCACTATTTCCAGAGCATATGATATTTTTTTTGTGTTGTTCCAGTTGTTTCAGTACAGGTAGTGTTGAATTGGCATCTCTATTGTCTTGACTTCCTTTGGGCAGAAAAAACCAATTCAAACTTCTCAAGTGATCAGCCAATCAAGATTTTCGACAAAAGGGTTTTTCAACCAATCACATAAAGCATAAAGCAGGGGTGGACTTCCTGATGGATGGGGAATTCTGGGAGTTGAAGTCCACAGGTTTTTAAAAGTTGCCATGGTTGGGCACCCCTGGCAAAAAGCAATCAAAGGCAGGGTTGACTTTTCAGATACAGCTTCAGAGACAATCATATTGTAATCAGACATTCTTTTCCTGCAAGGATTGGACCAACCCTTCAGGTGCCTGCTGCTAGAGTTCAGGCCAAATCTTTGTCTTCTTTTTTTGCTTTTCTGTTTCTAGGCAGTGCACAAAAGGTTAATTCCTGTGGATGGTATTCCAGGTAAAATTGGTGCAGGCTACTATGCCTTTATTTACCATTTTTTCCTATTATCACCGTGCAAACACATTATACAGTACATGAGCAATTTAAATAAAAGAGCAATAAAAATTTTCCATCAGGGAAAAAAAAAGAAAAAGAACACCATCATGCAAAAATTATTGATTGATTTATAAATGAAGACTGACCAGTGGGGAGATTTAGAAGCAGTAGAAGAGTGGAAGATGCTGCCCAGTTCTAATCTTTCATGAATGATTGCAAAAAATATAGAATGCAAACCAATTAAGGTTTTATATTTTTATAGGTTTGTGCATTCTATATTTTAAATGAATCTCTCAGAATGGTACACAGGCAAACTGTTAGGATTCCAAATAAGCATCCAAAACTAAATAAGAGTTTGAGGCAAAGTATTCCTTAAGTTCCAATTTATTAACTGAGCCATGTTGGCACATCCGTGAGAAACTGGAATATGAAGTCCCCAGGGTCTCTCCAACCAGTTTAAAGTTCATTCCCTTGTACCTACACCCACAAGTTCATCACATTGATCAGTCTCCTTCTGTCAACGTGTCCGTTACTCCCATCAACTTCCAGGCAGGTGCCGGACAAAGGATGGCCTTGAGAAGCTAGAAGGAATTTGTTATGGCTAATATCTCTACTTCCCTCATGCAACAGCCCCTCCCAATTTCCCACAGCAAGAATAAATTCTACATCATAATGTGTGGCAGGCCAAACTCTCCAACTCAAACAATGGCTTCAGCCTGACACAAACCTTGACTTTCAACAATTTGTTTAGGGACTTTACAATGGCATTGAAGACAGTAACTTACAACCAGTCTTTGTACTTATGATGAAATCAAAATGTGGGTACTTGTAACTGACGTATATTTATAATGGTTGCAGCCTATAGGGTGCAGTGCGTCATACGATTGTCACCTTCCCAACTGGTTTCTAACAAGCAAAGTCAAGTGGGGAAAGCCAGATTTGATTGTGCAATTCACCTAACAAGTGTAGTAATACGCTTAACATCTGTGCCAAAAAGGGTGTAAAATCCTTGACTCATTTAACAACCACTTTGCTTTGCAATGGAAATCCTGTTCCCAATTGTGGTTGTAAGTTGAGGATTATCTGTATAAAGTCCACCTTGCTGTAAGCCTCAAAGCAGAAAAATATATTAGTTATGGCATGCCTCCATGTATGAAATTTTACATGATTTCCATTCAAACCCTGCTCTTGGGAATTTTCCTGTTCTTTTCACATGATGTATTCTGTGGATTCCTTTCAGTTATATTAATCAACAGGAGATACCGTGTAACCTGTTTCATCCTTATTGAGAATCATCAGATGTGGTTTGTCAGGTGGTTTTCTATGGGGTTCAAATCCTCTGCAGGGAATTTAGCTTAGGGAATTTCACACTCAATATACATTAGTTTTAGGAGCTATCCAAGTCCTGACCCTCAGGAGTTGCAGGCAGAACATGGGTGTCCAACCTTTTCGCTTGCTTGGACTGCAATGAGTGAACAGGAATTGTCTTGGACCACTTATGAAATATATAATGCAGTTAATGTATTAAATAACAATGTCCCTTTATTTTTTAAAATATTTTTTTACAATCTTGTGGGCCATATTACTAGATGTCTAGAAATCTTTCTGAGAAAGTATTCCACCTTCCCATAAGCTCTCAGAGCAGATGGATACTGAGGCTATGGGAATATGGGAACTGATACTAAATATGATAAAAAACAGCATTCATATACATTTCTGAGTGTTAAAAGTATTTCATACATGTACATTCACAAACCACAATAAAAGCATTATAAAATAGGTGTGTGGGAACTACAGGGTTAAATAACAGCCATTGCCTACTTACTAAATCACTTACTATACTCTGAGTATATAGTTTTCCCATTGTTGTTGCATAGTCATACCATAATTATCACAACACTGTTCCCAAACATGTGTATCTTTCTGTATATTACCTCTAATGCTTGGGTGAAATTCAACAGGTTCTGACAGGTTTTGGAGAACCGGTAGTGGAAAATTTGAGTAGTTCAGAGAACCAGAAAATACCATCTCTGGCTGGCCCCAGAGTGGGGAGGGAATGGAGATTTTGCGGTATCCTTCCCCAGCCATGCCCAACAAACCATGCCCACAGAACTGGTTGGGAAAATTTTTTGAATTTCACCCCTGCTCTAATGGTATGAAATAAAGAAATGTTACCTACATTTCACAAATGTAGAAGTCTTTCCTAAATGCCTTCTAGATGTCTTTATTCTCTCTCTTTTTTTTTCTCTCCCATGTCCCTCTAACATTGTACAAAGTTTTGCACAGAGACAAATCTTCTCAACTTTTGACTGGCCTAAAGGTCTATGGAGATTCTCAACCATCCAGGTCATGGTTGTCCTTCAAAAAGACCTCAGAATTGAAGAAGATTCTTGAATGAGAAGCGAAACATTTTCAAAGGGTGGGGGAACCCTCCCACAAGAAAGTCCAGTTGCTTTTTTTTTTTTTTTTTGGAAAAATCATGCTTGGGACAACTGGTCCGAAGCAAAATTGATGGAAATCCTTGGCTGTGTTTTACACTGCAAAATGAAAACCATTGTTTTGGTACCCAAGTCAAGGAGTTAAATTATACTTGGCTTAGAAAGTGTGAGTCATGTTCCAGATTGGAAGCTGTGATAGCACCATGGCTGTTCCTGACATCACACTGTGGAGGATGTGGCCTCACCTCTGATCTGAAGCAGTAGCTTTGTTTGAGTCAGCTTCTCGTTCCTGAAAAAAGAAGGGAAAATGAAAAACTACTGATATTGGACTTCTAACCCCGACTAGAATACATTACATTATTTTTAGTTGCTATTATAGTAATATGCACCTCATATTAATAATTTAACACAGGAACCTGATATGATAGCGATGTTCTAATATTTGAGGGACCTCCAAGGTCCTTTCCAATTCTGTTATTTTGTTAAAGAAGAAAGATGAGTGTCCATCATGGTGTCATATGGAAAAAGGCATTGGTGAAGCAGCTCAAATAATTCCCCAGTTCTTTTTCTGCAGCTTGGTGCCAACTCTGTCCCCAGAGTTTTGAGCCAGTGTTTCTCCTTCCCTTCCATTCATCTCAGGAATTGCTATTCATTTTTCACACAATGACAGCCTAGGTTGGTTTATTGTGCAGCGGAGAATGACTTGGGCACTTAGGCATGGGAATATAATGCATTGAAAACATTCAGTTTCCTTAATGCCTCATTAGCCCCCAAGGTGATGGTTCCGGAGCTGATGCCATTTCTTCACTGAGCAGAAGAGATTGAGAAAAATCATGATTTGATGCAGTTATGTCATTCTCTGGCACTGATCTTTAAAGGCAGGATGAGGCTGTTCTCTAGAAACAATCCTGAGAGGCAGCATCAAGGAAGGACCCAGGAATCTCCCTGCCTTGTTTGGTCTTTCATTTGTCCCATTGATGTTCCTCAACTCAGTCCTCGAGCAGGATTGGAAGAGGAGTTAAAGAAGCCATTTATGTCAAAATTGAACAGCCCTCTCTCAACAGAGGGAGAGGGATATATCTTCATGTATCTCTTGTCTACAATCTCTGGTCCTTCCAGCAGTTCCAAGAAGGCTCCACCCCCGTTTGCATTACTCAGACGACACAGATAAACCTTCAGTTGGCCTCAACGACTCTCTAAAAGAATGCAAATGACCAGTTCTCTGCAAGGAGTGTAAGTTCTTCCATTCCTCACTATCCAGTCAAGGCTTCTTGGATAAGAAATAAAATGTCTTCAAAAAAACAAGAAAGTCCTGTTGCCTCCTGAAAAAGCACTTTTGGGATGTCCAGAAACAGGAGTTCTTAAGGAATTACCAGAGCTGCTGCTGCTGCTGCATCTTAATGAGTGATGTGACGAAAACTGCCACTTCAGAAGGGAAAAAAGCAGCACCTGCCAAATTTTCAATTGTCTGTTTCTTTGTTTTTTTATCTCTTGGACAGGGCTATTACACATGGAATTACTCTCTTGTAATTCCATGGGTAATAGGTTTTACTCTCTTGACGATATTGTATATATATATATTGTTCTCTAATCCATGTGTAGGTCTTCCTATCTTGTCTTCTAATGCTGAGCATGTTATCTTTCTGTGGTTCTTTGCACCATTCATAGCTTTTGTGATGATATACCTGTGTTATGATATACCTGTGATGGTGAACTATGGCATGTGTAGGTGGCTCAGTAGTTAGAGTGCAGTACTGCAAGCTACTTCTGCTGATCACCAGCTGCCAGCAGTTTTGCAAATCGAACTCAGTAGGCTCAAGGTTGACTCAGCCTTCCATCCTTCCAAGGTAGGTAAAATGAGGACCCAGTTTGTTGGGGACAATATGCTTACTCTCTGTGAACCACTTAGAGAGGGCTGTAAAACACTGTGAAGTGGTATATAAATCTAAATGCTATTATGCTATGTGTGCCACAGGAGGACATGCAAGGTGTTGCCCTATGTCAGCTCCAGCATGCATGTGCATGCTGGCCAGCTCATTTTTGCCCCAATAGAGGCTTCAGGATACTTCCCTGAAGCCTGGGTACTGTGAAAAATAGACCAAAGGGCAAACCAGAAGTTCAGAAAAATGGACTTCCAGTTTGCCTTTTGGGCTGTCTTTTTTCACTTCAGAGGCTTCAGGGAAGCCTCCTGAACCTGAGTAGTGCAAAAAATGCCCCAATGGGCAAACCGGAAGTGCATGTTTCCTAGCTTCCAGTTTGCCCATTGGGCCGTTTTTCACCATCCTCAGGCTTCAGAAGTTTGGAGGCTTCAGTGAGGCCCCTGTGCTTGCTTGGGAGGTACGCATGCAGGGAGGTACGCATGCATGAGGGGAGAGTGTAGGCATGCGCGCCAAAAAAAGGTTCGCTATCACTGTGATATATCATGTATTACTCATCTTTTAAGAATATTCTATACCATCTTATTGATACAAAATAATTTTATTTGAATAATGCAAGGTTGCTCAAAAGTATTTTTCTCTTGTACTTTCTAGAAATTCTAATATATCCATGGTAATCTGTAAAAATTGTGTTTTTACTTGTCTTTGAGTTTTTAAAAATATTTTTGAATAGTCAGCCCAGGGAAAATATATTTATATTTATGATTGTTTATTTCAGATGAATATTTATATACATATAAATGGTTTAAAAACGTTGTTGGCATATGGAGAGAGATTCATTTTATAAGAATGAGTCTGCAGAGAGGGGCGGCATACAAATCTAATAAATTATTATTATTATTATTATTATTATTATTATTATCTATTGCCAATCTGTCTATTGATTTATCAGTCTTTCAGCTTATTGGTCTGAATTATTACAAAAGGAATTCCAGAAATGAATGGCAATGTATCTAATAAAATATGCTGTACTTTTACTATTAAATGTACACTTCTTGTTGTATACTCCTCTGAGATGCTCAGAGTAGAATGGCATAGAAATGTCGGTAAATAAATAAAAATAGATCACCTTTGGTTTAATCATTCTCATTTTCAACATCTAAAATTCTCGAATGACTATTAAAATTGGAATTACATTATTTTTACAGACAACAACAAAATATTATCAAGATTGATTTAAAATAGGATTCTTTGCAAGGATTTTGTAATACAGGGTTGGAATACTCTACATAAATAGTTCAGTAGTTAAGAGTCTTCAATAATGTTGAGAATGCCTTTGATGACCTTAAAATGATTCTTAAAATGAAATCTCCATTCCCACTCCACTGTGGAGCCAGCCAGAGGTGGTATTTGTCGGTTCTCTGAACTACTCAAAATTTCCATTACCGGTTCTCCAGAACCTGTCAGAACCTGCTGGATTTCATCCCCTGCTTTTAAGTGTTCATAGTATGCTCAGTTATCTGTCATCATGATACAAATCACTTTATAAATGAAAATTCTATTTTTTTGTTCCTTGTTAAGCCTCTCTGCAGAACTGCCTTTAAGTGTTCATAGTATGCTCAGTTATCTGTCACCATGATACAAATCACTTTATAAATGAAAATTCTTTTTTTTTTGTTCCTTGTTAAGCCTCTCTGCAGAACTGAGAATATGCGGTAATTAAAATATACTATATATTATAAAATACAATTGGAGATTTTAAAAAAATCCCTAAATTAAATTTTTTTCATTCTTTCTGTGAAGGCGTTTAATGTGTTCAAGGGTTGATTGAAATTGTTTATATTGTCTATTTAGAAGTCTGCTTAAAACATCTGAGGAATCTCATGGATCTCTAGTTTGCCAACTCCATGAAGATGATTGTAAGTGTTATGTCCAGAAGTTTCTACTAAATTCTGTAACTAGGTAAAGTTTAAAACATGAGTTGTTAAGCAAGATTCACTATGTACAAGAAGGATTGTTTACCTGCCTCTCATTGGCTGCTGCGGTTTGGCGCCAATCTTAGAGAGCTGTCAGGCGTCGCTTGTTGCCAGGCGAGAATGTATAAATAGAAGTGCCTCCGGTCTTACGCGGCTTCTGTCAGGCACGTGCCAGAGTGAAAGTGTTTTGTGGCTTGTTAGTCTCCTGTTGAGAATAAACCATTGAAGTTATAAACCGTGTTTCTCGGTCATTTCATTGGCGACGAGGGTCTAGAGGCGATTTTTTCTTTACGGAAAAATCATCATGGCAACCCCTTCTATAATACAGCCGCCTGATCTTTTTGACCCTGAGAGGTCAACGTGGACTGCCTATATGGCAAAATTTGAAATCTTTCTTGAAGCCGCCGGCATGAAAGATGCTGATGACAGCCGGAAAAGGGCTTTATTTCTGAACTATTGCGGCACGCAAATTTTTGATTTGGCCAGCACTTTGACCGACCCTGAACCTGCTAATTCAGTGCCATGGCAAACCTTGAGGGAAAAGTTGGCTACTCATTTTAAGCCAACTAAACCTGCAAGGGTGTTTAGACACCAGTTTTCCCGCATGGCTCAATCCGACGGGGAAACTATTAACCAGTTTGCCACTCGCCTAAGAACAATATTAGCGAAGTGTCAATTTGAAAATCCTGAAGCAAGATTGACAGATGCCATTATCTTTGGTATGAAAAATGTTTCCATCAGAAACAAACTGCTTGCAACCGAAGACTCTTCCCTTCAAGACGTTATTAAGGCTGCTCAGACAGCAGAAGTTGCGGAAGCCACGGCAGCTGAATTGAAGTCTAATGACAAGCTGTCTACTGTATGTAAAATTGCTGTGGCTCCGCATTCCCATGTCAATCTTCCACATGAATACAACTCCTCTGATTTCGACGCGTATGGAGACTACTGCTGCCAGCTTCGGGGACCTCCTGTCAGACAACCCCGCCAGCCCTTCCCAGCTTGTGCCGGATGCCGTGGCCAACATCCATGGTCCAGATGTCCCTTCAAGGACGCCTTCTGCTGCCGCTGCGACAAACGAGGCCACATCGCCGCCGTCTGCCGAGCCACATTGCCCGATGACATCCCCTGCAATCAGGACCTGCTGCCTACTTTTCCTACTCAACGATCCTACCGCCCATTCAGGCAACAAGGTCAAGGAAGCCGGAGGCCCTGGAACAACCGAGGTAACCGCACACACACAGATTGTGCCACCTATCCTCCTACCCCTAATAAAATTGTTGTCCCTCTTTTGCTAAATCGCCACCCATGCCACATGGAGCTGGATACGGGCTCCAAATTTACTTTAATGCCGTGGCATAAACTGAGACTTTATATGCCTGAATTGTCAAGGGACTCTTTGCAACCGCTGGACATCACTATCAAGGACTTCCAGGGACACCCAATCAGAGTTTTGGGCAGCACTAGGGTGCCGGTAACTTTTAAAAATGCTCACCATCTGTTACCTATTCTGATTGTTGAAGGGGCTAATCATTCTCTATTGGGTCTAAATTGGATGGCTCCCTTAGGGTTAGCTGTTACAGGTCTTCACAAACTGACTTGTCTGAAGGTACCTGATTTTGTACACGAATTTCCTGAGGTTTTTAAAGACGGTTTAGGTACATCTTTCTCGTTAGATCCTGCTGTTCCTCCCCTTCGGTTAAAACCCCGCCGGGTGCCGCTGCCACTGATGGAAAAATTGGATGCCCAATTACAAAAACTCCAGGCTCAAGGGATCTTGGTTCCTGTTGAACATGCCCCGTGGGAAACCCCTATTGTAACCCCCCTAAAGCCTGACGGATCCCTGCGGGTTTGTGCGGATTACAAATCTACCCTCAATAGGGCGTTACAACACAATTCGTACCCAATACCTGTAGTGCAGCAGTTGCTGCATACCCTGGGGTCTGGAAAAATCTTTGCGAGGCTGGACCTCGCTCAGGCATACCAGAAGTTGCCCGTCGATGATGCCACAGCCCTAGCGCAAACGATTGTAACCCACAGAGGCGCCTTTAAATGTACGCGGCTGCAATTTGGCATTAGCGTCGCCCCGGGTATTTTCCAGCGGCTCATGGAACGCTTACTGGGGGGACTTAAGGGAGTGGTCCCATATTTTGACGACATCTTAATTTGTGGGGACACTCCAGACCAGTTACACTGCAGAATCCGACAAGTGCTGACTCGATTGCAAGCTAAGGGCTTACAGCTTAAATCAGAAAAGTGTGTGTGGGGAACCCCCTCGGTAGATTTTTTAGGCTTCAGGATAGATGAAGCTGGGATACATCCCACAGAAGAGAAGATTAGAGCCATTAAGGACGCACCCGCCCCCACCTGTAAGACGGAGCTGCAAGCCTTTCTAGGGCTATTGAATTTTTATTCTGGTTTTTTGAAACAGAAAGCCTCCGCAGCTGAGCCGCTTCATCGCCTTCTCCACAAGGGAGCGCCATGGGAATGGGGTGAGACAGAGCGACAGGCTTTTAATGCTGTTAAAAACCTCTTAACATCACAAAGTGTTGTGGTCCAGTACAGTTCCACCTTGCCCTTGAGGCTTACATGTGATGCTTCACCGTATGGGGTGGGTGGGGTCCTAGCCCATGTATTACCTAGTGGCCAAGAAGCACCAGTGGCATACTTTTCCAGGACTTTATCCCTAGCAGAATGCAATTATGCGCAAATTGATAGAGAAGCATTAGCATTGGTGGCTGGGGTGAAAAAATTTCACAACTATTTATTGGGGAGACCATTCCAGTTGGTCACCGACCAAAAGCCATTACTAGGATTGCTAGCCACCGGCCGGCCCACCCCTCCTTTCATGTTCCCCCGCATGTCCAGCATAGTTCCCTCTAAGCTGAGCAGTGAGCAATCGCTCACTTAAAAATCATCATCAACTCAGGGTTTTTCAAACCTGCCCAGAAGCTGAGAGGGAAAGAGTGAGAGGGAAGGAGAGAGAGAGGAAGAGAGGAAGAGAGGAAGAGAGAGAAACAGATAGAAAAAAGAGAGGAAGGAAAAGAGAAAGAAAAAGAATGGGAGTAAGGAAGAGAGAAAGAAAATCAAAATCTAGTTTGAAACTAGCTCAACTATTTAAGTGGCATTTTGATATTGATAGAGTTGCCCTGTTATGAGCTCACTGTTATAGACACACAGCACAGTATTTTATTTTGAAATTCTCTGAGGCAAAACAGGGTGGGTTTTTTATTTGTTTGTTTGTTTGTTTGTTTGTTTACTTACTTACTTATTTAATATTTCTGTGCCGCCCAGTCCCGAAGGGACTGCCGCTCAGACACTATACTTTTCCACCCACCCCCAAAAAAAATTTGAGGGAACACTGATGTCCAGATGGGCTATATTTCTAGCAGGCTACGATTATGTTCTGGTGCATAAGGGGGGCTCGCTAATAAATCATGCCAATGGGTTAAGTCGCTGTCCACTGGGGCAGAAGGTGGAAGACCCAGCCCCTGCAGGGGATGTCCTCCTCATAGACTTAGGCACACCATCCCTTGTGACTGCTAAAGAAGTGGCCATTGAAACCAAACAAGACCAGGAAAAGTCCTGCAGTACATTCTAAAGGGATGGCCACCAAATGGAGAAGACCCCTCAGTGGGTGAATATAAAACTAAGCGGTTGGAACTCTCAGTGATGCACGATTGTATATTATGGGGTGACAGGGTGGTTATCCCCTCTGCTCTGAGGCCACAGGTCATGCAAATGTTGCATCAAGGACACCCAGGGGTGGTTAGAATGAAAGCCTTGGCCAGAGGATACTTATGGTGGCCAGGGTTGGACAAGGGAATAGAGGACTGGGTTGCCACATGCAGCCCATGTCAGGAGACAAGACCAAATTCCCCCAAAACTACCCCTGCACAGTGGGACACTCCCCAGGGCCCGTGGTCTAGAGTACATATTGACCTGGCTGGGCCGGTGGGCAACAATATGTTCTTGATTGTGGTGAACGCATACTCCAAATGGCTTGATATACTGTTATTAGGGTCCACCACTTCTACAGCTGTGATAAATGCACTAAGGAAACTGTTTTCAACTCATGGGTGTCCAGATGTCCTGGTCTCGGACAATGGGCCCCAGTTTACTTCCAGGCAACTAGAAATGTTCTTAGCCCCACTTGGGGGTCAGACATGCCTTGGTCTCGCCCCACGCAGCTTGGGCTAATGGGATGGCAGAGAGATATGTCCGTGTGGCCAAGGAGGCCATCAAGAGGTCATCACCAGGGGACATACAGGAGAGATTAGATACTTTCCTACTCACACAGCGCATCACGCCAAGCCTAACAATGAATAAGAGCCCCGCTGAGCTACTCATGGGGAGAAGATTGAGATCTTCCTTAGATAGGCTGCACCCCTCTTATGTAAAATTAAAGCCTGAGAATGTAACAACCCCTGAGCGCTCAATGTGTGTGGGTCAAAATGTATATGTCAAAAATTTTGACAGGGGCAGACAGTGGGAAAGTGGAATAGTGACCGATCAAACAGGTCCAAAAACTTATATGATCAAACTTTGTGATGGCCGCCTCTGGAAAAGGCACATAGATCACATTCGGGGGAGACTGGAAACATCCGGTATAAGGGAAAATTTGGCTAACACTAGTAATGGGGTCTCTACTCCTTCACGCCCCACAGGGAGTTATGCCAGACCTAGCAGAAATCAAGAGCAAATAGACTGGGACTTACCTGGGTTCAGTGACCAATCCAGCGCTGCTTCAGCTCGGTCAGGTTCCAGCCGTGGAAACGCTGCACCAGCGACACCCGAGGAACCATCTTCTTCTGTGGACACCCAGGTCCTCAACGAGCCCCGCAGGTCTGAGCGAACACCCAGGAGGCCTGCCCGTTTGGACGATTTTATTACCTGTTTGTCTGAATGAACATCTGTAAAAAATACAGCCAGAAGGTGGAGGGGTGTTATGTCCAGAAGTTTCTACTAAATTCTGTAACTAGGTAAAGTTTAAAACATGAGTTGTTAAGCAAGATTCACTATGTACAAGAAGGATTGTTTACCTGCCTCTCATTGGCTGCTGCGGTTTGGCGCCAATCTTAGAGAGCTGTCAGGCGTCGCTTGTTGCCGGGCAAGAATGTATAAATAGAAGTGCCTCCGGTCTTACGCGGCTTCTGTCAGGCACGCGCCAGAGTGAAAGTGTTTTGCGGCTTGTTAGTCTCCTGTTGAGAATAAACCATTGAAGTTATAAACCATGTTTCTCGGTCATTTCAGTAAGCTTATTGCTTGTTTCCAAACTTCAGAATATGGATGTCCAATGGAAGGGGGAAGGGGCTTCAAATTGTCATATAGGCAATCAGGACCATATAATCAAAATTTCCAAAGGCCTAGTTTTATTGAATTTTTTTTAGCACTGCTGAGTTTCAAGACCAGTCAGAAAAGATTCAACATGATTAGCATTGGGAACAAGTCCATTAGGAAGGCCTTGGTTCATTCATCATCCTCAATTGATGTAATGTCTGTCTTTACTGATATAATCTTGGCATAATTGGAGCTATATATCACACAATTTGAGCTATTTATCACATAGATCACTATAGTTCACTTTGAGCCATATATCACTTTGCTGGCTGAGGAATCCTGGGAGTTGAAGTCCACAAGACTTAAAGTTGCCAAGGTTGGAGACCCCTGCTTTATAAAACTATGTATGTTTTATTGACATAGTTGGTTTTTTGTCCAGCCTGCTATTTCTTGCTGCACATTTTAAAATAACTTTTAAAATTGTATATTTGGATCTGGTCAAAGTCTTCTGGAATAGCTTGCTGCAATAAATTTAAATAAGGAAAAAAAATCATAAATATTATTAGAGAAAATGGAAAATAAAGCAGGAAAGAAAACTACCTTGAGTCTGTCTAGGCAGCTGAATTATATACTTCTTTGAAGATAACCAGTTCTCCTTTTGCTTTCACAGAGACAAACAGCAATTCCATTGGCCCAGAGACTCGGGGGCAGGTCATTTTGGTATGCCAATTATCAACGCAATTATTTTTCCCCTGCCCTGCTGGCTATCCTTTTCCTCTATGTTTCACCATCTGTATGTATTACAATAAAAAGCTGCCTGCAGAAGTTAGTTCAATTAAATTAATTAAATGATTAAAATATATCTGCTTAATTTCATACTTGCTGCAGCTCTAGTACCTGTGGTGTGATGTTGAAACATCAGAATACCAAAGTTGGATGGGACTGTGGAAGTCATCTACTTCCAGCCCCTCCTCTGGTCAAGCAGGAGACCCTATAACAGCAGTCCTCAATGTTTACATCTTGGTGGCCCAGCAGGGTGTGGGGGAGAGGAACCAGCAAGTGTAAGCGGCAGCCTACTATTCACAGACACATGTGCACTAGATCATTGGTTGTGCAAGTTGAGCTGTGTATGTGGAGCACACAGGAGCACTGACCAGGCACTCACATACTAACCAGAGCATACAAAACTTTCACCAGACCAATCTTTGAATACAGCTCATTTGTCTGGAACCCACAGTGCATTTCGGACATAAACACTCCTCCACTCGTAGCAGTCTATACAACTAGACTTACAATCCTAGATTTAGAAATCTTAGAACTATGTCACCTTAACCACGACCTAAGCATAGCCTATAAAATCATCTGCTACAAATCCTTCCTGTCAACGAATACTTCAGCTTCAACCACAACAACACATGAACACACAACAGATACAAACTTAAAGTAAAGTGCTCCAAACTCGACTGCAGAAAATACGACTTTAGAGTAACCAAGTAGTTAATGCATGGAACTCACTACCTGACTCGTATCATCACCTAACCCCCAAAACCTTGCCCCTAGACTATCCACTGTTGACCAATTCCTAAGAGGTCAGTAAGGGGCATGCATAAATGCACCAGAGTGCCTTCCGTTCCCTGTCCTAATGTTTCTCTCTTACTAGTATCATCTATATAAACATTGTTATATCTTTGTATACTACCAATATGTACTTGACAAAACAAACAAACAAGCGAACAAACAGACAGATAGACAGACAAACAAACAAACAAATTTAAAAAATGACTTTAGGAGAACTTTAATGTTGTGGTTAGCTCTGCCCCAAGGACTGTGGATGTGGGGGAGACATCCACATGCTGCAGGCCTGTTTTGCCCCCCCCCCCGGTGGAATCTGATGATGAAGGCTCCTCTGACCAAGAAGACATGAGTGACAGGGAGGAGGAGAGTGTGGCAGACAGCTCAGAAGGAGATCAATTATCTAGCTCCTTCTTGGATTCAGAACAAGAGTTAATGATACAGCCACGCGTGCAGAGAGCGATGCATAGGCAACAACAACTGAGAGATTATTATCAAAGAAAATGAGGCCACCTGTGGTTGGGTGGGGCTGTGGTCATTAGTGAGGCTGCTATAAAGAGCAGCCTGTGGGTTTGGCCATAGTGGAGGATTATCTGATCATTGTGTTTCGTGACTGCTTTACTGACTTTGACCTTTTGTGTGCTGATTTCCCCCCGATTTGAAACTAAACCAGAACTAACTGTGTTTCACTTTGTGAAAGAAGAAGGACTGTGAATTGCCTCACAGCTGCAAGCTAAGTATCACAGAACTGATAAGGGACTTGTACAAATTACCAGTTTGTTTGGAGACGAGTGCTCTTTGCTATACCAAAAGAGGGCTTAGGTTAAGTGAATTTTCACTATGAATAACATTGTTTTGAATTTTCAAACGTGTGTGTGTCTGAAATTTGTACCTGTGAATTTTTGGGAGGAGTCTACCAGAGAGCCCGACAGAACATTTAAATAATCTCCCGTCCACAGCAAGACAGGTAAAATCAAAGCCTTGGCTTACATTTACATTATTTTTAAATCAAGAACATGGGGAGCCATCCTCCAGATAACCCAGGAAACTTAATTCCAAGAAAATTATTTTCAAGTCTCTGCTTTCAAGAATGATAAAGTATAATGGGCCTGCGAGGTTAGGTGGCTAATATCCACTGGGATAACAGAGGAGAAATGACTGAAGCAGAATAAGCTGTCTGGAATATCTATTATGGGAAAATGGATCTGGTTTTAATAAATTAAATTCACTTTAACACATGACAGAAACACTTGCAAGAATGCTGCCCCTTTTGTTAAATCCAGCATATATATCACAGCTGCAACTATCAGCTAAAAGAATAACGGTATGTGGTCAATTGAGAGTACAATGCACAAAGGTATGAAAGTTGAAAAATCTCATTGCATATTATTTAAATGGCTGCTTGCAGCTGCATAGATACACTGAGGAATTAAGGATTTTTATGATGATTCCTTTTAAAGATAGTGAAAGCACCAATAAAACTTTTATTTCTAAGATTTTAGGAGAGTTTGGTCTTGGACTTCCAGTGATGTATCATTATAGGTAGTCATAAAACCCTTATGAGGTATCAGAAAGCCCTCTTTCTTTCACATCTAAAACTGTTAATGCTTCATCTTTTATACATTGGCTTGCTGAATGCTTCACTTGCATTCTTCTTCTTTAGGAAATTGGAGATTTGGAAATGCATCCTCATCTTAAACTTAACCACTGATTTGCCTTCAGAAATGACGCGGGAGAAAAACTAGGCTATAAATGTGAATGCAAGAAACCCAGAGTTTAAATAGTGACTTTGTCATTAACTCTCCTTGTCAATCCATAGAAGCAATGCACTCCACTTTGAATATTTGTTCGCTTTAGCCAAATCTCAGATTTAGCTGAATTGTTTTGCAGATATTAACGATTAGCCTAAGGAACTGTTGATGTTTTTCAAAGCAGACCAAATGCAATCAGGCTTCTGTCATTTTGGAAAGAGATGGAGATTATGGAGGAATTCAGAAATGCAAAATAATGCATCTGTAGCAGCAGTTTCTCTCAAACTCCCAAGGAGGCGAATAAAAAGAGTTAATATGTTTTAAACTAAAATTGTTTTCACAGATTCCTCTCTCCTTTTGCTTTCTGATCATAGCATTGCACCTGAAGTGGAATAACAACGCGGAAACAAAAGCTGGAATTTAATTTGGGTCACTTTTATTTAAATTAACGTAACTTTAAATAACATAACTTTAAACGTTATAAACAGTGAAACAAAAAGGACCTGCAGAGGCCAATCAAACTAATGGGATGGAAATTACGTAAAAAACCTTCCTTGGCAACTATGGGGCATAACTCCTTGCTGAACCAGGTGAAAGTAGCCACCTTCACCTGGATCTGAGCCACACCCTTAAAGCGTGTGGGAGGATCTCACTCTCCAACCCCCTTCGGGAAATTGGATTAGGTGAGTCCCATGGGCATCCCCTCCCCAATCCCCAAGATCATGCAAACCTATAGTTCCTGGCAAGAGGCAGCCTACCGTCTTTGAAAAGATGCCCAAAAGGAAAACACACAGTTGCTACCACTGCCCATTTCCGTGCCTAACCTGCCAACCCCAGTGATCAGAGGGAAGCCAAATAAACCAGATTGTGGCTAAAATAGCGCCATACCCCCTAACCAGCCCATCCTTAACGCCAGTGTGGAATAGGTGAAAAAATGGCCGCTATCCATGGGTGAGACCACAAAAAATTCCTATTCGGCCCCAGAGGCGACCCTGTTTAGGCACACTGTAAGATAGAGGAGGGTGGGCAGGTGTTCGCTTTAGGATAGCTGGTAGGTGAAAAGGAGGAGGTCCTGGGACACCGCCCCTTTTATAGGGCACGCCCAGGACTGCCCTCATTACCCAGAAGGCCATGTGCCTTGATGCGCTGCCAAAAGCCAACGATCTTACCTATTGGCAAGATCAGAGCCTGGGGCCGGCTGCGCACGTGCAGAAACCACGTTTCCCGGCTCCAGCCGCAACCTTCGGCCGGCGGTGAGTGCCGCCGGCCAAGCATTTCTGGGGATTGAGACTGATGATTGTTAGTATCTTATGATTCTTCTCACAGCTTCCAGGGATGGCTTGAGAAACAATAACCCCTGCTGGCTGTTACCTATCCAAACATGGTATGTGATCTTATTTTAAGTGCCCTGAGCCTGATTCCAGTTATCCCAACAGATTTTCTTCAGACAAGGATCCAAGATGGTGGAGGCAGATGAATGCACAGGAGCATCAGATAAGTATAAGTATATGTGGGCACCAGATAAGTATATGTGCCCACATAAGTATATGTGGGCAGAAGAAAGACATGCTACCTGGGTCCTGCCAGATGGCATGGTTTAATAGGAAGATCTGGAGCAGTGGAATCAGTATTGGGTCTAAAAATATTCACATATGTTAATTGCTGGTTGGAAAAGTTTTTGCTCTCCTTGCTAAAATAATTGCTTGTTTTTTCTAAACATCCTCTCATCTTAGTGCTTTCATTTCATCAGACAACTAAATAGGCTTGGTGATATAGTTGTATAATTTTACTGAAATTAATCACTTGCTTCCTCAAAGCGTAAGATGACTGCTGAGATAAAGCTAGAAGCTAAAAAAATGGCCTGAATCAACAACAGCCAGAAGAAATAACCAAACCAAATAGGAACATGTAATCTCCCTCCCTCCCTCCTGTATGTGTGTGTGTGTGTGTGTGTGTGTGTGCATGCATGCGCTGTAAGTGTATGATGCCTACTCAGATGCTTCATGCACTGGCCACACCCACGCCCAGATTATCAAAGGGGAAAAAATATACTGTGATGACATGTCTGATATCCCTGCTCTGTAGTAAGTTTTAGTATGGTGAAAATTCGACAGTAAAGATGCCTCCGCCAAGCCTGCCTGTAAATTTCGTCATGGGATTTTTCTTTTGCCTTAACCAAGTTTCAAAATTTTAAATGTAAAAAAGAAAAAAAGAAGATGATGATGATGAAGGAAAAAACCCTGATTGGTTATAAAAATTGCAAAGGGAAATATTTAATGGGTTAAGCTTGTGAAAATATTGCCAGACCAATTGGGGGTCAGTTAAGCATCTCTTGACACAGGATGTTAGCAACATCTTCCATGGACTATACACAACAAAGAAAAGTTCATCTAGTTACACCTCCAATACCTATGCAGCTTGCAATGATGCTTCCTTAAAAAAAATGACATGAAACAGCATCATGGCACTGAATTTTAGATTCCTAAAGGAACACATTTCTGTGCCAAAGTGGTGAAAGCTTTATTTTTCTTTGTTTGTTGCATTGCTTCATCTTAATCCCAAAAAAATATTTGTCTGCTCTAATCTTCTTATTGTTGTGCCCCATTAATGCTAAAACTGCCAACAAATGCAAATGCACTACTCAAATAGAGGACATTTATTTTACTCAAATTTCTCTTTGCACTGATCAGGGTAACTTTCGAATTCATTTGTTGGTTGCTCCTGACCCCCATTTTAAAAGCCTAATTGGTTACTTTCCAATAACCTTTATTCATTTGCTTTGACAAGAACATGACATGAAAACTGTTTGATGATTTGCATAAGCCCTCTGCAGAGGTTAGGCTGATGTCAAGATTTTCTCTACCTGTTGTATTTCAGCTATGCAGGCTATATTGCACTTATTCTCAGTCAACGAAACCAGGAATTATGTGGGGCTCTTCTCAGACTCGTATGTAATTGCATTAATCTTACCTCAAAGTCTTGGTTTGCTAATCCACAATTGGCTGATTCATATAATATGTCAAACCATAAACCAACTACATATAAGACCAACTACTTTGGCTGCTGTAGATCAAGTAGACTGGTCCTGTCCTAGCTCTCTGGAGGCCAGGTAAAACAATGTTTCATTGGCTACTGGGGGTGAGCAGCTGTGGTCAAGCTGGTAGGAAGCCAGGAGTTGCTTCTGCTCCCATAGTTTTTTTGCCTATGGTCATTCTGTTTCTCTATTTAGGAAAGGAAATAGCTGTCAAATAATGGGTCAGAGGTTGTCTACTTCCAAGTACAATGTTGCTGTCATAGTTGTCCAGACATGGTCAATTGCACTGTGCATTGCCACCATGTGAATGGTATACTAGAGTTAAGATTCAAGTAGAAAAGGCTGAGGCTTGGGAAATCACAACATTTTGTCACTTTTTAATTTTATTCATTTACATAATAAACAACTTTATTACTTGTATAATTAATTCAGGGCAGTGGACATATCTAACACACCTTCCTTCTTTTATTTTCCTCATAAGAACCCTGTGAGGTGGGTTCAGTTGAGAGAAAGTGACTGTCCCAAGGTCACGAAGCTGGCTTTCATGGCTAAGGTGGGATTTGACCTTAACCACCAGACCAAATTTGGCTTTTTGTTGTTGTTATTATCACTTATATTAGATGCCTGTGCTTGCTATCAGGAGGGTTTCTGCATGAGGGAGTAAGTAGAAGCAATATTGCAGCTTTTCGTTCCAATATGCTAGACAGAAACTAATATTATCTGTACGTGGGGGCAGTAACTGTTCCTTTTTAATCACACAACTTTATTGCAAAAATAGCAATAAAATAAAATAAATTAAATGTTCCCATACTGTTCCCTAGCATGAACAAGAATAGTTACAGCAGAAGTACCTAATACAGTACTGTATATTCAATTCTCCATTAAAGAGACAATCTCATCACTGAAGGCAGATCAGTCTAACACTCTATATTATTAAACCTTGTGTTGATGATGCTACACAGTTGAATGCCATCCAGTCTTCTCATCTGTATTTTCCACATCTGCAGATGGATATTTCAGAACAATTTTTGATACATAATTTATTCTGAGTGACTTGAGATTATTTATTTATTTATTTATTTATTTATTTATTTATTTATTTATTTATTTATTTATTTATTTATTTATTTATTTATTTATTTATTTATTTATTTATATTTGTAAAACTGCCCATTCACAAGTTGTCATTGTAGGTGAAATACATGAGTAAACACAATAAAAATACATAATTAAAGAATCAAAACATGTAACAAAACACAGTCAACACATAAGCCAACAATGGTTTCCCCCTCTTCAGGACAGCTATTGATTGCTCAATTAAGTTTGAATTGGAATAATATACAACATATCTACTAATGATTGATCTGAATTGCTTTAAAAACTTGATCTTCATGGGGAACAAGTCAGGCCAGAGAGTTTGAGTTTAATTGGTTTTGTATGCTGCCCCTCTCCGAGGACTCAGGGCGGCTCACAGCATATAAAAGAGACAGTAATAAACAATCCAATTAATATACGTAAAAAACAATCCTTAAAATTCTAATTTTTTAAAAAAGGAGTTACAAATATGATAATAGGGTCTATGAATAATATTTGGAAAATGTTCTATACATTTCAGATCTTCAGAGGGACAATGTTGACATTTGTCATGGCTAGATTATTTCTACATCCACATGAGATCCATCACACTCTAACTTCTGCTAGGTAAGAGAACTAGATAAATGGTTACTCCAGAATTACATTCCACTGCCTATGGGTTGGACCCGTGCCTCAAATGCACTTTCAAGCACCTTTGCATGAGGAGTCACATCCAAGAGTTAGTCAATGCCTCATTAAGGGAAGGTGCACTGCTGACCACCTTGAAATACTGTAGGTGCTTGACTGTCAAAATCCAACTTTCTGAGTTTATCCCTAACTTTCCCTTTCTGGACTTCAACTGCAGAGTGCGTTAGAGAAAGCTAGTTGCCTAGAACCAGGAGCACTACTTAGGTGACCTTGAAGACACCAATAAACCTCCAAGTGCTCCAATGAGCCTCTAAAGAGATGCAAATGACCAGCTGTCTGCAAGGAATATAAATCCTTCCATTCCCCACTATCCTGTCAGAGTTGAAGAAGCTTCCTGGATGAGAAGTGAAAAGAAAAAACCCCCAAGAAATTCCAGTTGCCTCCTGAAAAAGGACCTTTGAGACTGGTTGCCTAGACTTCTTTCAGTCAAGGTTCAGACATAAATAGGGATGGAAACCATGTTGGTGACTCTGGTGGGTTAGATCAAGTTCTCCTGATCTTTCTGAATCTCTCAGGGGTTTTAAATACCATAGTATCCTTTTTGTACCACGTATCAGATTGGGAATGGGGGCAACACCTTGCAGTGATTCTGCTCCTCCTTGAGGGGGTCAGTTGCACTCAGTGGTAGTTGAAGAAATGAGCTCAGCCTAGGGGTTGCTCTGTTATAGAATGCTGCAAAGTTTAGCTTTCTCTCTTCTGTAGTGATGTCCTATAGCTGATTCTTGATTGTTTTAGCTGTTCCAATGATTATACTTCTTTTTCTTTCAAAACCATTGACGGACACTATGGAATGCGGCAGTATACAAAAATATAAAGTGAAAAAAACAAATCTCACGAATAAGTAACAATATACATTAAGGAAGTACATAATGAGTTAGAGGGGACTTCATTTTAGACAATTTAACATAATTAAAAGGCACCTCTGTTCTTACACATTCAGTACGATAGCAAATACACTTCCCATTGGCCAAGAAGAAAAATTTTCAGATTAATATTAATTTTAAAAAATTAATAGGAGTCCTACCAGTTTATGTAATTATATTACTCAGCACTACCCTATTTAGAGTTATATGAATTACTGAATTTTCTTCTCTGGTGGATATTCAATTTCAACTTCAGCTAAGTGAACAATCTATGTTTGCTTTCAACTGTTCTTGCCAGTGGGTGTTTAAACAGCAAAATTACTGATAAATAAAATGAGCTTTTATTTCTCTTAGCAAGAAAATAATCTTTAATCTCCCACTGTTGCTTAACTACAACTCCCAGCTTGCATTACCCATAGGAATACTGGCTAGAATTGCTGGAAATTGGAATTCATTGTTATCTAAAAGATCACACGTTTATGAACTCAAATGTATCTTTATTGAGTTGAAAGTACTAAGGCAATCTTTCTCATGCTCAATACTTTGGATTCAGGTTTTATAATATGCAGCCAATCCATGCAGTCCTCAATTTACAACCACAATTGAGCCAAAATGTATGTTTCTAAGGGAGAAATTTGCTCCATTTTGCAACTTTTCTTGTCATATTTGTTAACCGAATTACTGCAGTTGTTAAGTTAACAACATGGCTGTTAAGTGAAGCTGGTTTCCCCATTGACTTTATGTATGTATGTATGTATGTATATATGTATGTATGTATGTATGTATGTATGTATGTATGTAAGTATACATGTATGTATACTTTTATTTGTATTTGTATTTGTATTTGTATTTGTATTTGTATTTTTGTATTTGTATTTGTATTTGTATTTGTATTTGTATTTGTATTTGTATTTGTATTTGTATTTGTATTTGTATTTGTATTTGTATTTGTATTTGTATGCCGCCCACTCCAAAAATGACTCAGGGTGGCTAACAATAGTCATAAATACTAGGAAATAAAAACAACAATAATAAACAACAATGCAATAAAATATATAATATCCTAAAATAACATGTATACATATGCAGTCATTTCCAATTCCAGGCCTGCCAGAAAAGCCAGGTCTTAAGAACTTTCCGGAAGACCGGTAGGGTGGAGATAGAATGTAAAATGACTCAGAAGAGGCAATAATGTAGAGAAACGGTCCTTGGAAGAAGCCGACTATCTAGGTCCCCAGCAGTCGGGTTTCAGGCCCGGTTACAGCACGGAAACTGCTTTGGTCGCGTTGATGGATGATCTCTGGTGGGCCCGGGACAGGGGTTTATCCTCTGTCCTGGTGCTCCTTGACCTCTCAGTGGCTTTCGATACCATCGACCATGGTATCCTTCTGCACCAGCTGGAGGGGTTGGGAGTGGGAGGCACTGTCCTTCAGTGGTTCTCCTCCTACCTCTCCGGTCGGTCGCAGTCGGTGTTAGTGAGGGGTCAGAGGTCGACTCCGAGGTCTCTCCCTTGTGGGGTGCCTCAGGGGTCAGTCCTCTCCCCCCTGCTATTTAATATCTACATGAAACCGCTGGGTGAGATCATCCAAGGGCATGGGGTGAGATATCATCAGTACGCTGATGATACCCAGCGTTACATCTCCACCCCATGCCCAGTCAACGAAGCAGCGGAAGTGATGTGCCGGTGTCTGGAGGCTGTTGGGGCCTGGATGGGTGTCAACAGACTCAAACTCAACCCGGATAAGACGGAGTGGCTGTGGGTTTTGCCTCCCAAGGACAATTCCATCTGTCCGTCCATTACCCTGGGGGGGGGGAATTATTGACCCCCTCGGAGAGGGTCCGCAACTTGGGCATCCTCCTCGATCCACAGCTCACATTAGAGAACCATCTTTCAGCTGTGGCAAGGGGGGCGTTTGCCCAGGTTCGCCTGGTGCACCAGTTGCGGCCCTACCTGGACCGGGACTCATTGCTCACAGTCACTCATGCCCTCATCACCTCGAGGTTCGACTACTGTAATGCTCTCTACATGGGGCTACCTTTGAAAAGTGTTCGGAAACTTCAGATCGTGCAGAATGCAGCTGCGAGAGCAGTCATAGGCTTACCTAGGTATGCCCATGTTTCGCCATCACTCCGCAGTCTGCATTGGCTGCCGATCAATTTCCGGTCACAATTCAAAGTGTTGGTTATGACCTTTAAAGCCCTTCATGGCACTGGACCAGAATATCTCCGAGACCGCCTCCTGCCGCACAAATCCCAGCGACCGATTAGGTCCCACAGAGTGGGCCTTCTCCGGGTCCCGTCAACTAAACAATGTCGGTTGGCGGGCCCCAGGGGAAAAGCCTTCTCTGTGGTGCCCCCGACTCACTGGAACCAACTCCCCCCAGAGATTAGAACTGCCCCTACTCTCCCTGCCTTCCGTAAACTCCTTAAAACCCACCTTTGCCGTCAGGCATGGGGGAACTAAAACACCTCCCCTGGGCATGTACAATTTATGCATGGTATGTTTGTGTGTGTCTGTGTTAGTATATTGGGGTTCTTTTAAAACTTTTTAAATATTTAAATTTATTTGGATTTGTTACGATTTGTTGTGTCTTGTTGTGAGCTGCCCCGAGTCTGCGGAGAGGGGCAGCGTACAAATCTAAATAATAAATAGTAAATAGTAAATAGTAAATAGTAAATAGTAAATAGTAAATAGTAAATAGTAAATAGTAAATAGTAAATAGTAAATAGTAAATAGTAAATAGTAAATAGTAAATAGTAAATAGTAAACAGTAAACAGTAAACAGTAAACAGTAAACAGTAAACAGTAAACAATAAACAATAAACAATAAACAATAAACAATAAACAATAAACAATAAACAATAAACAATAAACAATAAACAATAAACAATAAACAATAAACAATAAACAATAAACAATAAACAATAAACAATAAACAATAAACAATAAACAATAAATAATAAATAATAAATAATAAATAATAAATAATAAATAATAAATAATAAATAATAAATAATAAATAATAAATAATAAATAATAAATAATAAATAATAAATAATAAATAATAAATAATAAAAAAACCCCTCTTGTTTATTGTTCACTGTCAAATAGACGCTATCCACACTTAACTGTCAAAATACACAGTGTAAAAGTTGTTGAGAGGAAAGCGCGCGTCTTTAACTATTTATAGGGAACAGCCGGCAGGAATCCACAACTTGACATGGCAACAAAGTTCCCGCCAGAAACAAGTAACCAATCAGGGCATGTTATGTATACATTGAAAGTCTGCCCTACTACAAGAATATTTAACAGAATGGATCTCTGGGGGCAGTTCATTCCAAAGGGTCGGAGCCTCCACAGAGAAGACTTTTCCCCAAGGTCCTTCCAGTTGACATTGTTTTGGCAGATGGGAGAAGGCCAACTCTGTGGGCCCATACTGACTTTCCTTGTCAGAAGGTTGCAGAAGGTGATCATGTGACCCTGGGATACTGCAACTGTCAAAGTGTCAGTTGCCAAGCATCCTTATATAAATCACATGACCATGGAGATACTCCAAGGGTCATAAGTGTGGGAAAATGGTCATGTCACTTTTGACAATGCTTTTGTAACTTCAAACAGTCACTAAATGAACTGTTATAAGTCAAGGACTGCCTGTATATTTATTTATTTTATTAGATTTGTATGCCGCCCCTCTCCGAAGACTCTATAGCCTTTCTTTAATATAAAACATCTGACGGAGACAAGCTTGATTTTGCCCGATTTAGACGTTTTCAAGAAGTATTACTTGAGAAAATCAATACCACCCTGTATTTGGGGAAATATTCTGAACTCTGCCCAATGACATCATGGAAAAATGGGATGTGAATAATACCCATAAGACGATAGTATCCTTGAAACTTTAATCTCCTTCTTCTTATACATAACAGATGTCGGCTGAGGCAAGCTGATAAATTCTACGATGGTTGCAGAAAACCAGGTGAATAGATTCCTTTTCCTCAGGAACACCATGAAATTGGGAGTCTCTTGCCAAAAACACATATTGTCCAAACATTAAAACTGTGCATTGATGTACAAAGCAGAGCATGATATGCTAGGAAAGGAAGCGGGGGGGAAATACCAGAGGGAAAAAAATCTCTGAAGATTTGAGATGATAAATGGGATCTGGAGAGGAGAAACAGTTATATATGCCCATTACTAAATAAAAGGGATTCAATATGAGGCTTTTGTTAGAAATTAGACTGATCTGTCAAGTCACCTCCCTTTTCCTTTTTTCATCTATTTGCCATTTTCCATTTACGGAAAGTTTGGAAAGTGAATTAGCTTTTTTATTTTTTTAATAGTCTAGATTTTCTAAAAACAGGATCTCAGACTGCATAAACAGCATTAGAATGAGACCAGAATACCTCAGGTTGAAACTGCCACACAACATTTTATGCTTTCACCACTGCCTGACCGCACTGTTCATCCATTTTGAGAAATCACTACCCCTAAATCCTTCTCTTCTGAAGTTTTTGCTAATACAGAATTGTATTGGCAGTTTTCCACAACCTCACCTACAACAAGATACAGTATTGATATGAATGGGTCCAAAGATGGGCTACAAAAATGGTGGAAGGTCTTAAGTATAAAACTTATCAGGAAAGACTTAATGAACTCAATCTGTATAGTCCGGAGGATAGAATGGAAAGGGGGGGACATGATTGAAACATTTAAATATGTTAAAAGGTTAAATAAGGTTCAGGAGGGAAGTGTTTTTAATGGGAAAGTGAACACAAGAACAAGGGGGCACAATCTGAGGTTAGTTGGGGGAAAGATCAGAAGCAACATGAGAAAATGTTATTTTACTGAAAGAGTAGTAGATGCTTAGAATAAACATCAAGCAGATATGGATGGTAAATCTTCAGTAACTGAATTTAAACATGCCTGGGATAAACATATATCCATCCTAAGATAAAATACAGGAAATAGTATAAGGGTAGACTAGATGGACCATGAGGTCTTTTTCTCCAGTCAATCTTCTATATTTCTATGTCTCATTTCTATGATACTTCTTTGCATCTCCCCGATTCTGCCTTTAATTTAACCTAGCTAACTAGAGTGTTGTTGTGTGGGCAAAATGTATTTCTGTATGTTTGCTGGGGGGGAACAGGATGAATCGAATCCAAATGGGAATTGAATGAATAAACACCCAATGAATAAACTAATAAAAATACAAAACTGAATGCCTCTTTCTGAATGTTCCAGAGAAAATTTTAAGATCATGACTGACTTAAAAATCCACAGATTATTGAAATAATAAACTGGCCATTCCTTCGCATTTACATTGTTTATAATGCTTAGGTTGAACTGGGATAAGTTTTATAACTTTTTTGACACACACGTGTGACACATCAAACATTTTGCATAAGAATGTTGTAAAATGTAAAGTGTTTAAACAAGAATCCTTTTGGCTCAAAAAAATGCTTTGAAAAAAAATGTCGCTTTTGAGCTTTGACTTAACTAATTGCTGGTTTATAAACTGGGACATTTTATGTAAAGGATTGCTTGCCACCCACTTCTGAAATTTATTTAATATTTGAAAAAAAGCAAAATATTTCTTTGACATTTAAACTTGTTAGGGATTGTCCTTGAAATGGCAAAACCTTTGAGAGAAGATGACCAGGTGCAAATCAGTTCAGTTTAACATCTGTAGGCTTTCTGCGTCAGTGCTTGGGCCTTTCCATCCTGTTTCAGAATAGGTTGGAGATCTATAGCAGATCTGTGCTACCATTTGTAGGCCTTGAACCATGTGCATATATATACTTTTGGTAGACGGGAGCAGAGGCTTTCCAACTTTTTCAGACTTTGGAAAGAAAGAGTAGAAGGAGGGGGGAGGAGTGGAGGAGGAGGAAGAGTAGAAGGAGGAGGAGGAGAAAGAACAGAAGGAGGAAGAGGCAAAGAAGAAGGAAGAGCAAGAGGAGGAAGAGCAGGAGGAGGAGGACAAATTGTCATGCATTTACCTACACATATTTATATATACAACAGCATCCCAAGAGTTGAGACGTACTGGTCAGAGAATATTGCATGTAAAAATGTATTGTAAGAGGACCCAGAATCTGGGTCCTTTAAAAAATCCACCCCCTATGCCAATCAGACCATCAGACCATATAGACTTCATATATATGTGACAGACAATCCTATAACAATGCCAGTAATATTGAAGATGTCAAAGGAAAAAAAACATTTTTCTGCTACAGGAAAAATAAGGGAGAACAGCATGTTTCAGAATTTTCATTGTTTTACATAATACAGAAAATCAGGTGGGCTGGCATCCAATATGCTACGGAGGAAGAGTTGAAGGTTTTTTCAGATTGTTAATGGGGATTATTATGTGGCTAATTAAAGTTTTCATGATGTGTAGCTGTTAGGAGTTGACATCAATTTGATATTAATCAATCAAATTACCAGTTGCCAATTGCCATCAAGGGCATTATATAATTGTTATTCTAATTTAGCCACTAAACATATTTCTGTCTCTATAGTACAAACCCAAGATGACAATTACATTATAAGACTCTGTTGAGTCGAGCTGTTGGTAACAAAACAACTTTTTTTTGGTAACAAGACAGAAATAATTTGCTTTCTATGAGATATTTTTAAAATATTTCATATAAACAAGACTCCTGGGTTTCTCTGTTGATGTATATAATGTATGCATTAACACGATTTACTCTGCTTAGCTTTTGAATGAGGCAATGTTGGTTAGTTGCTATTATCAGATAGCCTACAGTCTAGGATTAGGTAAATAAAACTGTTAGTATTTGGGATTAGCATGATGTATGACTAAGCTTTGAACTGAGACTGTGGAGATGGAAATTCAAATCTATCCTCACCTCTGGAAGTTCACAGGTGACTCTGGGTCACTCACCATATTTTAGATCCAACTCAGGTTGAGAATTAAATGAGGACTGACCGCTTATATTATTCATCTTGTAATCCTGTAGGAAAGGTGACTTAGAACTCTAATAATTATACTAATGACCACAATTTCCTCCTGGCATCTGTCAGCCATTAATATCTTCCAAATTCAGTTAGAATACACGTTGTGGATTTGCCCATAGTAAATTGTATAGATACTAAATATACTACAAAAGTCTTTGAAACATACCTCTGATTCTAGATAAAGCATAGAGAATATACAGCATTTCTATCAGACAATGTCTCTGTAATAGTAATCAAATCAGTAGACTTTTAAGGCTTTTATAGAAGACACCAGGGGAAATTTCATGCTGTTGGTTGTACATGCTGTTTGGAATATCCATCAACATATATGGGACAGTAGAATTTTCTTTCACTTGACATGATTTTAGTTGTTGCTTTATTATCATTTAGGGCGGGGAGGGGGGAATCCAAAAAACTTCTCAAAGGCATTAGATTTTATAATAATTTTCTGATTTTTCTGATTTTCAGATTCATGTTGGCAGAGAAAAAAGCTGGTGAACCTTCCCATCCATAGAAAATTCTTGATGTAAAAATCCTGAATATGAACCTCTACCATCTTTTGCAGAAAAATCTGAGTCAAAATCCAAAGTCTAAAAACTGAAACTTTAACTCCTTGAGAAACTCTGCTTAAATTAATTTGTTGTTCAACAGAAAGACTCCCTAGCCACTCTGATCTTTCTTATCTAGATGTTTTCTTAAATGACAAGTGTCCGGGAATCACATTTTATTGCTAACTTTTGTGCCTCCATAAGGTTATATCAAATCCAGATTTGTTAATGGAGACACAATATGTATTAGGATGCTATTATATATTTTTTTGAATTTGAGTTGTTTAAAATTATGCTGCAAGGATGAGGATGATGACCAAAGATTGAAAGTGTCACCAAGTGGAATTCCAGTGGGCTACATAGCACAGAATTAATGTACTCCTTAAGGGGGCAGTGGTGGCCTAGCGGTTAAGAGCCTGGAAGGTTGGCAGTTCAAGACACAAGTACCACATGATGAGGTGAGCTCCCATTCTTACCTCAGTTCCTGTCTTCCTAGCATTTCAAAAGCATGCAAAATATGAGTAGAGAAATAGATTCCACTTCAGTGAGAAGGCAGCAGCACTTCATGTCCCTCGGCATATAGTAATGCCAGCCACATGACTAAGGAAACGTCTTCTGACAATGCTGTCTCCCTTGGCTGGTAAACTGAGGTAGCAATAGTACTTAGACTTATATACCACTTCACAGTGCTTTGTAGCCCTCTCAAACTGGTTTAAAATCAGCATATCAGCCCCAACAATCTAGGTCCACATTTTACCGAACTAGGAAAGATGGTAGGCTGAGTTGACCTTGAGCTGGTGAGAATTGAACTGGCAAACTGTCAGCAGTAAGCAGTCAGCAGAATTCTGACACTGCACACTGCACAGCAATCACTGCACTGCCACAAAGTGCATTACCCCCTGTACTCAGACATGATTGGAAGTGGAAATATTTGCATTTTAAAAAAACCTTTTTTAATGTACTTCTTGGGAATAATAGTGTCAACTCTGGATTAATCATGTGCTATCTAAACGTGGGTAAGACTCAACCTTCCAGGGTATGAAGAGACGTGAGGTTTACTCAGCAAATGGTGTTGCAAATCGCAACCTCCTGTATTATTCCTTCTGCTTGGAAAACTACCTGTTTGAAACAGGTAGACTGTTTCATTGCTGACAAAGGCAGAGGTCTTCAAACTTGGCAATTTTAAGACTTGTGGACTTTAACTCCCAGAATTCTCTAGCCAGTATAGCTGGCTAGAGAATTCTGGGAGTTGAAGTCCACAAGTCTTAAACTTGCCAGGTTTGGGGACCCCTGGTCTAAGGACTCTTCTTTATTTGGTAAAGTACTGGTAATTTACAACTCTAGGCTTGGATTTAGCTTACTCTTCCACTTACTCAGATCAAAACATCTTTAAAGGTTTTTTGTATCAAGTCTGATGAAGAAGCTGGGTTTTAATCATGCAACTGAGAAGCTTTTAAAGAAGTGAGCAAATTTTATCAGAATTTCCTGTGGTACTTGAAGCAAATGTTGCCAGTGACCCAAAAGTGAAAGTAGCTATCGCATTTAATCTTGCACAGAAATAAATTCTGGGCTGTTAGGATAATTTTCTGATACAATGCTACCGAGTAGAGAAAACTATTTTTGTACACAGTTGATGAGGTAATAAGAGTACTACAGATTTACTTCCCGGATCCCATAGGGACTGTTGCTGTATCAGGTATTCAATCGGCAAAATACTCCTTATTGGGCACTTGTGGTTTCCAGTAGTTTCTTTCTTTCTTTTTTTAAAATATGAATCACTCACCCCAGAAATGCTTCCAGGGAGGGTATTTTCAGCAGAGTTAAAAAGTATGTAGGAATTTAGAAGCAACTTATGGAAGTAAATAGGATAATGTAGTGCAGCTGGAGAGTATGCAAAACACCCAGATATTAGAAACAGTCTCTGTGCAGTGATGATATCCAAAACCAATATATTCAAGAAGTCTTACTGCACTGAATGGTTGCCAGCCACTAAGCAACTACACAGAGCAAATGCTGCTCCAAATAGAAACTTGTAGGCTAGGAAAGGAGCTTCTTAAGATCCTGGGTGGAGCAGTCAATGACAAATGCTGCTTTAGCCCCAATTAATCTCTCATTCATCATTATTCAATCTCATGATTTGAGGTTTAGGAAAGACCGCTCCCGCAGAGCCAAAAGGTTTTTCAGCTTTTCTTACTAGTTGCCTGAATTTACTGAATTCATCTCTTTAGGATTTGAAAGATAGAATTCCCTATTTCTAATTCTGGCACGTTAGTAAGTACACCAAAAGTATTTTTCTTTAGGGCCACAGACAAGAACTGGTTCCTGTGGATGTCAACATTAAATGTAATTTTTAGGTTCCTGCTGGATTTATCGGGATAGCAATATAGCCGTGATCAAAAATGAGTTCTTGGTAGATATTAATTCCCTCACAGGATTAGAATTGCATGATGTGTATGTGACATACAGTTGCTTATTTTGCTGTCTTTTTATGCTTTTATCACTGGCTTCCATTGTGAAGAATTTACGTATTTATTTATTTGTTTACTTATTTGATGTTTGAATCCTGCATTTATTATTTGTTATAACATTTATAAAAATATAATTGTAAAATATATTTTATAAAAAGATTAAAATTATTTAAAAAATAATATAAATAATAACCATAGCATGTTATTTTTATGGAAAAACTCCCCTAATTCAGCCTCTATCTCCATTTATTACTTGTCCTTAATGAAGCAAAAAACAGCAGGATGGATGAGGAGTGAGAGGGGTGCATTGTTGGAAATCTTGTCCAAAATAATACCCCCCCTTTTTTTTCTATTTTTTTAAAAAACAAAACAATAAAAGGGGGAAAGATTTTTTAAAAAATCATTATTTCATTTGATTAGGCTGATCAGAATGTTTGGTACCACCAATCCTCAAAGAAGCTAGTCTGAGGTATTCTGGAAATGTAGCCTTTGTGCATCTTGAGGAAGTCAAATTGAGAAATAGTGATTGAGAATAGCTGCTGAGGGAAAAGAAGAAGAAAACCAGCCCAAAGGTGCTTTTTCAAAAAGTGACTGGACTTTTTTTGCTTATGAAATTCAGCACTCTGTAATTTTTTTTTTACAATGATTAATCCATTGCTAGAAGATGGAAGTTAAACATGAGCAGAAAACTCTTCCTCTTTTTGTCTGTGGAGATTCTCAGTTATCCAGGTCGGGGTTGTCCCAAAGGTGCTTTTTCAAAACACCACTGGACTTTCTTTGTCTTTGCTTGAAGATGTTTCACTTCTCATCCAAGAAACTTCTCCAGTTTTGAATGGGTTATATTTAGGTTTAGGGTTAGGGTAATCCAGAATTGAAGAAGCTTCTTAAATGAGAAGTAAAATGTCTTCAGGTAAAAACAAAGAAAGTCCAGTTACCTTTTGAAAAAGCATCTTTGGGACACCCATGACCTGGATAACCGAGAATCTCCACAGACAAAAAGAAGAGTTTTCTCCTCATGTTTAACCTGCATCTTTTAGCAATGGATTAATCATTGTTTAAAGCAACAACAACAGAATGTTGAATCCTAAATAAGGCATTTTGTACATTTCTGAGTATTTTCATGCTTGTCTAATAAATTAGTATCATTAGCAGAGCTGTATTATTTATTTATGTATTTATTTATTTATCCAAATTTTATGCCCTCCTTCTCCTTAGACTCAGGGCAGCATACAACATGTTAGCAATAGCACTTTTTAACAGAGCCAGCATATTGCCCCCACAATCCGGGTCCTTATTTTACCCACCTCGGAAGGATGGAAAGGCTGAGTCAACCTTGAGCCGGTGATGAGATTTGAACCACTGACCTGCAGATCTAGCAGTCAGCTTTAGTGGCCTGTAGTACTGCACTCCACCCACTGCGCCACCTCGGCTCATATTAGTAAATAGCTAATAAATTCCTTGAAATTAGCAAATTATGGAACAACATCAGAAGCACTCTGATTAATCTCCTTTCAATGGTAACCTTGCTATAAAGTTTTGTTTGAAACCACAGAATTAAGAAGCATTTCTCTCAGTGTACATGCATTATTTTTAACCATAAAAGATGATGAACAAGGTGGAGTGGGAAGAACAGTGAAGATAAGGTAATATTAGGGGAAAGTAACTACATGCTTCCTTAGGAATTTTAGCAGCCCTCTTTGTTTCTTGTAGTCTATTAAAAATTCTTTAGGAAAATAGAGATTTATGCTAGGAAATTACCTAATCTAATTCCTGGAGCTTAGTCAGAGGCTAGGATTAATGACTCGCCTTTGTTGTAAGATCACTGGTTGTAACGTGCATGAGCACAATGTGTAACAAGTTGTGGAAAAAGACCAGTGGGATGTGGGAGCGGCAAGTGGCCTCTGGTCACACGGGTGTGAAATCAATGTGTTGGGTACTTTTAGAGCCACACACAAACACTAGCCTTGCATGAAGCCAATTTATTACCGGCAGGAAATAATTGTGTTGGGAGAAAGACCTTCACTGGGGAAAGAGAAATGGATGTGTTCACCATCAAAAATGGTCACAGGGTGTTAGCTGTAAGACTCATATAGGAAAAAATACTGTTTAATATTTTAGGGTGCACTACTTCCTGTATTTAGAGGGCTGCCCTTTATCATGGTGGTGCATTGGTGTGCAATTTCCTAAATACCTATTTAGATTTCCTCTTGGCTCATTCTAAGAAGGTTTAGCTCTTCAGTTCCATTCATGGCAGCTCCATTTGACAGGCTAGAGGTGTAGCTTCATTTCATACTTAATTCTAGGCATATAGCAGAACTTAAATTCCATTTTTCCTCATTTCTAAGGAAGAAAAGAAATTGGTTGCACTCAGTGATGGGGAAGATTGAGAAGACCCTGGACAGAACTTTTAGAGTAGCAGTGTGGAACTTTAGAACTTTTCGTGTAGTTGAATTTTCCTAACTTAGGGTTTGCTGGTGGAATTTTGGAGAGAGTTAAATGGCTAAGAATGGAAGCAGAGATGTCCAGGAAGCAAACTATTACTATTTCCAAGGTTCATATCCTTCCACCAGTAGTGGCTTGCTACCAGAACAGTAAAGGATGCTGCACCAGTAATAAAACTTGAGCTGCGCATGCAGCTTTGGGTGTGCTGCATGTGAGAATGCACATTCCAGTGAGATTTTGTTTGCACATGAGCAGGAAGAAAAATCCCACGAGGGGACCTGCACACATGTGAGTTTTTTGCTTCTGCGCATGCATGGAAGCAAAAAACATCAGCTTAAATCTCACATGCGCGTGTATCCCCTTGCAAGATTTTTCTTCCTGCGCATGCACAGGAGCAAAATTTCACTGGAGCACACACACACACACATGGAGTACATTTGAAGCTGTGCGTGCAGCACACTGGTAGTAGAGGTAGGAGTAATCCGCCCCTGCCTTCCACAAATCTGAACTGCATCAACATCTGTAAACTGAAATTGGCAATTGTATTTTAGTGGTACAATCATGAGATGCTGGGGGATTTTGGAATCAAGAAAGAGAGGTTGTGGAGAGGTTTGAACTTGTTCATACAGGTAGTCCTTGACTTATAACCACAACTGAACCCAAAATTTCTGTTGCTAAGTGAGAATTGTAAAGTGAGTTTTGCCCCATTTTACAACCTTTCTTGACACAATTGTTAAATGAATCAGTGCAGTTCATAAATTAGTAACACAGTTGTTAAGTGAATCTGGCTTTCCCATTGACTTTGGTCGTCAGAAGATCACAAAAGTTGATCACATGTCCACAGGACATTGCAACCATCATAAATATGATTCAATTGCCAAATGTCTGAATTTGGTCATAGAGATGCCGCGACGATCAGAAATGTGAACAATGGGCATAAGTCACTTTTTTCAGTGCTGTTGTAACTTTGAACAATAACTACATGGATTGTTGTAAGTCAAGGACTACCTCTTTTATACTCTTAAAGATATATTAAAACCACATAACAATTTATTGCTTCATTATGTGGCTTATTACATTTACTATTTCTTGAAGCCACATTACGTTTTCTTGATTCATGGGAAGGGAATAATAATAATAATAATAATAATAATAATAATAATAATAATAATAATAATTTATTGGATTTGTATGCCGCCCCTCTCTGTAGACTCAGGGCGGCTAACAACAATGATAAAAACAGCATGTGACAATCCAATAATCAAACAACTAAAAACCCTTATTATAAAACCAAACATACACACAATGCTAGCCATTGCTATATTACATGTATTTTTCTGCTTCATGTTTTCATAGCAAAAAAACAAACAAAACATAGCAAGAACAAGATTGCAAGTAGCAGACTTGTTCCAAATGTTATTGCTTCCTCTTTCTGTCTACGCCAGATCACTACGGTTAGAATGAGATCTTTTACAGACAGGAAGAGGAAACATAGAGAAGAAGTCTTATTGTTCAGAAGCAGAATCTGATAATTCTTTTTCAATGCATAAAAATGAGATGCTGGGGCAGACTTCAGCTGTCTCATTCATCCTAATGAAACATGTCAATGTTTTTATAGTCTTCCTCAGTTTTCAGGTGAAATATTCTTTTCTCCTTTGCCTCCCCGAAGCTTGCAAAATGCTGGACAGAAGCACAGTCATTTCAGGCCATTTCAGAAAAGTTTTAAGTCGATTTGAAAATTATATATGCCTTCATCAGGTAGCCACACCCTTTTTACTGGGATTTGAACCCGGGGTCTCTGCCCTCTAGGCTACAGGCTCAACCACTCTATCAGCTTGTACCAGGGCAGGCCATGGAGGGGATACTGGGTCTTCCTCCTGCTCCATGCCAAAGGAAAGCCAGCTGGGCTTCTCCTTTCCTCCTACCCTTCCCCCTTCCCCCTGCTCCCTTCTCCCCACTCAAACCTACTTTGGGACATAGAAGGAATGGAAATGTATGTTGGGGCGATGTCTGAGCTGGCTCTCATCCACAACTCTCTGCATTCCTCCAGGTCTGGCTTGCTGAGGGTGGGGGAGAAACCCTGATGCCTCTACTCCTCCCTCAGTCCCAGCCATTGCTGCCTGGGGAAGCAACAGGAAACAGAAAGCAGTGCATTTCTCTCACAGTGGAATGCTTTTCACTGTGAGAGCTGGGCCAGGCCTCTCTGCTGTCCAACTTCCCAATGAGGCCACTTCTGCTGGGCCATCTCCCCTCCCCAGGGCTACTGTTTGTTTGTTTGTTTGTTTGTTTGTTTGTTTGTTTGTTCGTTCATTCATTCATTTGTCCAATACACAAATACATAGGAAGAAAAATAGACATCTAGTAATATATATAAGGGTAAAGTGAACTTAGAGGAGAGGATATATAAAAGAAAGAAAATATATATGATAAGTGAGAGAAAGGAAAGACAATTGGACAGGGGACGAAAAGCACACCAGTGCACTTATGTATGCCCCTTACTGGCCTCTTAGGAACCTGGAGAGGTCAATCGTGGAGAGTCTAAGGGAGAAGTGTTGGGGGTTAGGGGTTGACACAATTGAGTCCGGCAATGAGTTCCATGCTTCGATAACTCGATTGTTGAAATCATATTTTTTACAGTCAAGTTTGGAACGGTTTGTATTAAGTTTGAATCTGTTGTGTGCTCTTGTGTTGTTGCGGTTGAAGCTGAAGTAGTCATTGACCGGTAGGACATTGTAGCATATGATCTTGTGGGCAATACTCAAATTGTGTTTTAGGCCCCATAGTTCTAGGCTTTCTAGGCTCAGGATTGTTAGTCTATTTTCGTAGGATATTCTGTTTCGAGTGGAGGAGTGACATTTTCAAGGGTGTTGATGTCTGAGATATGGTATGGGTTTCAGACAGATGAGCAGTAGTCTAAGATGGGTCTGGCAAAAGTTTTGTAGGCTCTTGTGAGTAGTGTGAGATTGCCTGAGCAGAAGCTGCGTAGGATCAGGTTAACAACTCTAGAAGCTTTTTTGGCGATATTGTTACAGTGGGCTTTAGCACTTAGGTCATTTGATATTAGTATTCCAAGGTCTTTTACTGAGTGTGGGTTGGCAGTGAGAGATTGTTTATTCAGTTCGTATGTGCGGTTTGGATTCTTTTTGCCGATGTGGAGGGTAGAGCATTTGTTGGTTGATATTTGAAGTTGCCAGGTGTTAGACCAGTCTGAAACAAAGTCCAGGTCTTTTTGGAGAGTGAGTGTGTTGTCAGTGGTGTTGAAAAGTTTCACATCGTCGGCAAAAAAAACAGAGTTGCTTTCGATATGGTCACAGAGGTAATTGATGTAGAGAATGAAGAGAGTACGACCTAGTACGCTTCCCTGGGGAATGCCATTTATGACAGGGACGGGGGTGGAGATTGGTATTTGGTAGGGGAGGAGTAGGGGAACACTTCATCACAATGCCCCCTTCTTTCTCTTGGCCCCACCAACAAAAGACAAGGAAGGCCAGGCTTGGGAGAGGGCCCCCACCCAGATCCACCCCTACTGTTCTCTCCCAGCCCTCTTTGCTGGCAGCAACAGCAAATGTACTGCAACAAAGGCGGAATGATGTTGCCGCACAAAGGCAAGTAGAGGCGCTCTTCGCTTCTGCACTAAAGCTCCGGCCATGCCACTGCCATCACAGGATGATGACTCTTTCATCCCTCTGCCACAACAGAGTGACAGGGAGTTGCAGCGAATGGCCCAAAGAACCTCATGCAACTTAGGACTTGCAGATTGCAGACCTCTGTTCTAGGGCAATATTCCACCAAATGGAAAGTACTCAGGATGCAAGAATAAGCTTTACAACCTCACAAAATTCACAGTTACATATTTTTAAATCTCGCAAAATCATTTTCTGTTATTTTAATTTTGTTGAAACTGTAGAGGTAAACACAGCATACATCTAATCTGCGTGCATTCTATACTTTCCACATTTTCTCTTAAGCAAACAACCAGTGTGGAAAATATTTTGGTACATTAGTGTCATATCCAGTGGCAAAATGCGGTTACCCCTTCAGCCCTCAATCAGTTTGCACAGTCTCTGAAATGAATCTCCTCCATCCAACGCGAGTTTTCCACTACTGAGAAATATCTTCATGCTAAAGGTTTGTTTACAAGGAGTTGATGTTTCCACTTACTGGTGCATTAAAGCAGTTGTTTTTTCCAACCACTAAGTAGATCTAAACATTAAGTGTTTCTTGAGTTGGTTTTCCAGATCTCAAGCTGCTATAAACATTAAATTTTTGTTGGTTTGAAAATGTCCCCTCCCCACTCCTGCATCTAAAGGGGGTGGGGGACAGAAACAAAGGAAGGAACAGATGAGTTGCTGTCCCAATTAGCTACAGGTAATAGAAAACTATTTGCAAAGTTTTTCCTTATGTTCCAAATGTACCATATGTGCAATATTTGTTTTATTTATAGAAAACATTTGGCCACTGGCTTGAAAAAGGAGACACAAATGTTGCTGGCTGCTTCCTGCTCACCTTGTGTTCCATATACAGGTAGTCCTCGAGTTACAACAATTCATTTAGTGTCTGTTCAAAGTTACAACGTGTTCTGCCGGCGTGTTTCAACCGCCCGTAATTACAGGGTAATTAGTCCAGGAAGACACACACCACAAGATAAAAGGAAAACCCAAAAGTTTTTATAAACAGAAAAACAGAAACAGCTTCCTTTTTAAATGTCAAAGGGATTTACTGGTACACACAAGGCATAGGTTAAATGCAATCCAATTGCTCACCCAATAACTGGGAAATTGAGTCGAATTCTAAAGTCCAGAGAGTCCACACACAATCTTGAACAGCACAAAAACCACGATATTGACGAAACAATGAATCAGATAAACTGCCATGAGGCTGAAACACCAGGTTGCACTTTTATCTGTAGCACTAATTACAGCAGTCCCACCAAACCACAGATGGCCTCATTTTCTCTTGTAATAATCCTTCAATTGTTGTCTCCTATGCATCACTCTACGCATGCATGGATGTGTCATTAATTCTTGTTCAGAATCCAAGGATGATACAGATGATTGATCTGTCTGCCAAACTCCCCTCTTCCCTGTCACTCACACTTCCTTGGTCAGAGGAGACTTCATCGGTAGATTCCATTGAGAGCAAAACAGGCCTGCGGCATGTGGATGTTTCCCATACATCCACCTGCACATTCCTTGGGGCAGGAGCTGGGCCAGAGCTAACCACAACACAATGGCACTGAAAAAAGTGACATATGACCGTTTTTTACACTTAAGACTGTTGCAGCACCTTCATGGTCACATGACCAAAATTGAGATGCTTGGTAACTGGCATGTATTTGTGACGGTTGCAGGTACCACCTTTTGTAGTCTTCTGAAAAGCAAAATCCACGGAGAAGCCTGAATTAGTTAACAACAGTGTTACTAACTTAAGAACATCTATGATTCACTTACCAACTCTGGCAAGAGCTCCAGAAAAGCTGTCAAATACTGCAGATGAAACCACTGCACATTCTATACATTGGAGCAGTCAAAAGTGTGAAGGAAAGACCCAACAGTCTCTTAAAAAGAAGTTTGCGAAAATCAGTATTATATCATCACCCCTGAAGTTTAGAAACAGGTTAATTGTTTTTAACAAGTGAGGCTAAAGGCAGCTCAGTTTTTAATGTGCAATGCATACGACATTTCATGAGTCCTCCAGATGACAAGAACTTTCTGTAGTGAATAAGCTATTTTTACCTTCCTATAATCTATTGTTTATGTCTGTGGAGATCATCAGATTAGATAGAAAAATGTAAAAACAAGTTGTATTACCTGAGGTATTAGACAGTTAAACTCTGTCAGCTTTTATAGTATAGCTTCAATATTTACTGTGGTAATTTATATTGATTTTAGATGTAACCTCCCACCTTACTCTTGCTCAGAGCCAAATAAGAAAGTTACTTTTGCGCTATGCAAAATTCTAGATTTTCACAATCTTGATCCCACAATCAGACAAAATAATTGTGTGCTCAAGTTCATGATCTCACAGTATTTTTAAATTGCACTTGGAAAGGAAGAAGCAGGGAGAGCAACAAGAATCCAAGATATGTGGGATAAAATGTTTGGACTCTCCTTATCAGATCAGGAAAGAAAAATGAATTTTTCAATTTGAAAAAAACAAACAAACAAACAGCAGCATTTTAGTTTAGAGGAAGAGGAGGAGGAAGAGGAGGAGGACAAGCAAAGAAGTGACAGTTTGCAAAAAGAACTTACATTAGAAAACACATGAAGAAAGAAGATTTCCATCCATCAATTTACTGAAAAAACACAACATTCTAAAAGACTAAGAGTTAACAGATAGTAGGAGGACAATACATAACTATTTCTTCAACTTTATTGTCTTCCTCCTATGAAAAATGAGAGGTATTTCAGACAGTTTGCCATATTGAGGCAAAATTGGGTGACAAACAGATCTAAGAAATAAATACCTTAAAATTAAACTGTGAGACTAAGAAGATAAGCAAATATCTTTCTAATCTAGAAGGAAATTGTGACTTATTTATTGGCCAAGGGCCACATTTGATATTTAAAATGTGGCAAAGGGCCACGTTTTTTAAAAAAATGATGTTATAATGGATGGCTGAGGTTATAAGGTGAAAGGCTGGAGGTCTTAAATTTTTTGTCCCAGAGGCCATTATACTATGGAGTCACTTTCTGCTTTATGGGAATATGTTGGTAGATCCTTTTTCTTTTTCTTCTTTTGACAATGCATGTATTTTTATCTTTTTTTTTTTTACGTTTGTTTGTCATTATTTTAAAATCAATACAAGGACAAATAAAAATAGTTAAATTGATTGGCCAGCTGGCCTTCCAGAATGGCTTGAAGACATGGCTCTGCCATCTGGCCTGGAGATCTGGGAATGTGGGTATGAAACCTATAAAGTGGCTACATTACTAGGGAAACTGAGGGTATTCTGCAGATTATATTTCTTATTTTTTTAAAGGTTTTAAAAATTGTGTGTGTGTGTGTGTGTGTTACTTTTGGTATTTTGTTGCATTGTGAACAAGCAAGTACTGGAATGTATTATATCAGAGATATGTCATCGGAAAGCAAAATCACCAAACAAGGTGTCTAGACACCATCAAAACTGAGACCAGCCAGAGCATAGAACAACTCAAAGAAATAGTGCATGATTGGAAGACATAGAGAGAATTGGCTCATAGAATCTCCAAGAGTTGGACTTGACTGAATGGATATCATCATCATCATCATCATCATCATCATCATCATCATCATCCTGTTCAAAATCATGCTCTACCAAGCAAATGTCTATTTCCCATTTGGCCATCACCCAAGTTCCTCACTCTTGTTTTGAATAACTTGATAAAAATAATTTGAAATCTCTTGTTTCAGAGCAGAACATTTGAACAGGATTTTCAATGGCACCTTAATAATAGTTTTAAAAAGTCAAAAGACCAATGTAGTGGAAAAGCTGGGTTGTTGTTGTCAAAAGCAGGATCCAGAAATGAATGGGAAGATCCAGGAATCCATAAGGTAGATCTTTAACACTCATATTCTTTTTATAGAACTTCTTTTAATGGATCTATGTTTTAGGAACTGACGCATGAAAACGTTCCTCAAAGTTTGGCGGTGCTGCAGATGTTTTCCCAGAGTTTGAGTATTTCCTAAATGCCCAGGCATTGTTTGGTGAATTTCTTGGCAACACCCTGTCTTAGGAAAACCAAAAGTCCTCATTTCTTTTTCTTTAAAGAGCTGGATTGACTAGCTGGAAATATCATTTGGTTTTGTATTTGTACTGGATTCTGGATCACAAGTAAGTTACAATATGTACTGGCTTCTGAAATAAGCTTTCTGCTTTGTGGTTCAGAAAAAATCTGAGAAAAGTAAACCAGGGATGTTTATATCGTTTTCATTGACTCCGTGAAAAGGAAAGAGGGAGGGGAATTGTTTACACTCACAAAGGATAAGCAGACAGGGAGGCAATTTCTTCTCACACTTTTCAGTATCTAACCAACAGATCCATCTTTCTCATTATTGGATTTCCTATGGAGATAATGGATAATGATCTTTTTTGAGCCCCATCAACTCTTGAGGATGCCCATGATCCTGCTGTAAACTTACTTCTGGAAGGCCCAGAAGCCATCTAGAAATAGCAATAATAAAAATAACAAACAAATGGATCTAGGTAAAAGTTGCTGGACCTGACAGGTAGCTATCCTAATGCTTGTAGCCACATGGACATGGTTGATACAGAACTGCAGATGATAAATACATTTTTATCTTTTTTTAAACTTTGGAATGGCCCTTTGTTTCTTCAGCACAACAATGTTTATTCCCAAGCAATACAGGTAGTCCTCAAATTACAACAATTTGTTTGGTCAGTGTTTGAAGTTACAACAGCATTGAAAATAGTGACTTATGACCTGTTTCCATACTTACGACCATCGCAGCACCCCCTACGGTCACATGATAAAAATTTGAGCACTTGCCAACCGACATATATTTATGACAGTTGCATCATCCCAAGGTCCCAAGTTCACTTGATCACTATTTTTAAATGGGCTTCTAACAAGCAAAGGAAGAAGCCATATTTATTTAATGATTGTGTGAGTCACTTAACAACTGCAGTGATCCATGTAAGAATTGTGGCAGAAAAGGTCATAACTTGGGGCAAAATGCAACTGCTGACTTGTTTGACAACAGAAATGTTGGGCTCAGTGGTGGTTGGAAGCCAAGGACTACCTCTTCAAAAATCTTCATAAAATCCACAGTTTAAAATTCCCAAACAGTACCACTTCTGAATGTAGTTGTCAATTATAGTCTTCACTATAGTCTAGTATTTTACATCCACGGATCTGCTTTTACAGCAGGCCATCTTATGAAACATATTGGTGTTACTAATAATGAGTGTTCTGCCGGGCTCTCTGATAAGAGCCTCCCAAAAATTCAAGGGTACAAATTTCAGACACACACACACATTTGAAAATTCAAAACAATGTTCTTTATCACAAAATTCAAAATAAACAAAGCACTCTTTTTGTATTGCAAAGAGCACTCTTCCCAAAACAACTGGGTAGTCTGTACAATCTCCCTTAAGCAGCTGTGAAGACACTTCGAACCCCTTCTTCTTCCAACGAAGTGAGACACACACACACGTTGCTCTGCTTTGGTTTCAAAGGCATGAAAAAGCAACAAAGTCCAGCAACACAAGATTCCTGATGAACTCCGATCAGATATTCTTCCACAACGGCCAAACCCACATGCTGCTATTTATAGCAGCAGCCCTAATTGCTGGAGCCCCACCCAAACACAGGTGGCCTCCCTTATTTCCTGTAATATGTTCTTACTTGGTCTCTTCTATGCATAATTCTGCACTTGCATGGGTCCAAATTGTCATCATCTGAATCAATGGAAGATAAGGGAGATTGACTGCATGGGTTGTGTGCCAAGCCCTCCTCTGCCGAGTCACTCCCACCTTCTTCTTCGTCCGAGGAAACTAAACTCTGAACTGATTCTGTCGGCAGTAACACAGGCCTGTGACATGTTGAATTTTCCCCTGCATCCACCTCCTGATTCCCTGGGGCAGGAGCTGGGCCAGAGCCAATCACAACAATGAGGAGGAGGAAATTTCAATCTATGACATCTAGCTAGGGAAATGGGACGGAACAATTTAATTTGACACACCCAAAGATGGTTTTTCAAGAGGCAACCGGACTTGCTGGTTTCTTCTTCTTCTTTGAAGACATTTCGCTTCTCATCCAAAAAGCTTCTTCAGCTCTGGTATTTTGCAGAGCTGAAGAAGCTTTTTGGATGAGAAGCAAAACGTCTTCAAAGAAAGCCCAGTTACCTCTTGAAAAAGCACCTTTGGGACGACCATGACTTTGATGACTGAGAATCTCCATAGACATTTGGTATGACACATTTTATTGCTAGCTTAATTTAAGACATAATCTCTACCCCAATACTGATTACATAATTCACAATCTAATTATTCTTTAGTATATCTTGTGATAGACACCCTACCCCTTTTTAAGTGTGATAAAGGGGCAGGGCTTCAATTGCACAGTCATGGCTGCCATCTTGATATTTTTGATACTGCCACCTCCCTACTTGCTCAACCAATCAGAAATCACACCCAAGAATGCCAACTTGAATAAAATGCATACAGAATGACAAATATTGATGAAAACCATGTTATTCTGTGCACAGAAATATATTATATCATGGATAATTGTTTGAAAAGATAGGAGAAACATACTTAGAAAGGATAGGAGAAACACACAAAAAATATAGGATTGTTTGTGTAGGGTTTAGAAATATTTAATATGTGGTTTTAGAAGAGTGGAACGAAAGGTTCCTAAAGGTGGTATGATATGATACTGAATTTCAGAAAAAATAAATGGAAGGCTAACACAATAAAATTGACATGGTTTCTTGTTAGCCTATTTCTTTGAGAGAACTGTCTGGATTCTGGTATAGCAATAAGGTTAACGAGAAGAAACTCCCACTCTGTTCTCTGAGCAAATATTCTTCTACTTGTGTTCTACCTGCTGTGCATTAGTAGATGAATAAAGGAAAGTCATGACATTTTTGCTTGTTGCTCAATCTATAAACTTGAAAGTAAAGTTTGACTCTTCTGCAACACTAGTCAGGTTATTTACTGAATATGGATTTGCTGTACAAATTCCCTTCCTCGTCTTTTTTTTGGGGGGTGGGGGGAGGAATTGCACAGATTTTATAGATAACAGACATAGATCGTATATTAGTTCTCATTGTCAAATAGTTGCAACAGATATTCCTAATTGTTATTTTTTTAAAAGCTTCCATTTTCAGGAGCTTTCAAGACACTTCCCTCTGCCATAAAAAAAATGGCTACTAATACAATGTTACCATATTTTTCAAAGTATAACACGCACCGGAGTATATGAAGCACTTTAGTTTTGGGGGAGAAAAATTGGAGGGGGGGAAATCTACCTACCAGATATTCATCTGGCTAGCATCCTTAGTCTGGTCAGCTTCCACACATTATTTTACCCCCTGGTTAGGACTGAAAAAACATTTTTTGGAGGGAGTAGCAATGAAAACAAGCCTGCAAAGACATAGAGTTGGAAAAAGCCTCTTTGGAGGGAATAGAAATGAAAAAAATCCTGCAAGCCAGGGAGATTGTAAGCACCTTGTTAGGGCTGGAAAATAAACATTGTCAGAGGGAGTTGCAATGAAAACAAGTCTGCAAATCAGAAAGAGTGGGGAAAATCATTAGCACCTTGTTAGGGCTAGAAAAAAAAGCTTAGAAAAAGCTACATTCGGAATACAAGATGTAACCTCTTTTTTGGGGTGGGGTGGGGTATCTTATACTCTGAAAAATACAGTAGGTTTCAGGAAAAAGAGGCTGGGCTTTTTTGTACTATGATCATGTCAGTGACAATCTGAAAAATAGCTGGGCAAGCCCAGGTATTACTGGAGCAAAGCAAGACTGAATTAAGGCAGGGCTGTCAAATGCCTGGTCCACTGGCTGGATGCATCACATGCTGGTCACACACACGCCTGGTTTAGCAAAGGGGGGAAAAGTTGCAATATTTCACGAGACACCACCATGATGGTGTGAGTTTGACATCCCTGGAATAAGACATAGCATGGTGAAACAAAGTCAAGACCTGATCTTTCAGGGCAAATAAGGTAAGGTCATTTTAGGTACAGTAGATATTCAAGATGCAGATGAGACAGGATTTAAATGTTGCTTTGGCAAAAGGCAGTACTAACTGAGACGGCTGAGCTTATTCGATTAAAGGAAAATCTCATTTTTCTCCTGAAGCTTCCCATTGGAGCCATCACAAAGAAAGAAAGAAAGTAAATAAAAGAAAAATGCTAACAAAACAAGCATGTCTGAAATGACATCCAGGTAGATCTGAACTGCCTCTGAAGGCAATAGGAATAAGAGTAACAATAGCATTTAGCATTACTATATATACTACCCCATAGCACTTTAATAGCACTCTGTTTACAATAAAAGCATTATTTGCATGTTCCCCCTCCAAAAACAATCTATGCCCTCATTTTATTGACCTCGGAAGGGTAGAAAGTGAGTCAACTTCTGGCTGTGGGCAGAATTATACTGCAATACTTCAATTTAACTACTGCACCACCAGGTCTCCTGTCCCTGATAACCATCCTAGGTCTAGTCCCATCTCATGCATATGTTAAATCCAGTCCAGGAGTGTGTTTTAAGCACTTCTAGAACTTTTTTTTGCAATTGTTACTAATTGTTACTAATTGTTACTAATTTAATTGTTACTAATTGTTACTAATTTAATTGTTACTAATTGTTACTAATTTAATTTAATCACACCAACTGTTCTTTCCTATTTCTATGAGGCTGGTGCATTTTCTTCTCTTCCCACACACATCATACACCAAACCTAGAGAATAAATGACCATAGTAAAATGCACAGGATGATAATTCAATGGTCTACTTCTAATCCTATTGAATGATATAGTGTCACCACAGGCAGTCAATTAAATAACATTGCAGACAGCGTTTGAAGATGCCCATATTGTGAAGAGAAATTGGAAATGTCATCTATTCTCCTGTACTGTGCTGAAATTCTTGTATAGCCTGATCGCAAAGGGTAGTTTATCACAGGTCACCCTGATTGTCTTGACAAAAATAAGCTTTGCAATGGGACTGTGCTTCTTCAATACTCATAAAGTTACAAATGAACGAGAAGAGCCATATTGCATTGTAAAATATGAATTGCACCTGATTGAATCAATGGCGGCTGATGTGGTTGGTAAATCCACAGTAACTGAATTTAAACATGCCTGGGATAAACGTATATCCATCCGAAGATAAAATACAGGAAATAATGTAAGGACAGATGGACCATGAGGTCTTTTTCTGTCATCAATCTTCTATGTTGCTGTTTCTATGTCTTGGTGGGTGGTGGACATATTGTTTTGTCTAAGCCTATTTTCTACTGAAGATATAACTTTCTGGCACTCTCTATATTCAAAGCCACTGGAAAAGGAGTTACTAAAATAACATATTGCAAGTTAATTAAAAGCTTACAGCACATTTAAGAGAACTTGGAATAACACTAGGTGTGTCTTCTAATTTAATAAATCACATACTTCTAGGGTGAAATCAAATACTCCCCAGAGCAAGCACCACACATCTATTTTTGCAAAAATAGACTGATCATATTGTAACAGCTGGGATTTATTCAGGCTTCTTTTACAAAATACCTGCCAATTTGCCATCTCTTTCATGTAGAAATAGGGAAGTACTAATGGGCGGGTTTCAGCAGACATCCAAGAATGGCGAGGAGAACCCACAGCCGCTGAATCGAAGAACTGTTAAAATTCAGCAATGCCTTGATAGGAAGCTTATCTTTTGCTCAGGATTGTAGATTTTTCACTGATAACGTACAGGTAGTCCTCAACTTATAATGGTTTGTTTCAGGAGTGAATTCCACTTACCTTCGCCACCAGTTTGCATTGTGATGTTTTGCATGCATGCACTTACTCTGCTTGTGTGCATGTGTGCATTGGGGTGGATTCCTCTTATTGACATACTAGTGTGCTGCGCATGCATCCTGGCAATTCAGACACCTGCCTGTATGCCCCTTCACACGATTTTGCTTCCGTACATATGCAGGAAGCTAAAAAAACCCTGAAATCTTATGAGGGGATGCTTGCGCATGTGCAATTTTGGCAATTTTTTGCTTCCATGCATCTCATGTGTTTGAGTGTCCCCTCATGAGATTTTGCTTCTGCACATGCACAGGAAGCAAAAAAAGGGCCCAAAATTTGGGGGGGGAAATGACGCTGCCCGATGGACTGGCTAAGACAGCACCGGAGCAGTCATGCACAAATTGCACAATTGGCAGGCCACTACTAGAGCTGCACACCCTGGGGCACCAGTTGGAACCACTCCTGGTGTGTTTCCACTTGTGCAATTTTGCTTCTGTGCACGTTCAGTAGCAGGATTCAGCCCGAAACACTGCTGATGATCTGATCAACTGCGTTTCGGGCGAAGAAATAAAGGTCAGTATTAATATGGGGGCAGGTGGAGGGCTCTTTTTCAACCAGTGGAAGAGGAGAAGCCATCCAAACATGGAAAAAATGGCCAAAAATTCCCAAGAAAAAATGGCAGCACCCATGGACCAGCACCGACTGAACAGGATCTGTGATGCTATCATCATGTCACCAGCGGGTTGCTAATAGTTTGGGCGATCTTGTCCAAACTGGGAGGAACCCACCCCTGGTTTGTTTAGTGAGTATTTGAAATTACAACGGAACTGAAAAACAGTGGCTTAACGAGTCACTAGCACTGATGATGTTATCTAGTTTGGGTAATGAAACATCTGCAAGAAAACACAGCAAGCTCAGAGAGCACCAGGAACAACCTCACCGACTGTTTTTCACACAACTGTTGCAGCATCCCCCATGGTCATATGATCAACATTCAGACAGGTGGCAACTAACTCGTATTTATGACAGTTGTAGTGTCCTGAGAGATCACGTGATCACCGTTTGAGACCTTCTGGCAAGCAAAGTCAATGGGGAAGTCAGATTAGCTAACAAACATGTTACTAACATAATGTACAGTTTTAACAACTGTGGCAAGAAAGGTTGTAAAATAGGACAGAAAACTTACTTAATAGCTGTCTTGCTTAACAACCTTTGGGCTCAGTTGTGGTTGTAAGTAGAGGATTATCTGTTCAGTTAGTGAAAAAAGGTGTCTAAAAGCAAGTGGAAACATATTAGACTTTTGTAGCTGGTAATGTAAGTGATTTGGATCATCATATAATGTCCGATGCTTTTCAGTGTTCACCATATAAATGATTCTATTTACTATATTTTTGTAAAAAAATAGATGCACCACACAAAATTGTTTAATTTAAAACATACACTGCTAAAAAAAAAATAAAGGGAATACTTAAACAACAGAACATAACTCCAAGTATTCAATGAGAATATTTCTTTTTTTCAGATCAAGGATGTGTTATTTGAGTGTTCCCTTTATTTTTTTGAGCAGTGTATATATTTCTATCTATCTATCTATCTATCTATCTGTCTGTCTGTCTGTCTGTCTGTCTGTCTGTCCGTCCGTCCGTCCGTCCGTCCGTCCGTCCGTCCATCCATCCATCCATCCATCCATCCATCCATCCATCCATCCATCCATCCATCTATCTATCTATCTATCTATCTATCTATCTATCTATCTATCTATCTATCTATCTATTGACCAACCAACCGATAGATATAGGTATGGATTTGCTCACAAAATTCCTTAGTAGTGTAGGAAAGTCACTGGACAATAGGAGGTGCTGAGAAGATGATATTGTTGTTGTTGTTTTAAGATATGTATTTCCAAAATCACAAATCGCATAGAGATAGACAGCTCACTTAGGATGGTCAATTTTTCTACACAGGAATATACTTAATAAGATTTTTAAAAACCCTCTAGGAAGCTTACACAGTAAGCCTGATATCTTGTCAATTTGTGGTTTGTTGAATGGTGGAGCAGCAACTTGGAACTGTCTATTAATATAATTCTTAGAAGTTTTCTATAGGTGTTGTGCTGTTATTTTTTCCCCCTTATCTGAAACCCTTAAGTCAGAAAGGCAACAATACAGAGATTCTGCTTTACCTCTGTGAAGACAAATCACAACATCAACTTTTCTAAAATAATTTCCTAAAATATGAAGAGCATAGTAATAACATACTTCTAGATGGCAAATGACTTGTTGGCTGTCTGTGCACTATCAATTCGTAAGCCAATTTGTTATGGGATGGTAGAACCATCTGAAAAAAGTGAATTATTAGTCTCTAAACATCCTATTGGGATCATCTGATTTCCTTCATTCCTCAGTAATCTCAGGATCTTGGTAGTAGAATCACCAATTCTAATCAACAGAGGCCCCACAAGATATGCAAAATACCTCTTAAATAATATTGTGGCCCATCAGCAGCTTGTAGAGCTGGTAGTGGATCCCACCCCAGAAGAGGCTGATGTGGTGATGCGCCAGCAGCCTGTGCAGCTGGCACCCAAGTCAGTTAATGAAGAGGCTAGAGAGGACTCAGTACCACAGGCAGAGTTTCAGCCTGGGTCTTCAGAACCTCCAGCATCTCCGATCAGTGATGAGAAAGAAGAGGAGGTGCTTCTTCGTAATGCACCGGAACGAAGAGCTGCCAAAAGGCAGGAATGGTTCCTCAGGAGGAGGTCTCCTAGGGAATAAGGCTTGGGGTTAATTGGCCACTCCCCTAATCTATTTAAGGAATGACGATGACAACAGCAAAACCATTGCAGGAAACAAAGTTAGTTAGTTTGTTCATGTGCCTTTGTCTTCCTGCGGACTGCTTCTAGGCATTTTGCCAACCATTGTAAGCTTCTTGATATATCCAATACTATTTGCTTAGACTTAATGTATGAATTCATGGACTTATGCTAGCTGCTAATGCAGTTTAATTAACAGCTGGTTTTTCAGAAAAGACGGCTTTAACCTATCTTAACATTACTATTTAAATTTATTTTTGTGTTCCAACCAATTATACCAATTAGACCATATTTTGTTAAATTCTGATTCCTCTTTGTCATGTATTTCCATGGTTAACTTGTACATTTGCGCACTCTCTAGTATTTTTGTTATTACCATTGAGCTCCAAGGGACTGTGTCTGCTTTCCAGTTTTGAGCATAAGTGATTTTTATCGTGGCTATTCTACCAATTAGAGAAATTTGTAATTAAGACCAGATTTCCATATCTTTTTGTCATTTTATCATTTTATGTCATTTTTCACTTTCCCCAGGCTTCAGGAAAGCCTCCTGAAACTTAGGGAGGACAAAAAAACATCCCAATGCTCAACTGGTAGGCCTGTTGGGTCTGTTTTTCACCATTCACAGGCTCCAGAGGCTTTCCTGAAAAGGAAAAGGAAAGGGGAGAAAAGGGTCTCCCCCCGCCCCACAGAACACCAAAAATCAGCTGGCCAGCACACACATGCACACTGGAGCTGACATAGGGCAATGTCTCGCGTGCCCTCAAAGATGGCATCCATGCCATAGGTTCACCATCACAGCCCTAGTATTTAACTTTTTTGGTTTTTAAAAAAAGAAGCAATGGATAAAAACTAACCAAGGAGAGAAGCAATCTAGAACAAAGAAGAAATTCCATGATGGCTAGAACAATTAATCAATGGAATGGAAGTTGCCTTCAGACACTGTGGGTGCTCCATCACTGGAGATTGGACAGCCTAACCTGTTTATTTAAGTATGGATCAATATTTCTGTAGGATATATTTTATATTACTGTTGAATTTTTTTTTTAAAAGATGAAAACTGTGGCATTTTCATACCTATTTTCTCTCCCTAAAGTCCTTTAAAATATTGCCCAGCGATTTCATTGCCTGCATTCAGGGCTCATCCTCTCCTCATATAAGCTTTGTAATGGGACTGTCTGTGATCCTTATCAGCACTTACTCTTCAGCGTCGATCTCAGCTGTTTCTCCATGATTTTGTGTCATGTGTTGCCTTTCCAGGAAAAGAAAGTAGGCTGGCCACAAGGTGCTTTGCTGAGAAGCCATTGAATGCAAATTGAACCCTTTCTGGTAGAGCCTCTGAAGTTGAAACTGGCGCTGGCCAGAGATCACGGAGCATTCTTAAAGGAGTTTACTATTCTGCACTTTTATTTTCCATGGATCTTGCCAAAAGAGAATTGTCTCCAAGTCCCCCCCCTCTCCACTATCTATCCAATCCCATTCCCCCCCTTCATGCCTGTTTTTAGCCTCGTATTTTTCCATATCTAACTTTGGCTCACAGTTCTTTCTGCCTTAGAAAACATTGTGGCTCATTGTTGACTTGATTGTAGGTCTTGCCTGCTGTTGTAAAGTCTATTGTGCAACTCTCTATATAGTTACAGGTGTACTTTTTAGCCAGGGTGGGTTCCACTTACCTTTGCCACCGGGTCACTCTCTCCACTTGCTTGCATGCACATATGATTTGACTCTTGCACATGCTCAGAAGGTGGTTTCAGCAGCTAAGGAGCTGCTCAGCTGTGCTTTGGGGTACTAAGCTCTGCTTCAGATGAAGAAATAAAGGTCGGTATTAACTCACAGGCAGATGGGTGGGCTTTTTTTCCACAGCAGAGGATGAGGAGAAGCCATCCAAATGTAAAAAAAAATCCCCGAAAATTACCAAAAAAAGATGGAAGTGTGTACGGACACCCATTTAGTGTTGAATTTAATCGACCAGAACCTTGTGTATAGGCCTGGATAAATGTTCTATGCTGCAACCTTACGTATGGTCCAGATTCTTTGTGCCTGACATCTCATGGGCTATTGGTTAAAGAGGGGGTCATCATTCTAAAAGATGGCTGGCAAAACTTTTCCTATTGTCACAAAGAACAATATATGGGCAAGTTTTGGAAGTCATCAGAAGATTAGATGAATTCATGGGAGATGTTTTTATCTCGCTCTGATTACAGTATAAGCGCATTTGAATATAATCATGTCAGTTTCTCAATCTAACATTTGTTGCCTGGATCAGACTAAATGCTGATGTTTTATGCATACATCAGTACATGCACTTGTACGTGTGGTTTTTGGCTTCTGTGATGTTAAAATTGTTTTTATTACAGGTTGCATTTCCAGCCAGTGAATGTTAAGTACTTTTACAGCCATTTCTAATACAGCTGCTTAAGCGCCTTTAAAGGCTGTCAAGAATTTTGCTTTTTCAGGTGTGGGGTCATTTCTAGCTATCATCATCATCATCATCATTATTATTATTATTATTATTATTTATTTGTATTTGTTTTGCCGGATTTGGCATTAATTACTAGTCGAGCCCAACCCAGGTGGCTAGAACATCATAATATATTTTCAAAGTACATGTGCTGATCTGAGCAGTGCGGGCTTTCTGCATTTGAGTGATGGTGGTTGTCAATTTTAAGCTGTTTTAAATATAATTCCAGTGCTTTCGGAACAGCACCCAGTGTTCCAATCAATACTGGAATAACCACTGTTGGTCTGTGCCATAATCGTTGAATTTCGCTTTTTAAGTTCTGGTATTTTGTGATTTATTCCTGTTTCTTTTTCATCGATCTTGCTATCCCCTGGTACTGCAATATCGATGATAGTCACCTTGTCTTTTTCAACCAGCATAATGTCTGATGTATTATGCACCAGTATCTTATCCATTTGTATGTGAAAATCCCACAAGATCTTGACCAACTGATTTTCAGCGACTTTTTCAGGCTTGTGTTCCCACCAGTTTGTAGCAATATGGATTGTTATAGTTTTTGCATAAATTCAAATGGATCATTTGTGCAACAGAATTGTGCCATAATTATATTATTATTATTTTATTCACAAACCCCCCCAGAAATACACAGGAAATGAGATTTATACACTGGATTTCATATTACAATATCACAAGTTGAATACTTCCAAAGAATTTAGGACTTTATGATGTATTTTCATATGTTGCGTGCAGATCAAAGAATGGTGGCCTTTTGCAACTGACAGATCATGATTTTGTCAATGTTTATTGTTTTCAAATGCCAGCTGAAGTCTTTTGGCACAGCACCCAGTATGCCGATTACTACTTGTTTATGCCAGAGTCATCGTAGTTTGTTTTTAAGATCCTGATATTGGCTATGTTTTTCATGTTGTTTTTCATCAATTTGACTGTCACCTAGTATGGTGACATCCATGATCCACACCCCATTATTATTATTATTATTATTATTATTATTATTATTATTATTATTTCAACTGAACATTTTAAAAAGTGTCACAAATACCATTGACTTTTGCTTACGGTTGATACAGGTTGCTGCCAGTGTCCTAGGTATTAACCAAGCATCTTCTTAAAATATATAATGTTTTGAGTAGTGCAGTTTTTTGCAGTTCTGCTGGTATTATTGCAGAAAGCTGCCATTTCTTGATGTGTTTTGTGAAATTCTTGGACATGGTACCATGTGTCCCAATGACAATGGGTATCACTGTTACATGTTTCATCCATAGCCATATAGTTTCAATGGCCAGGTTGTGATATTTTGTATTTTTTTTAGTTCTTTCTCTTCACTGTGTCTTCTTCTTCTTCTTCTTCTTCTTCTTCTTCTTCTTCTTCTTCTTCTTCTTCTTCTTCTTTTTCTTCATTGTTGTTGTTGCTGCTGCTGCTGCTGTTGTTGTTGTTGTTGTTGTTGTTCTTCTTCTTCTTCTTCCTTCTCCTCCTCCTCCTCCTCTTTCTCCTCCTCCTTCTTCTTCTTCATCATAATCATCATTAAATATATTTTGTTTGCATTCACAAAACAAACACCACATTTTCTTGATCATAACCAGACTCCTGATTTTATCCTGTGTTTTTCTCTCTTGCTCTTAGACACACACAAACAGTCTCATTTAATATAAGCAATACATACACTCACCACTCAATAAAGATTTTGCCTTCATCTGAGTATTTGAATATACATGTGTGTGTGTGTGTGTGTGTATACACGCACACACACACACATACACGTATACATACATGCATACATACACACACACACACACACACACACACATATATATGATATAATGAATCCAAGATGAACATTGAGTTCATCTTAGCATTTTGATACCTCGAAAGTATTAGCTTTGTGGTATATTGAATGGAAAGACTGTTGTTGTGGTACATTCAATGGAAAATGTGTCCCTGTGGTCTATCCACTGGGAATTTTGTACTCATGGGTATTTTTTTTTCCAGGGGAGAGGGGAAGAGCATTGTGGCAGGAAGGGCTGATTGATCTTTAAAACCAGGAGGTGGGGAAAGGAGAAAGTGGGGTCAGAATAATTTCAATAGCAGAAACTGCACAGCAAGACAAGTGGGCTATGCGTGTGAAGAACAGAGACATCAGGCCAAGAAAATGGAAAATTCTTGTGGCCCTTGAGGAACCATATGAAAGAAGGAAAAAGATCTGGGGCAAAATTGATGGAAAGAAGTGGGACAAAACCACGCTATACTAGATGCATTCCTTCTGTACTGTCTGCCAGGAAACTGATTAGATTAAGGGCATGTCCAGATGGCTCTCATTTGAGGGCCGGGGTTGCTGTTTCCATGCTCTTGATCTTTGAAACCAAGCCAACCAGCAGCAGCCTTTTTCCACCTTGTGCCCTTCAGATGAGTTGCGACTATAACTCCAGAATCTCCAACCATCAGACCAATTGACACCCTCCCCCCATCACCACCTCTAATGGTTCCAGCACAAGCCAAGATTGGGCATCGTATCTCCAGATATTGAAATTAGATATCATGAGGATTTCTGTCTTTTCTCAAATCACTTAGTACTTAGTAGGGTTGCTATGATTTTCCATAAGGAAGAAACCATAGCTGGGGGTGGTGGGTGGTGGGGTGAGATTTATGGCTTTAACCAGAGTTTCTAGATCTTTTGCTGCATATACTTTTCAATTTTGGTTGGTTTTTCAGAGGATCCCCCCCCCGTCCCCGAATTTAAAGAAAGTAAGATATTTCTTAGAACCTTCTCCTCATTCCTTAAATATTTGCATTTTGAAAGAAATCAAAGATGTTTAAAATATGTAGAATATTTTTCTTATGTTTGTTACATCGTTGGAGTGTGATGAATAATAGGAGAACTACTATCTTCATATCTCATCTGCCTGCTAATTGATATGGAGTGTCAGCTTTTAACTAGGTCAAAGGTCTTCAAACCTGGCAACTTTAAGACTTGTGGACTTCAATTTCAATTCTCCAGCCAGCATAGCTGCTTAGTTGTTTCCTGGGTCAACAAAGATCCCGCCAGGTGTTGGAGTTCCTGGAGATCTAGTGAAAATGGATTACAGGATTCAAGACTGTTGGCTGAGCAATCAGGGCCAGCAGCTGCAGAACTTCTGAAAAGAAAAGTGTTTACCCATCACAAACATACAGTGTTTGAAAACAAAGAAATAATGATCTATTATTAGAGATCAAGCCCAACAAGAAGAAGGCCATCAGTGTTGACAAATTCACCATCAATCAATTGGAAAAGGCAGTTTTGCTCAGAACAATTTACATCCAGTGACAATACTTCTAAAACCATAAAACATCTGCCTATCCCAGATTATTATTATTATTATTATTATTATTATTATTATTATTATTATTATTATTATTATTTCAATACAACTCAGCAAACGAGATCACTATGCCGGATTTCGTATTTCATCACCAGTTGGGTGCTTCCCAAGCACCTAGGACTGCGTGATGTAGCGGTGAATTATGTTTGCCGATCCCAGTAAAGCAGCCTTTTGTAATTGACAGATGGAGATTTTGTCAATTCCGATAGTTTTCAAATGTCCGCTGAGATCCTTTGGCACTGTGCCCAGCGTGCCAAGTACCACTGGGTTCATTATTATTATTATTATTATTATTATTATTATTATTAATTAAATTTGTATGCCACTCCTCTCCGAAGACTCGGAGCGGCTCCTTTCCAATCAATCTGCTTTCTTTCTAATCTGCTTTCCAAGCAGATCCTTGGAAAGGATTTGATAGATGGACAAAAATGCCAAATCCAGTATGACTACCTGGCTAACTGGGTGACCTCATGGTTTATCTGCCCTGCTCCTAGAATGTGATAAGCAATTCTAATAGAAAAAAATATGTATAGCTTAGAGTTGAAGTAGGGAGTCATTGGTGCTCTCTAGCTTGGTTGTTTTCTTGTAGACATTTCATTACCAAGTAACATCTAGCACCTAGCTTGGCAATGAAACATCTGCAAAAAAACCCAACCGACCTCAGAGAGCACCAAAGGCTCCACAATGGAGGTCTTAGATGGGAAAGGAATAACTAGTCCTGTTGTGTAGATGTTTCCAGGATTTGGATGAAGATGAGTTCTTCGTTGATAAAAATAAATACTCAGAAAAAGTTTAACTAGAAGGTGAAAAAAAAATAAAGACAAATTTTGCCTGGGAGGAACAGAATGAAGCAATTCATACGATTGGTCTCAGTAAAAGAGAATATCATTGAAGATCATAGTTTGCAGACCTTGGTGCTCTTCCAGAAATATATTCAAGGTTCAAAATGTTGCCCAGATATCTAGACTGAAATATTGCCATGGGATGACCTAATTTTTCAAAGTGCTGTAGCTGCAGCAAAGTTCTACACCACATATCCCATAATCCATGGAACCAAAACTGATCATGTTTCCGAGGGGGTCATCCCTGAGCTTGGTTGCTTTCTTGCAGATGTTTCACTATCCAGCTAGGTAACATTTAGCACTGATGATGTTACCTAGTTTGGTAATGAAACATCTGCAAGAAAGTAACCAAGCTCAGGGATGACCCCTCGGAAACATGATCGGTTTTGGTTCCATGGATTATGGGATATGTGGTGTAGAACTTTGCTGCAGCTACAGCACTTTGAAAAATTAGGTCATCCCATGGCAATATTTCAGTCTAGATATCTGGGCAATATTTTGAACCTTGAATATATTTCTGGAATAATTTTTGGCTCTCAAAAGCAGTTGCCATTGGGGGTGGGGTTGTCTCTGGGTTGTTCATTTTTATTATTTATTCAGTAGTGAGAAATAATTTCACACAGCGCAAAGGGTGGTAGGCATTCAATATTTACATTTTAAAAGATGAATTAAAGACAAAGAAGAAGGAGGAGGAGGACGAGGACGAGGACGAGGAGAGGGAGAGGGAGAGGGAGAAGGAGGAGGAGGAGAAAAAGAAGAAGAAGAAGAAGAAGAAGTAGTAGTAGTAGTAGTAGTAGTAGTAGTAGCAGTAGTAAGTGGTATAGGGACTTTCAGAAATAAAAACAATGCAGGAGACTACCACTTGGATCTCATCACACCAGGTTCTCATTCCATTTTTTAAAACAAAAGTTGGGTTGGACGATCAGCTTAGTGAGTGCCCAGAAATTTATCTCTCCCCCCTTACACCCGTTCTGAATTTAAAAGAACTGCAATGGTCAGATGCATGGTATGTTCCACCAGCCGTATTGGTGATATTTTTAAATATCTGGTGTGGTTGTCTTTTGTCAGATTGACTGTAGTTTAGACATGCCTAATTAAATCATCAGTTGCAGAAATAGCAAACTTTCAGCCACTTCAGCTGCAATTTTCTGCAGACTAACAAGTGCGAATTTTGAAATACACCTCCATATTCCTTTTAAATGTTTCTTCCTTTCTCTCTTCCCTGTGGTTTATTCCCACTTCTCTGTATCCTAAACAATCTTAATTCCTTGATGTTTACAATCCACAAGGTTTCTGCCTTCCAAGAAGTTATTTCCAATAAGTATTTATAAAGTGGAAAAATAAATGACAAACAGAAGGTGGAGTAGTAAATGGATCCTCTACACATTAAGCACGGCAAATTCACAAACGACTGCACACATTTTTGTGTATATTTAAAGGTGATGGCATATAACCTACTACATCATGAGTATTAAGGCATTTGGCTAGCCAGAACAAAGATCCAAGAACTAAATATCTTGAATATGAAAGTTAAGCCAGGGAGACTTTTTTGCCCCCCCCCCCATTTCTATTTTTATTTTTGACTAGTGGGTCACAAAGTCATTTGGAGTTGTTTTGGATGGGTAACATGGTGTCATTCAGGTATCTATCCTTATAAACAATTGATACCCCAAAATGTCAAATAATTCTGTTGTGTCTAATGAAGACTTACATTCAATACAAATTTAGGATTTCTTTCTTCTTCCCTCCCCTCCCCTCCCCTCCCCTCCCCTCCCTTTCCCCTTTTACCAGCAGCTCTTGGACATTTTCCATTTCATGCAAGTAGGAAACCACAAGTATTTATTTTACTTACATCAGTACCAGAAGTTGGAAGCCCAGAATGCCTTCCCTAGGCTTTGAACCCTATACTTGTCTGAATTAATAATACTTCATTCACTTAGGCTTACAGCTTATCAAGAATAATGAGCATAATCTCTTTTAAAATATGCAATTAAAGCAGCAATGGGAAAAGACAAAAGAAAGATTGACTCTCAATTACTGCCGAATAAAACTGCTGTAAGGAAATACTGAATTGGGAATAATAACCTTTCTCAACTATTTCATCCAGATTGGTCAATAAAGGGCTGTGATAGAAAAATATATTGGGTTGATGGATGAGAATAGTTGATAGTTGCTATTTAGTTAATATTACTACTGCACTAATATTTTAAAAAGTGGATAACACAATTGGGTATTCAAAACCAGCCAAGCAGACAAGGTTCGGAGAGTACAGCTTCTTGAATTCTTTCCACCCACTTTCCCAGTAGTAAGCATAGGAAGTGCCTGGAATTGCTTTCTGTGTAACCAAACACCATGTTGGATTGAAATCCAAGAATCAGAGTGGGTGCATGTGCATTGTCTCTCTCTGTGGGTAGTTCTGTTTATGTTCTCTCTTTATGCTGTGTCTATATATTTTTATGCATTTTGTAGTCCCATGAAACACAGGGGAGGACCGGTGGAAGGGAGGGAGAAGAAGCAGTCAGCAATATCCCATATTCCTGCCCAACTACCTTTCCCATGGCCATAGAGATTCAAAGGGATTCTTTTTCTTGTGCAGCCCTCTATTTGATCTAGGTTGTTTTCAATCATGCATTGTTTTTTTTTATGGCTTCTCTCTTTCCATACCAAATTCGGTGGTATGCTTGATGTAAGTTATCTGGGTGTAAGACTGCTGGAGAATATGAAAGACTGCTGATCTTTTTTGTTTCCTTCTTAGGTTTTTTTTTATGAGACAAAACAAGACACAAACAAACATAGAACAAAATGCCACCCTGAGTCCTTTTGGATTGGGTGGCATAGATGTCAAATAAATAAATAAATAAATAAATAAATAAATAATAAAAATAGGGGTTCTTTACCAACCCTCTCTTGTCAGAAGTTAAACGTGCTTACAGATATTTGAATTTTTACAAATTTTCATAAGCATTTATAATATTCCTTATACACATTTATATTATTACTTAATATAATATATAATGTAACTATACATTATATTATTAGATTTTATTAAATGTTCTTTTTTCTAACCTTCTTAGTTTTGAATGGTGGTTTATCTCTATTAAATGTGGTTTATTTCTATGTATCTGTTTTTGGCTGATTTGGACAAGTATAAAAAGTGGAAAGAGGGACAAATTATTAAGGGAGAATATGAGCAAATAGCCCCAGTCTGTAAAAGATGAAGTGGGGAAAGCTAAGGTTCACAATGAACAAAGGCTTGCAACAAAAGTTTTAAAAAAACCTTTCTTTCAACATGTTAAAAACAAGAAAAAAGTCAAGGCAACAATTGGTCCATTGCTGGGAGAAAGTGGCAAGAAGGTGACAAGCAACAGGGAGAAATCAGAACTACTTAATGTTTTTTTGCATCTGTCTTTACACAGTCCAACCTATCAAAAACCACACCGCAAAAAAAACAAAACAGATTTAGGAACACAAGTTAAAATAGGAAAGAAAATTGTAAGTGAACACCTGCTTACCCTAGACTAGTTCAAATCACCAGGACCAGATGGATTACACTCCAAGGTTCTGAAGGAATTGGCAGATGTGATCTCAGAGCCACTGAACTATATCTTTCACGTTTCAAGGATCCTGGAGCACCAGGGAACTGCCAGAGGACTGGAAAAGAGCTGATGTGGTGCCCATCTTCAAAAAAAGGAAAAAGAAAGAAAGAAAAAAGATCCAGGAAACTACAGACCTATCAGTTTGACCTCAATACCAGGGAAGATTCTGGAAAAGATAATCAAGCAATGAATCAGCAAACACCTAGAAGCAAACGAGTCATCAGGGAGGGGCAGCATACAAATCCAATAAATAAATAAATAAATAAATAAACAATAAATAAATAAACCATGTAATAACCAAAAGTCAACATGGCTTTGTCAAAAACAGATCATGCCAGACTAATCTTATTGCATTCTCTGACAAAGTGACAAAATTAGTGGACCAAAGGAATACTGTCAATATAATTTACTTGGACTTCAGTAAGGCATAACCTACTACTAGATAAAGTAGAAAATTGTGGGTTAGACAGCATCATCACCAGATGGATTCATAACTGGCTGACCAACCACATATTAGTGAAGTAATTAAGCCAGGGGTTGTAAACTGAACATTTAAATTAGAGCACTGTTTAAGTGCCAATATGTTGTTAATTATCATCCTTGTCTTTTTTTTAAAAGGTCCAATTTTAGGCAGGGCCTGTGATAAACCCATATTTGCCCATGCTCTAAAGGTTGCATCCCACCCTTTCTGTAGGAAGGGCATTTCCTGCTTCTTGTCTGAGCATCATCACTTCAACATGGTGTGGCAAAAGATCAAAGGCAGGAGCTCTAAGCTTCAATAAAAAAATAAACTCCGTTAGGAAAGGGAGGGAGATTAATGGGTATTGGAATTCATCCACTGCTACCAGCCCTGTCTGTTGGTCAGGAAGAAAAAAAAACCTGGTAAGAATAACAAGTGGTCCGTTTGGTGCAAAGATGTTTTATGCCATATCTTCAAATCTTCATTATTTCCTTCAAAATTTTTAATTTTGCCAGAAAAAATCCTTAAAAAAAGGAAAGAGGAAACATTTGCTCAATGCTTTTATTTACCTATTTGGAATATTCACTCTGTGTCTGTCTGTGTGTATCATCACTGGCATCCTTCAGTCTCGAAAGACTATAGTATCATGCTCTGGAAAGAGTTCCTAAAATGCTGTATGCAAAGCTGAAGTAATATCTCCAGAGTTGACGAGGCCTGGGTAGGTTAGTATGGAGAACAGACTGTTATCCAAGCAGCAGATCCCCCTCTCCATGTCTCTGAAATAATCCAATGGAATGGCAAAGCCAATATGATTGGTTCCAGCTACGTCACTGTACACAGGACGTGGCTGTACACAGTCACAAACTGCTTCTGGGACTCCTGCTCTGATTTTTATCTCAAGGTTTACTCCTGAAGTCTATTCCAATGATGGATATAGCCACAAGGCAGTGGAGGTTTGCAGTCAGAGTTTCCCTTCTCCCTCCTCTTATGCATAAGGTTAAAAATCTTAATACCAATACGGGAGAATATTTCTATCTCAGTCGAAAAATGAAGGGTCTTTGGTGTTTTCTGAACTTGGTTGCATTGATGATGTTACCTAGTTTGGTTAATGAAACTACAAGTTAACAACCAAACTCAGGGAATACTGAAGTTTCCCTCAAAATCTTAATAATCAGAACATATATCTAGCCTTGATAGAAGGGCAATGCTATTAAATTAGTTAAAAAGGCATGTGTATCATCTCCCTTAGTTTTCATTTTAAATCCAGGTGAATTTTTTGTTTTTAATAGAAGCAACACTGAATTTTTTTAAAAAAAGTAAATGCGCCTCAAAGGAGCTTTTAACGCTCTGGAATTATTGTAACATGAAATTTCTTTCTGTAATTTTCCTTTCCTGTTGTTGGTAACAAAAAGAATTTATATGGCCATTACATGGCCAGCCTGACTTTGATGCCAAACTCAAAGTTTTTGAAAGTTGGAGAGACTAGGTGTGGCTTTTGGTCTCAGTTTGAACGCAACCTATCTAGCCCTGGAAAATCTATTAGACAGACATCTCCGTGCCTCATGGAAAACCGGCCTAAGAAGTAGCAGGCCAGGCATAACATACAAGCTGGGGAAATCTCTGAAGTACAGTAGGGATACCAAGAAATAATGACCTTTTTTGGAATTCAAAAGGTTCAGTTTTGAAACTTTGATGTAGGGTAAAGATCACAATGCTTAAGGCAAGAATACCAACATCATTATCTCTAATCCAATAACTGTCCTGGAAAAATATCAGGAGGAAAAAAATATGTGGCATGCTGGGAATCAGAGAATACAAACAAAAAAAGAAGAAGTAGTAGAAGGTGAAGCTAAGTGATAGAGGATTCCCATATGAATTTCTCTGCGCATCTGGAAAGCTTCAAATATTCATACAACCTATTTTAAACACTTATTTGAAAAGGTTGTTGAAAGGGAGAGGGGGCTATAAATAAAGATCCTGCATTACAAATAAAGAGTTAGATACTATAGGGATGATTCATTGGTTAGTCAACTTCTTTCTGATTTCTGTATATCTGTATTCAGTACAGAGGATGACCTTGACAGAAATATGCAATAACTGCTGCCTAAAACATTAAAAAAAAAATAATCCAGAACAATGAGAAAACATTTGGAAGCAACTTAGGCAGATTCCACCCTAATTCAGGCAGAATAGCAGAATCAGACTTGTAAGATTCTGTGACTTTATCCGACCTCAATAAAAAGAGTTTAAGTCTTCCTGTGGAGTTGACTGCTTATTTGCAATATTTTTTAATATTATGTATATTATGTAGCAATGATGAAATATGCGCAGCCGGGAACTAGGTTGTGTGCAAAATCACCATCATCTCCCATCTGTGGAAAAATGGTATTCCACGAAACCAGTCATTGGTGCCAATTCAATTCAATTCAATTCAATTTATTAGATTTGTATGCCGCCACTCTCCGAAGACTCGGGGCGGCTCACAACAATAATAAAAACAATATTCCAGCGAAAACAAATCTAATATTAAAAAGCACATAAAACCCTATCATATTTTAAAAAAGCAAACAACATATACATACCCAAACATAAATATTAAAAAAAAGCCTGGGGAAAAGGTGTCTCAACTCCCCCATGCCTGGCGGTATAGATGGGTCTTGAGTAATTTACGAAAGACAAGGAATGTGGGGGCAATTCTAATCTCTGGGGGGAGTTGATTCCAGAGGGCCGGGACTGCCATAGAGAAGGCTCTTTCCCTGGGGCCCGCCAAATGACATTGTTTGGTCAACAGGACCAGGAGAAGGCCAACTCTGTGGGACCTTATCGGTCGCTGGGATTCGTGCGGTAGCAGGTGGTTCCGGAGGTACTCTGCTCCAATGCCATGCAGGGATTTAAAGGTCATAACCAACACTTTGAATTGTGACTGGAAACTGATCGGCAGCCAATGCAGACTGCGGAGTGTTGCAGAAACGTGGGCAAATCTAGGAAGACCCACGATAGCTCTCGCGGCCACGTTCTGCACGATCTGAAGTTTCCGAACACTTTTCAGAGGTAGCCCCATGTAGAGAGCGTTGTAGTAATCGAACCTCGAGGTGATGAGGGCATGAGCGACTGTGAGCAGTGACTCCCTGTCCAAATAGGGCCGCAACTGGTGCACCAGGCGGACCTGGGCAAACGCCCTCCTCGCCACAGCCGAAAGATGATGTTCCAATGTCAGCTGTGGATCGAGGAGGATACCCAAGTTGCGAACCCTCTCTGAGGGGGTCAATAGTTCCACCCCCCAGGGTAATGGATGGACAGATGGAATTGTCCTTGGGAGGCAAGACCCACAGCCACTCGGTCTTGTCCAGGCCCCAACAGCCTCCAGCACCGGCACATCACTTCCACTGCTTTGTTGACTGTTGAAAGTTGGGGACTGCTGCTTTAGGGAAAAAATCCTTTTGCTGATGGTAACAGAAACTTACAGCTGCTTTAGGAGAAAAAGCAATTTGTAATTTGGCAAAATATGTTGGATCAATCAATAGAGAGGAAAATGATACCTCACCATCTAGAGATCATTCTACTTACTTGAGAAAGCTCTTATTTTATAAGTGTGGGCTTTTTTTAAAAAAGAGCCACCTGATTGCTATATCTGCCCCTGCAGAAATAGAATCTCTTGCTAACCCCTAGTTCGGGGCTGTCAAACTCCCAGGACTCAGGATGAATGCATCACGTGCTGGCCACACCCACCCTGGTTTAGGGAAGAGGGAAAATGTCCTGATACATCATGTGAACCACCATGGCAATGTGAACTTGATACCCCTGCCCTAGTTGATGCTGATAATAGGAGCTTGGTGCTCTCTGAGCTTGTTTTCTTGCAGATGTTTCATTACCCAACTAGGTAACATCATCAGTGCTAGAGTTCAACTCTGAGCTGTAGCAAAAGCTACAGTTTCAACATTGCTCAAGTCTATTTCCATGGATAGTTGTTTACTGCTTATGGTTGCCCAATTGGACTGTGTAAACTATTGAAAGAATCTAATTCTAATTCTTGATTGTTCAGCAGCAAAAGGAACGGCTGAGGCAAGCCGCATAGTTACTATATTTTATGCTATAATAAAATATGCATTTCACAGTATTTTGTTGTTGTTGCATAGCATAAGCAAACATTGGGTAGAACTATGTTTTCGGGACCAACCTGCCTATAATTATACTGATTGGGGATGCGAAAGGATTTGTAACCAGATGGCAGAACAAAATAAATTGCATGCGACTCACCAATAAACCAAGAGAGGTTTATGGTTAAATTTACAGAGATTGAAGCTGATTATTCTTTAGATGATGTTACTTAGTTTGTGTAATGTCTGCAAGAAAATAACCAATTTCAGAAAGTACCAAGGACCCCTCAAAACTTACTTTGCTAAGGAATGAAAGAAACTTACTTTGGGATATCTCACTTATCACTCCAAAGATTTGAAAAGCAGTTAACAAGGAATTTTCAAAAGAGATTAAAAAGGGACATGAGAATCCACTATCCATAAAGGCACAGACTGCAGTTTGAATGAAGATGGCTTTCCCTTATCTCCCAGTACTTGAACAGTAACAGTAACAGACCTGGAAGAGACCTTGGAGGTCATCTAGTTCAACCCCCTGCTCACGCAAGAGACCTATATTAAGGATTCAAACCACTGAACTGCTGACATTTCGACAAGCTCAGTGTCTTACAAGGGATAGCAGTAGCAATAGCACTTAGGGCACTGTGAAGTGGTATATAAGTTTGTCTAAGCAGTTGACAGAGGCAGCATATTGCCCCCAGAAATCTGAGTCCTCATTTTCTCAATCCCAGAAGTATGGAAGACTGAGTCAACCTTGGGCAGGTGAGACTCGAACTGCTGAATTTCTAGCAGTTGGCAGTCAGCAAAATTAGTCTGTAATACTGCATTCTAACCACTGTGCCACCACTACTCAATAATTGTCTGGAACAGGGATAGGCAAAGTTGGCTCTTCTGTGACTTGTGGACTTCAACTCCTAGAATTCCTGAGCCAATCATGCTAGCTCAGAAATTCTGGGAGTTGAAGTCCACATGACATAGAAATGCCAACTTTGCCTACCCCTTGTCTGGAACACTTTTGGACAATCTCAGGCACTCTCCTTACCTGGAGGGGACAGACTACAATCTGCTTGCTGGCTCTTCATTCCACCATAGATGGAACCATTTTCAATTCACTATTACTTCCCCCGGAAGTGGAAGCCATATGTTAAACGTTTTCATTATTTATTTGTTTGTTTATTTATTTATTCATTCATTCATTCATTCATTCATTCATTCATTCATTCATTCATTCATTCATTCATTTATTGGATTTGTATGCTGCCCCTCTCCGCAGTATTATATATAAAATTTGAAACTTACATCTTTTAATTAATGGATTTATCAGTTGCCATGGACATGGGCTGTACCCGTGATGGCGAATCTATGACACGCATGCCACAGGTGGCACGTGGAGCCATATTGGGGGGCACGTGAGACTTTGCCCTGTGTTAGCCCCAGCATACGTGTGCACCCTGGCCAGCTGATTTTTGGCCTTGGGAAAGGCTGTTTTGCTCTCCAGACGCTTCCCTGAAGCCATGGAGGCAAAATAAATAAATAAATAAATCACCCAATGGACAAATTGGAATTTTGGAAAAATGCACTTCCAGTTTGTTGTTGTGCTCTTCTTTGCACTCTGGAGGGTTCAGGGAAGCTTCCCGAAGCTCCAGAGTGCAAAAAACAGCACAATGAACAAACTGGAAGTGTGTATTCCTGAACTTCTAGTTCACCCATTTGGGCATTTTTTCATGTACCAGGCTTCAGTGAGACCTGTTCACATGTGTGTGGGTAGGGTAGATGTGTGTATGTGCGCGTGTGCATAAATGGGGGGGAGGGAAGGGGTGTGGGTATGTGCACGTATCCTAGCACACACACACCACAGCAAAAATGATTTGCCATCACTGGGCTATACAAATCAGCTTTGATTGTACATATTATGCTTTCCTTATTTAGCTGGTTTTGTAACTATGGGTGGGGAGGCTTATGTTCTAATCCACCCTCAAACATGGAAATTCACTGGATAACTTCAGGTTCACTCTCTCAGTTCTGTCTATCTCATGATTTTATTATGGGGAAAAATATAGTATTTTTTGGACTACAAAATGCACCTTAGGTTTTCTGGAGGAAAATAGGGGGGAAATCTGCCTACCAAGTATTCATCTGGCTTGCCTCCTTAGTCTGATCAGCTTCAGCACATTATTTTATCCCCTGGTTAGGGTTTTAAAAAATCATATTTGGAGAGAGTAACAGAATGAAAGAGCTTGCAAACCAGTAAGAGCTGGGAACATCATTAGTACCTAGTTATGGCTAGAAAGGAACTTATTTGGAACGAATAGAGCAATGAAAAAAACCCTGCAAAGACTTAGGGCTCGAAAAATATTCTTTGCAGAGAGTAAAAATGAAAGAGAGTGCAAGCCGGCAAGAGCTGGGAGGATCGGTGACAACTAGTTAGGGCTGAAAAAAAAAGCTTTGAAAAAAGCTACATTCAGAGTATAAGACACATCTAAATTTTCAGCCTCCTTTAGGGAGACAAAAGATGCGTCTTATACTGCAAAAATATGGTAATTGGGAGGATAATTGTTATATTCTGCCTGAGAGAAAGTCAGGATATTAAACAAAACAATAAATAAAATTAATGAAATGGGGAGATCCCTTTGGAAGTACAGAGAAGGGAAATACTGAGGGACTGCTTGTGTGTTGGATAAATATGGCAGATACATGTATAATGTCAATATAATTGATTTTACTCATGCTTTTGGGAAAGAGGGCTTATCATGTGGCAAGATATGTTGAGTAATCTATGGAATTGTGGATGAATCTGCCAGTTATAGAAAGCAAATAAATGAATTGGTTGCACATCTTCTGACTGGCAAATAAGCCTTAACATCAAATTGAGTATGACAAGCCTACAGAGATTGAGAATTGTGGGAGCTATGAATGCTGGTCAACCTATCAAATTCTTAGCTCACTGAGGCAACAGTGATTGGGTGGCAATCTTAACACCTAAATGTGGGCCAATGAGATAGGATGGTAAATAAAGTTCTAAATGTGTTGTTTTAATTCTAGTACCTCAGTCTTTACAGATATCATGAAATCTGCCCTGCTTCCTGTCATGACATACCGCCTCTAGCGGGGGTGAGTTCTGGATTGTGTTAATGCCAGTTCACTCAGGGATGTGCCATACATATGCATAGCACTAAAAAAAGGCTTCTGCGCTTGGGGGGTGGTGGCAGGCCTGGGTCGCTGCCGACTCCAGCAATCCAGGCCACCAAGTTACTGCCTATTCTATAGAACTGGTCCAAACTGGTAGGAACCCATCTCTGGCCTCTAGGAAATGAATGTTGGTTGATTTGGGATCCAACTGTTTTCAAACTCTCCGTCTCTTCTCTTAACCAGTCTCAACTGGGAATAATTCAGCAGTCCAATGGCAATGGACTGGGGTTCTAAGCACTTTCTTCTGCGCTCCACTGTGATAATGCTGAGAGGAAATAATGAAAAATAATGTCCCTTTTATTACAAGTGAATCTGCAGCCTTTCAGCATATTGATTCCAGCAAGAATTGGAGAGACATCCTGCAGACCAATAAAAAAAAATTCCTTAAATATAAGTTCTGAACGTTAATTGAAGTGGAGCCACCGTTTTCTGCCAAAAATGGAACTTTTCTTTGTGCAAATGCTTGTTGAATCTTTCAGACAAGATGAATAATGTCACAACTCGGGTTACTTCTGGAAATTATCACTAGTTTGTTTGTCACTCTGGGCGTGCTTCAAGATGCCAATAATATGCTGTGCCATTTAGACTACAGACAAGGGGGGGGGAATATCTGTTCAGACACTGAATTTAATTAATTCATTGATTGATTGATTGATTGATTGATTGATTGATTGATTAAATAGATTTCTATAGCTGCCTGATCAACATGAGACTCTGGGCAGCTAACAGGCTATACAATATGGATAACGATGATTAAAGCAAAACAAAAACAAAACCCACAAACCTGTGCACATGAGCAAAGCCTAACAGACAACAATCATTACATCACAATGGGATCACTTAAAACTTAGGCTCGACACTCCAGAGAAGAACCAGGTCTCTTATGAAATAATAAAAAGGCAACAAAGTCAGGGCCATCTGAATTTGAAAAAACATTGTGTTGGTAATAAACTGTTGGTATTTTCTAGAAAGATAATCTGAATCAGCTGAATAAACTAGTAGGTTTTTTTAAAACAAAAGAAAACTGCAAAATTTTGATTTCAGAAAACATCAAAATGGTAGCTGTAATGTAGGGTGAGTTCTAACTTATCTCAACAAGGTCTTAGTCTTATTACGTGGGATGAATTTGACCTGAGGAAGTGGACAAGGCCATTGGAGTGTTAGCTCCTCCAGTTTTTTTGCTGGATCCGTGTCCCTCCTGTCTGGTTTTGGTCAGTAGGGAGGTGACATGCGACTGGATCCAGGCATTGATTAGCGCTTCCTTGAGTGAGGGGTCCTTCCTGCAGCTACTAAAAGAGGTGGTTGTGAGACACCTTCTCAAGATACCGTCCATGGATCCAACCGTGTTGAAGCACTTTAGGTCAGTCTCCAACCTGCCTTTTGTGGGTAAGGTTGTTGAGAAAGTGGTGGCACTCCAGCTCCAGTGGTCCTTGGAGGAAACTGATTGTCTAGACCCCTTTCAGTCTGGTTTCAGGCCCAGCTACAGCACAAAACCCACTTTGGTCATGCTGATGCATGATTTCTGGTGGGCCCGGAATATGAGTCATTCCTCCATCCTGGTGCTTCTTGAACTCTCAGCAGCCTTCGATACCATTAACCATGGTATCCTTCTGTGATGGCTGGAGGGGCTGGGAATGGGAGGCACCATTTTATGGTTGTTCTCTTCCTACTTCTCCGGTCAATCACAGTCAGTGTTAGTGGGAGGGCAGAGGTCCACCTCTAGGCCCCTACTTTGTGGGGTGTGACAGAGATCAGTCCTCTCCCCCTTACTATTTAACATTTACATGAAGCCAGTGGGTGAGATCATCTGATGCCATGGGGTGAGGTATCAGCAGTATGCTCATGACGCCCAGTTGTACATCTCCACCCCATGTCAATTCAGTGAAGTGGTCGATGTGATATGCTGGTGCCTGGAGGCTGTGAGGGTCTGGATGGGAGTCAACAGACTCAAACTCAAAAAGACCCAGTGGTTTTGAACATTCCCTCCAAAAGACCATACTATTTGTCCATCTGTGGTTTGAGAGGGGGGGGGGACATTAACACCTTCGGATAAGGTTCGCAATCTGGGAGTCCTCCTGGATCCACAGCTGAGGCTTGAACAACACCTCTCAGCTGGTTCACCAGCTGTGGCCTTACCTGGAACAGGAAGCTCTGCTCACTGTCACTCACACCTTTATCATCTGGCGTCTCAATTATTGCAATGTGCTCTACATGGGGCTACCCTTGAAACATGTTTGGGGACTTCAGCTAGTCGAGAACGCAGTGGCACGAGCTGTTGTGGGTGTGCCAAAGTACACCCACATCACTCCAACACTCCATGCACTGCACTGGCATCCGATTAGTCTCCAGTCACAATTCAAGGTGTTGGTTATTACCTATAAAGCCCCACATGGCTTAGGACCAGACTATTTATGGGACTTCTCTGTGACGGCCCTGGCTCTTTGGAACCAACTACTTCCAGAGGTCCGCACTGGGTTTCTGAAAAGCCTTGAAAACCTGACTTGGGGGCCATGATATTGGAGATCTCTTGGCTTGGCTATCAGTAATCTATCTATCTATCTATCTATCTATCTATCTATCTATCTATCTATCTATCTATCTATCTATCATCATCATATTTATATGCTGTTCTCTCTAAATGGGCTCTGAGCAGCTAACAATCAGAATAAATACAACAATAAAAACAGTTAAAATCTAATAATAAAAATCAATAATAACAATAATATTAAAAACATACATTATTATTTATTCAATTTTTATGCCGCCCTTCTCCTTAGACACAGGGCAGCTTACAACATGTTAGCAATAGCACTTTGTAACAGAGCCAGCATATTGCCCCCACAATCTGGGTCCTCATTTTACCCACCTCGGAAGGATGGAAGGCTGAGTCAACCTTGAGCCAGTGGTGAGATTTGAACCACTGACCTGCAGATCTACAGTCAACTTCAGTGGTCTGCAGTACAGCACTCCACCTGCTGCGACACCCCAGCTTACAATCAGCCTAATTCAAGGCCTGCTGGAAGAGCCAGGTCTTAACAGCTTTCCGGAAGATAGGTAGGGTGGAGATAATGCGGAACCCTGGAGGCAGTTGGTTCCAAAGGGTCGGAGCTGCCACAGAGAAGGTCTTCCCCAGTGAAGACTCAAAAACAAAGTCACTATGTATATTTATAAAGAAATATGCTGGAAACAGCAATGAAATCATAGGAATGTCAGTCCAACTGCTTAAAGTCCACCGTTATCAGCACAGTTAATAACGAGTGTCCAACATAAGGTAATAAATTCAAGTCATTAGTTTTTGGTGTTGACAGGTACTCACAAATGCCTTCAAAAACCAGGATTTCAGGATTGCAGAAGTATTTAAGAGAGACTCTTCGGCTGCTAGTTCTCTCTCTCTACACTGAGGTTTTTCATAATCCTCCCTTTTATACTATCAGTGATGACAAACTGTGCATAGAAGTATTCAGTCCCTACATTGCCAGAGATATTCTTGTCTCCCTTGCCTTCTTCTTACCCTAGCATCTAATTTTGGGTCCACAATATTCCCCTCCTCATCTGACTCAAACATTACCACAGTTGGGGGTTCTGCAGTCTCTGGAGGTTCTCCCAGCCCTAACTCTCCCTCACTCTTACTTTCTGATTCCTCTTATAAACACACTGGTCTATGATATCCAGATGGACCCGGTTCATTCTCCTCAAAGTCCATGATCAAAGAAGCTGGATGCAAGTCAACCACAACAATATCATCATAAGAAACCAAGCCAAGCATACTTGGTTTGTTTGACTTTGGGTCTGTGTCCATCAATGCATCCCAATATTCATAATATGCTTTCTCCTAGGGCTGGAAGGAAAATTTAGGAAAATCTTAAGTAAATAATAACCCAGATCTCCTTAAAGAAAGACTTCCAAAGTATAGGGGCAGTGACTGAAAATGCCAATTTCCTACATCCTCCCAGATAACATTCTTGGAGAAATGGGATTGGGAGAACTTGACTTTGTTTGACCTAATAAGAAATAAGAAGAAAGTAGGAAAAGGTAGTTTTGCAAATCCAAAGTAGGGATCTCAAACTTGTTGTGGTTGGCTCTGGGCCAGCTCCTGCTCCAAGGACTGTGGGGGTTGATGTGGGAGAATCCTCACATTATCAGAGGCCGGTTTTACTGCCAACAGCTTCTGACAGTGAAGCGTCTGTGTCAGGGGAAGATTCTGGAAGTGAAGTAGGATCAATGGAGGAGGTAATTACAGGCAGCCCATTAGCTAATTGCCCCATTAGTGAATTATCATCATTATCATTGTTAGATTCAGAGGAGGAGGCATTCATAGATGTTCGCAGATGCAGGTTGATGTCAAGGAAGGAACAACTGCGCAAGTATTATAGGAAATAAGGAAGAACACCTGTGGCTGTGGCAATTAGGCTAATGGGGCTGCTGATAAATTGCCAACATTGTTGCCTCTCGGTGTGGGAGTTTATCCGTTTGGAGAGAGAGAGAAAACTGTATTTTATGTCAGGATTTTACAAGGACTCTTGCAACTGTTTCAGGATTTTACAAGGACTCTTGGACTAATTCACAGTTAGGTTTGGCTTGAGGATTCTTGAAAGGGGGGTGGCTGTGACATCTTCACTGTGCCTTTATCTGTTTTGCTTTTGTTTTGGCTTATCACAGCCTTCCAAGTTTGTGGTTTGTGGGAGAGCACTTTGGCTGATAAAAGGGTGTTTGGACCGTATTTTTACTTTACAAGAGTGTGTGTGTTTGAATTTCAACTTCAGACTTAATTGGGGCTTGTAACGTGATGCCTGGCATAACAAAACTTGGCAACTTTAATATTATGGATTTCAATTCCCAGAATTCCTCAGCCAGCCTTCAGGATTAATGGTTCTCTAAACACCAACAAATTTAGTGTTGACCTGATCCCAGAATGAATGTTGTCCCATAGAAGAGGAACAGCAATGGAAAAGGCCCATCTTCCTGGCCCCACGTTTAGGGTCGGAACTAAAAGAAGCCTCCCTTTAGGTCAGCCCCATGGGTGGGAGGAATATTGGACTTGCCTTTTGTTTAATCATCATGGCCACTTGATCTGAAATTGGAAGATATTACCATCTCACACTTATCATGGATGGATCACTACCTGAGAGTGGTTTGATGAGAACTTTCACCCCCAAAATACATAGTTTTCCATTCCAGAAAGAACTAGAAAAAATTATGTTTGAAATTCTGGAGAATTACTGCTGGTCAATCCATGAAGGTAATATTGAGCAAAGCAGACCAGTTGTTTAAATTGTTATGATGGACTATCCAATATGGGCTTTCAGGACCCTTCGGATACTGGAATGTACAGTATAGAAAACCTATGTGGAAGATTTTGCTATATGGCTCCATGTAGGTGTCTCATTAGTAAACTATTTTAACAAAATGTTAGGGAAAGAACTGCAGAACAAACTGTCCGATACCTTTTTGCTTACCAGTTCTAGCTTTAGACATTTTTATTTTTTTCTAAGTAAATTTATATAAAAGACAGGCTGTTATTTTAATGTTTGATAAATAAGTCTGTTTTCCCTTCAGCTTTTTTTTAGCCGCAGACAGAACATCACTGAAAGCAATCATATCTAAATAGTTTAGGACGTGCTGTCTTTCCATCTTCAGCACACACGGAGCATGGAGCCAGACTGTGACATTAAATAAAAAGTAAATTTGAGATCCAGTGGTCTTTAAAATTGTTTCTAGACTATAGGGCATTATTCTTTAGTGTGTGTGTATGTGTGTGTATCGGATTTATATGCCGCCCCTCTCCAAGGACTCTATACATAATACTATATACATATAGTGTGTGTGGTTGTGTGCGTATACAGCCTCCCTCCCATGAAGAGGCTGATCTGGTGCTGTGCCAGTGGCCTGTGCAGCTGGCTCTTGAGTTGGACAGTGAGGAGGCTGGCAAGGAGTTGATGACAGAGGCAGAGGTTCAGCCAGGGCCTTCAGAACCTCCAGCACCTCACATCAGTGATGAGGAAGAAGAGGAGGAGCCTGATCTTAATGCACGGGCAGGCAGAGCTGCCAAAAGGCATGGATGGTTCCTCAGGAGGAGGTCTCCTCAATAGTAAGGCTTGGGGCTAATTGGCCCCTGATGACGACAGCAAAAGCTCTGCAGGAAACATTTGTTTGTTCAGGTGCCTCTGTGGTCTGAAAAGGTCTGTTCAGCTTATCTATTTTGGCTTTTTTCCCTGCGAACTGCTTCTAGGCATTTTGCCAACCCTTGTAAGCTTCTTGAGATATCCAGGACTAATTGCTTAGACTTAATTTATGATTTTTTGGGACTTATGCTAGCAGTTAATGACATTTAATTAGGAGCTGTTTTTTCAAGAAAAGACTTCCTTAACTTGTGTTTGTGTGTGTCAACTACTAAGCAATATTATTAGTAGTGGTTAATTGAGTAAACATAGGTTTAAACTAACTGTGTGTATATGCTATGCTCTTTCTGATCTGTAGCTAGGGCAGAACAGTGTGTGTGTGTGCGTGCGTGCGTGCGTGTGTGTGTGTGTGTGTGTGTGTGTATATATATATATATATATATATATATATATATATATATATATATATATATATATGATAAAAACATAAAAAATGCAATCCAATCCATCATAAGGTGGGGTGCCATTTGCACAAGTACTGTTATTCCTCACCAATAATCATGAATTTCTAGCTCTCCAGATTCCAGGCCAACTAAAGGGACCAGAAGCCCAATCAGTATAGCCAATAGTGGGAGCTGCTGTGAATTCTAATTCAGTAATATCTCGATGGGGATACTGTCACAGGTTCTCTCTCCAATCTGAACGGGAAAACAGCAACTCCACAGTTTATAAATATAATACCTTGACTTCCATTCCATTTTGAAATGGTATTGTATTGAATGAAAAACCTGTGAATGTCCCTTAGTGTTGTTAGCATTTTGTTGCAAAATCCAGAAGGCCATCAAATGGCAGCAAAGAGTTTTCTCTTGAATCACTTGGACTTTTGCATTTCATATCCATAGGCAACCCTCATATGGAGAAAACTAATCGAGCTTTCGGGAAAAGGACTTGGAAAGAATATATGCAGCCTTTCTTAGGACAAGGGTTAAAATCCATTGGGAAGGAGAACTAAGAAGGGCCATAGCTGACGGAGCAACAATTGTTACTTTTCCCTTAGATGTATTATTAGAAGAATAACATTTGGATGCAGAAGCCCAAAATCGAGGGGGACCTTTGCCTGTTGTCTCAAAAGTTAGCAGAATACGAAGGAAAGTACCTCCAACTCAGACTCCTTAAATTTAGGATAATCCTAACTTTGTGGAAATGGTATCTGTTGCGCAATAGAACAATTGAAAAATTGGAAGAGAAGGCATGCAAGAGCTGTTGAGAGGAACTGAAATTGGGTGCATAATAGCAATAGCACTTAGACTTATATACCACTTCATAGTGCATTTACATCCATCTCTAAACGGTTTACAAAGTCAGCATATTGCTTCCAACAATCTGGGTCCTCGTTTAACCCACCTCAGAAGGATGAGTCAACCTTGAGCTGGTGAGATTTGAACTGCCAGATAGCCTCATTTAACAGTCATCTGAAGTAGCCTGCCGTACTGCACTCTAACCACTGTGCTACCTCGGCTCTATAATAATAACTAAAGTCAGATAATGTGTTTGGAGAATGGGAACATTTGGTCCAAATGTTCCGTCCCTCCCTCCCTCTCTGGTTTTATGGTTGACTTACTGCTCTAGAATTGATTTGATAATCATTCAGCTCTGTTGATCTTTCAATGAAAGGTCTCATACTCCATATAGTTTTATTAGCTTGTAACATATTTTATTAGTAGTACTCTATTATTGCAATAATTTTTAAATTTGTTTCTTTCTTCATGCTTTAAACTATAGCTTTCAGATAGGAACACCTTTGCTTTAGTCATACAGTGCCTAACTACATAGATGATAGGAAGACAGACAGATACAAACAGTTATAATTTCTGTTTTAATATCTATAGATCTGTTTTAATATATATAGGTGCTGGGAGACACACATTCCATTATTTTACAGGTTTTCAGAAATAATTGTAGCAAAGGTATTCTGCATCCTCGCAGAGATAATATATTGCATCATATTTAAGAGTAGCTCATGAAGCGGCACTATAGCTAGATTCACACATACTGCTGTTTAGTCTGCTTTATCCTGAATGAGGGCAAAACAGGCACTTAACCTGCAGCTACTTTTTATGCATTTTCAAAAGCACTCTTTAATAACTTCCTCAACTGCAGGGGGAAATAAAAGGTGGCTATTTTAGAGGATAATTCCATTTAGTTATGGCTTATTTTCCATACAACTAACAAAGTATGTGTGTGTGGCTCCCATATCTCTGAGGCACAAATTGGTTTTCAAAAGAAGACTGATAACTTCCTCTGTCTTTTTTTGGGGTGGCAAGGAAGAAGATATTTCACTGTGAGTGCCTGCTTCATGGTTTGCTGGGAAACTGAGTTGAAATCCCAGGTAACTGCACTGTTCTATGATTTGGACAGATTGGATCTGACAAATAGACTAAAATGTAAATATCATTCTTTAGAGAGTACTTTCTACTTCAATACATCAATTGAATCGCCTTTAATATTTCTTCTGTCTACTGAATGAGCCTGCGTGTCCATCAAGAGACATGTTGCTTTTTTGTGTGTAATCTCTAATGAGAACTTCTCCCAATCATGATCAATATTGTCTTATGATGTGAATTAAGTCAGTATCTAAACTGAAGACAGTTCCTATTTTGATACAATGACATTGAAATCTCTTTCCAACCAAAATATTTTTACTGTTTTTATCCCCAGGGTGCTTTTTCAGGAGGCACCTGGACTTCCTTATTTTTTCTTTGAAGACATTTCACTTTTAATCCACGAAGCATCTTCAGCACTGACAGGATAGTGATGGATGGAAGGATTTATTTCCCTTGCAGACAGCTGGTCATTTGCATCCCTTTAGACACAGGATGGTTGAAGCACTTGGAGGTTTAGTGCTTCAACCACTCTCTAAAAGGATGCTGTTTGAAAGGAAAATAAATCCTTCCATTCCTCACTATCCTCTGAAAGCTGAAGAACCTACTTGGATGAGAATTGAAACGTCTTCAAAGAAAAAACCCCAAGGAAGTCCATCTTTGAAAAAGCATCTTTGGGATAACCATGACCTGGATGACTGAGAATCTTTACAGATTTTAATGTGTTTAAATTTATGTAATCAGCAATTGGCATGCATTGAATTGACATTTAAACTCAGGAAAACAAAGAGCTAGCATTTTCACAACAATATGCAAGAACAGTTGTGATGTTGTTAGGTAGTGCTGAATCAGAGTAATTTGGGTGACTGTGAATTATTTCTGTTTAGATTAGATTAGATTTATTGGATTTATATGCCGCCCCCCTCCGCAGACTCGGGGCAGCTCACAACAATGCCAAAAACAGTACATAGTGACAAATCTAATATTTACCAATATAATTACAGTTTTAGGTTAAAAAATTCATAAAAGCAACCCCAATATATATAAAAAACAAGCACACAATCAATCATACACCAAAACAACATGGGCAAGAGGGAGATGTTTCAATTCCCCCATGCCTGACGGCAGAGGTGGGTTTAGTTTATATAACAGAGCTTCTGGAAAAAGGATTTGGAAAGAATATATGTAGCCTTTCTTAGGAGAAGGATTCAAAAACCATTGGGAAGGAGAGCTAGGAAAAGCCATAGCTGGTGGAGCAACAGTTGTTATATTTCCTCAGACGTATTATTAGAATAGAATAGAATAGAATACATTTTTTTATTGGCCAAGTGTGATTGGACGCACAAGGAATTTGTCTTGGTGCATATGCTCTCAGCGTACATAAAACACTTAATGATTGTCATAGGGGTCAAATAAGCAATGAAGGTGAAGAATAGAATAGAAGAATAGCATTGGTGTATAAAAGCCCAAGATCTAGGGAGAGCTTTTGCCTGTAGTCTCAAAAGCTGCAAGAGTGAGAAGCAAGGTAATTTCAATTTATGCTGCTTTCAGTTTGTTGTTCTTTGCATCTTCTCTGAAATCTGGGAAATATTTCATCATTCCTGAAAACAGTTTGCTTTAGTGCTTTTTATTACCTTCTAGGGCAGTGACGGTGAACCTTTTTTGGTTCGTATGCCAAAAAGGGTGTGTGTGGGTGTGGGTGCATGTGGCCCCAACCCTTCCCCTCCTCCCCCACGCATGTGCACCCCCCGTGCCTGTGCACAGGTCTTACTGAAGCCTGATAGGTGAAAAAAAAATACCCAAATGGGCAAACTGGAAGTTCAGGAAAACACACTTCTGGTTTGCTGTTGTGCTGTTTTTTGCTCTCCAGAATGTTTAGGGAGGCTTCCTGAAGCTCTGGGAGTGCAAAACACAGCACAGTGGCAAACCGGAAGTGTGGTTTTCCAAACTTCCGGTTTATCCATTGGGTGATTTTTTTGACTCTGGGATTTCAGCAAAGCTTCCCTAAAGCATCCGGAGGGTGAAATGACCTTTCCCAAGGCCAAAAGTCAGCTGGCCAGCATGCGCATGTGCGCTGGAGCTAACACTCAAGCAAAGTCTCGCGTGCCCTCCGATATGGCTCCACATGCATTTGTGGCACGTGTGCCATCGGTTTGCCCTCACAGTTCTAGGATAAGTGTTAATTTGTAATCAAGGCAAAGAAGTAAAGGTCACTCCCTCGTTTTAGTATTCTGTGTTTCAATTCCACCATCTTTTAATCTTCCTCTCTGATATTTCAACCTGTTTATAAAGCAGCTTTTGAGGCATGACCCAAACCAATGGTTTTAAAGCTGGCAGATCCTTCTAATAAATCTGGAAGATTAAACACTTCACACCCATGAGAGTGTGTTGCTTGAGAGGACACAGAGATGGGTCCTGAATAAATCTAATGTTATAATCCTGCTTAATGTGCAATCAGATGAGAGCTTGGCACAATTGAAGCAAAAGGGAGTTAATTGTAAACAGCTGGGCAAAAAAAGTGACAGTGGACTTTAATCAAAGTATTAATGCCCATTTGTCCTTATGCTGCCACTCACAGGACATATTTTTTTTAATATAATGACTGCTGCAAAGAATTTTTGAAATGAAGTTTCTCTGTCTGTCTTTCAAATCAAGGCAGAAACAAAAGGCAGGTTATGAAAAGTAATGGCAGGAAAATGGAGAAATGGAGGGAGTCCCTTACTAACTGGTGATGCATCCATCATGCGGAAAGGACAAAGCTTAACCTCTCTCTGCTTTTCATTAAAGATCCACTGAGGTTATATTCTACTGATCTAAACGCAACTTCAGCTAAAATGAAGTTGCTTTTGATTAATTGGAGAGTCACAAAATTGGAACTAGCTAGCTGTCGGTAACCAAGTAACCAAGCATGGGACCAACTTGCAGAGAAGGTAGTGCATCAATCATTAATAATTGAACATGTCAGTTAACGACCATGGTTGTTAAGCGAATCACTGAAATTGTTAACTGAATCATACAGTTGGTCAACCAATCTGGCTTCCCCCTATTGATTTTGCTTATTGTAAGCCCCCTGGGAAGATTCCAAATGGTGCTCACAAGACACCCCCCCCCCAAAAAAAAATTGCAGTTGTTATAAATATATGCCAGTTGCCAAGCATCTGAACTTTGATCAGACAGTAATAGGGGTGTTGGAATAATTGTAAATGCAACAATCAGTTGTGAGTCACATTTTTTCAGTGCTGTTGTAGTTGTCACAAATTAAACAGTTGCATATTGACATAGTGTTACCATCATTTCTGAACTGTAGGCTATTTTCCATGTATTTTAAGGGAAATTAATATGTTTGTGCAGGCTGAAATCAAATAAAAACTAAAGTTTAGAAGGTTGTTTCCAATGGAAGGTAGGTTGGCAATAACTGTTTTTCTGCAGTTCTGATTGTCCTCTGAAGTCTGTGTCTGTCTTGTTGGGTTATTATTAATATTATTTATTAGATTTGTATGCCGCCCCTCTCCGTAGACTTGGGGCGGCTCACAACAATAATAACACAATATATAACAAATCTAATAATTAAAAGTCACTAAAAACCCCTTATTAAAAGAAAACATACACACAAACATACCATGCATAAACTGTATAGGCCCGGGGGAGATATCTCAGTTCTCCCATGCCTGGCAGCAGAGGTGGGTTTTAAGAAGTTTATGAAAGACAAGGAGGGTGGGGGCAATTCTAATCTCCAGGGGGAGCTGATTCCAGAGGGTTGGGGCTGCCACAGAGAAGGCTCTTCCCCTGGGTCCTGCCAGATGACATTGTTTAGTCGACGGGACCCGGAGAAGGCCAACTCTGTGGGACCTAACCAGTCACTGGGATTCATGCGGCAGAAGGCGGTCTTGGAGATATTCTGGCCTGATGCCATGAAGGGCTTTATAGGTCATGACCAACACTGAATTGTGACCGGAAACTGATCGGCAAGCAATGCAGACTGCGGAGTGTTGGTGTGACATGGACATACCTAGGGAAGCCCATGATTGCTCTCGCAGCTGCATTTTGCACTATCTGAAGTTTCTGAACACTCTTCAAAGGTAGCCCCATGTAGAGAGCGATAAAGTAGTCGAACCTCGAGGTGATGAGGGCAAGAGTGACAGTGAGCAGTGACTCCCAGTCCAAATAGGGCCGCAACTGGTGCACCAGGTGAACCTGGGCAAACGCCCCCCTCGCCACAGCTGAAAGATGGTTTTCTAATGTTAGCTGTGGATTGAGGAGGACGCCCAAGTTGCAAACCCTCTCTGAGGGGGTCAATAATTCCCCCTCCAGGGTGATGGACGGACAGATGGAATTGTCCTTGGGAGGCAAAACCCACAGCCACTCTGTCTTATCAGGGTTGAGTTTGAGTCTGTTGACACCCATCCAGACCCCAACAGCCTCCAGGCACCGGCACATCACTTCCACTGCTTCACTGACTGGACATGGGGTGGAGATGTACAGCTGGGTATCATCAGTGTACTGATGATACCTCACCCCATGCCCTTGAATGATCTCACCCAGTGGTTTCATGTAGATATTAAATAGCAGGGAGGAGAGGACTGACCCCTGAGGCACCCCACAAGGGAGCAACCTAGAGGTCGACTGAACCAGACAGGTCTAGAGGTGCAGATGATAGACTCAATAATTTCTCTGTAGAAGGAATTACACAAACATTTAAAGCCATCCGTGAACCTCATTATGATAAATTGAAATAAATATAATTATAATCAAGCAAGCAGGCTGCATCCACTGCACCACCAAGAGTCAAGGTGGTGGAATGGTTAGAATGCAGTATTGCAGGTTAATTTTGATGAGTGTCGATTCTCTCATCCTTCCGAAGTTAGTAAAATAAGGACACAGATTCTTGGGGGAAAGGGGCAATATGCTGACTCTGTAGAGTGGGCTGTAAAGCACTTCAAAGTGGTATATATGTGTGATAGTGCTATCTAAACAGCAGATATTCTGGTCTCAGTTGGGGTCGTATGTTAAGGACTATTTGCACTACATACAAAAAGTCAGAAGTATTTTATTTAGTTTCTCTACTAAGTAGTATATTTAAAGTAATAAATTCATACTATTTTAAACATCCATGCATGTACATGCTATCTAATTTTATTTATTTGTTTGTTTGTTTGTTTGTTTGTTTGTTTGTTTGTTTGTTTATTTATTTATTTATTTATTTATTTATTTATTTATTTATTTATTTATTTATTTATTTATTTATTTATTTATTTATTTATTTATTTATTTATTTATTTATTTATTTGTTTATTTGTTTGTTTGTTTATTTATTTATTTATTTATTTATTTATTTATTAGATTTGCATGCCGCCCCTCTCCACAGATTTTCTTTTTAAGATAATGTTGGTAGTTACCATATATGTATATGCTTCTACATTGATAATTTTCTAGCATAGAGAAACACAGATCTAATATTCATTCTACCACAATTCTTGCTAGGCATCAAAAAATCAAAATCGGTTGTATATCGCAGCAACATCTGAGCTGCTTTTTTTATAATTTTAAGGACACGTTCAAAGATATCTTCAGAGAAATCAACTTTCTTCTTAGTACTATGGAAGGTTAAACCCAGCCTCTTTGCTCTGCTACTGACATGGACTATTAGCTATTGGATGAGGACAAGTCTCTCTCAACAAATAGTATTAACTTATTGCTGTAGCAGGCTAAGCCGGATCAAAGTAATCTGGCATGAAAAAGGTTTTTTTAAAAAAACTGGAAAAATGCAGCAGCATTTCCTACAGGAACATTCAGACTGGCATGGCAGAGGAATTTGAGGAAGGTTGGTGACATGCAGGGTTCCTGCTAGTCCATTGCAGAATCATCATTTTCCATCCAGTTAGAACAATTAATCAGTGGAACAATTTGCCTCCAGAAAAATAAATGCTCCAACACTGGAAGGGTTTTTTTTCAAAATTTTTTTCAATTTTTCTCCACACACACATGCAATACCATGTAACTTTCATTTTCAATACTGTACAATAAATATAATGTTAATCAGCAAGTATTTTATTTTATTTATTTATTTATTTTATTTATTCATTTGTCCAATACACAAATTCATAGGAAGAAAAATAGACATGTAGTAATATATATAAGGGTAAAGTGAACTTAGAGGAGAGGATATATGAAAGAAAGAAAATATATATGAAATATATAGGAAAGACAATTGGACAGGGGACGAAAGGTACACCAGTGCACTTATGTACGCCCCTTATAATCTTAAAAAATTCATAATCCATATCTATTTAGCTCCTTTCCAACTCTGGTTCTATTCTATTCTATTCTATTCTATTCTATGCTATTCTATTCTATTCACCCTGCTGCTGTGTAGCCAAGCCTTCTCTATCTCCCAAAGAACAATCTCTTCCTTGGCAAACAATGTTTTACCTCTTTGATAATGAATAGACCTATTCCTATTCCATGAAATTGCCAGTTGTCCTGATAATCTCCGTGCTGCCTCTTGGTTTCTCTCAACGGAAATGAAAATAAAAAACAAAAACCAACCCCCACAACTGCAAGTAAAAGTGTCATATTCAATCCCCTAGCACCTTCACACAAAGTCTTCAAATGGATCTGGACAAGGATGGATTAAACATTCTAACTTTGTATAAAATGTCTTTGTTGCACAGAGAAAGGTGGCCATAGATGACATGTCTAGGAATAGTAGAATTAAGCTTTAAAAAAAAAAACATTATTTTTTAAATAGTTCTAACAGCTTCAGATCCTATCATAAGAACTAATTAGCCTATAGAAAGGGGAATTTAGGTAGGAATTTCCCAAAGTCTTACTCCACAGATTTAGAGAATGTGTAGACCGGAACATTAAATTCAGCTAGATCATGCATTCTGCTAGTTTGGTAGCTCCCTACTGCAAGTGGCTAAGCTTCTTCCTATTTAGTGGGAAGACTGGTAATATCTATTAACTTATTTTAGTTAACTAAAAAGCAATTATGGGAGAATCATATATTTTTAATCGGTTTAGGGAGTGGAAGATATTTCAAAAGGATAATAAACCCCAACAAAACCCTAAATTGGATATGGAATTGGTTTGCAGAAACATAGACTGGACTAAATCATAATAAATCAGAGCTAAACACAGTTAAACGGAGGACAAAAATTCTATGACGCTTCTCTTTCTTTGACTGTTTCCTGAGCTAGAATTGTGTTGGATAGAGTTCCAGCCCTGATTAAAGATATTTTGGAGGTCTTACCATGTTAAAACCTTATTATGTTAAATACTTTTATTCAGTGATATGATCCAGTAAAAATGGCGTCATCACTTTTGGAAGGGGTATAGATACAGGAAGTGAGAAGAATGAGACCTCATTTCAGTTCCGTTTCAAACAATCTAAAGGTAAAGGTGAAGGCTTCCCATGTCCAGTCATATCCAACTCTAGGGGATGGTACTCAACTCTGTCCCCTAGCTTGCCCAAAGATGCTTCCATGATCATGAGACTGCCGAGGTGCAGAAAACACAGTTGCCTTCCCATTGAAATGTTAGCTATTTATCTACTCACTGAAATGTTAGCTATTTATCTACTCATTTATATGCTTTGGAATTGCTATGGTTGGCAGGACCTGGGGCAAGTAATGGGAGCTCACCCTATCTTATATCATGAAGATCTTGAACCTAGACTGTCAGCTTTCCAGCTGACAAGTTCAGGATCTTTACCTACTGAGCTATGTTCATTATTATACCTACCTTTCAGGCTTGTTTCCTCATCCTGAATAAACGAGTGAAGGCTGACTAGCATTCATGGTGCCTCACATGTTAAGAGTGTTGAGCTACTGTATGTGGAATCACCTTTAGAAGAATGCTGGAAAAAATCACGGTGATCAACTTTCAGCAATATCACAAAATCAAATTCCAGTTTCTTCCTTCTGATCTGGATGAACCCACCTGGGCCAGATTGCGAGATTTCATTATACAGATGGTGAAAAATGATATCCTGTCAAACACACACTTTCCTGTTCTGCTGAAGAAGAAAAATGCATTTCATTAAAATGGAAAGTTTTGTTCCAGTACTGTGCAGTCTCTCCCTTGATCAAGATTTCTTTTTTGGAAAAATATTCAGTGCCAAGATTCCCCCCCCCCCCCCTCAATCCAGACATCTTGTGTATATGTGTATGTATAAAAAAGAGAGAGAAAGGTTGTGAATAAGAAACTCTAATCTGCACTTTGTGAAAATATCTAACTAAATTCACTTTGTGAAACTCTAAAGGTTTGATGCTAACTGAAGTAAGTTGCTGCACAGTTACATTTTGATGATATTTGTTTGTTTGTTTATTTGCCATATACCTTTCCATGTGGCTATTCTGGACCACTTAGAACAGTAAAACAAACCTACAAAAATTTAACTTTAAAAGCAGTGAAAATAATAAAACAGTAAAAAAACAATGAAAGTACAGCAATATGAATTAAAAGATGGTGGAGAGGAAGCAGGATGTACAGTGGAGAGATGGGGTCTGCTACTACCATAATAGTAGCCACCTTCACTGTGGTTGGGACCCCAGGCCAACTGGCAAAGCCAGGTCTTCGGGTCTTGCAGAAGGACAGGAGGGGGGAGCAGAGCTCATCCCGGGAGGTGGGGAAGGATGTTCCAAAGGGATGGTGCTATAACAGAGAAATCTTTTCTCCTGGACCCCATCCTAAGTTCCATCCTAAGCTAATGGAGTTTAAAGTACAAGCAAGTTAAGGCCAAATAAATCAGATCGACCGACCGACCGACCGACCGACAGACAGACAGACAGACAGACAGACAGACAGACAGATAGACAGACAAATAAATGCTTTGATAGATGGATAGATGGAGGAATGGGCAGGCAGGCAGGCAAACAGACAGGACAAACAGTATCACTAGAGCAGAATAGGTCAGGAAAAGTCTACAAAACAGTTCTGTAACACAAAATGAGAATTAGTAATTTAAAATATTTGAAGATGCTTGTATTACTTGACTAATTAGAAACGTGCAAATTCCAATCAAACTGGCTAAACCATAGTATGGTCAGAGAATTGTTTGCAGGATACGTGATATAGCGGTAAAGGCATAGATGGTGTTGGGCATGTGCTGTGCTGGAGTATTTTTTTGTGTGTAGCATTAAGTAAACAGCAAAATTTTCATGCACTATATATATGAAATTTGTGAGAATTAGTTTTAGGTCTGATAGCCGCACTATTTCAAATTGGAGCTTCAACTTTCTCTGTTCTGGAATAAACACACTTTGTGTAGCACTTTTCTAATAAATCACATAGTATTTGCATTTTTGTCTTAAACACAACTGAAGGTAATGATGAAAAATGTGTGGCTCAGGGGCTGCACTTGACTTGCCAATATCTGTTTTGTGATTAGGGCCAAAATAGGAGTTTTGGATTGGTTGCTTTGCTTTTTTTCAATGACACAAAACAAGACAAAGTCTTGTAGAGGCTTAATGTCCACATTCTACTCAGTAAAAATCTTGAAATTCCCTCCTGAAATACAGTGTGGTCTTCACTGATTTTTTTTCAAAGACTGATGTAGCCTTTGGGTTACTCAAAAGATCACGTAGCACTTTCTAACAGAGGAACTCATTTTGAACCCAGTTAATCAAGAAAATAGATTGACATACGATCTACATTCCATCACTTGTTACCCACAAGAAAGCAACCACATGCAATTATTTGAGAGCAATCAAGAGGGAGATTACAATGCTAAATGCCTTCAGATTTCAAAGCTTTGGGACCTAAGGGGGATAAGCAGTGAGAGAAGGACTAAAAGCTTTTTGCATGCTGATTTAACTAAAGAAAGCTTCTTCATTTATGAGATTAGGCAACAAGCAACATTTTGGTAAAGGACTGTGAGGTCGATTAGATTTGATCGCTATTGAGATCTAATATTAAATTCAATGCCAGTTTGGGACAGTTGTGGGAAAAAGAAAAGAAATCATCAGTTATTCTAAATTAGTTCAAGCCAAAAGTCAAGATAATCCAGGGATTATATAGGAAAGCTATGGAGATTGAATATATCCTGCATTTATTTGCTGAAGTATTCTTAAATTTATCAGCACAAATGGCTGAATCCTGTTAAAAGTGTAGAAAATATTGTTATTATACTGCTCCATCTTCTTTAAAAACAAAACGAATGTGGTTTAGATTCTAGTTCTCATTCCAGGATCCAGTAAAGGTCAAGTGTGGATTTTCTCTTCTTCCTTTTTAAAATTCTCTCCCTCAAAATAGAAGAAATTCTAATATGAAGTAGGAAGGAGATAGAAAGTTTAAGTTAGCTTTATTCTGTATGAGGTCATTCTGACTGGTTTGCATATGGGCTTTGCAAACAAAGTTACATGCCATATATACACAGTAATATAATATGTAAAGGAAGGAAGGAAGGAAGGAAGGAAGGAAAGAAGGAAGGGAGGGAGGGAGGAAGGTAGGGAGGGTTCTTGGCTCTTCAAAATTGCAGAGGAACCACCTGCAAAGTGATATTTAGGCCTTCTATTAATTTAAATTGTAACTAGATGGGTGGGCATTGGATTTAGTATTATGTACTGTACTGTTTTTTATTATTGTTGTGAGCCGCCCCGAGTTTGCGGAGAGGGGCGGCATATAAATCCAATAAACCTAACCAATAAACCTAACCTATCTACTGTGTACTGAAGCTACAAGTTAATGAATGTTGGCAGAGCTGTAACAGGTTTTATGAAGTGGTTGTGTGAATTACAATGTTCTTCTCTCTGTCTCCTTCTGCATTATTATCATTTCTACCCCAATTTTCTTTTTGGGGAAGCACATGATTCCAATGAAGGTATACTAATATTATATTGCCATAAGCTAAGACTGTATTATTAATTTATCAAGAGTATCCAGTGACTGTAAGGAGGAAAGTTATTTCTTCTCCATGGTAGTTAATTGCTCTCCACCACAGTAGAAATATTTGCTTAAAAATCATCTTTTGCTTTGCACATTGCCAGGAGGAGAGTTCAGCTCTACTTGTAACTTCTGAGCTTTTATTTAATTTTTAATTGAATGTATTTGTTGTGTCTGCCACTACTGAGGTAACACCAAAGAGGGCACTACAGTATTCTCTAACAGCTACTGAGTAAAACTGAATTTGCTCTTTTAAGTCTTGAGTACAAATGTGAGTACAATAATAGTCAAATTTTCTTGTTTTAACAAGGTGGTTCTTCTTCCTGCAAATCTGGTTTTTTTGGCATGGCATTATTGCTGTATGGGAATTTAGTTGCACCTTTGTTCTTTTATGAGATGACCAAGAGCTAAAATAAACATGTACTAATTTGACTTTATAATTTGGAAACATTTTTTTTATTGAACACACTTTTGACCAGGAACAAGAAGGAAATTAATAGACTGCAAGAAACTCTCTGAAACTCTGGAAGTTTCAGATTGTTGGGTAAATACCATCTCTTGTAACCATTGGACTATTTGGGCTGAATCTCAAGCAAAATGTAATAAGATTTCTGTGTTTTATCTTTCCTTCCACTTCTGTTTTTGTTACATTCTCAGATTGAAGCACACAGGATTCAGTCAGATCCTCCACTCTGGAGGGGAAATGTTGACTTTCAGTAAACTGTTTTTATGTAGATTTCTAATGTTGTAAGGCGTCCTGAGTCTCAGGAGAAGGGCAGCATAGAAATCAATCAGATAGATAGATAGATAGATAGATAGATAGATAGATAGATAGATAGATAGAAGATAGATAGAAGATAGACAGACAGACAGGCAGACAGGCAGGCAGGCAGGCAGGCAGGCAGGCAGGCAGGCAGGCAGGCAGGCAGGCAGGCAGGCTAGATTGTCTGGCAGCTCCCTATAAAAGGGCTGGCTGTGAGACAGAGCCTTTGCTGGGTTGTAAATAGTTGCCAAATGAAGAGCTGTTGTTTTGAAGCCACTTCTGTCTGCCTCTTCCATTCACCCTATTTAACAGTGAGATTGGAAGGCAGATAGGCCACAAAAGAGCTGGCAACCTTGCAATCCATCCTGGGGCAGTAAATCTTTGACAAATGGACTTTCTAAAGTGTCAACTCAGCTGACATGAGGACGCACACACCACCGAGTCACTTCAACCCAGCATGGGAGCACTTACATGCCTCACTTCAAATGCTTCATGGAGGCTAATGACCTCCTTCCGCTTTTGGACAACCACAAACAAGCACTCTTCCTGAGCTACTGTGGCACAGATGTGTTCAAGATGACCCAGGCACTCACCGAACCAATGTTGGTCCAGACAGTCATCTGCTGCACCCTACAGACAATGCTCAAGACCTGAAACCCTCCAAATTTGTACGACAGCACACCTGCAGAACCAGAAGGAGGGGGAGTCCATTCATGAATTTGTTGCCACATTGTGCAAGTCTGCTGCCTATTGTGTGTTCCACACTCTGCAAGGTTGCTGCCCATGTGTATTCCACAAGGCTGTTGCCCATTGTATGTTCCACTGCTTGACCAAGTGATCTGTGGAACTTGGGACATTATCCTCCAATGGAGGTTACTTTCAAAGACCACCCTCACTTCCAGATTGCTCTGGATGAGGCCAGGGCAGCTGAGGCATCCATTAGGTTGAGTAAGGTGTTACAGCAACCAAGCAGCCTGAAAAGTATGTGGAAGATGGTTGGTGTGCATTGCGAGAGTTCGGCAAGAGACTTCTCACCTGACAGTGATGAGGAATTTTGCTGACTTTAATTGAAAAAGTATGAAGCAGCAAATGCATCTGATGCCAGATGCCAGCTGTGGGCAACATCACTACACTGACTGCTGATACTACGAGGCTGTCTGTCAATGATACGACTGTCGCAATCATCTAGCAAGACTTTGCTGCACCAAGCTGCCTTCAACATAGGCAAAAGACCGACCCAGGTAACTACAGACCAATCAGTCTGACCTCTATACCTGGAAAAATACTGGAGAAAATAATCAAAAAACAACTTACCCACTTCCTAGAAACAAACAAGATCATATCCAATAGCCAGCACGGATTCATCAGAAACAAATCATGCCAAACCAATCTCATATCATTTTTCAACACCATAACCAAGTCAGTTGACGAACGCAACTCAGTGGACCTCATATACTTGGACTTCAGTAAGGCTTTCGATAAAGTCAACCACAATCTCCTAATCCACAAACTAGAAAAAAACGGAGTAGATTACTACACATGTAGATGGATAAACAGTTGGCTGACCAACCGCACCCAACGAGTTGTCCTCAACGGCACCAAATCCACATGGAAAAAAGTAGACAGTGGAGTACCACAGGGCTCTGTCCTGGGTCCTGTACTCTTTAACATCTTCATCAACGACCTGGACGAGGGAATAAAAGGGGAACTAATAAAATTTGCAGATGACACCAAGCTGGCGGGGGTAGCCAACACCCTTGAGGACAGGCTCAGAGTACAAGAAGACCTAGACAGACTATCACAGTGGGCCCATACCAACAAAATGAGGTTCAACACCGACAAATGCAGAGTCCTCCACCTCGGCAAAAAAGAACCCTAGACATACATACAGCCTGGGAGATACCCCACTCAGCAGTAGTGACTGCGAAAGAGATCTTGGAGTCTTGGTGGACAATCAACTAAACATGAGTCAGCAATGTGCAGCAGCAGCCAAAAAAGCCAACTCAATCCTAAGCTGCATCAACAGAGGAATACGCTCCAAGACCAGGGAAGTACTAATACCACTCTACTATGCCCTGGTCAGACCCCACCTGGAGTACTGCATCCAATTTTGATCACCTCACTACAAAAAAGACATCGAAACTCTGGAGAAGGTGCAAAAAAGAGCAACCAAAATGATTAGGGGACTCGAAACCAAGACTTACGAAGAGAGATTGAGAGAACTGGGCATGGACAGCCTAGAAAAAAGAAGGTCTAGAGGGGACATGATAGCAGTTTACAGATACTTGAGGGGTTGCCACGGTGAGGAGGGGGTCTCTTTATTCCCCAGGGCACCAGAGGGCCGGACGAGGAACAATGGTTGGAAGCTGACCAAGGAGAGATTCAACCTGGAAATAAGGAAGAACTTCCTGATGGTCAGAGCGATCAACCAATGGAACTGCCTGCCAGGGGAGGTGGTGAACTCCCCAACTCTGGACACCTTCAAGAGGAGATTGGACTTCCATTTGGCTGGGGTGCTGTAGGGTTTCCTGCTCAGGCAGGGGGTTGGACTCGATGACCTAACGGTCCCTTTCAACTCTATTAATAAAATAAAATAAAATAAAATAAAATAAAATAAAAACACTAGGAGCGCTGAGGAAGCCTGGTTACACCAAGAAGCCTCAACATGGTGGTTGGTAACTACAACAGAGAACCGACTGGGCCAGTGCTACTGAGACCTGCCAAACAACAATCTGACAAGCAATCATGCCACAATGAAAGAAGTTGCGAGTTACCATCCTGCTCAAGGGTTCACAATCTGAAGTTAGTTGGGGGAAAGATCAAAAGCAACATGAGAAAATATTATTTTACTGAAAGAGTAGTAGATCCTTGGAACAAACTTCCAGCAGACGTGGTTGGTAAATCCACAGTAACTGAATTTAAACATGCCTGGGATAAACATATATCCATCCTAAGATAAAAATACAGGAAATAGTATAAGGGCAGACTAGATGGATCATGAGGTCTTTTTCTGCCGTCAGTCTTCTATGTTTCTATGTTTCTATGTTTCACCATGCAGCATGGAGATTGACACTGGGTTGTCTCTCAACATTGCATCTTGGGCCATGCTGTCCAGGGAATCCAGAAGAAACAACTGCAGTACCAAGAGCTGAGGCTGACTGACTACCAAGGCAACTGCCAGAGCCACCACTGGTAGCTTTGGAACTTCTAATGGGTCACCGACTACAATCCCACCTAGATTGGCTACAGTCAATCAGTCAAGTCCTCCATTCTGATGGGAAAATACTGACTGCTGACTGACTAGACTGACAGCTCCTTATAAAAGGGCTGTCTGTCAGATAGAGCCTTTGCTGGATTGTAAATAGTTGCAAAATAAAGAGCTGTTGTTTTGAAGATGCTTCTGTCTGCCTTCACCCTATTCAACAGTTTTCCTAATCAATTTGTCAGATGCAGTTGTATTCCTCTTTGGTTACAGAAGATGGATTGAGGAAAACAGCAGTATGCGTTTGTCTTGCATATTTAAATGCAACCTGTTTAGAGAAGAAATGTCTATATATGTACAAAGACTGTGTGAAAGTGCGAAATAAACAACATGAGGGTGTCCATGTTGTTTGTTCTCATTACTATTAGTAATTTCTTAAAGACTGCTGTTAATGTGAGAAATATCCATGGGTGTGTGTGAAAGAAATCCTAAGCCAATTGGTCTTGAAACGAATTGTTCGGTGAAGATGCTTTCATTCATGGCTTATCTCTTGGTTAAATAGAAATCTCTCTGATTCATTTACTGAAGTCAAAATGATTCACACTTGAAATTTTGGATACTGTATTTTCAACTGAAGACAGGAGAACATTATTCTGGCTAATATGCAAAGTGATTTTAATGACTATAACATAAGGAACTATGCAGATTCTTTCTGCAAGCTTATCCTTATCCCAAATGAATTTTCTGAAATCTCACAAGATTTGATTTGATTCTGCATGATTTTAGATATGTTTTATCATTCTTTAAATTATTTTTATTCTAAATTTGTTTTAGATGCCACAAACACTATTTACTTCAGTAGAGCTCTGTTTGCCAATTTTGCTGTGGTCCCTTGATCAAGGCCTAAAAATATCATATAAGTAGCCCTCAACTTACAATCACAATTGGAGCTGGAATTTTCATCATAAGTTGTTGTATCATACCTTGAGTTGATGATTTTTACAGCGGTCAATAACTGAATCATGCTGTTGTTAACAATTCCAACTCCCCCAATGAGTGTTTTTGCTGGAATCGGCACAAAGGTTGCAAATCACAATTATGTGACCATATAATGCCGCAAACAATCAGAAATATTTACACTCAAATTGTGATCATGTGACCTTGGGAATGGTGCAACTGTCTTTAGGTCTGAGAACAAGTTGTAAGTCATTTTTCCCAAGCTGTCATAACTTTGAATCATCGTTTAAGTGAACATTTAAACAATCGAGGATCTATATTTTATATCTAAACTCTTTTTTTAAGAAGCCATAGATGCTGCCATCTTGTTTTATGCACAGAAGCTTCTTGTAGTATTGTGCATGCGTGCATGGCATGCACATGGTGTACAACATGCACCCACCCACACTGCATTTCCCTGTGCAAACCCGCAGTAAAAGAATGCGGAACCCACCACTGGTCTGTTCACACATTCTTCTGACCTTTAAGGGAAAGATTTTCTTCTATTCACAGATGACTTTTACTCCCATTCTAAAGGCAAAGAGTTCTGTGGACAATCTTCTTTTCTATGCTGTCTGATGCTCATATAAAACAGGCAAGCTGTAAACCATGAAAGTTATCCAGCTGAGTTTATAGCCCTTATAATTTATGGAAAATGGCAGACAAACAATAAATGAAGTAGAGCAAATCAACACTATAATGCTTCAAAAATGTGCATGTAATAAATGAAAGATTCCTGAAGGCTGGAAGGAAGAACTTGCTTGGTGGTTGGAATCGGACCTGTTATGAATTCCAAAAGTGCCACGTTTAGATGTTGTCATCTGGTCATGGAAAGCTGTGGCCAATCAGACTACTTAACTATGGACTATATACCCACTGTTTTTTGTTAGTAGCCATTTGTGGACTCAGTGAATTGCTTGTAATTGCAGAGGTCTCTGGTCTGTAGAAAACTCTAATTGTCAGGGTAACATCCTGTAAATATGCTATCTATCTATCTATCTATCTATCTATCTATCTATCTATCTATCTATCTATCTATCTATTACTATTTAGATAGATAGTTTCTATTACTACTACTATAGCTTAAGCATATTGACTTGAGAACCTTTCCATTGGCGCCTTCCTGTCCCATGTTGGAGGAAAAGTTGATGTTCTGGAGTAGCCATGCCAAGCAGGTTAAGGCAGGTTAAGGGAGTGGGAGTGGCCCATCTCTTGGATAGCCCCTAATAAAATCCCAGTCTGGCTTCTTATTTTACAGCTTCCACCTTAACTAGCTGAAGACCAAATAGGAAGGAGACACCTGCCTGTATTTGAAGGTCTCCAACCTTTTTCTGAAAGAGATAGTGAAGAGAAGAATTTTCTTTTTCATGAATGATGGTGATATGTATGTGTCCTAGGATAATGCTGTAGGAACCAATCTGGGTTGATGACTTGGACTAGAGGGTTATTTTGTGGGGTAGCTAGTACAGGGATTAAGTGCAGGATCTCCTTTCTTCCCATAGAAGAACATACCTTATTATCTTAGTAAGATGACTCCCAAAGCTGCACATAATTGCTGCCTTAATTTATTTGAATGAATGTAAATTTACTTCTTTGTCAAAGCTATATATCTGCCCCCTCACAAACAAATGACTCTGGGCAGTGTAAACCAGGCTCAAAACAATGAACTAATAAATATTAAACTATTAAAATTTTATTTATTTTTCAAATTTGTATAGCTGTCCATCTCATAAGCAAATGACTCTAGACAGCATACTATAAAGGTGAAAACAATTAACAAATAAATACTAAATGATTATTATTAATATTCAAATATTAATAGTGTTTATATGAATAAATGAATACTATTTCTTTGCTTACTGACCAGATGGCATATATGAGAATCACCCGTCACTTTATCCTCATATCAACCCATAGGATTAATTGTGTGAGACAGAAAGTGATTAGTAAATTGAAGTGTCCAGGAAAAGAACATTGTCCAGCTGCCTATAAACACATGGGGGCGGAATCCCAAGAATATTTTAATATTCACGTTCTCTTTCCATCTCTGTCATTTACTATTAACTTTTTTCCCTGCAAAAAAATTATTTGCTACAGTTAAAGTTTGACAGCAACCAATGAATGTTTGGGACAAAGTGTAACATTAACTGCCTTGTAAAAATCAGATGACGCCATAGATAGATTGTTGTTCAACTAGCACAGCACAGTTCTGAATTCTAGGGATGCCTTCCACTTTGTTCAATATTTTCCAGTTCAAAAATCGCTTCTAAAACTTTCAGATCTTTCCAGAGAAATCATGCGCTTCGTTATTATCTCTTTTGTAGATAATTCTTCTGTTCTGAGATATATCTAAATCATTAGTTAAGCAAAACTAACACACACACACACACACACAAGCTGAGAGGAGGAGAATCTGTGGTCTAGAGGTTAAAGGTTCAAACCCTGGTAAGGGTATGGCTAGCTGATGAGAGCAAAATAGCTTGAAATAGATCTATACAAGTCTTTCTTCCTTTTCATTATCAGCAAAAATATGTTACACATATAGAATATAGTTTGCCAGCTATAACAATGTAACTGCCTTGGATATGGCCCCTGGAAGTGCTGAGAGGCAAAAAGGAAGTAGTATGCTCTCTCCCATATTTGGGTATACCCGGGTTATTTGACAAAAAAACCAAATGAGTCTTCCCTGGTACAAGCTGAGTGGAGGAGAACCTGCGGTCTAGAGGTTAAAGCTACTGTCTTATAGGCAGACTCTCAAGGTTCCAATCCCGGTAAGGGTATGGCTAGCTGATGAGAGCAAAATAGCTTGGAATAGATCAATACTAGTCTCTCTTCCTTTTCATTATCAGCAAAAATATGTTACACACACACACACACACACACACAAACCTCCTTCCAAAATGTTAATGTGATCTTTAATCTTTCAGAATGACATAAGGTTGTTGGAGGCTAAATCAGAAGAGTAAATGGAGAAGGGGATGAAGTATACATTTAAAAATAGCTAAAATATAAAAGATACAAATGTCAGTTTGTGAGATTAAGCTGTATTTTCAAAGATAAATATTGTTGCCACCAAAAGGATTTGGACTCTTTCAGGGACATTTCCAAAGGCAAGATTCACTCCTTAATGAGTGACAATAATTTATTTATCTTAACAAACAATCATATTTTTGCCAGTCTGATACCACATATTATAGTAAGATTTGGCTACATGGGTATATATTTTTATTTTGATTGATGAACAGCTCACAATGAAAACAAAACTCTAATTCAGAGTTAAACTACATGGCAAAACTGATATATTTCTCAGCCTAATTAGCCATAAGTGTCACATATGGAGGCGTAGCTTAGCACAAAGTGCCTTCAGTTTTCAGTTTTCAACAGTAGTACTTTGAAATGGATCCAGAAGTGGATTAAAACCCTGTTTGATATGAACACTTTTTAAAAAGTAATTTGCCTATTCCAGGTAGCAGGTTTATTGCATTATTTTAGATGAGCTGAAATTCCTATATTTTTTCAAACACAGCTCTATCCAAAAAACCTGCAGTAGTCCAAATGAAGAATACAAGTAGAAGCCTCCAAAAGTCTATATCAAACTTTAAAACTTGAAGAAACTTTAAACATATGACCAGAGACAACAATTGGATCATTATTCAACTAAATAAGTGTCAGTAAATATAAATTAAATGATAAATAAATGTAATTAAATGTAAAATAAACAAAATAAATTTAGGCTTTGTTTGATTCTCCATTTATTAGGCCATGGCGTAGAATCGGTGGTACATCGTTCAAAATTCAGAATATTTTCAAGATAACAAATTCTACACTTTCACGTTTCAGATCCACATGACAAGAGCACGTGGCTCTTGTCATGTGGATCTGCATGCAGCTAATCCTCATCTCCTGGGCATTTTTGCCAGCCCTTCCCTTACTTTCTTACATGATACAGCCTTAAAAGAAAAACTCCATTTCAGAAAGTTCTTAGAATGTGCACCAACTGGAAATGAGGTGGCTATTTTTAGGCAACACTTATTTCATTTAGAAATGATTGCATGAGGAGGAAGGAGATATGGACGATCTGCACATGCTATTTGTATTCATTCTTGATCACATAGATGAGATATGGTACTACTTGGTAAATTATATGTTGCCATCTGGGTGCCTTCAGCAGTTTCTGCACTTAGCTTTCTGATTGCTTCTATCCACCAAGAATGGAAAGTTTTCTCCCCAGTGCAGTTTAAGTGTTCCGGTTTTGTTTCTTATGCTACCATCTCCTAAATACACGGGCATTGTTTTCAAATGGGCAACTTGTTGACCCTTCCTAGGACAATCAGTGTGTTTTCCTCTCATTTCAGATACAAATAATCTCAGTAAATTCATCTGATGCTGAATGTGACATCTGTGTACAGGACATACTGAATGGCCTCAAAGGGCAGGAGGAACAGCTACTACCTAGGCAATTATTAGATAATTCGTGCTTTAGCCTGTTGTGGTTAGCTCTGGCCCAGCTCCTGCCCCAAGGACTGTGGATGTGGGGGAGACATCCACATGCTGCAGGCCTGTTTTGCCCCCGGTGGAATCTGCTGATGAAGGCTCCTCTGACCAAGAAGACATGAGTGACAGGGAGGAGGAGAGTGTGGCAGACAGCTCAGAAGGAGATCAATTATCTAGCTCCTCCTTGGATTCAGAACAAGAGTTAATGATACAGCCACGCATGCGGAGAGTGATGCATAGGCAACAAATGAGAGATTATTATCAACGAAAATGTGGCCACCTGTGGTTGGGTGGGGATGTGGTAATTAGTGAGGCTGCTATAAATAGCAGCCTGTGGGTTTGGCCACTTTTTGTGTGCTGATTTTTCCCTGCTTTGAAACTAAACCAGAGCAAAGTGTGTTTCACTTTGTGAAAGAAGGACTTTGAATTACCTCACAGCTGCAAGCTAAGTATCACAGGACTGATAAGGGACTTGTATAAATTACCAGTTTGTTTGGAGAGGAGTGCTCTTTGCTACAACAAAAGAGGGCTTAGTTTAAGTGAATTTCATTATAAAGAACATTGTTTTGAATTTTCAAACGTGTGTGTGTGTGAAATTTGTACCTGTGAATTTTTGGGAGGATTCTACCAGAGAGCCCGACAGAACATAGCCAGGACCAAGAAAAAAGCTTCACAAAACATTTCAATCAAGCCCAAAGTAGAGTAGGATGTGGGGGTGGAGAGTCAGTTAGACTTGCAAGATTCTGTGATTAGATTTGTTATATTAAAAATAGTCCTGACCAACTTACCTCGCTGCTGGTTCACTTCCTCCCATAGTGCATAGCCATGCCTCGTGGGCGCATACGTACACATGCACAGTGGCAAAAATATTTCTTAAAAAACCAAAAGCAAGATGGTGTCACATGCATAGTGCTGGAAACTCAGCTTCTGTGCATGCGCAGAAGGGAAAAAAACCCAGAAAAAAATAATTTTAAAAAGATGGCGGCCTCCATGATTTGGCACTGGTTCTGTGGCCCCATCGTTACCTTACCAGTGGTTTGCTACAGGTTCGGCCAAACCAGTCTGGGAGGAACTTACCTCTGCTTGTAGGGCTAATAGTTTTCTGTGTGTATCGACATCTTATCTATCTTTCACTTAGGAGGTATGTAAAATGAATGCTAGAACCATAACTAGTGATAAATGAATCTGTTCATTTCAGTTTTTTATTTGCCAATTTAATTTAAGATTAAAATCATTTCATATTGTTCCCATACTAGTATTTGAGAGCTGGTAGTTTAACAGGTACAGAACATTACCTTCAAATATATCTTTTAAATGAGCACTAAATCTTTATAAATGTTGTGTGGTTATGTGGGTAGCATTTATTTATTTATTATTTATTTAATTGTAGGCTCATTCTTTTCAAATATATCTGGTGATCATGCCACCCAAAAGGTCGACTGAGCTTCTTAGTCATAAAGAAGTCATAGAGCCTTGACTTAAACTTTCTTTTTTTCAGAATCAGAATCAGAATTCTTTATTGGCCAAGTGTGATGGGACACACAAGGAATTTGTCTTTGGTGCATATGCTCTCAGTGTACATAAAAGAAAAGATACATTCATCAGGAATCATAAGGTACAATACTTAATGATTGTCATAGGGTTCAAATAAGCAATTAGGAAACAATCAATATTAATACAAATCATAAGGATACAAGCAACAAGTTACAGTCATACAGTTATAAGTGGGAGGAGATGGGTGATGGGAATGATGAGAAGACTAATAGTAATAGTAATGCAGCCTTATAATGAATACTTTGACAGTGATGAGGGAATTATTTGTTTAGCAGAGTGATGGCGTTCGGGAAAAAAACTGTTCTTGTGTCTAGTTGTCTTGGTGTACAGTGCTCTTTAGCGTCGTTTTGAGGGTAGAAGATGAAACAATTTATGTCTAGCATGCGAAGGATCTGTAAATATTTTCACACCCCTTTTTTTCGACTCATGCAGTATACAGTCCTTAATGGAAGGCAAGTTGATAGTAATAGTTTTTTCTGCAGTTCTGATGATCCTCTGAAGTCTGTGTCTGTCTTGTTGGGTTGCAGATCTAAACCAGACTTAGTTTTCAGAAAAGACTTGCATAAGTATGTATTATAGTTCTCCTATTTATTCTTTTTCTGATGTAATAAATTTGAGTCTCAGGTATGGTTGAAGCCTTGTAAATAAATAATCTGCAGACTACAGAAGCAGAGAACATAATGTATTTCCTCCCACCAAGTTAAAATTTGTGATATTTCTGAAATAGTAAAACAATTACGTGAGATGTATCTCTCCAGAAAGATTGGATCATATCAGATGCAGTTTTTTGTGCTTACTAGAATGTACATTCAACATATTGTTCACAGACATGCAAATTAAAAGATTTTCTCCTTCATGTAGCGACAACAGGAAAAAGAGCTCCCAACAATGGGTTAGATGCTCTTAGAAGCAATGGGTGGAAACTGAACAAGGAGAGAAGTAACTTAGAACTAAGGAGAAATTTCCTGACAGTTAGAACAATTAATCAGTGGAACAGCTTGCCTCCAGAAGTTGTGAATGCTCCAACACTGGAAGTTTTTAAGAAGATTTTAAATAACCATCTGTCTGAAGTAGTATAGGGTTTCCTGACTAAGCAGGGGGTTGGACTAGAAGACCTCCAAGGTCCCTTCCAACTCTGTTATGTTGTTGTTGTTGTTGTTGTTGTTGTTGTTATTATTATTATTATTATTATTATTATTATTTTAACAAGGGTGGTAGTTTCTACTGTCTTAAGATACAGAAACAAGTCTGTTAATAGCAGAATTGAACAGAACGTTAGTGGTCAAGGGATTTATATTAATACTGATTGTTTCCTGATTGCTTATTTGAACCATATGACTATCATTAAGTGTTGTATATCTTTTATTTTATATACACTGAGAGCATATGCACCAAAGACAAAATCCTCATGTGTCCAATCACACTTGGCCAATAAAGAATTCTATTCTATACTATTCTAGAATAAGCACAGTTTAGTTAACTTTTGAGTTAATTTGCATGGTATAGCTGCAAAATATATCAGTTTGGATAGAATATATCAACTGCAGAATCAGAACATAGCTGCAGAATAGCAGCAAGAAGCTCAATAAAAGAAAGGGTATTTTTTTGGCCTATATTTGATAGCATTTATATTGGTGTGATTTTTTTAAAATATGGAAATAGGCATCTATATCTGGCCATGATGAGGGGAAAATGGTAAGCATATTGTGACTTCATAGTGGAAATGAATGGATCCTGAAGTTGATGTAGGTGTGCAGATGAGAACTTTGCATCCCAGCATCCTGATCTGCATCTTGGCACTTGCAACTGCTGTAAGGGCTCCATGGTCATGTGATCAAAATTCAGGTGCTTGGCAATTGGCGTGTCTTTATGATGGTTGCAGCATCTTGGAGTCATGTGACTGCCATCTGCGATCTACCCAGCTTCCAAAAAGCGAAGTCAAGAGGGGGAAACCAATTCTGCTTAAGGACTGCCTGACTCACTTAACAACTTCAGTGATTTGCTTAAAAACGATGGCAAAAAATGACATAAATTTGGATGCCACTCACTTAACCTTGCTTAAACAATGGAAATTCTGGTCCCAATGGTGACCTTAAGTTGAAAACTGCCTCTAATTTATAGTTTTATGTAATAAAACAATAAATAGTATTTAAAATCATTAGCAGTTTTACAGTGCAGCCATTTAATTCCTGAACTGGTATCTGAATAGAATTATTTTGTCTTTCCCTTTAACTGGGAAAGGAGATAATCACGGTTAGCCAGCATTATACTGAAGTGCCAGAGTTATAAGACTAATATACATCTAAACATGTTTCTCTTTATTAGACTTAGCACAAGGGCTTGTACAGTTCCAACGCTCTTTAATGGAGATTAGTTTAAATGGAAAATGTGGTTTTTATTTAAGTGCCTAAAATATAACAGGCACTTCTGTGCTGAGGTTCTGTAAAAACAGTTTGGTGTTTCATAGAATTGATACATTCTGTGAAGGACAATAAGCCTTTGAAATGCAAGACCTGGCTTATCCATATGGCAGTTATGAAATGGAAATGGTAACCCAACTCCAATGTGCATATTATTTACTGTAATATTCTTGCACAAGTATTTGACCATGAGAGACAATCATGCTGTATATTCAACATAAATGAAATAATCACCTGTCTCTGTTATTTTTCTATTTCTTTTTCCCACTCTATTAAATTGTTCCATCTCAAATGGCAGTTTTTAGCAAATGAAAGACACCTGCTAATTTCATTTTTTCTTGTCAATGAAAATCACTTTGGACAGCTTGTCAAGTGATATTTCTTTGCATGCCCCACGCAGACAAGCTGAATACCAGCAGTCCTTAAGATGCAGGTGATTCTATACTGCGCTTCCATATATATGGGATACTATCTGCTATCTGCTAAATGGGATTATAATAAACAGTCCTTAGTAGTTCTGATTCATGAACTAGCTAACATGAAAACTAATTTGGATTTCCTAAGATGTCTATGGAGGTTTTCAATCACCCAGGTCATGGCTGTCCCAAATGTGCTTTTCCAAAAGCAGATGGTCTTTCTTATTTGCTTCTCATCCAAGATGCTGCTTCAGTCTGACTAAAGAACTGAAGAGGTTTCTTGGATGAGAAGCAAAATGAGTTCAAGGAAAAGACCAGGAAAGTCCAGCTGTCTTTTAGAAAATCACCCTTGGGACGATTTCTTAAGACATTCAGTTTTTCATTCTCTAAAGCAGGGTTCCCCAACTTTTCATCTTATTTGTTAAGGAGTGTACAGAACCCTTGAGTTATTATGGACATGCACAGAGGAAAACATGGGATCCCAGCAGACATCCAGGAGATGTGAGTAATCATCCAGACATACAAGACAGATATATTAAAGTGTATAAAATAGTGTTTACTTTAGAAACAGCACAGTCAAGTTAAACAATCAATACCTTTCAGTATAATGATAATATTACAAGGCTGTCTTTGTCTTACTTATCACATATACACTACAGCTTACAAATACAGTACATCAAACTATCATCAAGCTTAGTACATTGGTCTCAGTGAATCAGTAGAAAGAACTGAGAGAGCAAAGAGAGGTAGTGTTGCAAGTTGCCCTCTTATGGCAACTTGCAACACTACCTCCTAAAGCTATAGTATTTCAATACATACAAGCATTCATTGTTAATTTGTTTATATATTGCTAACCCAACTGTCTTGTACATAGTACTAACATTATTGACCCCTTCATGAAGTTTCTGATTGTTTATCAATCCCCCAAACATTTATTATATGAAAATAATTAAACAAATTACTTTAATTGCAAGACTTACTTTGCATCGGTCTTCACACAAAATGGAATCACCTACCAACCAACCTGCAAGTCTGCAAAAAATAACCCCGGAACCAAACTCAACATAGACAAAAACACAGTAAGGGACTACTTGTGGGAGCTCAACGAGTACAAATCACCAGGGTCAGACGGACTTCACCCCAGAGTCCTAAAAGAACTGGCAGACACCATTGCGGAACCACTTTTCCTCATCTACCAAAAATCCTGGACCACTGGAGACCTTCTGGAAGACTGGAAATGAGCTGACGTAGTCCCCATCCACAAAAAAGGTAAAAAGACTGACCCAGGCAACTACAGACCAATCAGTCTGACTTCTATACCTGGAAAAATACTGGAGAAAATAATTAAAAAACAACTTTGCCACTACCTAGAAACAAACAACATTATATCCAACAGCCAGCATGGGTTTGTCAGAAACAAATCATGCCAAACCAACCTCATATCATTTTTCAACACCATAACCAAATCAGTGGACCAACACAACACAGTAGACCTCATATACTTGGAATTCAGCAAAGCTTTTTATAAAGTTGACCACAACCTCCTAATCCACAAATTAGAAAAAAACAGGGTAGGTTACAACACATGCAGATGGATAAACAGTTGGCTGTCCAACCGCACGCAACGAGTTGTCCTCAATGGTTCCAAATCCACATGGAAGAAGGTAGGCAGTGGGGTACCACAGGGTTCTGTCCTGGGCCCTGTACTCTTCAATATTTTCATCAATGACCTGGGCCGGATGAGGAACAACAGCTGGAAGCTGATCAAGGAGAGATTCAACCTAGAAGTAAGGAAGAACTTCCTCATGGTCAGAGTGATCAACCAGTGAAACAACCTGCCTGCAGAGGTTGTGAACTCCCCAACTCTGGACACTTTTAAAAGGAGATTGCACTGCCATTTGGCTGGGGTGTTTTAGGATTCCTGCTCAGACAGGGAGTTGGATTTGATGACCTGCATGGCCCCTTTCAACTCTAACAATAAATAAATAAATAAATAAGTAAGTAAGTAAGTAAGTAAGTAAGTAAGTAAGTAAGTAAGTAAGTAAGTAAGTAAGTAAACAAACAAACAAACAAACAAACAAATAATACTACAAATAATTTCATAAACAATAATGGAAGGTCCCAATGAGCCATGAGAGTTGATATTGAACCTGTCCTAGAGGAATCATCACTATCACAGAAGACAAAAGAGGTGATACAATGAAAGTAACAAGCAGAATAGCTAACCATTAAGTCCTCCAATGTGGCTAGCTACACAATTGTTTCTATGACTAGGCAGAATTGTAGAGGGCAAAGGAAAGATCTGCTACCAAGGCAATGAGTAGGTAAACACTGTAGAATACTGTACAATAAGGGAAAATTGTGAAAACATCCCAGACAGACACCCCCTAATTCACACAACACATGAAACAGGGAGGAGAGGAAAGCATAGTCAAGACTTTGAATTTCAAGGTTCTGTTACTATAGCAATCTTCATAGTAGTAGGTTTAGATCTATGTGGCATCTGTTTTTTGAGCTGGTCCATTCTGTAAGCTGCCAAAAGTAGAATGGAGTCTTCTGTGGTCTGGTTGCTCCTAGAAAACAAACACAACTCTATCCAGCTAAAATCCCAGCCCAATTTGCCTTCAGAGCCTACTGATTATGTTATATGAACATAAATAACCTCATCAGGACAGCCTTGGTTCAGAGGTGGGCTCCAACATACCTCGCTGCTGGTTCACTCCCACCTGCACCATGTGGCCATGCCTCATGAGTGCGTGCATGCGCAGTAACAAAAATTCTGAAATATATAAAATAAAAAATAACCCCCCGAAAAAGATGATGACCACATGCACAGTGCTGGAGCTCAGCTTCTATGCATGCTCAGTTTTTAATTTTTTTTAAAAAAGATGGTGACGCCCAAGGACTGGCACCGATTGATTCGGTTCAGTGACATCATTGCGACATCACCAGTGGGCTGCTACTGGTTCAGATGAACCAGTCCGAACTGGGAGGAACCCACCCCTGCCTTGGTTGGAATCCTGCTACAATTTCTAGGGCTTTTGGAACTGTAGTGGGAAGCAGCAACAATAACGTTTGTTTAACACAGAGTGATAAAATGTCAGGAAGTTGTTGCTTGTTATTGTTGCCAGGTTTAAGATATACAGTAAGTGATCCAGAAACTGCATGCGTAACTTTATTTACTGGTTTGGCAATCTTGAAACTATACACGTAGGCTCTGGGTCACTTATGTATCCTAAATCTGGGAATAATTCTGGATATCCTGTTATTTGATAGGCTCCAAGTCCAATTACACATTTCTACCTGTTGGACTGAGCAAAGGCTCCAATTCCTTTTTATTTTAAAAAAAGTAATTTTATTGAATTTTTTAAACATTTAAAATAACATATTCACTTTTACAGGTGTCCATTATCAGTATTCTATAGCAGAAAAGCAATGCCTAATGCAGTGATTCTTAAACTTCTTGCCATTATGCCTCCCTTTAAAGGTAAACTGAGGTGGCATATAAATCCAATTAATAAATAAAATAAATTTAAAAATGAATAAACGTTTTCCCTTGTTCAGTTATATCCGACTTTGGGGGGTGAGGCTTATCTTTGTTTCTTAGCCGTGGAGTCAATGTTGTATGAAGATATTTCATGGTTATGTGGCCAGCATGACTATACATCAAAGTGCAGAGAATGCTATTACCTTCCCCCTGAAGGTAGGAATCAGCTAACATTTGTTTCTAGCTGCCACACCATTTATTTATTTACTTACTTACTTACTTACTTACTTACTTACTTACTTACTTACTTACTTACTTACTTACTTACTTACTTATTGTTAGAGTTGAAAGAGACCATGCAGGTCATCAAGTCCAACCCCCTGCCTGAGCAGGAATCCTAAAGCACCCCAGCCAAGTGGCAGTCCAATATCCTTTTGAAAGTGTCCAGAGTTGGGGAGTTTACAACCTCCACAGGCAGGTTGTTCCACTGGTTGATCACTCTGACCATCAGGAAATTCTTCCTTACTTCTAGGTTGAATCTCTCCTTAGTCAGCTTCCAGCCGTTGTTCCTCGTCCGGCCCTCTGGTACTCTGGAGAATAGAGTGGCCCCCTCCTCTCTGTGGCAACCCCTCATATACCTGTATACAGCTATCATGTCCCCTCTGGCCCTCCTTTTCTCTAGGCTATCCATGCCCAGTTCCCGCAATCTCTCTTTGTAAGTCTTGGTTTCAAGTCCCCTAATCATTTTGGTTGCTCTTTTCTGCACCTTCTCCAGAGTTTCAATGTCTCTTTTGAAGTGTGGTGACCAGAACTGGATGCAGTACTCCAGATGTGGTCTGACCAAGGCATAGTAGAGTGGTATTAATACTTCCCTGGTCTTGGAGTGTATCCCCCTGTTGATGCACCTTAGGATAGTGTTGGCTTTTTTGGCCGCTGCTGCACATTGCTGGCTCATGTTTAGTTGATTATCCACCAAGACTCCAAGATCTCTTTCACAGTCACTACTGCTAAGTGGGGTTTCTCCCAGGCTGTATGTGTGTCTAGGGTTTTTTTTCTACCAAGGTGAAGGACTTTGCTCTTGTCGACATTGAACATCATGTTGTTAGTGTGGGCCCATAGTGTTAATCTGTCTAGATCTTTCTGTATTTTGAGCCTGTCCTCTAGGGTGTTGGCTACCCCTGCCAGCTTGGTGTCGTCTGCAAATTTGATTAGTTCCCCTACTACTCCCTCGTCCAGGTCATTGATGAAAATATTGAAGAGTACAGGGCCCAGGACGGAACCCTGTGGTACCCATAGTTCCCTCTAAGCTGAGCAGTGAGCAATTGCTCACTTAAAAATCATCATCAACTCAGAGTTTTTCAAACCTGCCCAGAAGCCGAGAGGGAAAGAGTGAGAGGGAAAGAGTGCTGCCCAGTCCCGAAGGGACCGCCGCTCAGACACTATACTTTTCCGCCCACCCCCCAAAAAATTAGAGGGAACACTGGTACCCCACTGCCTACCTTCTTCCATGTGGATTTGGAACTGTTGAGGCCAACTCATTGTGTGCGGAGATTAGTCTGACATGATTTGCCTTCAGTAAAGCCATGCTGATTTGGGTCCAATAAGTTATTGTCTTTTAGGTGCTGATTTATCCTCTTTTTGAGTAGAGTCTCCATCATTTTAACTATAACTGATGTCAAGCTTCTTCTCTACTGCCCTTCTTGTGGATAGGCACAACACTGGCCATTCTCCAATCCTTAGGAACATCTCCTGTTAACAGAGATGGGTTAAACAAATCATTCACAGGGGTAGCAATGACAAATCTGAGTTCTTTAAGAACTCTGGGTTGGATGCCATCTGGGCCCATTGTCTTATTTATCTTTAATCGTTCAAGTTCAAGAAAATGGCCAGGCAGGACAAGGTGGCTGAGTTGGTTCTTCTTGTTCTTTGCAGGCACTGCGGTAGCCAAGAACGGTGTGATGAACATGCTGCTGGACAAAGAGGAGCATTCTCTGCAGCTGGGTCAAAGCTTTGAATGGCACCCTAAAGCCTCCTTCCACATCATTCATTGTGATTGCCTGGCAGAGGCAGTACTTATGGGCCAGTCCAGCACCCCAAAACATCAGCTTGATTAAGCTGGCCTGGCCCTGGGTCAAAAGTGGGCCCTAACCATGGTAGCCTAACCGAAAACAGGCTCCAGTGAGTTCAGTGTGACTTATTTCCAGGTAAGTGGGTAGAGCAGCCTTCCCCAGCCAATAGTTTGCTTGCAGCTTATAATAAGTAAAATAATAAATATTAACGCTAAAATTCCATTGGGCCCCAGATGAGAGAATTGGAAGCATGGGAAATATTTACTTCCTAGTGGAGGTGTAACAGAAAATAATTGAGAAGCACTGCTTTAGGATAACTGTAATGTACATACTTCCCCTAAAATTTCAGAGAAATAGAGATGAACAATGAAAACAATACATTGAAACCATTGGGAAAGATAGATTTATTGTAACAATGTCACTAAATGATTCTTCATGCTTCCCCTGGATTCTCCCGAAGAGAGGGTCATCTCATAGTTTGGGATTTCAAACAATATTTCTAAACCTCAGCAATTAAAACAAATGGACTTCAATTTCCAGAATTTTCTAGGCAGCATTTGGGGAATTCTGGAAGTTGAAGTCCAATACACCTTAAAGTTGCTGAGGTTGAAAAAATCTCAGTGTTTTTCTATTTAGGGGAAACAGGATAAATGTGTTTTAAAAACATTGTGAATTGTTGTAAGGAATATCCTTCTGGGTTCAGTTCCAAGTGGGGAAAAAGTCATTGGAAGCATGGGATTTCTTGGAAAGATGGTTTAATGGTAGACAGCAGGAGCACAAGGTCTGAGGTCCCAGGGAAAAGGGGATCACATGCCTCAAGGATGCTGAAGTAAGAGAGAGAGGAGAGCAAGGTGTTGAGAATGCACTCTGATTGGCTGTCAGACTTGCATAGGGCTACACAGGGGCAACTCTATAGGCTGTCTTGAGTCCCAGGCTAATTTGAGTGCTGGCTGATGCAATCTTCCCAAGTGCCATGTTTGCTAGATTGGTCTGCCTGAAGGGGTTTAGCTCTTTGTTATGTAAAATAGACTGGTCCAGGCTATTAACAAAGATGAGGGCTACTGGGAGTGAGTCTGTTTTCTGCCTTAAAGCATGTTTCTCAATTTCTCAGCCAGGGATGTTCTATATAATAGTCTGCCTTTTTAATATTTCCTAGGATATTTCATTTTTTTAGGAGAGGGGTGGGTGCTAACTCCCTACATAATTATGTCATATCTGCAGTGATGGGCTACGAGCTGGAACACTAAATTGCGCTTGATGCCACGGCTGGTAGGTTTTGCAGGACCAGAGCGATTTTGCTGCTGCACCTGTGGAGGTAGCAAAATTGCGCCTGTGTTTTGGCGAGGTTTTACCTGCGGCTCCATGCATGATTTTGCTTCCTCCACAGGTACAGCAGCAAAATCACGCTGGTCCCACAAGAACTTACGAGCTGCAGCAGCGAGCGCAATTTAGCGTTCTGTCTCATAGCCTACCGCTGCATATCTGCTATGAATTCCCCTTTCCATACTTTTTATTCAGTGGTAAAATTAATATGTTCTGAATTCAAATGAACAAAGAAAGGCATCAAAGTGCACACTCAGCAGCAGAATAACAGAGTTGATTGAGTTTAAATAAATAACAATAGCACTTATATACCGCTTCACATGCTTTACTGCTAACTGTTCACATGCTAAATATTTGCATCAAATCAGATTCATTTAATCATTTAAATTAGATTGAGGGAGTTTTGTGTTACTTTGAATTTCTACAGTGGAAAAGACAACTAGCATTTCTTGCTGGAAACATTAATTACGTTATTCAGATATCATAAATATCTGAGTGAGCAAAGATGAACCTTGTTTGCAATTCTTAAAATATTTTCCATTGGTATTCATTCTTGCTGATGCATTAGAAGTCTGTCTTATAGGACTATGTTCAATCCAAAACATTAAATATCTATCCAAGAATAATATCTCATTTTCTTTCTGTTTTTTAAAATGATCATCATACAGCCTTGTTAATGCAATCAAAGTATTCAGATTAATTTAGGGGAAAATAGTTCCATAAATGTGGAGGTGCTTAAATATGAAGATTTGCTTCCTAGCTTATGAATTTGCATTCAGATCTGATGCAATGTTTTTAAAGTATGAGACCTTTATCCTCAATTCTGTATGATGTTTTGCACCTGAATTTTGACATCTGTTATTAAAAAAGAACTCTAAAAAGAAATGTGATATATTGCTTAAACCCTGAGTGCAATCATTTTATTTTTTTAATGTAGCAAATGATACCTGTCAGCTTGTCAGGAGTCGCAATGACTTTATTTTCAAATCTTTGAAAGCTTTGCTCATTTACAGCCATGAAATAAACCTACAGTATTTCATCTGTTCTAGGTGATTTGACTTTTCACAGCAACCAACTGAAGTCCTAAGAAATAATATAATAATATATCCAGGTCAAGATTTAATCAATCCAATCTCCCTTCTGCACTAAATAGCTCCTTCCTTCCTTCCTTCCTTCCTTCCTTCCTTCCTTCCTTCCTTCCTTCCTTCCTTCCTTCCTTCCTTCCCATATGTATTACAAAATTTAGGAAAATGCATTGTTAGCTACATAAGTATATTCTGATTCACAAATAGGTTGAGGAATTGTGAAAGGTGAACATACATATTTAGAGTAGATTAAATTATTTTTCCTGTCTTTAGCTTCAGCTAACAGAACATACGACTGTGGAGTGTCTGGTGCAGTCCTGCATTACACCAATGTAATAAACAGCCTATAAAATTTTATGTTCAGCTCAAACTATTAATTCTTATAGCCATGTCTTAAATGATTTGGAATCAAGTTATTAGTATTGGTGTGAGTTCTGCAAAATCCTCTAAAATAGCAAAATAGCTGGTGGGTAGAAGAAACCAGGACTTCTTAGTAATGAGTTATTTATGGTGGAATTGTCTACCTCTACATATTCGTTTGCTTTTCTCTTGATATGTTTTTTCCTAATTCTCTGGAAAATATTTTGAAGGCATATTTGGGGAGAAAGGGAGATTGGAAAGAAAAGGAGGAAAACAATCTCATTATGTTACAAGAGGTTCTTTAGCAGAAGGTCCTTGGAAGATCTGCAGACTATTTACACTGGAGACAAATCAAGATTTTTTTAAAAAAAAATGTGTATTATATGGCAGGCATTTAGCTTAAAGTCGGGAAGATCAGTGAAGTTGAATGGCACCTACCTAATTATGTTTACTGCTTAGAAAACCTATATAGAACCTTATACAGCTGTTATCAGTGTTTAAAACAAATAACATAAAAGCACTCATATGTTCATCATTATCAAAGTAAAATCATGAATGATACCTAAAGAATACAAATGTGGAATGGCTTTTTCCATTTAAAATCTCATGGGAGATATACGGTAAGTACATATTGAATTCATTCTGACTTTCTGATTTGGGTTGTATTGATTAAGTGGTTGATTGAGGAGGACATAAATTATAGTAGAAGGCAGTTGGGAAGTTAGAACAATGGTTCTTTTCTTACAAACATTGCTAAAGTATAAATGGAACACAAAATTAAAGCAAAGGATAAAAAGAGCCCTGAAAATTTCAAGCAGTTTCTTTACTTTCAAAGCATCTTTGATACAGTAGCGGCATGTCTTACTTATTAATAGTTTTAAATGGCTTGCAGATTGTGAAGCTTTTACTAATAGGAAGGAAGGAAGGAAGGAAGGAAGGAAGGAAGGAAGGAAGTTTAATGTATACAGTGTTTTATGCATGGAAAAGAAGCTGACCAATTAAGCAGCTATTGTAATTGTTAATACTCTGGCTTTGCTGAACAGAAAGCAATAAAAGGACCAGAACATTTAACTGACAATAGGCAAGTAAAAAGTACAAAGATTTCATTTAAAATTTGCTAATCTGCATTGAATAAATGGGCTTTGCAATGGCCTTTCAGTGAAAACCACCTACAGTATATTACTCAGGCTTAAAGTAATGGAGGAAAACAGAAGAAAGAACAATGGAACGTAACTTTCTGGATTCTTTACCAAAAGAGGATAACAATTCTGAGAAAAGCCTAGAATTCCTTAGAACTGAGCTTATATATTTAAGTTTCTTAAAAGGTTTCCCAGTGTCTTCTTCTCTGATTGACATGACGCTGTAAATTTTCAAATGCCAATCTAATTCATGTTCTTCAAGGTGGCAGGTGTGGAGTAGGGAGTTGAAAAACTCTGGTTTCAGGTTGATTAATGGAAGGAATAGAGTTCCTTTCATAGAACAGACAGAATGTCTATTCAGTTATGGTGCTAAATTAACACTAAATCTTAAGATAAAAGGTAAGGAGGAAAAAAAGGGAGAATGGAGAAGAGAGGTTTGCTGCTCTATCTAGTTTTTAACGTTTTTAAAAGATGATGCTTAACTGGTTAGAATCAAGACAATTCCATCAATTCTTTTTAGAAGTAGGAATTGTTGCAAAGAAGCAACCATTTTTAATATTGTCACAGCATAAAATATTCATAAGACTGTATACTATTTAGAATATAATGTTAAAGTAGAACAGCAACTAGAATAAAATAAAATCATTCAGTATGCAGCACATGGAAAGGCAATTTAGAAGCAATCTTGTCAAAAGAAGCTTGTGAATAAAAGAATAATGGAATAATAATAATAATAATAATAATAATAATAATAATAATAATTATTATTATTATTAATTAGATTTGTATGCCGCCCTTCTCCGGAGACTTGGGGTGGCTCACAACATGGAAGAGAATGGAATGGAATGGAATGGAATGGAATGGAATGGAATAGAATAGAATAGAATAGAATAGAATAGAATAGAATAGAATAGAATTCTTTATCGGACAAGTGTGATTGGACACACAAGGAATTTGTCTTTGGTGTATATGCTCTCAGTGTACAAAAAAAGAAAAGATACATTTGTCAAGAATCACGAGGTACAACAGGTTGTCATAGGGTATAAATAATCCACCAGAAGTTAAAGGTTGTAATAGGGTACAAATAGGGTACAAATAAGCAATCGGAAGGCAATATTAATATAAATCATAAGGATACAAGCAACAAGTTACAGTCATACAGTCATAAGTGGGAGGAGATGGGTGATTGCAAGACGAGAAGAGTAATAATAATAATAATAATAGGAGGAATAGTAAATAATAGTAATGCAGCCTTAATGAATAGTTTAAGAGTGGTGAGGGAATTATTTGTTTAGCAGAGTGATGGCATTTGGGAATGTTGTGGTTGGCTCTGGGCCAGCTCCTGCAGTGGGGAATTTGGATGTTGGCTTTGTAGAGTCCTCAGGTTCCCAGAGACTTGTCTTACTGCCATCAGCTTTTGACAGTGAGGATTCCTTGCCAAGGTCAGATGCTGGGGAAGAAGAAGAATCAGATAGAGAGATGGATGCAGCCAGCCCATTAGTTAATGACCCCATTAGTGACTTGGAGGAAGAGGATCAGTGGATAGATGCCAGAATGTGCAGGCTCATGGCTAGAAGGGACCAACTGCACAGGTATTGTCGGAGATAAGGTAGAATACCTGTGGCTGAGGCAATTAGAGTAATGGGTTGCTGATAAATTACCAGCATTGCAGAGAGCGCATGTGGGAGTTTATCCATTTGGAGAAGGATAGGTCATGCTTTCTTTGTTCCTGGACTTTCACAGACTTTTTGGGATTTCACAGCTAAGTAAATTTTGTGGACTCACTCGAAGAAGTTTGGCTGCTCACAGTTGCTCTTATCTTCTCTGTTTGTTTTTTGTCTTTCAGAGCTTTCAAGGACTGTTATCTCTGTGTGAGCTAATTTGCTCAGTTTAAAGTGTGTGTGCACAGCTTTATTTTGGATAAGCTGCTTTCTGTTTACTTTATAACAGTGTGTGTGTTTGAATTTACATTTCTGACTTTTAATTGGGGCTCGTAGCGTGAAGCCGACCATAACAGTGAAAAAACTGTTCTTGTGTCTAGTTGTCTTAGTGTGCAGTGCTCTATAGCATCATTTTGAGGATAGGAGTTGAAACAATTTATGTCCACGATGCGAGGGGTCAGTCAATATTTTTACGGCCCTTGTGCAGTGTGCACGTCCTCAATGGAAGGCAGGTTTTCTGTAGTTCTGATTATCCTCTGAAGTCTGTGTGCGTTCTGTTGGGTTGCAGAACCGAATCAGACAGTTATAGAGGTGTAGATGACAGTTTGAGCCTCCTGAGCTGGAGCAGAAAGAACATTTTTTGTTTTGCTTTTTTGATGACATTTTTTATACTAGGTGAAGAAGAAGGGAGAAATGATGTTTAGTGATGGAAAAATGTAATCAAAGGAAACCATTATGAAGACATGCATCTTTGCAGTTGGATCTCCATGTTTTCATGATAGCAGGGGGAAATCTTCACATTCTTGCTGGTGTCTTTTAACTCAAAAATAAGTAGCTAAGTTATAAGTGGCAGCAATTTCTATTCAAATTCTCTAAAAGCAACCAATTAGTTCTTGATGTGCTTCACTAACTTTCTCACTGCCCAGTAGATAACAACAGGAATGAAATGAAGTTCCAAGAAATGAAAAATTTGGATGGGTAATTTCAGAAATAATGTGCAATATACCACATCAGAAGCAGCTTTATTGCAAAGAAGCCAGGTGTGTTGAAAAGAGCCCAGCCTTTCAAATCCCTCCAAAAGAGTACAGTGGTTGAAGGAAGCAGGCAACTTAACCCCTCCAATGACTAATGAGACCATGTTCAGTGCACACCTTATTTTCATAGGCTACTGGGTTCATGCAACATTATCATTATTATATACCAGATAAATAATTCTTTTTTTTTAAACTGGAATTATTTTTAATTGTTCAAACTCTTTGAGTTATATACAAAGCTTTTCAGATTGAAAGTGCAGGGCAGACTTTGACAACTGGATGGTCTCCAGATGCAAAAATTCATTTCCCATAACACATAAACATGGCTGAGAATTAGGGTGACCTAATAAACCCCCATTGGAGGAGGCTGGCATGAAGCAAAGGTTTCCCAAGGGCCTGTCTTCTCCCAGCTATTTCTATTCATCCAATCCAAGATGGACATAATCTGGGTCCTGTCAGCCAAGGAATGTCAGTTGGCAGGGACTAAGAAGTATTTTCTTTTCTGCCTGCCCTCTAGAATATTCTCCTTTTTGAGGCTAGGATGGCCCTGAGCCTATTGGCCTTTGAGAAGGTCTTAAAGACCAGGTTTATGCGCCAGGGTTTATGGTCCTAAGTATGCAGTGATGGGCTACCAAAATTTTTACTATCACACTCTGGGCGTGGCTTATGCATTTTGTTTCAACATCTTTCAGTGCAAATTGGGTGTTCTGGGGTGGAGCTCCATTTTCGCTGCGTTCCCCTCCCATCCAGGCAGTACCCCACTCCTGATTATTTACTATATAAAGTGTATGTACACACAGACACGCACAGCTCTTCTAAAATTATACACATTCAACGTCATTTAATGTGATAGGAAAAACATACCCAGAGCTCAGAAGGGAAAAAAAGAAAAAATTAAACTTTTGCTACCGGTACTGCGTACCTGACCGTACCCGTAGGAGCCCACCACTTTAAGTATGTGTAAGGGCTCCATTTCCTGGTTATGTTGACACCTATGAATTATAATTATGTTTATATAATGAATTATAATTATATAAGCCACCCCAAGTCTGCGGAGAGGGGCGGCATACAAATCCAATAATAATAATAATAATAATAATAATAATAATAATAATAATAATAATGATATACTATCTCTTGGCTGCTCTTACTTCATTTTTCTTTTTGTATTGTGTTTTAACTGGTTATGATTTTTTATGAAACCAGAGTCACTGGTTTAAGATGGATGGCTATACAAATTGAATGAATAAATAGACTTCAATAAAACTTTAAGAACACGTGGCAATCATTTTTTTTTAAATTGAGGTACTTTTACTTATCTGGAATTAAAGCTGGAAAGGGAGATGAACTCTGATTAGGATAAGCTTCTCTAGGCACTCAGACTATAGAAATGTATATGTATAGAAAGGTGGTAGGAAAAGCAAGTAGGATGCTTGGCTGCATAGCTAGAGGTATAACAAGCAGGAAGAGGGAGATTGTGATCCCGCTATATAGAACGATGGTGAGACCACATTTGGGATACTTAAGTGCTTTTAATAGGAAAGTGAACACAAGAACAAGGGGACACAATCTGAAGTTAGTTGGGGGAAAGATCAAAAGCAACATGAGAAAATATTATTTTACTGAAAGAGTAGTAGATCCTTGGAACAAATTTCAAGCAGACATAGTTGGTAAATCCACAGTAACTAAATTTAAACATGCCTGGGATAAATATATATCCATCCTAAGATAAAATACAAAAAATAGTATAAGGGCAGACTAGATCAGTGTTTTTCAACCAGTGTGCCGTGGCACACTAGTGTGCCGCGAGACATGGTCAGGTGTGCCGCGAAGATCAGCAAGAGAGAGAAAGAAAGCAAGAGAGAGAGAAAGAGAGAGAGAGAAAGAAAGAAAGAAAGCAAGAGAGAAAGAGAGAGAGAAAGAAAGCAAGAGAGAAAGAGAGAGAGAAAGAAAGCAAGAGAGAAAGAGAGAGAGAAAGAAAGCAAGAGAGAAAGAGAGAGCGAGAGAGAGAGAGAGAAAGAAAGCAAGAGAAAGAGAGACAGGGAAGGAGGGAGAGATAGAAAGAGAGCAAAAAAGAGATGAAGGAAGGGAGAAAGAAAGAGGGATGGACAGATAGGGGAAGAAAGAAAGAGAGAGAAAGAGGGAGAGAAATAGAGTGAAAGGGAGGAAGAGAGAGATATAATTTTTTTTGTCCAAACTTTTTTTAGCCCCCCCACTCCGCCCCCCGCTCAATGTGCCCCATGATTTTGTATATGTAAAAAATGTGCCGCAGCTCAAAAAAGGTTGAAAATCACTGGACTAGATGGATCATGAGGTCTTTTTCTGTCGTCAGTCTTCTATATTTCTGTGTTTCTATGTTTTGGTTTCATTACCACAGTGCAATATTATAATATAGAATATGTTAATATTTTTTCAAATAACTGAACTCAGTAATCACATCAGAATTATACGAATGTAGAAGATTTTGGAGGATAGTCATTTATGCCTTACACTGAAAATATGTTGTCTTCATAGCATCAGCCAAGACTTTTATTGGAGCTAATGAATGTGCTGTAGCCTAAAGAATAATGATACATTTACCTTTTTTCCCTATAGTTAATCCTTTCCCAAAATAAAGCTTATAAAATGACTGGAAGAACGAGAATGCATGATCTGCCCTAGGAATTAACGCCCACAAGATCATATGCTGCAACGTCCTTCCGGTCAACGACTACTTCAGCTTCAACAGCAGCAACACAAGAGCCCGCAACAGATTCAAACTTAATATTAACCGCTCCAAACTTGACTGTAAAAAAATATGACTTTAACAATCGAGTTGTCGAAGCGTGGAACTCATTGCCGGACTCAGTGGTGTCAGCCCCTAGCCCCCAACATTTCTCCCTAAGACTCTCCACGATTGACCTCTCCAGGTTCCTAAGAGGCCAGTAAGGGGCGTACATAAGTGCATTGATGTGCCTATCGTCCCCTGTCCAATTGTCTTTCCTTATCTCATATATCATATATTTTCTCTCCTTTCCTTCTACTTCTCTTCTTTCTTACTTTCTATCTTTATATACATTACTTAATGTCTATTCTCTTTCATATGTATTGTATATTGGACAAAGAATAAAAACATAAAAAAATAAAAATAAAAAAATAAATATGGAAAAATATAAATATTGTTATATCTTTGTGTACCACCAATACATACTTGACAAAACAAACAAGGAAATAAACAACTGCTGCATCTGCTTTTGGTTGGAGTTCCATGATTTATTCCTCTTTATGCAATGTGTAAGAAAACCAGGCGTAGTTACCTTCATAAAAACCCAGCCAAACACTTCCTCTATACGTGGCAAACTTCCTGGCTTCCTTGGGATTTCAGAAACATGCAAACATTTAGGTTTAGTGTGGTGGTTTGCAGTTATGTGAACTACATCTAACCATCTAACATCTAACCTACACAATGTTTGATATGTTTTGTTGATTTTTAATAGGCCTCCAGCAAGTGAAGGGCTGCAAAAAAAAAAATACTATCACATTGTGGGCATGGTTTATTTTGTGGGTGTGGCTTGCCAGCGATGTGACCAGGCAGAGTGGCTTGACAATCATGTGACTGGCTTAAAGGTGGCCAACTTGACATCCCTCATGTAAAGGGTTTGGGTTAGGGTTAGGGTGCCTGGCCTCTCCTCATCTCAAAGAGATACAATTTCCCTATCTATTTACTATTACTGAACATCCAAAATAAACTATTTAATTCTATGTATATATGCCATGTATGTACATACATATTACACACAGGCACACAGAAATATACATTATCTACTATATAAACTGTATGTGTATGTATACACACACACAATCACACACACAACTCTTCTAAAATTATACACATTCAACCTCATTTACTGTGATAGGAGAAACATACCCAGATCCCAGAAGGGGAAAAAAGAAAACAATTCAATTTTTTTCTACCAGTTCTGTGTGCCTGACCAAAATTTTTCTACCGGTTCTGCGTACCTGACCATACTCATAGGAGCCCATCACTGGCCTCCAGAAAGCCTAGGTTGACTAGGTTGAGATAAGATGAACACACAGAATGAATTTATTGGAGTCAATTTCTTGGTTTCTGACCCATAAGGCTGACACAGCAAGGAGGGAAAAATGTAATACATTGATACAGAAGTAAATGCGTACATCCATTCATGTGATACCACTGCCCTTTTCAGAAAACACATTGAAAGCTTATGTGAACAGTGTTATGCTAAACAGTGCTCTGCAGGTCAAAAGTTCTGGAAATATCCCCAATGGGAATCCTTAAAAGTTGGGAGCAGCCTGAATGAACAAGAACAGAACAGGGGGGGGAAAACTGAACAGTCAGACCCAGAAATAGGATCTTCTTCATGTATTAATTGACATTTCAGTCTGACCAGGATGGGTGTGTTCATCACCAAGCAGGTTAAGAGAACTGGAGGGGCAGATCTCTTCTGGGAAAATGGGAAGGATTAAGATTCTTTGTTTTTACGATAATATCTCTCAATTTTCAAGGGCGATCCAGGAGTGGGTTCCTCCTGTTTCGGACTGGATCACCTGAACTGGAAGTGATCCGCTGGTGATGTCATGATGATGTCACAGACCCAGTTCTCTCAGTGCTGGTCCATGGGAATTGCCATCTTTCTAAATATATATATATATATTATTTTTAAAAAATTCTTTTGACCATGTGCAGAAGTCAAGTATCCGGCACTGTGCATGTGGAAGCCATCTCACCCCGTGTGGGGGAAAGCAAACTAGCTGTGAAGTAAGTCAGAAGCAGGGATGGGCTACTGCCTGGACTGGGGGTGGGATATATTTTATTCTGTATATTTTAATAACTGAATACAGTTATATACATTGCAGATTCAATTAAGTTCAACAATGTTCTGGCTTTAGTCCATCCCACGTCAAAGGGTGTCTTTCTTCCAGGCAATTAACTCATCTGTAATTTAAGATGCAAAACTGCTTATAGGATACATTAGGATTGCTTAACATATTTAACAACCCCAATATTAATGTTTATTAATACTGAATGGGGAAAATGTCTAACTGTCTAATCTAATCAGGGGTATATGTGAATTTAGCCATCCTTTTCTTTTTGTAAAAAAGCAGGCTGGTCAATTTGATGTGTGCTTACTGGACACAGGATAGGAAAAACAAATGACAAAATACCCATTTTCTGTGAAAAAGATTCCTAGGTTCAATCCCCAGCACATCCAACAGAAAAGAAGAGTTAGTTGTCAATAAAAGAAACCTAGATGCCTGTAGGGTATAGCAAGGGGTGGGCTACTGCCCAGATGGGAGGGGAAACGCAGTGGGGTAGCGAAAATGAAGCTCCACCCCAGAGCACCCAATTTGCACTGAAAGATGTTGAAAGAAAATGCAGGACGTCCTGCATAAGCCACACCCACAGTGTTGTAGTAAAATTTTTGGTAGCCCTTCACTTGTTAGAACCCACCCCTGAGTGGATCCATATAGCAGATACTCAGAGAAACAAAAATTTCAAAGAAAGCTCATTAAGGAACTCTCCCATCTGAGGATATGACCAGTCACAGGACCAAGGGACTTCAAGCTGGGTGAGATCATCCAGGGGCATGGGGTGAGGTATCATCAGTATGCGGATGATACCCAGTTATACATCTCCATTCCATGTCCAGTCAATGAGCAGTGGAAGTGATGTGCCGGTGCCTGGAGGCTGTTGGGGTCTGGATGGGTGTCAACAGACTCAAACTCAACCTGGATAAGACGGAGTGGCTGTGGGTTCTGCCTCCCAGGGACAATTCCATCTGTCTGTCCATAAGCCTGGGGGGGGAATTATTGACCCCCTCAGAGAGGGTTCACAACTTGGGTGTCCTCCTCGATCCACAGCTCACATTAGAGAAACATCTTTCAGCTGTGCCGAGGGGGGCATTTGCCCAGGTTCGCCTGGTGCACCAGTTGCGGCCCTATCTGGACCGGGACTCACTGCTCACAGTCACTCATGCCCTCATCACCTCGAGGTTCGACTACTGTAATGCTCTCTACATGGGGCTACCTTTGAAAAGCGTTCGGAAACTTCAAATCGTGCAGAATGCAGCTGCGAGAGCAATCATGAGCTTCCCAAAGTATGCCCATGTTACACCAACACTCCGCAGTCTGCATTGGTTGCCGATCAATTTCCGGTCACAATTCAAAGTGTTGGTTATGACCTATAAAGCTGTTCATGGCATTGGACCAGAATATCTCCGGGACTGCCTTCTGCCACACGAATCCCAGCGACCGGTTAGGTCCCACAGAGTTGGCCTTCTCCGGGTCCCGTCGACTAAATAATGTTGTTTGGTGGGACCCAGGAGAAGACCTTCTCTGTGGAGGCCCCGACCCTCTGGAACCAGCTCCCCCCGGAGATCAGAACTGCCCCCACCCTCCTTGCCTTTTGTAAAGTTCTTAAGACCCATCTCTGCCGTCAGGCATGGGGAAACTGAGACATCTCCCCCGGGCCTATGCAGTTTATACATGGTATGTTTGTGTGTATGCTTGCTTTTAATAATGGGGCTTTTAGTGTTTTTTAAATTATTAGATTTGTTCTTACATTGTCTTTGTTATTGTTGTGAGCCACCCCGAGTCTATGGAGAGGGGCAGCATACAAATATAATAAATAAATAAATAAGCTTCCTTCTGATCTGTTTCCTAAGCTTAAGCAGCTTGCCCTAAAGAAGGCTTTAAAGGGAAGGACAAAGACCTGACTCATTCGTAACCATACCAGGAAAGACAATAGAGCCAGAAAGGGGAGGGGGAGGAATCTTCAAGTGAAGACGTAGTAATTCCGATTGGCAGCTAGGCCCCAAAGCAACTGTTTTAATTTCCAAGCAGCATGTTGCATGCGCATACAGGAAGCCCCAGCTTGCAAAACGAAGACATTCATCTGTGAGATATTTTTTTCCTCCCATTTTCCTTGCTCCATTGCAATCGTCTTTTCTTTTTATATCTTGCGTGCGTCGTTGCTGGCGTTGCCTTTGTAGTGGTGTGGCCTCGTCTTTCCTACAGGCGCAACGTTGCCAGGGAGAGGCACCCGGCACCTTATGATAATTAAAACCTTTGTGGAGCACGCATATTTTAATTATGACTTGTTTTAATGTTGAAAGTATTGACTCAGGCTGCCCACATGAGACACAGCCACACATTCCAGCAGGGCCAGCAATGACGGCCAGTGCATTCCTCAAGAGTCCCAAATATTAAACAGACATGCACTCGTGTTGAGCCCTGTCTGGTCTAAATATATATAAACCAGGAAGTATAATGGGGTGTGGGGGGATGTCGGAGAGGTGGGAATAAACTTCCATATGTTGGAAAGTTAACCCAAAGCTTCAGATTAAGTGGCAAAACAGTGTCTGCAACAGAATATAATATGTCTTTGTTAAGGGATAAACAGGAATAGGGTTTTTTTTTTGCTAGCATGGCCTCCAGTTCTGTTACCCAGAGGGGTTCAAATGCTCTCAGGTTTCAACCTGCACAAAGGCAAATTTCTAAGCTCTGCAGAGTTTTCATCAGTGGCAAGGATGTTCAAAAAAACAAAACAAAAAACCCAATCCAAAACCCCAGAAGTGCCCCAGAGAAAACAAAAGGTGTAGACAGGATGGAAATCTGTCAGCCTGAAAAGTAACCTCATAGTAATTAAGGGCAAACTTAGACAAAATAATAAGCAAGAATTCAAAGAATGGAAAAGTTCCCTGCCTCTATTCATTTTGTTGACTAAAGTGGAAAGGATTATAGTTCCTCTGCCACCCCCCAAAAAGCATTTCTAAGTAATTCTGCTCAGGCTTTTTTTTGGGTGGGGAGGGGGATGGGTTGAGAGGATGCAGGCCAGAAGTGAGTTCCTACCTGTTTGGACTGGTTCTATAGAAACGTTAGTAACTTAGCAGCTTGTGTCTCTGGAACCGGCAGTGGCCTAGGCCTGTTACACTGCTGAACTGGTTCTCTCGGCAGTGCCACAGATGCCACCGTGTTTGTTTGTTTGTTTACTTATTTACTTATTTACTTATTTACTTATTTACTTATTTACTTATTTACTTATTTACTTATTTACTTATTTACTTATTTACTTATTTACTTATTTACTTATTTACTTATTTACTTATTTACTTATTTACTTATTTACTTATTTAAACATTTACACATTTACTTATTTACACATTTACTCATTTACTTACTTAGCTTGCTGTTTATTTGTTTATTTGTTTATTTGTTTATTTGTTCATTTGTTCATTTGTTCGTTTGTTTGTTTGTTTGTTTGTTTACATTTACTCATTTACTCACTTAGCTTACTATTTATTTATTTATTTATTTATTCATTTATTTATTTATTTATTTATTTATTATTAGCTTTTAAAAAGTACTGTGCGTGCATGTGCGCAGGGCGTTTGAAGTGCATGCACCCATGTGGCACATCCCTGAACAAACCAGTAGTAGCAGAACCCAGAACCCAGCCCTGGTGGAGGCCATCACCCATTCCTCTCTTTCATAGTTCACTGTGAATAGTGGTGGGGTATCTGAAGGGTTTGGTAAAAGAAAAAAAAATCAAGATGGCAGGTACAATGATGCAATCATTTTTGTATGCCACCTTGATTGTTCCATTTCAGCTGATATCTTGGGGTTGTTGGGGTTTTTTTAAACCAAATCCCATGGACATAGCAGATTCCACAAGTTCTTTGGAAACACTGAATGGGCAAATGAACTCAGTGGCCAATTTGTAAGGAATAATATACTGCACAAAAAAATAAAGGGCCCACTCAAATAATATATCCTAGATCTGAATGAATGAAATACTGTATTCTCATTGAATACTTTGTTCTGTACAAAGTTGAATGTGCACAGCAGCAGGTGAAATTGGTTGTCAATCAGTGTTGCTTCCTAAGTGGACAGTTTGATTTCACAGAAATTTGATTTACTTGGAGTTATTTTGTGTTGTTTAAGTGTTCCCTTTATTTTTTTGAGCAGTGTATTTTGTTGTTCATAACTTCCATACATGTTAAGTTTTCTTCTGACCATTTCTATAAAACAGGAAGGGCAAAGGCCAAGCAAACCTATTTGCAACCTCACCTAATTTCACACTGGTTCTTCTTATGAAATCTAGTGATGTCTTCATAGGCTGCTGACAGAAAATTAAGTGAAAGGTGGAGTTGCTTGCTCCATGCTCTTGCTAGCATGGAAGAAGTATTAACGGGTGTGTTTGAAAGAGTTCTGCATTTTACTTACTATATTTTTTGGAGTAGAAGACACACCTCCCTCCACTAAAAGTGGCTGAAAATTTGGGTGTGTCTTATACTCTGAATGTAGCTTTTACTAAGCTTTTCTTGGCCCTAACGAGGTGCTAACATGATCTTCTGTGCTTTGCTAACTAAGTGAACTTCCTTTTGCCTGCTTCTTTCATTTCTGCTCCCTCTGACAATCGGCTTAGCCTTTTTTTCAGCCCTAAAATGGTGTTAACGAATGAAGAGATCTTTTGTGCTTTGCTAGCTAAGCGATCGTCCATTTGCTTGATTTTCTTATTGTTTCTCTCTGAAGAGAGAGAGAAGTGTTTTAGAAACTGTTTTTTATTCCCAACCAGGGGATAAAAAGCAAGCATGTGTGCTCAAAACCAGCAAACTAATGTGCTGAAGCTGACGAGACTAAGGACTAGCCAGATGAATACCTGGGAGGCAGATTTTATTTTTCCTATTTTCCTTCCCCAGATCTAAAGTGCATCTTATACTTCAGTGTGTCTTATACTCTGAAAAATATGGTAAATTATATTTATGTAGTGAAATAGCTGGAGTATACATTATAATGAACATTTCAGTATTATAGGTAGACTTCTACAATTGAGCCAAATTTTTCCATTGCTAAGCAAGACAATAGTTAAGTGATTTTTTTGCCCCATTTTATGACCTTTCTTGGCCACAGTTGTTAAGTGAATCATTGCAGTTGTTCAGTTAGTAACATGGTTGTTAAGGGAATCTGTCTTCCCCTTTGACTTTGCTTGTCAGAAGGTCAGTAAAGCTGACCTTCTGACAACCATCATAAATATAGGACAGTTTCAAGTGTCTGAATTTTTATCACTTAACCATAGGGATACTGCAATGGTCGTAAGTGTAAAAAGCAGTTTAAGTCACTTTTTTCAATGCCAATGTGAGTTTGAACGGTCACTAAACAAACTGTTGCAAATCGAGGACTACCTGTAGCTGGAGTATATACATTATACTCCATGTTATATACATTATAATGGGCATTTAAAAACTACCAGGTGATTGAAAGACATTATGTGGTGCTTAAAAACCCCTCTTATTACTAACCATTTCCCCCGATGTGTAGGCAGTCCCATTCAAGGCACAATTCTCCTTAATAGCCCCTTATTGCTCTGAAAATTTCCACTCCAACTTAAGGGTAAATAAAGGAACAGAAGACTGACAAAAAAGATAGGGTCTGAGTTCCCCTTCCCCCTTCTAAATATGTCTTTGTCTCTTAGCAACCCTTCAATGGGTAATACCAAACTAGCCTTGACTGCAAATATTTGTATTCTGAATGGATTTTTAAAAATCTTCCTCCTCCTTGCTGTTGTTGCAATTCTAGCCTGAATGTCTCCCGTGACTTTTGTGCAAGTTTCAGCACACCTTTGACGGGGTGGGCATAACAGCGAGCGAATGGACTGCTTGTCACCTGATTCTTGAGATGCCAGCAACGACCTAAGCAGATTCCTGGAACGAGAATGCCGCTCCGAATTGGGGTAAATGTTTAACTGGGATTCATGAACGTTGCGGCTTTTGAATTGGTTTATTCTTAACTCAGTCACTTCTTTCTTTAGGGTGACTGAAGGCATGAAGGAGTGAAAGAAACACAGTAAGTAGCTCTATATTCCACATTGTGGAAACTATTATATTTATAAAATTGGATGGGAGACCAGAGGTGGTTTTTTCTCTCTCTCTCTCTGCTGGTATTCTGAATCAAAAATAGACACAACTAGGGGATCAATACAGTGTTAACATTATCCTAGGAGTAAGAAGAAGATAAATGACTTAGCCAAAAAGCTAAGGGACAAATCACAGCTGTCTGGCAGTAAAACCTGAAGTTGTAAATCTATCATCTATCTATCTATCTATCTATCTATCTATCTATCTATCTATCTATCTATCTATCTATCTATCTATCTATCTATCTATCTATCATCTATCTATCTATCTATCTATCTATCATCTATCTATCTATCTATCTATCTATCTATCATCTATCTATCTATCTATCTATCTATCATCTATCTATCATGTATACTATACATTGTATAGGATAGTAGTAGTTTGTATAAACATAACATAAGTAAAAAGTAACAATAAAAGAGGACAATAGATCACCAGGACAGGAACAGTAGACACAGTGATACACTTATGCATGCACCTTAGAGACCTCTTAGAGATGGGGAGAGGTGGACTATAGACAGTGTAAGGTTAAAGTTTTTGGGATTTGGGAAAGAAAGCACAGAGTCAGGTATTATTTTGCTTTCTCAGCCTCTGTGTTTTTAGCCAATTGGGCCCCATGTACAAAAGCAGTTATAGGTTCAAAGTGTGTGGGGAAGAAAGAGAGTAGCCTGAAAAACTCAAGATTGATTGTGAAGAATGTGTTTCCTCCTCCCCCTAGAAATCAATATTCTCAGACTACCTCATTTGAGAACTATTGGAATATGAAATCCACATGGGTTTTAAAAGATTCATAATCAGGAGCGCACAGGAAATCTAATCTAATGAAAGAGAAGCAATCATATTAAATTTGATTTGATGCTAAAAGAAGAGTTTTGAGAGAAAGAGGGAGGGAAGGAGAGAGGGATCTTAATGACACCCTAACATTTTCCATATGTGTTCCTCTATAGGTATTTTTCTGAGAACGAAAAATGTTCCATTGCTCATGAGCTCTCTCATTCTTTTCTGGGGGTGCTGCAGTTTGAACAATAAATATAGCCCCTCCAGGAAAGACTCAATAGTCTCCTCAGAGTTATGCTTATTTGGAAGATTGATATCTGAGGAGAAATGGTCCTAGAAGATAGGTATTCATAAAGAAGTCAGGATAAAGGTCAATTTTGATTAAGAATTCAAAAGGAAAACTCCATTGGTAGCAATAATGGTTAAAAATACAATAGAATTAATATGGAATTACAGTAGATAAGAATCTTCAGAAGATTCTTTATCTATTATATGAATGGTGTCTTTGTGTATAGTGCTGTTGTGTTGTATCTTTGCTCTGACGTATTATTATATGCTTTCAATAGTAGTATTTTTATTTGAATAATTCTTTGAAATATATAAGTACGTTCTACTTTCGTTTAGAGAATCTGATCCACAGATTCTATTCAGTTATATGACTTAGTTATAGGGTGACTTTGTAAGCACAAATGGCAAATAATGACTGAGAGTAACATTTTTCACTTTTTAAGTATAGACCTTGTAGTTCTTCAAGTGGAGGCTGATCTAAAGCTTTCAGCAGTTTTTCATGCTGGTTGGGCCTGTTGGGAGTTGTAGTCCAGCAACAAACTAGAAAGCCAATTATTGTTTCTTATTATTACATTAAAATATATTTTCAGAGATCTCCTTCATAGCATATTCAGAATGTTGACCTTTCTCCAGGCAAAGGTCCTTAGAGCAATAACAGAGCAGTGTCTGAGAATTTTCAGACAAAGATTGGCAGAACTCACCTCTCTTGACCCAAAGAAGGGTCAAGCTGAAGAAGTTTCTTGGATGAGAAGCGAAATATATTCAAGGAAAAACAAAGAAAGTCCAGTTGCCTTTTGAAAAAACACCATCGAGGCAATCAATGGATGACTGAGGATCTCCATAGACATTCTACACTATCTTGGCTTTTTTGATTTCCTACCATCCATCTAACTCTTCCTGCAGTTACTTCCTTATCTAGGAATTCCCACAAGTCTGCCTCAAAACATCTGATTATTATTTAATATTCTTGGTTTTCTTTCAGTGTGCATGCTTAGTTCTTATAGCCTTCTTTGTTGGGCCCCCTCATTGCCAGAACCCACAGACCATGTTCCTCATGTTGCACATTGCTGAACTGGTCAACTTCAGTGCAGGAGGAGCTAGACATGGCATGCTGCCGATTACATCATCATTTGTGGTAGATGATGATGTATCCCTTGTGCACCATGCAGCACTCGGCTTTTGTGCATCAGAATAACATCTGCCCTCGCCTTTTCCACCCTGACAGATGGGACGCAGCTGGCCACAGTCAATGGACATTTCCTTGCCCTTGCTGGTCCTTCTGATTGAAATTTCTGAGAAATTTCCAAGGAAGGCTTTTTTCAGGAGACCATTTGAAAACAAATAAATTAGGGATATTAAGATGGAAGGGTTTCTAGACAGGCTTTCTAGACAGATTTCTAAGCAGCCTTCTATTTCGAAATGGCTTTTATTCTTAAATTGCTGTGCATGTTCAGAATCAGGCAAAGTATCATAAAAGAGTCAGATTTCCCACCTAAACTCATGGCTGCCATAGTTATGGGAAGTTTGAAAAGCCATTGCTTCTTCAAATAAGGGCAAGGCTTCATTATTATTCACCCTTTGTAGGCTATGGCTCATTTTCATGGTAATTAAAAAGATCCAATAACACTCAGAGACAGCTGATAGGCATGATTTTTACAAAATAGGGCAGATCCAGGTGTCCATTCCTTTGGGGGAGCTAGTCTGAAGCAAAGCATGATGGGGAAGGTATTATTTTCAGTGTTTTTAGTGCTGTCCCCCTCTCTCCTCTTTTAAATCTTTTTTTCTTCTCTACTCAGATTTCTGGTCACAGCTTTCTCCATGCCTGAGGCAAAAGCATTTGGTACGTACTTATGAGCATTTCTGAGAGCAGGAATTCAATCTCAGCAAGGCTGACTAAAACAGGTTTTATAACAGGAACAGAAAGGAGGTTCACTTAGAGGAAATGAATTCTAGGAATAGGCAAAGATTAGAACTTAGCCAACTACATCTTACCAGAAGAGTAAAGGAAAGCTATGATCCAGGTCAGAGGTGGGTTCCTCCCGGTTTGGACCGGTTCTAAAGAACTTGTAGTAATTTGGCGGCCTGGGTCACTGGAACCAGCAGTGATCCAGGCATGCCATCCCGGACACCAATTCTCTCAGTGCTGCCAGTATCTTGTTTTTAGTTTCTACGCATGTGCAGAAGCTTTTTTTTAGTACTGGGGCAGGCCACGAGTGTGCCCACGTGGCCTGCCCCTGAACTATGGGTGCTGTAACCACCATAAGTGTGAAAAATAATAATGTCATTTTTTCAGTTCCGTTGTAACTTTGAACAATGACGAAATGAATGGTTGTAAGTTGAGGACTACCTGTACATAGTTAAAACACCTAGGAACCCCCCCCCCCAAAATACTTCAAGAGAAAAATCTTGGCTTAGTTCACTTTGCAGTATCTATCTTGAGGGAATCATCCTCTCTCTTCTACAGCTACTAAAATTTACCATTTTCAATTTGGGGAAGCATCTTGCAGCTATAAAAGTGGACTACAGGTGAAATCACTATGGGTTTAGCACTGTTATCAGTCAAAGAATCCCAAACTTTGTAGTAAAACACCACCACAGGAAGTTCAGTCTGTAAAAAAAAAAGCAATAAAAAGGTACCCCATCAGCTTGGAATGGTACCAACACTTAATTGCCTCAAGATGCTAGGACAGTGATGGCGAACATTTTTTCGTTCGCGTGCCAAAAAAGTGGGTGGGGTCACATGTGTGCATGCCCACACCCATAATTCCATGCACACACCCTAGCATATGCACCCATGACTCCCTCCTCTCTCAGCATACAATGGCATACTCATTTTTAGCCCTCCCCAGGCTCATAGAAAAGCTCCTGAGCTTGGGGAGAGCAAAAAATGGCCCTTCCCCACCCCCTCTGGAGGCTGAAAACAGGCTGTTTCCTGACTCCCAGTGGGCCCAGAAGACCTAAAAATCAGCTAGCCAGTGTGCACATACAAGCTGGACCTGAGCTCTCATTCCCACCGATAGGGCTCCAACTGTGGCACGTGTGCCATTGGTTCACCATCTCAATCCTAGGACTTCACCCAGCTGCATGGATAGAGGAGCCCTTTGTCAGATTGCAGTTTCTATAAGGGAATGCACACTGAGCTCACATTGCTCTTATGCTCCCTGCAGGACCTAGCTGCTTTTAAGGCAAGCATAGTAGCAGTCACATCGGGGTTCTGAGCACCGACTTGTTGGAGGAGGCCAAGGTTGTGTCTAGCCTAGCCTTCCTCAACCTTTTGCCCTGCAGCTGCATTGGATTACTTTGTCCAGATTCTCAGCCACAGCAGCCAAAGTGGCTGGGAATTCTGAGTGCCGAGTCCAAGACATCTGGATGGCGCCAGATTGGAGAGAGCTATTCTAGTACAAAACACTCTCCCCACCACTGGTTATCCAGATGCTTCAGTTACACTAGAATTGAATCTGCTGATTTCACAATACCAGAGAGAGAATCAACTTTGGGGTTTTGTATTTTTCTCTCTCTCGAAAGAAGCAGGAATAGCTTCAATGCATTCTACCCAAAGAGAAATAATTTTGTCAAATAATAGGAAAACAAGGTAGTGACTCTTTGTCCCTTTCCTAATTCCCTTTAAATAACATTTTGTCCCAGACAATGAATAGTAACTACATTTCTAAATGGATCTTACTAGCATTATTTCAAACTTTGGAAAATTAACACCATCTATTCATTTAATTGAATTTTCAACTCTGTAAGCACACACAGATTTCTATTGGAATAGACTAATAAGGTGACTTTCGAAATAATATGTATTTTATATCTCTTAGGTGTTTTTGCAAACCTTTCAAATGTATCCTCTTGCTTGTTGAAATCCCTCAAATCATACTATCCCCAAAAATGAGATTTTGAAAAGAAAAGAAAAGAAAGAATCCCATCTATTTGGGATGTCTTCGTAGGACCTTAACTTGGAAACATTTGCAATGTGTCAAACTAGATATTCCGGAATTAGAATCCGAAGGTTGCCAAAATTGGGGAAGACTGGTGTGAACAATGAGCTAATCAAGACCCCCAGAAATGGGACTCCCCATTAGCCTCTTTGCCCGGGTATATTTAGCTCTTTCTGAATGCTGACGATTTGACAAGCAGGTGCAGCCTTATCTAACAAATGGCTTGTAAAATGATCTCACCAGTTATTAAGCCATATAAGGCCAGGCACAAAATGTGTTCCTCATAATTAGTAACACTGAGAAAATGGACAGAAGTGCTTTATTTCAGAAATGGAGTTTATAACTCTGAAACATTGAAGGTGGTCCCCTGCATTTCATTTTAAATTTAATGGTAGTCATATATTATTTTTTGAAACTAATTTGATGACTATGAGATGAGATGACTGCCCTTTGGATGTTCCCTTATATGGAAGACTAAAACCTGGCAAAATCTTCACCCTGAAAGAAATATTGAATGTATGGTATAATACAGTATGCCAAACTTTGGACCTCTAATTCAGAAGTATTCAGTGCTTTAACCAAGCCCACAGCCAAATTAAATTAGCAGAAGCCACCTTGATTGTGATACTCGGGATTTCATGGAGCATCATAATTGTTTTGTCCAGCTGCTGAAAAGCTGTCCTATAATTATAACAACCCTTTTCATACCAAAAAAAATCTGCAACATGAAACGTATATCCCTCATGCACACATACATGCAAAATGGGGAAAGACCCCAGACCATTAAAATAGCTAAAAATGGCTCTACACACACACACACACACACACACTGTGTGTGTGTGTGTGCATGTATACATTGTAATATTCGTTGATAGAAAATTCCTTCCTAACATCATATGTGACACTGCAAATTTTTCTCATTCATTCATTCTTTGATAATAATTGCCCATCTTTCAATACATCCCCTAAAATACCTTTCAGACAAGCTTGTCAAACATGTTCCATGTACATCTGGTGACAAGGCTGTCAAAAATAGAAGACAGAAATGAAACACAGATTAGATGTATAGTATCTTACTGCCCGGTGTCGGTCAGTACTGCACTGTCCTGTTTTGTGTGTATCTCCCTAAAAATTATAGCTGAAGACCAAGTTATATTAGCAGAGCATATACTTTTGAACTGGTGATGCTTCATATTAGCCAATAACTTCTCAACTACTCCCACTGTTTTTAATGAGCTGCATTTTATTTGATCATGTCATAAATCCAAAAAGTCTATATTTGGACAGATTCTGGGCCTGAAGGTAACATAGTAGTGAGAACAATTAATAGTAGTAGAGTGCAGACTGTATCTCAAAGCTACAGAGGCTAATTATGGGTTGAGATGTAGCAGATTGACTAGAGCATGATCCATGGAGACATTAGCCACTTTGACAGGCTAAAGCATCTTTTACTACCTGTGGCAGATACACCATTAGAATCTCTTCGTTGATAGATAAAACTTGTTTGGATGTTGAACAACGCAAGTGGGAGTGCTTTTGAACACTGGAAACTTCACATAGTGCAGAATGCAGAATCGGTCACAGGAGGGAAAACTTGCTGAGTCTGAAGCAGTTAGAATAGTTGCTGCTCTTCTCTGACTCTGGCCTTAATACATAAACAACTTGGCAAATGAGATCCTGAAAGAATTCTGCATCTATGTCAACTGGCCCAGATACTGATTGCTTCAATAGTCTTGCTTGGTCTTTCCAGTAAACCTTGAGAACTGGGCAGAATCCTTATCTTTGTAATTCCCTTTGAGAGTGTTGTGGTTGGCTTGCAGCCAGGTCCTCTGGCAATGGACTTTGCGGGCATGGGGCCATGTGGGCATGGTCGGCCTATGTGGCTGTAGGAGGAGTCAGACAGTGAGCTGGAGGAGGTGGGAGAGTCTGGGTGTGAGGAGCCTACAGAGGCTATAGAACCCCCAATTGGGTATTCACAGCCCCCAACTGGGGATTTGCCAGGGTCTGAGGAGGAGGAAGAGGAGATAAGTGACCCGATCTGGAATGTATGGGTGAGAAGGATGTGGGGGCCGCAGGAGCAGTTCAGAAATCATAGAAAGAGGAAGTGAGTTCAGCTATGTATAGTCTGCACTCCCCAAGAATATATATGGGGGAGGCATTGGAGGATGCTCTTTGCAAGAAGCCAATGGTGCCTCTGGAGGAGAAGAGCCTGTAAAGAGTGTTTTTGCCTGGCAAACCTGGATACAGTACTGGATACAGTACTAGGGTTAATAATATTGTGAGTAGACTTTTGGCTGAGAAGCAAATGTGTGTGATTTTATCTTATCAAGTTGGCCTCAAGCCTGGATTTTGGCAGGGGAAAAGACATTGTTTTGGTTTGTGTTTTTGCAGTTCAACTAACGTCTCATAAAAAGACTCTTGTTCTGTTTGAAAACAATTTGTTTGAATTTTAATTTGGGGCTAATTACCAGCCGGCTGCCATGCAAGACAGAACATGAAGAAGCTTTCCTGATACATTTTTTTAAATGGTGGTCATGGGAAGATATTTATTTTTGCTCCTTTTCCTTTTCTTCTACTTTGTCTTCTCTGAAATCCTGTAATACATGCATTTAAGGTTACATGTTGCAATCCATAGGTATGATTGAGCAGACATGTAGATATCAACATTGCTGGTGTTTTCACTTCCCTCAACTTTGGTCAGATCCTTTTATGGTAGCTTGGGATTTAACTCTTAATACACCTCAGTTTTCTCTTACTATGACTGAATCAAATTGTCCCATGTCATCTCTCTGTGCTTAGTTTGAAAATACCAGTATGTGATCATAATACTCCAGAGATGAAAATCAGATTTAGCTGAAGAATCACCAAATGGAGATGGGGGTGAGTGAAATGAAGTAAGGGCATCAGTTTGGTACTTAAGATATTCCTTGAAATGGCCAAGAAATTGTTGCTCTTTCTGACTCATGCAAATTCTAATATGCTATCCCTTACGGGGAAATATATTCAGTAAATAGCAGTGTTAATTTTTTATGTGACACAAATATGAAATATGATAGGGGAATTAGAGAATGTGTTCTCCATTTCCATTTATTGTACTTTGTAGTTTCATTTCAGCTATTCCACAGTATTTTGCTGACCTTGCTTGATGTCAAAAAGTGAACAATTTAATTCTCAGATTGCATGCCACTAGGATATATATAAAGGCTAGCTATAATAATAATAATAATAATAATAATAATAATAATAATAATAATAATAATAATAATAACAACAACAATAATAATAACAATAACAACAATAATAGTAATAATAATAATAATATTTTTATATAATAAAAAAGCATATCTTGAAACAGGGCAATGAACAAAAACTTCTCTATGACTGAAAAAAAGAAAAAATTCTCACAAAAGTGGCAGTTGAACTTAATTTGAAGGAGTTCAAAGCTTTTCAGTCTTAATGGTCTACTTCTGATCGATCAGTAAAGTCAGTTTTAATATTGAATCATGCAGAAAAAAATGACAGATTTTGTTGCTTTGATGCCTACATGTATCGAAAACTGTAGAAAGGCAGTTTCTACAGATTATAGCCTTATTGTTGCTGCTGCTGCTAGTCAAGGTACATCTGCAGAAATTTATTTAAAAATTAACATTGTACAAGTTTGTGCAGCATTTTACATACTATTCTTTTCAACAGATGAAAAACCTGTTTTACCAAGTTCTACATAGAGCCTTAGATCTATATTATTATGCATGAGTCTGCATTCTGTTTATCTTAATCTGTGATGTGCTGTTGTGGTGCTGAAAGGATAGCGCCTATTCTTAAAAGAATTGTCAGGGCTTTTTTTTTTTTTTAATCCCAATGTCACCCAAACTCTCTGTTGGGCCAGGAGTAATCCAGTTCTCATTTATTTGCTGAAATAAACTGAATCTGTATTATAACTCCAGAAGAAGATACAGATGATTCTATGCCAAGCCTATTTTGAAGAATAATTAAGTCCTTTTCTTTGAATTATTATGTAATGTGACTACATTTATAGGAGATATTAAATTTAATACGGTCCAAATTCCAATTCCTTCAATAAAAGACATAATTTACCAGCTATGACCTTTTTACAACATTTGTAAAAACTGTCTAAGGATATCAATATCCCTCTATATCAAAAGCCACTTTCTACTGATATATTAGCTTTCAATGGGCAAGTGTTTGGTTTGACCTATTCTTGATTCAAAAAGGTAATTCAACTGTATATTTCTAATAAAACGTGGAGAAAATACCTATAATTTAAAAGCAACTTTTGGGATGTAGAATATAACAGAAATATTTCACAATGAAAAAGAAGTCCTTAAATTTATAGTGCAAGAATAGCTCTACAACAAGCTCTGCAAACTCTGTATTAGTTGCTAATAATGACATACAGCCTTTGAGCTCTTCAAGCAGTACAGGTTAAGCCCAGTTCAGATTGTTTAATTTTACGAAACTGTTAACAGGTAATCTCAACTTACACCTTGGACAACCAAGTCCAAAATTGCTGTTACTAAGCAAAACAGTTGCTCCATTTTGCAATCTTTTTTACAAGAGTTGTTAAGTGAATCATCCTCAACTTAACAACCAAAATTGAGCCCAAACATTCTGCTGCAAAGTGAGACAGTTGTTAAGTGAATTTTACCCAGTTTTATCTTTCTTGCCATTATTGTTAAGTGAATCGCAGCCGTTCTTAAATTAGTAACACAATTGTTAAGGAAATCTGGCTTCCCCATTGACTTTGCTTCTCAGAAATTTGCAAATGGTGATGGCATGACCTTGGGACACTGCAACCTTCATAGATAAGAGCCAAGTGTCCGAATTTTGATAATCATGGGGAAGCTGTAACAGTTGTAACTATAAAATCCAGTCATAAGTCACACTTTTTTCAGTACTGTTGTAACATCAAACAATCATTAAACAAATGGTTGTAAGTTGGGGACTACTTGTATAATCAAAACCAGAGTTCTGGACTAACAGATGCAGCAACTCATAAAATGATCCTGAGACCAAGCACAACAGTAAAGTCAAAAAGAACAAATATAAAAACTACTATGGAATATTTGTGCACAACTTTTGCAACCTAATTATTTAGGAACTATATTAGGATAAAGTCTTCCAAGCTGGTTTGTCACATAGTTAAAGTCTTCATCAAGCAGAGAGGAGATCTAACTGAGCATCACCATCCCATGATTTTATAAAACGGCTGAGAAAGAAAGAATTTTCACTGGTCCATGTCTTCTTCAGCCTGATCTATTCTTGAAGAGATATTTTTTCTTCCTATTTCTCAACTGCTTATCTGCCCTTTTGCCTATTACCTGTCACTTCAGGATTTATTGAATCTAGATTAATTACTTCTACATTTCATGTGAATCTGTTTTACTGGCAATTCTGCGGACAACATGTTCATCTGAGTAGTTTTATGGTAAAGTTTATGAAGAGCTATGCAAACAGCCTATTCTGGTTTCCCTGGAGGGAAGAAGAAAAAGATGGGAAACTCTGAAGAAGTTAGAAAGAGAATGTTTCCTGAAAATGAACATTTTTCCTTAATCTGCTACTTTTGAAAAAGTTGTAACTCAAGATCTGAAGTACAGGATACCCCTTGATGTATTACCACAATTGGGGGCAGAATTTCAGTTGCTGGTCATTTAGCAAGTCATCACATGACAGGACCCAATTTTACAATCAGTTTTACCACAGCCGTTAAGTGAATCAAGAGATTATTAAGTGAGTCCAGCTTCGCCAATTGAATTTGCTTGTCAGAAGCCAAATGGGAAATTGAAAATCATAATCACATGGCCACAAGACACTTCAGCCATTATAAGTATGAGCCAGGTGCCAAACACATGAATTATGGTCATGTGATTGCAAGAGTGGTACAAAGGATGGGCTATAAATTACTTTCTTTTGGCCCATTTTAATTTTGGATTAATGTTAAATGAACAGTTGTAAATTGAAGGTTATTTGTAAAAAAATTAAGATTATTGATAATTTATCTGGAATTCATTTATCTAATTGATTATTCAACAAATCTTTTTTTCCCAATGTACATAAAAGGGGCAATATTTAGCAGCTGCTATCTGCAATTATTTTATTATAAATGTTAATAAGATTTTTAAGAACATGTTTTCCAATTAATAGGAAGAAACTAAGTAATTTGTTAAATTTGCAATCATGGCATCACTTGAATGAGTGTAAAACCATTGTAGAACTGTCGGATAACAAATAAGAGACATGTGGATTGCAAAATACTGGTAAATCAGGAGATGATGACAACAATTTAGCACTTTTTATCTCTTTTATGCCATTTGGCAGATGCCTGGATTTTAGCAGCCTGGATACTGTATCTCTGATACTTTTGCAATTAGTTCTTATTCATGGACTTTGCTTCCACGAAAGTGTTTATAGGATTGAAGTTTTAAAAAAAGACAACTAAATTTAAAATTCCAGAAAAGTGTCCAGAGATCATTCATATTTTTCAAATCTCCCCATTGAAAACTTCTATTCTGTTGAAAAGATTTGCCTAGAGCACTTTCTCTGGGAGCCTAAAATGGTATGTGAAGAAGACTTGAGAAATATGGTGAAGAGAGGCTGTCTGTTCAGATAAGAGGGGGCATGGTCCATAACTGTATAATGAGTATAGAAAGAGACTCAAGAGAGACCTTCCCCAATTTCTCAGACTGTAAAACAGATGGTGGAAGAATTGTACTTTCAGACCTGCAAGATTCTCTTAATGTTTCCTTAAAATAGAATCAACTCATCTGGTTGTGTTTCCTATCTGGTCTACCTGGGAAAGCTGACAGTGAAGTCATTTTCTATAACTGACCACCGCTCAGAAGAAAAAAGACCAATAATAATAATAATAATAATAATAATAATAATAATAATAATAATAACAACAACAACAACAATAACAACAACTTATTAAATTTGTATGCTGCCCCTCTCTGGAGACTCAGAGCAGCTCACAACAGTGATATACAATGTAACAAATCCAATATTTAAAAAGATATCTAAAAACCTATAACCATACAGCTCAATCATACCACACATAAAACATATTAGCCTGGGGATACCTCAATTGCCCCATGTTTGGCGACATAGGTGGGTTTTCAGTAACTTACAAAAGGCAAGGAGGGTGGGCGCAATTCTAATCTCCAGGGGGAGTTGATTCCAGAGGGCCGGGGCCACCACAGAGAAGGCTCTTCCCCTGGGGCCAGCCAGATGACATTGTTTAGTTGACAGGACCTGAAGAAGGCCAACTCTGTGGGACCTTATCGGCCACTGGGATTCGTGCGGCAGAAGATGGTCCTGAAGGTATTCTGGTCCAATGCCATGTAGGGCTTTATAGGTCATTACCAACACTTGTGCAAAAGCCCTCCTCGCCACAGCTGAAAGGTGGTGCTCTAATGTTAGCTGTGGATAGAGGAGGATGCCCAAGTTGTGAACCCTCTCCGAGGGGGTCAGTGATTCCCCCCTCAGGGTAATGGATGGATAGATGGAATTTTCCTTGGGTGGCAGAACCCACAGCCACTCTGTCTTGTCAGGGTTGAGTTTGAACCTGTTGACATCCATCCAGACCCTAACAGCCTCCAGGCACTGGCACATCACTTCCACTGCTTCACTGACTGGACACGGGGTGGAGATGTATAACTGGGTATCATCAGCATATTGATGATACCTCACCCCGTGCCCTTGGATGATCTCACCGAGTGGTTTCATGTAGATGTTAAATAGTAAGGGGGAGAGGACCGACCCCTGAGGCACCCCACAAGGGAGAAACCTAGAGGTCGACCTCTGACCCCCCACCAACACTGACTGCAACCGACCGGAGAGGTAGGAGGAGAACCACTGCAGGACAGTGCCTCCCACTCCCAACCTTTCCAGCCAGTGCAGAAGGATACCGTGGTTTATGGTATCGAAAGCTGCAGAGAGGTCAAGAAGCACCAGGACAGAGGATAACCCCTGTCCCGGGCCCACCAGAGATAATCCATCAGCACGACCAAAGCAGTTTCCATGCTGTAGCCGGGCCTGAATCCTGACTGCCGAGGGCCTAAATAATCAGCTTCTTCCAAGGACCACTGGAGCTGGAGCAACCCCACCTTCTTGACAACCTTCCCCATAAAGGGAAGGTTGGAGACTGGATGATAGTTGTTAATTATGGCTGGGTCCACGGAAGGCTTCTTGAGGAGGGGGTCCTTGTAGGGAGCCAGAAATGACTCCCTCCTCAAAGAAGAATTGACAATCTCCTGGTCCCAGCTCCATTTCACCTCTCCTGGCCGAAACCAGCCAAGAGGGACACGGATCCAGTAAACAGGTGGCGGAACTCACAGCTCCAATGGCCTGGTCCATTTCATCAGGTGTCACCAGGTCAAACTCCTCCCAGACGTATGGATAAGTATGGGCCCCAGTCACCTTGACTGACCGACACTGCTATCCAATTGGAGTCAAGGTCCATCCGGATCTGAGTGATTTTATTAGCGAAAAATGTATTAAAATCCTTGGCACTGCTCTGCAAGGGCTCCCCAAATCCCCCCCTGTTTAAGAAGGGAGTGAGTCACCCTAAACAGAGCAGCCAGGTGGGATTCTGCTGATGCAATCAAGGCAGCATGGTACACACATCTTGTCTATGCTGTTTTCTTTTCCATTCTCTAGAACCAAGTGAAGCAAAATTAAATAGAAAATATACTTCATGATCAGGTTCAAGACAAATGGGTAGAGACATCAGAAAAGAACTCTTCCTTAACAGTTAATAGTTTTAAGAGTGCATAAACCCTTAATATATTGGTTACTTGGGTGGCCTTCATCTTGTATATTAAGTGCAGATTTTGGTGCCATTTACTAAGAAAGAATACCCTCCATATAGAATTAGGATTATTCTTCATCATGCATTTAAACCTAGGTATAAATGAGGACAGCATGTGAAGTATATTCAACTTCTAGCATGGAATAGTAATTTTAGCATGAATTATTTGGGAGTATTTCCAGGCACCGGGCATTTCCTTTTCCTATTTAAAAATCAGGAAGACCTAATGCATTTTATTGCAAAATATAGGAAAACAGACAAGCTCTCTCCTATGAAACAAACAGTATCGCCTTGCTACATTCAGCTTCATTTATCAGAGGTCATGCTTTTTCTTTCTATAACTGAAATGGCTGCTGCTTCCAATATTATAATGTGTAGTTACTTCAGTTGCATTGATGTTAAAATAGTTACCTTAGCAAACGAAAACTGTAATTTTATCATTTGAAAAGAAGGTCCTTAAGGCACATCCACCCTAACTCTGAGCAGGCTGATGTTGGCTGGACTCTTCCTTTAAAAATCTCTGTCCAAGTTGTGGTGAACATCATCTGAAAATCACTGTTTTCACAGTAGAGCAGAAAAACTCATGCAGAGATTGTATCCACTCCTGTTCTCCAGAATATGGTAGCCTGTACTTCATAGAATGTAAAACATAGAATCAGAAGACTGGGAGGGATCTTGGAGATTTTCTGGCCCAACTCCCTGCTCAAAGCAAGAGACCCTATAACAGTGATGGTGAAACTTTTTTGGTTCGAATGCCAAAAGGGTGTGTTTGCGTGTGCTAGCACATGCTCACCCCCATTACATCCCCCTCACACATGCACACACCCACACCTGTGCTGCCCCTGTGCATGTGCACAACCACCCCTATCCCAGCACATGTGCATCGACCCACAGCATGGGACAGTAAAAAAATGGCCAAATGGCCAAACAGGAAGTTCAGAAAAATGGACTTTCAGTTTGCCCTTTGTGCTGTTTTTTGCACTCTGGAGCCATCAGTGCTAAAGTGAATGGCGAGCACAAAGAGAAGGACCTGGAGCCTTGGGACGGAGGAGAAGGCACCACCACAGATGACCTGGAGGCTCTAGAAACGGATGTCTCCAACGGATGGGATCCCAATGACATGTTTTGCTACAACGAAGAAAACTATGGGGTGGTATCGACCTACAATAGCAGTTTAGCTTCCTATACAGTACCCCTGGAAAGAGATAATTCAGAAGATTATTTAAAGCAGGAAGCGAGAGTGACCCAATTAGCAGAAGAAATAGAATCCAGTGCCCAATATAAGGCTCAGGCGGCTTTGGAGAATGATGAGTGGTCCAAGGAAGAAAAATACACCACGGTTCAGCGAAATGCTGCCGAGCGAGAGGGAGCCTTGGCAACTACCAGGGAAAACAGGTACACCCCACTCTGGAGCCTTCAGGGAAGCTTCCTGAAGCCCCAGAGTGTGAAAAACAGCACAACTGGTAAACTGGAAGTTCATTTTTCTGAACTTCTAGTTTTCCTGTTGGGTGGTATGTTGCACTACGGGGCTTCAGGGAAACTTCAGTGAAGCCTCTAGAGGGTAAAACGGCCTTCCCCAAGGTCGGAAATCATCTGGCTAGCACATACATGGGTGCTGGATCTGACATAGAGCAACATCTCACATGCCCTTGGATATGGCTCTCTGTGTGACCTGTGGCATGTGGGCCATAGGTTTGCCATCATGGCCCTATAACATCCCACTCATGTAGTTGTCCAATTTATTTTTGAAAACTTCCAGTGACTGAGTACCCACAACTCCATGTGTCAAACTGTTCTGTTGATCAATTATTCTCACTGTCAGGAAATTTCTATATTCTATGTTGGATCTGTCTTCCAGCAGAGCAAACTAACGGTATGAATGGGATTTGTTTGTTTTTTTAAAAAAAGCTCTGTCCTGACTTAACATTCTGTTCTCTGAATGTAGAACTTTTTCCAGTCTAAGTTTTTTTGATTTTCACTAAACTTAACTATCCAAAATTCCCTGTACATAACTTATTTCTAGCTAGATCTGTTTGTACTCAGTTCTCAGTTTAAGGATTCCTATTGTTCTGTGATGCAATATATAGAGGGGCAGGCTATTTTGAGGTTTAATTATGCTTTATTTGACTTCACAGACATTTAGGCTACAGAAATGGAAAATTAGAGAACTTATTTCTGCAGTATTCCACAATGCTGCCTGCAGTTTTAAATATGTCAGCTCATGGAAGCTTTAGCATGTGCTTCAATATGCTTAATGGCCTAGCAATATGTCATGAATTAACATAATGGATAAGACAAAAACTTGAAAGAGGGACAATCAGTCACCAGTTCCATACATTAGTCATTTTAGTCTGAAGTAACTATATGTATCCTGTTTTCCCCAAAATAAGACATCCCCTGATAATTAGCCCAACCCTGCTTTTGAGTGCATGGCAATGGCCAAGCACTTATTTCAGCAGTCAAAAAAAATATAAGACAGGGTCTTATTTTTGGGAAAACATGGTAGCTATTGCCCTATACATATTTTTTCCCTATATTGAATTTTGATTAAAAAACACCATTACACAATCTATAGAAACTAATCTAATCTAAAGTAGTTTCCTGATTATATCTTCATTTCAAAAACTGAACCGTTCCTGCAGAAGTTAAAAGAATAATGTATTCAGTCATCTCATAATTTATGCAATTTGTGCGCAAATATGTAGGAAAGAACAGGTAAATAACTTAGTTGTTTTCACTTTTGGGCAATCCTGCAATCTCATTTTGCTGTTTTCCTCCGCAGGGCAAACCAAGGTCATATTTCTGTTTTTTAAAAAAAATTAATTTGTCTAGTTCTTCAGAAATCTAGGGACCTAATTGTCCATTCATTATTTCCTTATAAGTTCCAAAGTACAGTAAGATGGATGAAAACAAATCATCCAGTTTAGGAATCTTAATATGACAAGGTACAAACTTCCTCCTCTGTTTTGTGAGAGGATATGGGCAATTGTTTTTTCTTCATTTTTATCCATAGCAGAAATAGCATATTCATAATTGCTGAATGTGCCCGCCCTGTCTGTCTGTCTGTCTGTCTGTCTGTCTGTCTGTCTGTCTGTCTGTCTGTCTGTCTGTCTATCTATCTATCTATCTATCTATCTATCTATCTATCTATCTATATCTATTTATTTATTTAAGAAAGTTATATGATTGCAAAAGTAATAATCAGTGGTGGAATCCAACTTTTTAAGTAACTTATGGATTGCAGATTGACCGGTGGGACATTCATGCTGCAAAAAGCTACCTCATCATAGTAACGATTTGTCATTTTAAACAACTACCCTAACTGGAGTAATGCAGCTTCAATAATGGTGTTAAACATTATTGAATATTAAATAAAATGTCCCCTGAAATTATTTATAATCAATAATTGGTTTTGAACGTGGTTTAAAATCAGGTCACTAAATCCATTATGAATAACAAACATGTCCCTGCTTAGGTAACAGATTTTGATTTGATTTGATGGCCAGTTTCTACAATTTATTAGAAATCAGTCTGTCTGCAAGATTTCATAATGCTCAGGTATCAATAGAAAACATTTTATATCAACATCCAGACTTATGGACCTGATCTAGTTGGTTCAAGGTAGAGTCGGGGGATAGTTTTGGGAATTTAGGCATTCTACTATAATGAGAGTAATACAAGCAGAACCAGCTAGATCAGGTCCACAATTTAGGTATTGATATAAATGTTTTCTGTTGATACCTGAACATTATTTTTCCTCTGGTCAATGATTGGTTCTGCCCACTTTAATGGGAATAAAATTAAGGAAAGCAATTGATGGATTTCCTTGCCTTTATTTCTCTTCCCACAAAACATTGCCCGCCAGTGGTAAATGAATTATCAATCATTTTCTTTAATGTGTTTTGAGTCAATTAGGACTACAGTAAGTGGTATTTATAGCCAACAAGGTGTGAGGGCTCTGTATGTGGCACCTGTGAGTTGGGCTGTTTCTGAAGAAAAGTGTAGCAGTCTTCTGAAAGAGCATTAAACCCAAATACCATTAAAAGTGACCCAGTTGACAGGTAGGTAGCAAAGAGGAAGGGCCTAAGGTGGTGTAGGAGGGAATAAATAATCAATCACTATTAATATTGACAAGTATGCTGCAAGAGGACAGCAATGCCAGCAGCAGTCTCCCTGTTGCCAGAAGGACCTAGAGATAACCTGTGGACAGCCATGGACCTTCAAAGAAGTAGATAAACTGGCATCCATCTTCCACCAACATAATAAAAACAAGTAAACTTTATAGCCACGTGAAACCCTTCTTGGCAGAATAGTGGAAAATCTGTAATACACCCAATGAAGTTAGAAGCAAGACATTCCTCTCTTTCTTGGTTTAAATGAACCTTGGATGCAGAGGATTTTTTAAAAAACCAGGTTTAGCCTTCTTCCCCCCCAAAAAACCATACCATCATTAATGAAGTCTACAAGATCGTATCCAAAGCAAAATTGTATCAGGATAGGAGAAAACACAGTAGCTTAAAACTGAAGCAACTAAACTTATAGTGAGTTGCCTCAGTTATGGATGAGATTGTGACAAAGGCAACATCTGGAGGCCAGCAATACAGGAAAGTTTACCAGGAATCTGTTAATGGCATTATTATGGACAAATGAGTATGAACTCTAAAACAGTTAATCTCCTCTCCTTTTCTTCTCTCCCCTCCCCTCCCACTTCCTAGAAAACATTTGCCAATCTCATGAAGTACTTAGATAGTCACAACACTGATTAACGCTCAAGTAGAAAAATAGTCTCCTTCAGCAACAGCACAATTTAAGAAACATGATATGGAATGTCAATCAGAAAGCTGGGGGCATCTGTGCATTTCTGATCAGAAATATCACTGATAAATAAAGCTTTAAAACAAGGCTATTGTGTTTATCACAGTTTGTGTGTCCTCAAAGAATGCAATGCATTCTTGAAAGACAATAAGATCTCCATGCAATAATGCTTCATCCCTGCACATTATTAAGCAAAGAAACTGAGGTAGACAATGGTCCAGCGTGTTTTGTGTTTCTTTGTTTTGTTCTTGAATGGGAAGTGGGCTTTGAGGTTACTGAAGTCTTCATAAACAGGGCGTGTGTGGAGAACAATGTCCTCAGAATGGTGTTGGGTGGGTAAGAACAAAGACAGACAATTTTTTTTGTTTTGAAAAGCATGGAGAAATTCAGTGGATTGTAATTGGGTCCAAATTAGCAGCAATATCATAGTATGGTTTGATTTCACTTGTTGACATTTGTGCTTCAAGCTCTCGGATTGGCCTGCAATGAAAGAGAGAGATGGCAGAGTTCTTCAGGAATGTTTGCTAACAATGTGTTATAAGATAACTTCATCCATTTACCATTTGCCTGGGAGTGAAGATTCCTTGTTTCTGCTTTCCTCAGGATACGGCGTGACGTCACTGCTACCAACTTGTTTATCCCTTCTTATAGCATTACTGGCTTCCTTCCAAATTGTTTTATGTTATCTGTGCTTCCTGCGCTGAGTCAAAGTACAGTAAACATGACAGCTACCCTGTTATGCTAAGAGATGCAAGTGCTACATACCCTTGTGATATTGTGCTTCATCCTTCCATGTGAGTAAAGCATTTGGAGTTTCTGCCATTCTTCATGTTTAAAGTCTTCCAGTGATGTTCCATTCAGGTAAATCCATTTGGCCTTTCAAACTACTATATAACCCACATACCGATTATCCTATCTCTAAAGTATTGTTAACCTAAATATTAGATATAAAAAGGGTCAATAAGAACAATTTATTTAATTCCTAAATTAGTGATTTGATCTTTTCAATTGTTTCCCTTTTTTTCTCTGGTATAAAAATCAACAAGAAGAGAAAGTCATGCTTAATCAATTTTCTTTGTACTTTTTGACTACATAGATGGGAAATTTCCTCACATAAGAAGATACCATAATATCATTTATTTTTGGCTCACTCTCACTACGTTTTTGGTAACCTTTCTTTGGAATACTAAAACAATGTCAGAATATGAAAATTTATGAGGCTAAAATCTGGAATGCTTTGTTTTAAATAAAGTTACTGGCCATCTTTCTTGAATATTATTGCATACTAATAGAAGAAAATGATGAACAAAGAGTTGGTGGGTTGCTATGAAACACCCTCTTCCATTGCCATGCAATAAATAGATAGATAGATAGATAGATAGATAGATAGATAGATAGATAGATAGATAAATAAATAAATAATCCTCTTCCATCTCCGTAGGCACTACTAGAGGAGTTAAGGCATTCTAGCAACCCCTTTTAATTATGGGATTTCAAGATCATCCAAACTGGAGGGTCTCTAATAAATAAATAAATAATAAACAAACAAAATTGTTGTTGAAACTGAACAGGTTGATATTGCTTAGTTCTCTTTCTCTCTCTCCCTCAACACATTCAGTACATATAAACATTGCTGTTTATTTAGTGGAGAGTTAAACTTTATTCTGAAATGTTCAAACTGGATGAAACTGCATTTCGTTCAGTTGGATATTTTCCAGCAATTCTTTAAAAAAACAACCTGCAATAAACTGTGTAGGGATTATTACACATTAAACTGTAATACATTAACTTCTCAAGGGTCAGTTGTATCTTAGCAAGGCTAAGAAAGTTTTGTTTCTCAAAACATTTTTCAGGAGTTACTCAATGGCAATAAACAGATTCCAAGGCTCCTTTAGGCTGATTTTATTGCCCTTCTTGTTATTTCTACTGTTTCATTTGTATATCCCATTTAATGCCTTTATAGTATGATCAACCTACTCATTTCATTATGTTTGCCTTTGAGGAACAAAATGAATCTCTGACTGACCTGAAAACAATATAAAGCAAAGCTGTTTCAAACCAGAATTAATGAGGGGTGGAACAGCTGACTTGGTAGCCTATTAACCCTATTTGCGTGCTATAAAACCAGTGACTATATAACATGCACAGAGTATTGTTTGCATCTACAGTAGTCCCTCACCTATCACTGGTGTTACGTTCCAGACCCGGCCGCGATAGGTGAAATCCGCGATGGGGAATTTCTCCTCCTTCCCACCAGCTCCGGATGCCTGGAGGCGAGCAACGGCCGGCTAACCTTTCCCCCCCCACTACTACTTACTCTGTGCCTGACGAAAAGAAGGGGAGGGGGGCAAAAGAATCACCGCCCCCGAGCATTCCCGACCCACTGCTATTCTTTGCAGCAGTTTGGCCAAACGTTGTCTTTTTTGCCTCTTTTTTGCACACCGCCGCCGCCGCCAACCACTAAGCATGCCTCCAAAGACTGCCTTCTCGGCACTGGCGAGGCGGGTTGAACGAGGGGATGGGCCTCCGCCGGAGCTCAGTCCCCGCCCCGCTCATCATTTGCCCAGCCGCGGGCTGGTTGGCTTGTCCTGCCCTTCCAAACTTCTAAGCGCCGTATCTGTGCCAACGCTGACTTCAAAACCCGCGATGAAGTGAAGCCGTGGTGGGTGAAGCGCGATATAGCGAGGGACTACTGTATTGTATACATTGTCCTTCTTGCAGAGAACTGAGCACTGTATATACCAATTTCCCCACCTGTTGTTGGTGATAATTTAGACTAAGAGATTCTGGAAGGTCACTAGAAGATTTTAGTAGAGTATAACTTAGTAGAGAATTAAACCCACCGTTCCCCACTAAAAAGCCAACTCTTACACCAAACTTGTTATAGTGTCAAAACAATTCATGATGAAGTTGTGAAGTAACAATTGATGTTGAGGTATATTGTAGTTCTCTGGGAGAAAATCAATCAATCCATCCATCTGTCCAGCAATGTTGTAGCTCAGCAATTCTGAGTACTCTAATAGATGTCATAGTAAACATGGCTTCTTTGTCCCTATTGTAGTTCCTTATTATGTGAGATCATGTTAAAACATATATAATTTTGCAGTGCATATAAAGGCTTTAAGAATTATGATTTTGTCTGGAAGGAAGAAAATGATAGATGGATGCATGGGTGGGAGGAGGGGGGGAACAATGTTTGAAATCTATCCTGCTTTTTTAAAAAAAGGGTTACCCACAGAGGTTCAGTATATTACTTGTAATTGTACATTATATTGACTGTAGACATAACACAACTGACATCACTTTCCATGGAAAATATTACGAGCACACTGTACATGAACAAATATCAAAGAGAACAGAATGCGATACTTCAATATGAAATCTTGAAAGCATTTGGCTTGTGTGTTTACAAATGAGGAATGACAATAGGTTCAGAATTTGGATACAGCTTCAACTCATGGCAGTTGATGAAAAACATTTAATGGCATTTCAGACTATGATATAACTGTATATATTCCAAACATGAGATTCTAATATTTGAATTAATGTACAAGGATTATTTTGCCATTGGAGATTAAAAGTTAAAACTGTGAATGAAATTTGTATTTTAGTTATCATGTGAAACTATTTTATATGTTGTAGAACATAAATAACCTGGCTTGTCAAAATGGTATGGAGAAGAAACCTCCCTCCCTTCCTCCCTCCCTCCCTCCTTCCTTGACAGTGTCCAAAATTGCCTAAAATTCCGTTTTCTTCATGCCATAGAAGGGCTGCTATCTCAAGTTAGTGAAGCATTTTTGTATCCTAAGTTTGAGGAATGTGTATTGCAGCATAAGCTTTCATAAATTAATCAGGTGAAATGACCTGAGATCATGACAGTATTTCTTGCAATGAGTCTACAAAATGTTATAAAACCTCCTCGTATTTTTGGTGAATTTTGTTCCACTTCATTTCTGTATACTTCTCCCCGATCCCAAGCAATGAGATGACTAAAATGTTGCAATGTTATTTATTTAGAACTTACTTTCAAGGAAACATGTGATCAGCTTAGGCAACTGAATCTAACTGGTGGGTCAGAATGACTTGCCCATGTGCTTTAGACAGCTGGAGGGCAAAAACCTGATAGAGTATTTTATTCTCTGATGCCTTTGATTTTCCCCCTGTACATTTCTTTCTGTACTTTCCTCCTTTCAGTTCTTACAGTAATAAATGCTTAATTTTCAGAGTGTTGGAGAGAGGGTGATAGAACAAATTGTATTATGTATCATTACTTTGAGATTTGTTGTTATGTGTCACTTGGTAGTGTATAGCCATATTAATAAATAAGCAGCATCTTGATGAGTTTGCCCCAGGTCATTTCTATCCAGGTTTGAGTTTCTTATGTCAGCACAGAAGAAAGATATAGTATGGTTTTCTAAACTTTTTGTATTAAACTAAGCTTGAAAAAAGTTTTATTTTATGACTGGATCACATTTTACCCAATATTATTATTTAATTAAGTTAATTTGTTAAAGTGATTGTCCTGTTACTAACATGGCAATCCTATATGACTCTTTGCTCAAGAGTAAGTCTGCCAATGTTTGATTGGGTTTATTCACCAATTTTTGCTTAGTAGAATCAAAAAATGTGGTAGGATTACCAAAGCCCATGGTAATGACTCGTGGTATTTTTTTCTGAATAAGGAAACATATAGCTACTCCTCCATGTACAACAACAATTGAAATCAAAATTTCTGTTGCTAAGCAAGGCAGATGTCAAGTGGGTTTTGTCCCATTTTACAACCTTTTTTTGCCACAGTTGTTAAATGAATCTCTGAAGTTTAGGGAATAATGTGGTTATTAAGTGTATGTGGTACTCCCCCACCCCATTGACTACGATTGTGAGAAACTGGCTGGAAAGGTTATGAATGACAATCACATGATCCCAGAACAATGCAACTGTCATGAGTACATGTCAGTTGCCAAGCGCCCAAATTCTGATCACATGACCATGGGAATGTTGCAATTGGTGTAAGAGTGAAAATTGGTTATAAGTCATGTTTTCCAGTGCTATTGTAACTTCAAGGGGCACTAAAATAATATTGCAGGTCGAGGAATACCTGTAATAGAGTTTAGTGAAAGGGTTTTCTCTAAAGTTCAGCTGAAAGAATGAAACAAAAATGAAGTAATATATGGATCAACATCCATTGGGAATACATTTAAAAATCTTAAAGCAGCATTTGATGGAGACTCAGATAGGTGACCTCAGTTCAGGGCAAGTTGTTGAGGTTTCTCTCACTGTGAAAGCCTCTCTTTAAAATGTATCCTTCATCCCTGGCTGCAAAAAAACAAAGAAATCAAAAACAAAACTTAGTTCTGGGTCTTGGGAGAATGTGTTGCGTGCACAGTGTTAGAAGCACTAAAGCAAAACACTGCGTTCATTGTGAAACTTTTGGGTGAACAGTAGCAAGACATCCAGGAAGGGAAGTCAGGGAAATAACACTGAAAGGATAGAAGACTGTAGATCATTAGAATACTGATTGGATTACTTTATATTTTTGCGAAGGTATTTCAGGAACTGGTATTTCAGGAACCAGCTAGAAGGTGCACAAAAGGAAGGCCAGCTAGGTAACAGGGATGCTTTTGTCTCACCCACCAGAAAAACTGCATGTGATTTGTAACCCTATAAAACAGGACCGCAAACCCACATTTGCCACTTAATGTGGTTCTTGATAATTGAAAAGCAATCTGGAAAGATATAATTGACTTATTTAAAACAAACTATTCAGTAAATATACCAATTATTTAGCACGAATGGACTATGAGTCTACGGAGAGGGGCGGCATACAAATCAAACAAACAAACAAATGAACGAACGAATGAACGATAGATAGATAGATAGATAGATAGATAGATAGATAGATAAATGTAATAGTAATATGTAATCCATATGAGTACAATTGCAGCTTTGTTTCCTGAACCGATTTCACGTTCAGCAACACATACACACTCCTGCAGCCCCCAAGACAAAATTGCTGCGTTTGAGACCTTGACCTCCTGCCATTTTTTCCTCTGATTATGTAGCCCAGAGATTCCCTTCTTTCATTTGCCTACAGGCAATCTCTATTAAAAGCGAGAGCTTTTCCCTTGAGGTGTCAAGCTAAAGTTATTTTTTATTTCTCACCCTGCCAAGATGGAAGGAGCTTGCAAGTTGCTACTTTAGATGCAGCCAGATAACACAAGTGATTTTGCTTTGAAAGTCTGCATAAGCCCCCTTATTCAGAAAAATCTCACTTTTCTTTCCTCTTAACATTGCTGCGTGACTTTTGAAATCTAGAGCATCATTTTAAAAAAAATAAAAATAAAATCTTAGCATATTGTGGTCAATGGGGACACCACAGCCCAGTTTCTAAAGGTGGTCTGAGCAGTTTTAAAATGTATGGGAACAAGTTATCAGTTTGTTAAACATAGAAACATAGAAACATAGAAGACTGACAGCAGGAAAGACCTCATGATCCATCTAGTTTGCCCCTATACTATTTTTTGTATTTTATCTTGGGATGGATATATGTTTATCCCAGGCATGTTTAAATTCAGTTACTGTGAATTTACCAACCACGTCTGCTGGAAGTTTGTTCCAAGGATCTACTACTGTTTCAGTAAAATAATATTTTCTCATGTTGCTTTTGATCTTTCCCCCAACTAACTTCAGATTGTGTCCCCTTGTTCTTCTGTTCACTTTCCTATTAAAAACACTTCCCTCCTGAACCTTATTTAACCCTTTGACATATTTAAATGTTTCGATCATGTCCCCCCTTTTCCTTCTATCCTCCAGACTATACAGATTGAGTTCATTAAGTCTTTCCTGATACGTTTTATGCTTAAGACCTTCCACCATTCTTGTAGCCCATCTTTGGACCCATTCAATTTTGTCAATATCTTTTTGTAGGTGAAGTCTCCGGAACTGAACACAGTATTCCAAATGTGGTCTCACCAGCGCTCTATATAGCGGGATCACAATCTCCCTCTTCCTGCTTGTTATACCTCTAGCTATGCAGCCAAGCATCCTAATTGCTTTTTCTACCTCCCGACCACACTGCTCACCCATTTTGAGACTGTCAGAAATCACTACCCCTAAATCCTTCTCTTCTGAAGTTTTTGCTTACACAGAACTGCCAATACAATACTCCGATTGAGGATTCCTTTTCCCCAAGTGCATTATTTTACATTTGGAAACATTAAACTGCAGTTTTCATTGCTTTGACCATTTATCTAGTAAAGCTAAATCATTTACCATATTACAGATGTCTCCAGGAATATCAACCCTGTTGCCTATAAACCCTATTGCCTCAACCCTATAAATCAGGATAAGACTCATTCAGGGAAAAGTAAAGAAGGAGAAAGAGAAAGCAGAAAGGTGAAGGAATGAGAATGAGTGGAAGAAAGTAGGAAGGGAGAGAGAAGGAGAAAGAAGGTAGAGGGAAGAGATAGAGATGAAGGGAGGGCAGCGTAAAGAAATTAAGAATTACAAACCGATGAACAGCAATATAAAGTAGGATATTGATTGAGGAATGATTGGATGGAAATGTATAATTTTATATATTATTGATATATTTTAAGCTACATGCGTTGATATACGCATATATAGAAATTGTGGAGAAAAAATAACAAATCATATTAAAAAAATAATGATGGTCTGAGGAGGCTCAAATATCTATGTAGGGATTGGTAATAGCTAAGTAGCAAATAGCTAAGGGTCAATTCCACACAGGAACACACAGACCCATCCACAAAAACATCTCCTCTAGTAAGGCTGATTGCCAAAGGATCAATGCTTTCCAATTGTGTTGTTGGAAGAAGATTCTTGAGAGTCCCTTGGAATTGCAAGGAGATCAAATCAGTCAATTCTGAAATACTTTGGCCCCCAAATGAGGAGAGAGGACTTATTGGAAGATGAGATGGTTAGATAGTGTCATCAACACAATGAACATGAATTTGAAGAAAGTCTGGGGGAGAGTGTAGGGTGGGGGAAGGGCTGGTGTGCTATGGGCCACAGAGTTGTGAAGAACCAGATGTGAATTGGTGACTGAATAACATAAATCTTTTATTAGATTACTTCACTGTAAACACAAGTTCTTCTTTTCTACATCAAAACAATGCTTTGTTTGTTGGATTGTCTAAAGATAGTCCAGGATAGAAAGTGACCAAGTCTTGCTACGGTGGGATTGCTTATAAGGATCTCTCAGAGGTGGGTTTCAGCAGGTTCTGACCAGTTTTGGAGAACCAGTAATGGAAATTTTTAGTAGCTTGGAGGACTGGTAAATACCACCTTTGATTGGTTCTATTCTTTGCCTCCCAAGTCCCAGCTGATTGGGAGGGAATGGGGATTTTGCAATAACCTTCCACTGGAGTGGGGAGGAAATGGAGATTTTACAGTATCCTTCCATGCCATGCCCATCAAGCCACGCCTACCAAGCCACACCATGTCCCCTAAGCCACACCCACAGAATCGGCAGTTAAAAAGTTGAAACGCACCACTGGGATTTCTATGGGAAAAAAATATAAATATAATCATACTATCAAACTCTGCTGTCTGAAACAGTTGTTTCATTCTACTTAATGAAGGAGGCTGGCTATTTGTGGACCTTATGGAGATAATAGGGCCATTTCTGAACCTGTCTCCTTCTCTTTGTAATGAGCCCACTTGGGCAGCCCAGCTATGTCTTAAATGAAAAAAAGACTTTGTGGTGCTGCCCTGCGACAACTCTGCTTGTAATAAGTCCTAGAGGATATCCCTGAGATGGATGTCCTTGGAGGGATATTTCCAGCTGGAAAAAGGGATGATAAGATTAGAATGCCATATATATATATATTACCCAAATGAAGACGATTCGTCCTGTTTTTCATTGACACCTTTATTCTTGTCCAATCTCATCGAAATCAAACATTTTAGAAGTGGAACCTATTTCCTCTGCTTTAGCTCAGCTCTGAGCGTGTCTCTCTTATAGTGGAAAAATAAATTTTGAACTCAAGGACGCTTTTAATTAGAAGCAGGGGAACTGCTGAGATTCTCCATTGAGAGTCACACAAAGAATGGGGGCCTCACAGAAAATACACACAGATTATTTTAATTGTCTGCCTCCGAAAAGGCTGGCATGCTGTATATTTTTAGCGCGCTGCATTTCTATATCCTTTTCAAACACTTGCAAGTCACATCCTCTTCTCCAACTGATGCTTGAAGTGTTGCCCAAATACACAATTACAAAGTCAATTAAAACTCAATCCATTTTTTTATTTCCAAAAAAAAAACTATACATAGGTTTTAAAAGTAATTATAAAATACAAGCAAAAATTAAAACAGACCCCTTTGACCAGAACATGAGAACCAAATTTAGGGGGAGCAAGGGGACAGGAAAATAATCCATTTAAAAAAATCTGTTAAAAGGATTGAGCAAAGCCACAACAGTGATTTAGAATTTAACTGAAGTTCAGCATGCAAACTTTCTCCTCCACCCTCCTATTATGTTTTTTCCTCCCCTTTTGGAAATATCCAATACTTAATGCGGAAGCACCAATCTGAATGTCTGCCAGTGGTATTGTAGAGGGCCAGTTTGTCCTAAATGCTCAATGAGCTGTGGGAGCCAAGGTTGCTTAGCACCCCATAGAATCCAGATCGCGGAGAAGAAAGGCTAGCTGTACTGTAGCTTTTGGAGATAGGGTGCATATGTAAATAAGGAAATTAAGGACACAAGTTGGTTCCACTTTGGTGAACCTCAGCGGTCGTAGTAGCAAGCAGCTTGTGCTGATGGTGCTTCTCCCACCTTGGCCAACCTAACTGGTGAGTGAACTAGGGAACTTTATGATAATAGATGTATTGAAAAAACAACAACTGGGCTCTGTAGAGGTGATGTAAATAAATGTTTTATTCTTTTTTCAACTTTGCAGAGAGCAGGCAGCTTGCCCTTATGGGAGGATGGTCCAGTACCACTACATAGCAAACTAATGATGAGGGTAAAAAAAGGAGCATAGGATGCTCTACTATAAAACAACTAAGGCCATCCTGTTTAGATTCAAAACTTTGGCGAGATCCTAGTTTCATTGACAAAACTGCAAATTACAGAGAAGAATCCATGGGGTAGAAATTTTGTCTTTTGTCCAAGGAGTGAAGCTTTCCATTTAAAGAACAGTTCTTTAGTATACTAAACACCCTTCAACTTTCTTTGGGGCATGTTGCTCCTCAGTAGTTCAAGAGGTGATACTTGTCCAGAAATCAAATCAAACTGATCTTAATTGGACTCATTTACCAGAATAAATCTACAATGAAAGAAATAGTTCCAAATAGAATCTCGGTTGTTTACCCTTGTTGCTATTTTTTGACCTTAGGCTTTCTGGAAGAGGTAACGGCATTGGTAATAAACACCGAGTAACTTGTATAATCAGAATCTCATTAGTGATGTTCTCTGAGCTTACTTTAATGAAATTATATCTCCAGAAACAGAGATCATGGGATAATTGGAACCGAAATACTGGGGAAGGAAGCCAGCAAAAAAAAAAGAAAAAAAGATAACATTAGTTTAAAAGTTACAGGGAACTGTAACAGAAAAAGTGATGAGTTTGTTTCTGAGAAAGTATAAATTTGCAGTAAGGAGGTCAAATCTTGGACCTACAGAGAGTAAAATATAGAGAATCTGCTCTTCTCCTGTTTTGCAAAACACCTTCATTATGGATATATTTCCACCTTTTTCTCTCTCTTTCAACATTACACTATGGATTTTCTATCTTTCTACAAGCTGTCTTATTAATTGCCAACTTCCATTGGCCCCATCTCCTTCAAAACTCTTAGCAGGTATCTTGGTCTCTCTTGTGCAGTTGTCTCTTCCTCCTCCCCTACAGCTCCTTGATCTGGCTGCCTGAGCTTGTCCTATGATCTGACCGATGGTGAAATAATTATCTTGCTTAAGTGTTTGCTGAAAGACTTTCTTCCACGTCCTGCCTCGATACCTCTTTTAGGCGAATCCTTTAGCTGTCAGATTTCGTTAGCCTTGTGCTAACTTTGATATAAAGAGTTTCAATAAATACAGAGTAGCTTATATTACCAAATCCTCATGAGTAACCTTCTCTGAGGCCCCTTAACACCATCTTACTATTTCAGGAAACTGATATTGATTCAGAGCCCAGCAATAGTATTTTCAATTAATGTCTAGGCAAACATTCTTATTCTTTCCTTCCTTCTACTATGATTTTCTGCAGATTCAGATGCCTACAGATAAACAAGCATTTTGCCCCAAGGCCATAACCGCAACCAACTTGAATTCTAGACAACTAGAAAAAAGAAATGTTTATATGGGAGCCCTGAGAGGAAGTAATTGAAGCTGGAGTTTCCAAAACACGCAACTGGTGACTATTGACATTTTAGTAATAAGATGTGGAAAATAGGATTCATATTAATTCCAGCTTTAGATTCCACTAGCTTACGCATCTCTGAGAAATTCTGTGAACGTTAACCTGAACCAAATACCTAAATTACATGCTCATGCAAAAGGGGGGGGGAGCGAGAAAACAAAACTTAAACAGTTACATAAATGTTAATAAAGACTTCTAGGATCAAGGAAAATCTGGGTGAAATACGTGACACTAATATTTTCCAGAGACTTTTATGGTTGTTTTTTCTCTCGTTAGAGTAGCTATTAATCAGAAACTGAATACCAAGTGCATAAGTTATGGAAAAGTTATATTTGAATATATGCAACATTGACACAGGCAGAGTTTAGGTAGATTCTTCAAATTATCACCTGTTCAGAGTTTTCTCTCTCTTTGATTCAACAGACCACCAGATACTTTTGGCATTTTGAAGGAAAAGTTCAAAATTTAGTTTTGTAAAATTTCTACAGAAACATTTTTTCATATTTTATGCCTTTTCCCCAACATCTTTATTTTCAATAATTTTCCCATGCCTTTTACTCTACAATTTTAATGTAATCATTTTATTTTTAAAAAATAATCAAAAAGCAGCAACAAAAGTCGACCTTTTAATATTAGTTTGTAAAGATGATGGGGAAAAAACCTTTTGTTCAGGGATAGGCAAATTTGTCAAGTTGCTAAGCTTCTTTTATTTGGATTTAAAAAAAACATCATATTATTTTCTTCCCATTTCCAAAGAAATGTTATATTTTCTGTTAATTCTGCTCTAAAACAAGGTGAACATACTTTTCAGCTACCTGTACCTTTCTCAATCAATAGTTTTTCCCAACATAAAATGCTATATTATTATGTAATGAGTCTGAGAAGAAAAAAAAGTGGCAAATGTAATCGGAACATTAAGAATGTTGAGAATGATACAGGATACAACATGAAAGGAAGATTAGTTTATAGCAGGTATTCTGGAAGAGAGATTTGGCATACACATTTCACACAATGTATAGTTCAGCTATCAATATTATGGTCAATGCATGGCCAGAGAATTGGATAGCAAAGATACATTAATTTCTGAATATGGGAACTGACTCCTTAATTTCTTTTTCTTTGTTAAAAAAAAACCAGGAAGAAAAGTAGGGTGGAGGAGGAAAAATATTAAAATATTACATTTAACAACAATGATTTCTGAATTCACTGAACAAGAATCTTAATGATGACATACTTTTTAGACTAAAGGCATCCCATAGTTCTAATAATGCAAATGGTTTTTCAAACTGACTTCCAATCCTTACTTTATTAGGCTCTTTTGCTAAAAATATACTTTGTAGGTAGTTTTATAGGGCTTAAATATTGTCTTCTTTTTTTCTTTTCCCTCACCCCTCCTCCATATTATTAACTATCTATGAAAGATTATAAAAAATAGATGATACAAATGGAATTATTAGCTACAGGCAATGCAATACTGAAATAAAATGAAATAAAAAATAATCTGAAATGCCATAACATATTCCAATGCATCATTAGAAGATTCTGATATTATAAGATATTTCACATCAATTTTTCTTATCTTTTTCTTATCAACAGCCTGGAAGATAGCTGGCTGGTTCGATTAAGGTGGTGCTTACAATTATTTGATCACAAGCAGTTACAGGTAAATCTCTGATTCCCTCTGCAGAAGAATGACTAATTAAATTATGCCTCCCACATAATAACTTTGCATGCAAAAAATAAAATTTAATTTTAAGTGGAACCTATTCTCAGAATATTATTTATAGAATTATGTTGAATCCAAAACTGAATTTTAGAGTTCATCTCTTAGTTTAAAGTACATGTATAATATTAATTTACCATGTCTTTTTAAAGTATCTACAATCTTTCCAGCAATTTGAACTAAGTTAACCAAGCACTCTTTTGCTTAAAATCAACCCGCTGTATTCCAAAGGCAGTACTTCAGTGGAAAGCAGGAGTTAGTAAACTTAAATCTAATCTCTGGATAAATATCTTTACTTACTAGTGAAAACTACATCACAATCCCAGTGGATTGACCCAACTAATACTGAAAAAGCAGTCTAAAGAAACGGAATATCTGTGGTTTTTCCAGTGATGTCATCCTAACCATAAAGTCAGATCAAAATACACCAATACCATGGGAAAGGATCATAAGCATAGAAAGTCAAAGAGAAGGGGGGGGGGGGTGTCAGTTTAAGAATAGAATAAAATAGAATAAAACACAAGAACAGTTTTTCCTGAACACCATCACTCTGCTAAACAAATAATTCCCTCAACACTATCAAAATGTTTACTAAGTCTGCACTACTATTACTACTAGTTTTTCCTCATCATTCCTATCACCCATTTCCTCCCACTTATGACTGTAACTTGCTGCTTGTATCCTTAAGATTTTTATTAATATTGATTGTTTCTTCATTCCTTATTTGACCCCTATGACAATCATTAAGTGTTGTACCACATGATTCTTGACAAATCTATATTTTCTTTTATGTAAGAACTGAGAACTTCTTTTATGTACTGAGAACTAATGCACCAAGACAAATTCCTTGTGTGTCCAATCACACTTGGCCAATACAATAATTCTATTCTATTCTATCCTAAAAAAAATTTACAGGGAACTCTGTTGAATAATCAAGATGGTTTTATTTGTATAAAATAGCAAAAATATTTTATTTGTTTGTCGAACATGTACAAGATAGCAGATGTGAATATGAACATCTACATGAACAAGAGAAATGAATATAAATAAATGGGGAGAGCAGGAAAGGAATGGTAGACACGCTTATGCGCTGATGCATGCCCCCTTTACGGACTTCCTAGATTGAGGTCTTTTCTAATAAAATGCATACAGAATTCTTGCAGCCATTACCATATAATAAAAGTCAACTTTTATTGTTAAATACAATCGGATAATATAGTGTTCATACTTTATCTAATTCAGTAAGCCCAGTCAGGTGAAAGCAACGACCCTACAGTGATCTTGAATCTATTCCCTGAAGGAACCTTTCAAAGTACATCTCTCCATGGCCAAATACCACTTTCTACTCCTGCTGTTCCTTCTATAGGATCGGGTTTCAGTTGGATGGATTAAATGTCATTGCAAGATGTTCCACTGTGGATAACAACACCTTTGCATGATATTCAAGACTTTTAGAATGGCCTTTCACGCAGAGCTGTTTATATCTGTCTGTCAATTTTTTTAAATAATTTCATAATGACATCACATGGCATTGAGGCTATGATCCAAGTGTCATGTTGCTCCTACTAACAAATATAAAAGCCAACTATCAATGCTTCTAAAATTCCACTAGTGTACATTGATCTCTTTTTAAAGCAAGGAAAATTAGACAAAGGCTTTGCAATGAAGAGAGGAGGAAGAAGTTTTCTAATAAGACATTTTCTGAGATTTATTTATTTATTTATTTATTGGATTTGTATGCCGCCCCTCTCCGTAGACTCGTAGATCTCCTACTATTGTGACTGTTATTTTATTCTCATTTCCTTCTCTCTATCCATCTTATGCTGGAATTCCCCACACTAAGGTGTTTTCATGGATGGAAAGGAAAACCTATAAGGTAGATCTTTGTAAGCACATGATGAGAGCCAGGGAAAACCACCAGTATTTTCTACAAATTTGTCAATGTAACAGTGTTTGTGCTCCCGTATCTTTAATGTATACTGTGGTGATATTCATCTGGAGGGTACCTGGATACATATTAAAATGGCGTAAAACGAGAAAGGCTGCTTTAGGTTTTCCTAAAATTTGTCAAATTTTGTAAACTGATGGGATTCAGATGCCTGCCCAGATTTCCCATGAAAAAGAACTTCAGATCAAAGCAGAAAACTCAAGGAAAATAGCTACTCATGTTCTAATTACAAGGAAAAGGGCACTGGTCTAAATATTAGGAAAGAGCCTGTGTAGTGTTACCCATGGAATTCCATAATATAACCACAGACAGTATATTATAGGACAGTATATTATAGGCACTGGAAATGAAATATCACGAAGCTGAGAAAGATAATATGCTGAAAAAGTTGGATCTCTTTCCCTAGTTGAAAATTATGCCAAACTATGAATATTTTCATTCATAAAAAGGATAACTATAGGGCGAAACAGAAGCTTTTATATGTTGGTATGGTATATACTTAATAAGCAGGCAGATATCCCCCCCTCCCCCGGCAGTGTTAGAAGTTGGATTTTCCAGGAATACACAATATGCACTCTACAAAAATGTTTGGAGCAAGGTTTATTTTAAGTAAAGAAATAAGGGGGAAACAAAGGGGTGGGTGGGGGGGAGAGAGAGAGAGAGAGAGAGAGAGAGAGAGAGATGGGTGTTGAAATATTTGGAGCCACCATGTTCTTAAGTGATGACAATGCTGTAACTAGAAGATTGTTTCCATTCATAGTCAGATGAAAGTCAGATGGTTCAAATGGTTATTATTTGATTAGTTTATTGACGGCTTCTCTGGTTGCAGCTTTCCAACTTGTATGAGCATCAGTGTCCATAGAAAAAATGCCAAAACTGAATGCAACGCTATATTCCAAGACAATTAACAGCAGAAGGAAACAGTGGCCTTCCAGGAAGGAAAATTAAGATTAAGCATGAAGAGAAACGTTGTTGATAAAAAGCTTAGCCAAAGCAACATTAACAGGGGAAGTTGTGAAGATGGAACACATTTGCAAAAGAATCTTTAGATAAGGGTGGAGACTGCATTCCTTTAAGGCTGATATTTCAAGGACATTTGCTTGTGAGGAACCTCACAAATTCATTTTTTCCTTTCTTTAAGATCATCATGCCCTCTTTTCAATTTCCTTTCTTCAGATAGTTTTTATGGAAGATGGTTAAGAGTTGCCTAAAGCTGAGATACTTTGTAATGCATTTTCCTAACTCTTATTATCGATGGCTGACTATAATGGCACTTCTGCCATTATCTTCATAAATTAGTTATCTATTCGGTAAATACAACTGCGTGAAGAATCAATCTCCTATCTATATTGTATGGGAAAAAATACAATGTATATACCAATGATGACAAACCTTTTTTTGGTTTGTGTGTCAAAAGGGGGAGAGGATGGGGGGGGGGGGGTGTTGCGTGCCCACATTTATAATTTCATGCACCACCCACACGTTTGCATGCCTCCCAATTTTGGCATGCAAAGGCACACACTTTTTCTCTCTCGCCAGGCTTCATAACCTTTCTAGGAGCCTGGCGAGGGGGGAAATGGCCTTCCCCACTGCCCTGGAGGTCCTCCGGGAACCAGAAAGGGCCTGTTTCCCATCTTGGACATGAGCTCACCTCCCCACCAATATGGTTTTCCAAGCCACTTGTGGCACAAGTGCTATAGGTCTGCCATCACACATATATATTGTAGTATGTACATAATCAGTGGTTTTAAAGAACAAATATCATGAGCTCTTTTTTTTACCTATAGTCATTAAATTGGGAATTAACTGAAAAACTTCAGAGCATATTTCATTGCTCTGTTAAGATAGTTTACAGCAAGAATCAAAGATAATTTATTAAACAATGCAAGATGGAGAAAAAAACACAAGGAAATCCTTTAATTCTTCAGCCTCCAATCTTTCCCAAATAAATGTTATACTAAATATTATCCCAATGACAGAACTAAACATTAAAAATTGACACCCAGTACTTTAAGGCTGTCTTTGCACTAATCAAATAGTGTTTTCTGACAAGCGTTAAGAACATGAATGGGATGAACAGCATCAAAAGTTTCAAAATTCTGTATTTATTAGAAGAGGAAAGGTGGATTTACTCTTAAAAGAATTAAACTAGTCATACTGGTATCTAAATAAACCACCTGAAAAAACCCCCCTGTTAATAAAGCCCTCTTTAAGCAGTTTTACTTACTGACTGACAATAGAGTCAGACTATTGTCCCCAACAATCTGGGTTCTCATTTTACCAACCTTGGAAGGATGGAAGGGTGGGACTTGAACTGCCAAACTGCTGGCAATCAGCAGTCAGCAGAAGTACCAGTAGCCTGCAGTACTATAATCTGACCACTGTGCCACCCTGGCTAAAAAAATAGAGTAACACTTTTCATACTCTGAAAATTATTAGGAAGAATTGTTTCAGAACTTGTGCAAGCACAGCGTTTATGTTATTTATTAAAGCAACCTGTCTTTTTTATGATCTTACATATGAGCCTGAAAAATAGTTGTGGTTGCTTTAAGAGTCATATTAACTTCAATGAGTCAACTCCAAAAAGCAAGCAATGGCTTTTTAAAGGTTTTTCGGAGCCTGAATGAGGCTTTTCAAAGAGTATAAGACTTATTTTGAAGTTAACTAGACATGAGGTAGCAGTACATTGCATGCTACTCTCAATCTTTCCTGCATTCAACAAAGCGAAGCGAAGCGAAGCGAAGCAAAGCAAAGCAAAGCAAAGCAAAGCAAAGCAAAGCAAAGCAAAGCAAAGCAAAGCAAAGCAAAGCAAAGCAAAGCAAAGCAAAGCAAAATGCAACATTTTATAACAGGAATGGGTTCTAACTTACCTTGCTGCCAGTTCACTTCCTCCCATGCCACGTGGGCACACCTTGCAGTGATGAAAAATATGAGGAAAAAAAACCTGAAAACAAGATGGCAACTGCAAGTATAGTGCTGGAAACGCAGCTTCTACACATGCTCAGAAGAAGAAAAAATAATTGAAAAAAAGTTCAAGAAAAAGATGGCAGAGCCCCATGGACCAGCAGCGACCAAACTGGTTCCATGACTTATTCGTTCCATCACCAGCAGGTTGCTACGAGTTCAGGCGAACTGGTCCGAACCAGGAGGAACCCACCTCTGGTTTATAAACTACTTCAGAAGACATTTTGAAGATAAAAATCACTTGTCTTTATGCCAACAGCCATACATTGTGAGAAAAATCACACTGAAGTGTCTCATCTGATGCAATTACTTAAATACAATTATCTAATTTGTGAGGTCTGAGAATGGAGGAAAGATGATTGCGACTGCCTAGCTTATTGTATGTTGTCTTAACTTATGTTAGCTGAGTAGATTTAGACAACATTGACTATATTGTTACATCATTCATTGACATTCCTTGCCTTAAATAAACTATGGAATATCTACAATTAGATTTAGACAGAGTCATTTCTTACACTTAGTTGAAAGGTCAAGAAGCCACACCAACATAGTCAACTATTGTCCAAATAGAAATACCCCTATTTTGGGAGGTCAAACCTGTATCAGCTGCACATGTTCTTGGAGGAGATTTATTATCTCAGTCTAGGTTGTAGCCTCATTCTCGTGCACTGGCAGTCATTTTCACCGTGATAGATAACCACTTGTTGAAGAGAAACAAAGGGGATATGGCTCTATTGATACTTGTTTTTAAATCTCTCGGTAACTTTTGGTTCTACTGCCCATATATTCCTGGCCACCTTTGTGAGTTTGAATTGGGGACATGGTGTGGCAGTGATTCAGCTTCCTGAGGACTGCCTCACAGATTAGTCTTGAATGATTGTGTTCTGGACCTTAGTGCTGTGTTGTATACCAGGGGTGTTAAACTCTCAGCCCATGGGCCGGATGCCCTGGCTTAACGAAGGTGAAAAATGTTGGGATACGCCACATGACAGTTGTATGGAGATGTTAGTATTGTTTCACATATCGTATATACTGTATTGCATAAAAATAGGACAGGACATGTATTACATTGACAGCAGAGTTGGACCAGAAGATTAAGAGCCATTATATAGGGAAATGGGGAGATAGGAAATATTTATTTTATTTATTTTTGTTTCCATCTAAAATACCAGAACCATCTATGTCTAATATGCTGGAATTCAACTCAACAGCAATCTTAAGAACCCTAGGTCTCAATTCACCTGACCCTTGAGTTTTTAAACTCATTTAGAGTAAATACATAATACTTGTTCCATACAGGTTAATATCAAGCTTCTTGTGCCTTCCTCAAGCCTCTGAAGAAGAAAGTTGTCAGTAAGACAAGTCAGGAATTTCCCATTTAACAGAGTTTATCTCTCACAGATGGCAAAGTAATTAAAGTTCCCCATCAGTGATACATCATGTTCTTTTGAAAGATCTTCTGTTTACTTTTGGAAAATATTATTCACATGTATTCCAGGGTTGAACAAACAATAGTTTGCATGCCCTCCTTTACTAATTTTTGTTATTGTGAACCACCCAGTGCTCTAAGATGGGCAGCCATAAAAAACTGAAACTAACTTGGATATTATCTACATCGTCACTAAGTTTGTTCCTTTGAATTATTGAACTGGTGGGGAGAGTTTTAGTGAAGAGAACACCTTCTTTCCCCCCTACTACAGCTCCCTTTGAACAAAATGAATTCTTCAATTAATATTCTTTATTCACAGGAGTCACTCCACCAAGTTTCTCATATCTTATGAAAGAATATTTGCCTTCCTTTAGTAAGAGTCCAAACTCGACTTGTACAGTATTTGTCTCATAAACTGAGCATTATAGGATGGACAACAAAAGCCACAAACTTTATAAGGTGTGCTTTTTACTCTTTTTACTGAGTAGCTAATACCCCATTTGATATGACAAACATGTACTTGCTTGTACAAATAACAGCTATGTAGAAAACAGCCTTTTCTCCATGGTGGCTGGAGCTAGCCTCCAAGGATGGTAAGACACCATCCTTTGGCCAATCAGGACTGAATCTGTATTTTAAATTTTCACCCCACTACCTACCTTCCCCCTCTTTAGATTCAGTCCTTGGGGCATTTGCTCCCATCCTTGGAAACTACTCCGCAGTTTCTGTGGAGACTGCTTGGCACTTCATCTTAAATAAATCCTCCCCAGCACTCAATTTCATCCCTGCCTGGGTTGAGGTCCTTCTTAGTGCTGCTGGTAGCTGCTGCCTGGGTCGAGGGCAGCTATGTGCTTCAGCCCAACCACACACCGTGCCTCCAGCCAGCAGGAATTCACCTTTGAGCCTGTGCTCTTAAGAACATAAGAACATAAGAAGAACCATGCTGAATCAGGCCAAAGCCCATCAAGTCCAGTGGTCCACGAATTGTCCATGGGGATCTTGAGCAGAAAGAGAAGGCAAGACTCTTCCTTTCCCTTAACCCCCAACAAGTGGTAATCAAGAGAATCCTGCCTGCCTCAACCAACATAGAGGCAGCACTTGGACATCCGTTTCAATAAACATTGAAACGGATCCTGGCTGTGAAGGCATCTGTGAGTCTGCCTGATCATGGGGCTTGAATCTTCAGAATAGGAACTGGCAGCTCACACGACAGGGGAATAGAAGCCGAGTGGAGAAAATTACAGCAGAAAGAAGATCAGCAAGCCGCTCCCGCTCCTCTCCTCAATGGTGAAGGCTCATGCCTCAAGCGCTAGCTCGGCAATACTATTATCGGCAAATGCAGTGGCAGGGCTCCCAGATAAATGACTTTGCAAAGGATTTACAGTCAGATTATCATCCCTGCTTTTCCCATAGTTGCTGTTCTTCCCTTTGCCCTGACAGAAGCCCTCAGCCCCTACTAGCCTTTATCTGACTTCTGGCACTCCCAGCAGCCATCCTCCAGTGAAGCCACATGGAAGGCATGTGAGACTCATCCCAGCTGGCTCTCTTTTTGAGTAAGAACATGTGATGAACAAGCAACTACCTAGGCCCGCAGCCCTAGATCACCTCCCTTCACCTCAGGCAACCCCAGGGACTTTTTTGAGTGGGATTATGGTGGAACGGCTGATTTAGGCGGAGAGAGGCCCCAGGTAGGTAGCAAGTTTCAGGGCCAAGTCCAACAGGCCAGCCCCAGAGGAGGCGGATTCCCAGGCCTATGCAACCTTAATCCTAATTGGAGAGGGATCAATCCCCCTGAGGGCCAAGGCCTCAACTCAAGTTGACAAGCTCAAGCAGGCTAGGCCTACCCAAAAAACACCCAGTCAAAGGGATAAGAATACGTCCAAATCTAGTCAGCCTTCTGGAGTTTAGGCCCAGCCTGGACTCCCTGATAAGGAACAGGACAGCATGGCTTCCTCGCAGCTCTCTCGCAACCCATCTACACAAGCTTTGAATTTCATGTCACTGGATAACATGGACCTGGAACTAGGGGACACTGATGTGTGTGTGTGGGGTCACCTGACAGGGATGCCATTGATGACATTTCTCATGGGAACCCCCTGAAGACAAGCTCGAGAGTTAGGAGGTGCAGGACAGAATAAATGAGGCTATAAAAAGGGGGATCGAGGCAGGCATCAGGGCCTTGGCTCAGACTTCGCATTGGTTTGTATCCACCACATTTCCAAAGCAAATTCAAAATAATTCTGACATGGACCTCTTCAAGCCACAAGACTGAGGTCTCATTCCAACCCACCTCCATGGGACGTAAGGCTTCTTCATACATGATGGGCCAATGGATTCATATGTCAACAATTGGCCCTACCTTGGCCCTTAGGAAAAACAGCACATTCGACTCACAGTGTGGCCACCACTGCTGCATGGTCTACCCTAGCTGATTTCCTTTGTCTGTCATTACAAAATGGACACTTTCACCTTGGAGGCGGCAGCCTTTGAGAGGAGGGTTCTGAACCAAGTGGCAAGAGATGGAGAAAGTATCATCCAGATTAATTGACCCTCCGACTCCTGGTGACTACTTTGGTATGTCCCATCTTGCAGGCTAGCTCCACCCACCATGGAGAATGGGCATTGGACCTACCTGATATGCCTTTTTATCTTGGGGTGGAGCTAGCCTCCAAGTCCCTCCCATTTCTATACAAGCCTGGCTGGATTATGTTGGGCCAGGATTATATGTCATTTATAGATCTGTAAGGGAGCAGCACGCAGAATCTGAATTTTGTCCATCTAAAGAGGGGGAAGGTAGACAGAGGGGCAAAAAATTAAAATATAGATTTAGTCCTGATTGGCCAAAGAGTGGTATCTTCCCATCTTCTCATAGAAGAAATAGAGTTTCAACTGGATTCTCTGATATCTTGCTTGGGAGTCAGGAGCCAGCCTTACCCAGAGTATTCTGCCATCATTTAGATTCCATCAGTTTCTGGAAGCAGATGACAAGGGGCTTATCATCCTTTAGATCAGATGTCTCCAACCTTGGCAACTTTAAACATGGAGGACTTCAACTCCCAGAATTCCCCAGCCAGAAAATACCCCTGCTTTAGATAAGATGTCTCCATGACAATACTCTGTTGGCTGCTCACATTTCAAATTATTTTTCCTGTCTCTCATTAGGGTACATAATAAAGATACAGAAAGATGTTTTACCATCTTTCACATGCTTGAGTTCATCGAGGAGAGAGATGTGAGTGGATACTATAATTCTCAGGTAGTATTTGAGTTACAAACTACCTATCATGGTCATAGCTCATGATGGTCATAAATGCACTCCAGTTACAGACTGCCCAAAATGTGGTCACAAGACCAACCAGCAGAACTTTGAATCTGGGTTGTAAGCAGGAATGGGCAGCAGGCAGGATGGAGTGGAACGCAGTTCCACCAGCGAAAATGAAGATGCGTGCACAGCTCCAGCTGATCAGCGGCTGTCACTTCCTGGATTACTGGTCTCGGCTCAGCTCTACTTTTTTTCCCTGCTGCTGCTGCGTCTGTGCTCCTTGCTTTTTTCCTCTTTCCTCCTTCCTGGCCTCGGATGAGCTTTTCTCTCTCCTGCCTGGCTCCCCTCCAGCCTCACGTGGCCACCTCCCACCTGAGGTGCAAGCAGAAGGCGTGGGTGGAAGCGGCGCTGGCAGCATTTATGCTTCTGGCAGCACCTGTTTGCCTAGCTACCCAGCCTGAGGTGGCGGGGTGACCCAGGAAGGAGAGCACGGGAAACGCGAAGCAAAGTGTCACCCCAGCGAGCGACACTGGTAAGGTTGTAAGTCGAGGACTTAACAGTTCACTTGAATGATGATCATCATTCAAACCACTCCCCCTTGATCACATGGCCAGCAAGCCACACCCACAAAATAAGCCACACCCACAGTGTGGCAGTAAAAAATTTGGCTGCCCATTACTGGTTGTAAGTGCCTGTCAGGGAACTCTGAACAGGGACTAGGAGGCTAGACAGAAATTGGGGACTACTTTCACACAAAGTCCTTCTGAAGTCTACAATTTGGGTGGCTGAAATGATGAGCAGTTTCCAAGTCAAAGAATTTTATTATTGGCACTATATTTCATTTTCAACAACTTTGTCAGTGCTGCAGATAAGATAATGATGTCTACCCAGAAGACAGGTGCTGAAGAACTGGCTTTATGGAATGGATCTCTTTCCAGATGCCAGAGTTGGCCTATCTCCTCAAAATACATCTCCTAGTTGTTTTCCTCTGTGAGAAATGTTGCATTCTAGCTACTGAGAAGACTTTCAGTTATACAATACAAATCACATTCTTATTTATATGAGATAGCTCTTGAAAACACAAGAAATGAAAGTGGGAAGGGGTGCGTAAAGCCGCAGCTACATCAAGCCTATGAATATTTCCAATAACTGCATTCCAGAAGTATTTTTGGAACCATGAATGTTATGTTGTTGTTATTGTTTTAATGAAGGCCACATTCTGAGGATATGTCACCATATGTCACATTCGTTTTCGTCCCGGAAAAGAAAAGGAAAGTATGCTAGATTTTTAAGTGTTTTGGAAAAGTGTATTCGCGCAGCTGACATTATTGTTCATATGGCTAAGGAATTCTTGATCTTTAACACATCCTGAATGAAATGGACTACACTCCGTGAGGCAAATATTTCACAATAAAAAGCTGGAGTGTGGGGAAGCATTCATTATTTTACTAACCTTTTTGGTAACTCTAAATTGGTAATCTCTGCTTGTAAAAGTTATGTGTGTAAGAAACACAATACAGAGGGAGGTTGGTGGGGGTGGGGCAAGGAGGAAAAAAAATTACAAATGTATCACTGAAGTAGGAAAGTTTATGTATAACAACTGTTTTGAGCTCAAGTTTCCATCATTCTCACCAGATGAATTCTTATGGCAGATAGGGAACTTTCTCTTGCTACTAAAAAATAAAGTAAAGTAAAGGTAAAGTAGCACAGCAAATAAATGATACTAAAAAGATACAGGGCTGAAGTAACAGAACTGATTATACTACTTCAGACTACAAGTTATACAACCAGTTAACAAGCAACAAAATTCTCTACAAATGTAAACTTAATGTCTAAGCGGGAAAAACATGGAAATTATGCACCATCATCTTCTCAACATTTCCTATTGTATTTGTGAACAGAGAAATTGGAAAAACTATAGTAACTTAATTTGTTTTTTGGTATGTATTTTAGCAATCAGATTGCACTTAGTACAATGGCTCACACTCATTTTTTTAAGTGTCAAGGATACCTTTTCTTGTCATCTAGATGTTAAGACTTAATATAAACCCAAGAGTTCCTCATATGAGTCTTCTATTACCAAAGGCAGAAATCAAGCGAAACCATAAATTAATTTTGAATGAACAGCCACATAAAGAAAGCAGTCACACTATTGTCAGAAATAAGCATATGTGCATTGATTTTAAAATTTAAACAATAGGTTCTTTTTGCTTCATAGGTATTTGTAGGGTGAGGAATCCAATACTTTTATGAGAGACTTAGAGATTTTCATTAGAGGTGCCAAAAACATGAACTGAAATAAAATACATCTCAGTAGGTGGCAGCACCTGTATGAACTTTTTTAGGTTTAGAAGGGAAGCTAGGTTGGACCTATTTTATATCTATTTATTTTACAATATTTGCAAACTTCCCAACCAATTGAGCATCCAGAAGATGAACAACAAAACATGGATAAAACCCCACTGGAATTGTAAAAATCATGACGTTTATACATATAAATGGTGGATGCCATTTATATGTATATTTAGATCAAATAATTTGGTCTAAAGGTACATTAAAATTATTGTTTTTTACTACTTTGCAAAAGGTGAAGATATAGGGAAAGCCAAGTCGATCACCTTGAGGCTACAATGGAAAAATTTTGCTGTCTAGAGCACTCTCCATATGTTTCTCATTGGGAGGGATCTTTGGACATTAACACCTGAAATCTCTAGGAAATAGTAGATTGGGAAGTTGGAAACACATTCCAGAGAAGACCATACAGTTGCCAAGGGAAATGACCTGATTGTATCCACAGAATTGTTGTCAAAAACAGGTTGAAGGATACTTTGACCATGAGTACTGACTCAGCATCTCAGTCACTTAATGTATGAAGTTAAAGATAAGATCAAATAAGATCAAGATGGACAGAAATTGAAAGAATCACTATCACTAGAAAAGGGTGTTCCATTGAAAATTGTATATTGAGTTAAGGGTGCAACATAGAAACAATGTATTGTTTCAATATCCCATTTAAGTTAATAAGGATTCCACATATGGCTTCAAAATTTAACTGGGGTCCAACTTAAATTTGCTTTTTGTTTTCTTCCCTGTCAGGTTATAAATGAAGAGAGAAGGACAGATCAACAGATGAATGAACGTGTCTCCTAAACGAATTTTACAATACCGACTCAAAGCATGGCGGAGTACACCGACAAACTGATCAGCATGGAAGCAAATAAACTCAAACATTCACAGAGTTACCAGGAAACTACATCAGTGGGGATTAAAAGAATGCAAAAGCGATTCCTTCAGAAAGATGGAAGTTGCAATGTTTACTTCAAACATATATTTGGGGAATGGGAGAGCTACGTGACTGATATTTTCACCACACTGGTAGATATCAAGTGGCGCCATATGTTTGTGATCTTTTCCTTATCTTACATCCTATCCTGGTTATTGTTTGGCTTAGTGTTTTGGCTCATTGCACTCCACCATGGAGACTTATTGCCAGAAGAGGAAGTCACACCCTGTGTGGACAATGTCAATAGTTTCACAGGGGCCTTCTTATTTTCTCTGGAAACCCAAACCACCATAGGCTATGGATCTCGCTGTGTGACTGATGCGTGTTCTGCAGCAATTCTGACAGTTGTCCTACAATCTGTGTTAGGCTGCATCATTGACACATTCATTATTGGAGCTGCCTTAGCAAAAATGGCCACTGCCCGAAAGCGAGCTCAGACCATCCGCTTTAGCTACTATGCAACAGTAGGCTTACGGGATGGTAAACTCTGTCTGATGTGGCGGATAGGTGATTTTCGACCTAATCATATGGTAGAAGGAACGGTAAGAGCTCAGCTCTTAAGGTATGTGGAAGACAGGGTGGGCAGGATGATATTGGAGTACAAAGACTTAAAACTCCTAAATGATCAGATCATTCTTGCCACTCCAGTGACCATTGTCCATGAAATTAACCAGGATAGCCCACTGTACGATTTTGACAGGAAAACTCTGGCTAAGGACAATTTTGAGATCCTGGTTACATTTGTTTACACTGGAGATTCAACAGGAACATCACATCAGTCAAGGAGTTCCTATGTACCTAGAGAAATCCTCTGGGGACACAGATTCAATGATGTTCTGCAACTGAAGAAAAAATACTATAAAGTCAATTGCCTGCAATTTGAAGAAACCACTGAGGTTTACGCTCCTTATTATAGTGCCAAGCATTTGGATAAAAAGGAACTAGAATATACAAGTTGTGATAAGACAACAAATGGAGAACCAGAAATCTCCTCCTCCTCTTCTTCCTCTTCCTCCTCTTCATCCTGCTCCTCAGGAATCAGAATCAGATCATTTAGTGCTGATGCTTTAATTATTCATTCTGAAGTTTCCGGAGAATCAGTCAAAATTTCCAGTCCATTGGAGCTGCCATATGACAGATCTCTGGCAACATTAAGCAGAATTTCAATGGAATCCCAGATTTAGCAATCAATGACTTTTGCAGAACTGTACAACTAACTATAAAAGCTATCAAGCGCACAAAGTTCACTTAAATTTTAGTGGTCGGATCCTCAAATGACATATTAAGATTGAACTCTGACATGCCTTTTAATATATAACTAGCTGTTAACAGTTATCTTTTTCACAAATTATTACATTCTGCATAGTGACACTAAAATTTATTTATTGAAAATTCTAACTTGTTATCCCTGAATTCGCAAAGAGAGAATTATTTGAAATATTAATCATATTAGTTACAATTTAGACATATTTTGGAATTGATCCAGGTTTATATAATTTTTGGAGATTGACAAGTTAGCTTTGAAATTGGTTATTTTAATCTTTTAGCACAACTAATCTTTGTTTCTTTATAAATTGTTAGAGTTTTCTTCAATGTATGCATTTTTTCTTGTTTAAAATTACAAATTTAAAAAAATGATACATAAAAAAATACTAAGGTCACATATAAACTATGAGGAGAAAATAGTGATTTCAGAGAAAAATAAAAACAAGTAATTAATTTTGCCAAAAGCACCTTATTTATTGCACTTTACATTAATAATTTAACTGTTACTGATCGGATGTGATGATATAAGGTCAAATATATTCAAGTCTACATTTGTAGTATTTTCAAACAGCAGTTTTAAAATAATTTAATATTTCTGTTCAGAAAATCTTAAAAGTTATTTCTGCCTATCTGAGGAAAACAGAATTTTATAATGTACAGTAATGCTAAGCCTAATTTTTAAAATTAATATATAAACATTTTCTCCTCAGTAGTTGAGACCAGCTATTATTTTACTTTTCATTTTTAAGTACTTAACTAGATCAGGGCATTTTGTTTTCTTTTTCTATTTTGAAACCTCAACAAGTAATCTGTAAACCAGACAAACCAGTTCTTTTAAGTGTATGTTGATGGCTCTTAATTCCCATTACAAGCATTCTTAAACTTGCTCTTGAAAACCTAGCTTGTGACAATCCCTCATTGGTTAACTAGTCTCCTGAGGAACTAAAACATACTTACTCATCTACAACTATGTAATTTCCAATCAGTAGCTCACGGATTTTTCTGGGCAAACTTCAGATGTGGTATTATTGGAGGCAAATGAGAAGAATTTTTTATGAGTATCCTTCCCTTAAAAGTGTTAAATTGTGGGTGGAAAACTGAAAATGTGGACCACTGATACCCTTTGCAGGAGTTATGTATTTTCTTTTCTTTTAATTGAAAATAATAGCTATTGAGAAATGAGGGGGGAAATCAGCACTAATTTATTCTTAGAAGATTAGTTTTACTGAACATTTTGACGGAATAGAGCTTTTGAATAAAATAGACATATTAATGGGTTGGTTGTACTTATGTTATTACTTCTTAATTACAAAGAAAAAGAACCCTGAAACTTTATAACTCTATTATAAGTCAGCATGATCTCAGAGGTTTGTATAAAAATAAGACTTGTGGGATATATAGTAATTGGTTCATGGTTTGCCTTTATCTGATATAAACCAAAGGAAAATGTAGTGTGTACACAATGAATAAAAATTAATTGGGAAGAGCATTATCTATAGCAGCGTTTCCCAACCGGTGTGCCGCGGCACAGTAGTGTGCCGCGAGACATGGCCAGGTGTGCCGCGAGAAGCTCAAGCTGGGCGGGGCGTTGCCGGCGCCCCTGCCTGAGTGTCGTCCTATGGATGGTCTTGGGCTTCACAGTCGCTTCCTGGTTCCCTCTCCTCCCACCGCCTGCGTCTCCCGTCGTCGCCTCCCACCAAGCCGTCGCCTGTTGCCGTGGGTTCCTCGAGTGGGAGCTGCCGCTTCCCTCCGTCCAGCTCAGCCACGCTGCCATAGAAAGCACAGAGGTTATTGCCACCGCTTCTGCCTCCACTCAGGGAGCCACCGTGGTCACCGCGCCTTTTCCTCTCCCTCAGCTCAACCACGGTGGCTCTCTGAGTGGAGGCAGAGGTGGCGGCAATAACCTCTGCACTTTCTACGGCAGCGTGGCTGGGCTGCCTGGAAGGAAGCGGCAGCTCCGAGGAATGAGGCGCTGGCGGTAGACAGAGGCGGAGGGAGGAGAGGGAACCAGGAAGCCACCGTAAAGCCCAAGACCAGCCACAGGACGACCTTCAGCCAGGGGCACTGGAACCGCGCGCAGCCATGGTGGGAGCAGCATGAGGTAGCAACGAGGTGCGAGGACAAGCAGGCAGCTTGGCGGAGGGGAAGTGCTGAGGGGCTCTCCTCCTTCCCCACCCCCGCGCTTCTCTCCCGCCCTGGCTTTTGCTTCGCCCCATGATTTCCCCACAATTTCATCCAGGCCACCTCTTGCCTCCTTTTGAACTGCGGGGAAATCTGCGGGCAAAGCAAAAGCCAGGGCGGGAGAGAAGTGCGGGGGTGGGGAAGGAGGAGAGCCCCTCAGCGCTTCCCCTCCGCCAAGCTGCCTGCTTGTCCTCGCGCCTTGTTGCTACCTCCTGCCTTTTTCCAGGGGCCTTTGGAAGGCACCCAGGGAAGGGGGGGATTGGGGGTGGCTGCAGCGGCTTCTCGTCCTCCTCATCCGGCTGCTAATGCCCGCCCGGCCCCTTTTGCAGTCCCTTCACGGAGCGCTTTTGTCCCAGGCTGTCAGCAAAAGGGCTGCAGGACAGGCGGGGCAGGCGTTCTTCTCACAGCTGAGACAGAATTTGGAATGTCGGGGGTGTGTGTGCGTGCGGGCTCCGCATCCCCCTGCCACCCGGAACATTTAAAATAAGAAAAACCTTCGCCGGCCTCCGCAGAGAAGAAAGGAAGAGAGAGAAAGAGAGACAGAGCAAGAGAGACATAGCAAGAGAGGCAGAGAGAGAGAGACAGAGAAAGAGAAAGAGAGAGAAAGAGAGCTAGCAAGAGAGAGAGAAAGAGAGACAGAGAAAGAGAGACAGAGAGAGAGAGAAAGAGAGAAAGAAAGAAAGAAAGAAAGAGAATGAAAGAGAGATATCAAGAGAGGCAGAGAGAGCAAGGGAGAGAGAAAGACATATAGGGAGGGAAGGAGGGAGAGAGAAAGAGAGCAAAAAAGAGAGGAAGAAAGAAAGAGGGATGGAGAGAGAGAAATAAGGGAAGGAAGGAAGAGAGAGAAAGAGTGAGGGAGAAATAGAGCGAAATGGAGGAAGATTTTTTTTTGTCAAAACTTTTCTTTAGCCACCCCCCCACCCCCCCGTTCAGTGTTCCCCAGGATTTTGAAAATATGAATAATGTGCCGCGGCTCAAAAAAGGTTGGGAAACACTGATCTATAGGTAATAGAAATATCTAAATTAAGTGGTGTTTTTAGTGTCCTTAAATAACAAACTTCATGCTTCTTTAATGCAGGAAAATACACAAACCTATATCACATTTCAAGGCACAGTTGGGAAAGATAAAGGTAAAAGAATCATTTAAGTGAGATGAATGATGTAGAAATGGAATGAATGAATGAATGAATGAATGAATGAATGAATGAATGAATGAATGAATGAATGTAAGACTGCTTTGCCATTAGCTGTGCAAGTGATTTCCAAAATTCTGCAGGATATCAAGATTCTTAGAATACTTGAAAGTATAACTTTTCATAACTATATCATTCTTTAAGGGGAGGGAGGTATAAGAACATTTGTTTTCAGTACAGTAGATAGACATTGCCAATCTTGTGGAAACCCTTAAGTGTTCAGTAACCCAAATGGAAAACTAACCAGTTTGGTAAATGCCAGACCACATAAAGAATTGGTAAATGTGAAAGTGCTCCTGGGAAGAATGCTCTCTGAAATGTTGAATCCATATGGAGGTTTTAAAATCCTATGCTCTCTCTCCTAAATTATAGCTCAGGTTCCACTTCCAGAGATGGAAGATCATATGGTATCAGATGAACAGCTCCTTAGCAAAGGTTCTGGAAAAGATATGAGACCAGGGAAAAACAGACTCCAAAGCCAGCAGGATCTCACAGATTATCCTCAATCTTATAATGCTGATGTAAAATTAAATCTGCTTGATATTTTGGGAGGCAGCTTTCCTTTCAGCTTCAAGTGGCTTACTATAACCAGAAGAGTCAAGTATTTCACCAGGAATCCTTGCATAAGAGAAACAGCTCTGCTTCCATTTTGGGGCAGTTGAGTTGGACACAAGCCAGCAAGTCAGCCATCTGACTCAGTTCTGTTTACATCCTTTTTCTGTCTCTACATAATAGTGGTAGTAGTTAGAAGGTCATCAATAGCTGGAAGTATATAAACAAGGTAATAATACTGCTCTTTAATTATGATGGTTCCTAGATTTTCTTTAAACCAGTGGGTACTTAAATACACAGGTAAAGTAAATTTCATTTTTGAAAGATGTGCCAGATAAGAGGGAAAAATCCAGTGGGCATCACCAGAGGTTGCTATTATCTCATCCTGAGTCCAAGCTTATTATCTTTCACAGAGGAGAAAGCACATGATGTGGTAACTGGATACCAAAACAAAGGCTGCACTGAAAGTTGCGCTTCCTTAATCCTCTTTTGGATTCTTTCTAAAAAAAAAAAAAGAACTCTGGCTCATTGAAGACCTAAATAAACTCTCTTCTTCTAAATAAAAATGAAATTAAGTGCAAGCCAACCTGGCTGTCACTTCTTGATAAAAACAAGCTCCAGGGATAAAGCTTCACTTGCACCCTGTTTATCCCTATAGTTTTAAATATATTGCAAGAGGCCCAGAGCTGTGCATCATTAATGTACCTGTGTTTTTATTAATTATAGTTCATTTGCTATGTTACCTAAGACTTGGTTTTCATCCCAGAATCTTCCAAAGGGATGTGATGCAAACAAATAGCCAGATGCCCTCACTGAACCCCGTTCTCTTGCAGTCTCCTGTGGTGGGATATTTGGGGTCATCAGGCTGCCACCTTGTGGCTCAAACAGGTAGAGGTTTTAATGGGTGAGGAACTGTAGTATGTCATGCGTAAGGAAGCATTGCTGGGAAGCGCTTGCAAGTGGAAAAAGTGTCTCACTGTATTTCTCGCTTCTTATTTTGCAGATTGTTACATATACTGAAAATGCCATTTAAACAACAACAGCAGCAGCTTTGGTCACATGATATAAAAATAGATGTTGAGACATTGAAAGAGTGCAGAAAAAAAGCAACAAAGAACATTAAGGGGCTGGAAGCTAAAACATATGATGAACAGTTGCAAGAACTGGGTAGATCTTGTCCTAACAAAGATAAAGGCTACTGATGACATGATAGTAGTCTTCCAGTATTTGAGGGGCTGTCATAGAGAAGAGGGAGTCACTCTGTTCTCCAAAACAACTTGGAGAACCTGTTCTCCAGAGCAATCTATGAAGGAGAGATCCAAGAACTAAGGAGACCATTTCCTGAGGTGAGGACAATTAGTCAGTGGAATGGCTTGCCTCCAGAAATTGTGGGTGCTCCATCACTGTAGACTTTTAAGAAGAGACCGGACAACCATTTGCCCCGAATTGTCAGCATTAGACTAGAAAATCTCCAAGGTTCCTTCCATCTCTTCTAATCTATGAGAATCTGATTGTCCTAATGCAAATTCCCTTTGAAAGGCTAACTCGGAACTATGTAATTATTATAATTGATTGTAACAGACTTGTAGCATCGCTTTGCTTCAATATTGGGTTTTTAAGTGGTACCGGCCACACTGTGCACTGATAGTGAAAATGGTGATGTGCGTGCAGCTCCAGGTGACTGGCAGGTGGGCACATGCATCCCAGTGAGATTTTGCTTCTGCACATGCACAGGAAGCAAAATCTTGTGAGAGGATGCACGCATGAGATTTTGGTGATTTTTTGCTTCTGCGCATGGGCAGCAGCAAAAAGTCGCCAAAATCTTGCATACGTGTCCTCTCATGAGATTTTGCTTCCTGCACATGCGCAGAATCAAAATCTCACTGGGACGCGCGTGCCTGCTCACTGGTCAGCTAGAGCTGTGCGCGCATCACACTGGTAGCAGCGGTAAGTAGGATCTCCTGCCTACTTTGCTTGACATATACAGTATTTTCTTCTTTGGCCATTCCATATTCCTTGTGTAGTTGGTCAACTATATTGGTTCTCAGTCCTTTTCTCCATTTATTTCATAGAATGTTTAATTTAAATGTGTGAATTAATGTCAGAGCAGATAATTTTAAGCAGATAACCTTAATTTTACTTGCAGCCTTTAGACTTGATAGATCTGATACCTCATCTTCAGTCCCTTAAAGGAAACACTTAACTTGCAAAAACAGGAAGCACCAAGTAGACAGCAAAAGGATTATGTTGGAGATGCGAGAGATCTCATGAGAGCTTTCCAGCTGATAACCTAGCACAGGATCAAACAATCTCTTGTTTTCTGGTTGTGTTGTACTGATTCCACAATTTCTTGCCATTCCCTATCATCCCTGGGACAGAAGAAAGGGAAAATCCAAAAAAGTATGAAAAGCCATGAATTTGCTCAGCTTCAAATATGTGAGAACTGTTGTCGAGGGTGGAAACATGCTACTGCTGATTATTTGGCTGTAAACTCATGTGGGTTTATATCCATCCCAGAAAGCATAGCCAATGGCCCCAACCACATTGTAAAAATTGGAAAAAAATATAAAAAATTGTTGGCAGCATCCTTTTGGGCCAAGGTTCAGAAGAGAGAGTATTAATACTGAAGAGGATTGAAATAAGGGGAATGTTTTTGAGTGAGGTCCTTCCAGTTTGTCCTAACTCTCTGCTGTCTACTAAGTCATTAATACAGTGACTATTTTCCTCTTCCAGTAGGGATCAGCAAGAGGAAGAAGGCCTTGGGTAGTGGAAGGAAGGAAGAGAACAGTAGTGAGACCAATGTTCAGGGTAAAGCCTAAATTTCTCACTTAGTTCATTGGAAAGGCCTCGCCTCAATGTCTCTTTAAGTTGTTGAATTTCACACAGATATTTGTATAAATGTTGAAATCAGTCCAGCGTTTTAGTTGACAGGCAATAAACACCTCAACAGTTTCAGTTGTGTAAATGATAAGCCCAGAATGATATACAGGTCAACAGATCCTACTCTGAACAAGATTCCAGTTATCTGCTTATGTCCTTTTTCCCCTGTTTTACTTATAAAACCCCATTTATTCTCAAATCTATTTCCAGGTGTTGCTGTAAGTATATTTTTCCTTGTTTAAGAGGCAGACGGCAGCTGGATTCACAGATTCATCCGAACTATGAATCCATTTGTTTAATTTTATTTTAGGATGAAGCATAAACCTAACTAGTGGAAATAATACACTTAATTGTCCTGTATTGTCAAATAACTGCTTTTTGAGATGAATCACTATCACCATCAATGGCCTTAAATTCTGGCAGTGTGTAGATGTCATAAACAAACAAAAATGAATATAGAGTACAAGGCTTTACTAAATAGTGATGAAGATATAAAATCTTGAATTCTAATTGCGTATCTGTACCACTGCTTTTATATTGTATGTATGTATGTATGTATGTATGTATGTATGTATGTATGTATGTATGTACGTACGTACAGTGGTACCTCTACCTAAGAACGTCTCTACTTAAGAACTTGATAAGAACTAGATAAGAACCGGGTGTTCAACATTTTTTTGCCTCTTCTTAAGAACCATTTTCTACTTAAGAACCTGAGCCCGGAAAAATTTCTCAGGAAATCTGAAAACGGCATGAAGGCCCGGCCAGTTTCATGCCATTCCCCCTGGGTTTCTCTCTCTGGCACAGTGTATGGGAGGTAGCCTCTTGACGGATGTATGGGAGGCACATGCTCCTCCTCACCGCCTCAGAATCCCTCTTTTTTTTTTAAGCCTTAAAGTTTTGGATTTTTTTGATTCCCCTCACCTCACCTTCTTCCTTCGGCAGTGACTCTCCTCCTCTTCTTCTTCCTCCTCCTCCTCCCACCCAAATTCCGAGGTTTTATTTCTTTTCTAATGGGTTTGTACGCATTATTTGCTTTTACATTGATTCCTAAGGGAAAAATTGCTTCTACTTACAAACTTTTTTACTTAAGAACCTGGTCATGGAAATAATTAAGTTCTTAAGTAGAGATACCACTGTATGTATGTATGTATGTATGTATGTATGTATGTATGTATGTATGTATATGCACACACACACACAAAAGCATACACGATGACAGTATTGTTTATTTGGCCAAAGCTAAATGCATAACAAAATTAATACCAGTTACCCTCTACAAGGAACATTCTGAAGACAGCAGCTGTCTATGTTGTGGCACAACATAACTCCACCAAGGAGATATCAATTTCAAGAAACTAAATGCTGCCAGGCCACTTACGTTTGCACACACTGGGTGTGTGGTTGAGGAAATGTTTTAGCATTTTGGGGGAAACCCAGTTATCTGAGCAAAAAAAAATATGCTCATCACGAAGTGATATGCATAACAAACTCAGAGGTGAACTGTTCCTTTATTAATACATAGCAGTGTTTTTTCAATCTCTGGCAACTTCCATCTTGGCAATTCCACAACCAGTATGTCATACACTATGGGAATCTGGGAGTTAAAGTTCACACATCCTAAAATTTATGAGTTTGAAAAATACCAATATAACATCACCAGAGGAAAAAATAATAATTACATTTTGCTTGAAATATAAAGCACTGATTCTGATGCTCACTATAGAACCTGGCCCCAGCTAAAGGGAAAAAAACCATATATGCTTATAGATAATAAAAATATTATCAAAGATAACAGAACAGAGAAGTGTTTGTCTTCTATTTGGCTGCCTACTTTTCACAAACATAGCCTTCTTGTTGTGGCCTCCAGATGAATTACAGCTTTCAGAATTCTCTTTTGCAATGCCAATAATATTTTTTTTGCTTCTGAAAAATAGGTCCGTAATAATCAGGTTATTTAGATCCAACATCGTTACTTTAAAACTCTGACTATGAAAACAAATGGCAACATACAGTAGATAAATAGAAAATATCAACATTCACCAAATATTTCAACAGGAAATGCCCCAACAATTGAAAACTCACCCACACCAAAATTGGAGATATATTTTCAATGAAGTAGACATGATTATTTTAACATTTAAGGGGTATATCAACTCCCCATTTTGGTTAACCAGTTTCTTAATCCACTATCCCAGATAATGATCTACTTAGAATGAGGAAACATAGTAACAGAACATTAATCTTTTTAAATAACTTTAATGCTAGATGAACCTGCAGACTCAAAATAATTCTGTGCATCTTTTTCAGTGAGTCATATACTGCAGTGACTGGCATTTTTATGCAGATTCTTGACCACTTCCGTGGACACTTAGTAAAAAGGAGCTTTATCGCTCAAATCTTTGCAATTTTTGTTGTTAATAGAATAAGAACGCTAGCATAGAAGATATCCAACAATCAGTGGTGACTTATAAACAGTTGATTCCAAACTCTACATATATTTATGCCTGCATAAGAAGACAGATCAATAGCATGGGAAATTTAAAGCTTTCACAAGAATTCCAAGGTAGGTTAGACTGTTACTGTTTCAGTCTAATACACTAGAAGCATCATGCACTGTCCATGCCCAATCCTGGTTTAGCAAAGGGGGAAAAGTGTCGCAATTAGTGTTGAGCGAACCCGTTGAAGTTCAGGTTCGGCGGGTTTGGACAAACTTGCCGTCGGAGTTCAAACCTGAACCCGAACCCCAACTCCAACACTTCTGGTCCGGAGGGAGGCGAAGCTCTGGAGGGTGTGTGTGTCAGGCTCCATCAAACGGGCGATGGCCGGGAGCCACTGAAAATCCCTGCCCCTAGTTTTCTCTCATTTCGGCGGCTCCCAGTCATTGCCCACTTGATGGAGCCTGACACCTCCCCCCAGTGCTTCACCTCTCGCCAGGCAAGAGAGCTCGGGAGGCAGGTTCTGATGGGCCAGATTCTGAGGATCCTGGCGGGCAGCTTCAAGCGGGTGGTGGGCAGGAGGTGGAGGTGGGGAGGGCTCTGACTCAGATAATCAGGGGTGGGCTACTGCCCGGACCGGGGGGGGGGCGCAGTGGGGTAGTGAAAATGGAGCTCCACCCCAGAACACCCAATTTGCACGGAAAGATGTTGAAACAAAATTCATAAGCCACGCCCACAGTAGGGTAGTGAAAATTTTGGTGGCCGATCACTGAATACAACCCAAATTAGGGTATTTTGTATAGTGCCAGATACACTCTGAAATTTGACTGCTCATACAACTGATGAGAGGCCATCCAGTCTATTATAGGCCCCCCAAATTGCTAAGAAGCCATCTGACTCTCCATAGTGGTTTTCCGCAGTGATCCATGGTCCTTTTGTGTTAAACCAATTATACAGTGGACATTTGAGAATAACATTGACATTGGAGCTTGTCATACACCTTCAAGGAGAAGAAAATGTGATTTCTGAAAGATTTACTGATTCCTTCAAGACCATGTATGGGAACTCTAAAAAGGCACACTAATCCAAAGACGGGCTACAAGAATGGTGGAAGGTCTTAAGCATAAAACGTATCAGGAAAGACTTAATGAACTCAATCTGTATAGTCTGGAGGACAGAAGGAAAAGGGGGGACATGATCGAAACATTTAAATATATTAAGGGGTTAAATAAGGTTCAGGAGGGAAGTGTTTTTAATAGTAAAGTGAACACAAGAACAAGGGGACACAATCTGAAGTTAGTTGGGGGAAAGATCAAAAGCAACATGAGAAAATATTATTTTACTGAAAGAGTAGTAGATCCTTGGAACAAACTTCCAGCAGACGTGGTTGGGAACAAACTTCCAGCAGACGTGGTTGGTAAATCCACAGTAACTGAATTTAAACATGCCTGGGATAAACATATATCCATTGTAAGATAAAATACAGGAAATAGTATAAGGGCAGATTAGATGGACCATGAGGTCTTTTTCTGCCGTCAGTCTTCTATGTTTCTATGTTTCTATTACCTGAACAAGAAAAAAAACCGAAGAGGTAATTTAAAGCAAGGGAGCTCTCAGAAACACCTCAGAGAGGTGCTTTTAAAAATGTTGCAAAGATTAGAACAGAACAGAACAGAATAGAGTTTTTCATTGGCCAAGTGTGATTGGACATAAAAGGAATTTGTCTTGGTACATATGCTCTCAGTGTTCATAAAGAAATATACAACCTTCAAGAATCATACGTTACAGCACTTAATGATAGTCTGGTACAAAAAAGCAATCAAATCATATTAGGAATCATATTGATTGTTACATTCCTTGCTGATTGGATTTTCGTTGTTTCATCAAATGTAAGACTACAGGCAGATGTGTACAAGCAGAAGGAGCCCAAGTATGTGGCCACATTTCACCCAACGTATTTTGTTCTTTTTTAAGTAAAATATTAGACACATAATTTAATAAAAAACCCAAAAAAGAAAAACAAACCGTTTCATCTTGCGTTTTGATTTCCCTCACAGGCATAGGACTTGGTGATATTGTTGCTAAAATGCAGAGCTATCATTCATGGGTAAATATGGTTTGCTCGATTGTACATAAAGGGATACGGACTCTGTAAAACGTAATGCCATTAACCTGACATTAGGTGTCATAAAATTTGGTACAGAGTGTACTGTGCACACCATAAGCCAATGTCTAATCTTCTCTTTATTGAAGCATATCAGTCTTTAAAAAAAGAAAATAGAGAGGAAAAGATGGGGTACACACCACCTTTGCATGTGCTGGGAATGAATGCAGCCTATTTTACAGAATATTTGAGTTCAGAATGTCAAGAAAATAAGCCTCTTTACTTAATAAACTCTTTGGAAGATATTATCTACTCCTACTATTTATAAAAAGTCCAAATCCTTCTATCAAACAGGCAGAGTTCCTTCCCTGTGAGCAGAACAGAAATCTGATCAACACCTGTTGTTCCTCCCACCAAGACACTTCGCAAAATACACTATTTCACTTTTAAGCAGCTTTTTATTTTGATAATTGGGGTGATGTTTCACCTTAGATCACTCTACCAATATTAATTTCACCAAAATGCCCCAAGCATCTGGCTGTTCCTCCCACCAAGACACTTTGCAAAATACACTATTTCACTTTTAAGCAGCTTTTTATTTTGATAATTGGGGTGATGTTTCACCTTAGATCACTCTACCAATATTAATTTCACCAAAATGCCCCAAGCATCTGGCTATTCTCCCCACCCACACCCCTTTTATGAACCCTCTTAGAATAGTAAAATCAACATCTGTGGTTTTTAAGGAAGAGGATGAAAGCATTTTCGCATGTGGTTGCATTTGTAAATTGCTGGCTCTTAACCCTTTTCCTTCCAGGAATTGTCAGTTTGCTTCTGTCAACTGGAGGAAGGTAATCAACATGGGAGGGGGTGGATGGGTTGGCAGTTGGTATATATTTTCTTTCCTAAAAGTCTTCTCCACAACATCTAATATTTCTGAACCAATAAGTTGCCACTGTTTTCAGAACATACTTGGCACCCCCCCTTAGCCATCAAACTATGTCAGCAAACAATTATCTTTCACTTGGCATAGTCTTGCTCCTGTGCTGTTAACTATAACTAGGTGCAAAAAAATGAAGGTCATCTTTACCTGTCTCTATGCTCTATGTTTTATAGGTCAGGTATAGCATTAATTTTTTTTAAAAAAGCTAGCCACCTGGTCACTTAAAAAAAACCCAACCGAGGCTGCATTTAAAGACCAAGCAAGGATTCAGACCTGAATTAAATTGCAGTATTATATAGAAACAATACTAAAGTGTTAAGAGGGGAAAAATTGTATTTAGAAAAAAAATATGCATACTGGAAAAAGTAGCCACAAAAATGTGTGCTTTCTTTCAATGGAAATTGATGAGTGAACCTGGAACTGAGGATTGGAAAACTGAAGTGGTTATCCATCCCTTATTCAAACAACTGAATTTAATTCCCAAGACACTCAGAATTGCAATTACAACCAGTCCAGTTTTACTGTTCCTATATGAAAATTCACACATGTTGATTTTTAAGTGCAATTAACTCTACCGTCAATACTGTGCATACTGCTGGGTCTCTGCCCTGATACCAGTTCAAGACAGATCCATATATGAGAACATCTCTCAGCAAGCTGAGTGATGCATGGGTGGATGTCAAGAAGCTAGATGATATACACAGCAGCTGGGCTAAGTATCTGAACAATAGGTGCAAAGAACTAGAGCAGTGATGGCGAACCTATGGCGTGGGTGCCACAGGTGGCACGCGGAGCTATATCTGCTGTCATGCAAGCCACTGCACTAGCTTAGCTCTATGTGCATGTGTGTGCTGACCAGCTGACGATTTTTTACTAACACAGAGGATGGGGGAGGGGGATTTTTGGCTTCCAGGGAGCCTTGGGGGATGGGGGAGGGCGTTTTTACCCTCCCTTGGCTCCAGGGAAGCCTTTGGAGTCTGGGAAGGGCAAAACACAAGCCTACTGGGGCCATCAGAAGTTGGGAAACAGGCCATTTCTGGCCTCCAGAGGACCTCCGAAGGGTGGGGGAAGCTGTTTTTGCCCTCCCTAGGCATTGGATTATATGTGTGGGCACTCGTGCATGGGCGATAGTGTGCATGCACACACTTTCGGTACCAGAGGGAAAAAAAGATTAACCATCCCCCCAGGCTCCCTGGAAGCCAAAAATCCCCCCCCCCCATCCTCTGTGTTAGTAAAAAATCGTCAGCATAATCCTCCCCATTACATATCATGGTAAGCATAGCACAAACAGAATGATAGCCCATCACCCTATGGCCAAAACAGAAAAACAAGTAAAATTTTGGAAATTGATTTCTTAATCTACTTTAGCAATATTCCAGACATTAAGCAACTTCAGATTGGAGTGAGACCCAATTTTTCCCCTCTTAACACTTTAGTATTGTAAAGCAAAACCAATGGGAAAATATAGCATATTTTAAAAATAGTATGGGTGAATGTATAATATATTCTACACTGCAAACAGACAATGAGTTATTGAGCCAATAATTAGAAGAAAACAAACCTTCACCTTTAATAAGGGTTAACATTTCAACTGCATCTTATCCCTTCTTTCTTAGGGTAGTAATGTAACAGGAAAAGGTCATTTTTTAAAACAAACTTTTCACGTAACATCAACTTCCTTGTGTGCTAGTCATTAAGGAAACAGTTTGTCTTTAAACAGATGGGTTTGCTAAGCATTTAACAACAGCAAGCAACTGAAGCTGTGGTCTTGAGTTGTTTCTAGACTTGTAAATCTGTGTGGAAAACAAGGCACACACCACTAACTTTTATGCAGGGAAGAATTTGGGTTATGTGGAAAGATGAGCAAGAGTCAATTACAACTCTATCCTCATGTATCTTTAATAAGATCTGGACAAATTGGGCTGCAAAACTGTTATTTGTCTGAAGCCCATTGGGAAATTTCATTGTGCTAAACAAGTTGGTTGTCCCACATCTACATTTTTCACTGTGGCCAGACTATTAAGCAACAGTCTACGCTTTGCCTGAGCGCCTGTTGAATTCTGGTGCTAGCAAAGTGCAAAAAACTCAATGATGCTTCTTTGCTCCTAATTCTTTGAGTCTGTTACATATCAAGATAGATTAACAGAATTGGAAGGGATCTTGTAGGTCATCTAGTCCAACTCTCCCACATCCACCCATGAAGGAGACCCCACACCATTTCTGACCAAAATGGTGAATTATACTTCTGAATTTTACCACTAAGTATAGTTCTTGAATTATACTTAATGGTATGAAAGAAGAGAGACAACAAATTGATTCCCAAGAATTTTCTGATAATTTTCAAATGTTAACCAGATCTTTTCTTCCCATCTATTCCTCGTAGGTAACTAAGACTAATGTAATGTTAGAAACCCGGATGTTAAACACGTGATCTGTGAGATTTTTGATGTAGGTTTTGTTACTTACCAATTCTTAATCAGGGGTGACTTCATCCCAGTTCGGAACGGATTGCCCAAACTGGTAGTGACCCACATGGTGATGTCATGGATCCAGTTTGGTCAGTGCCAGTCCATGGGTGCAGCCATCTTTTGATTTTTTCCCCATTTTTTTACTGTTTGGAAGGTTTTTCCCCCCTCTGCTACTACTTGAAAAAGGGCTTTCCTGCGCTCCCCTGGGTTTATACTTACCTTTATTCCTTGCCCGAAGCACAGCTGATCAGCTCCTCGGATGATTATAGCTACTGAGCATACACGGAAACAGAATTGCATAGGGGGGGGGGGGGGGAAGCGTGTCTGTTTGTGAGTGTGTGCACATGAAACATCACGATGTGAACCAGTGGCAAAGGTAAGTGGAACCCAACCACTACTTTAAATCTTGAAATCAACCCAGGAAGCCTACAAATAGGCAGATAGCTTCTTAAAACCCACCTCTGTCGTCAGGCATGGGGGAATTAAGATATTCTTTCCCCCTAGGCTTCTACAATGTATGTATGGTACGTTTGTATGTATGATTGGTTTTAAAATAAGGGTTTTTAGTTTCTTTAGTATTGGATTGTCGCATGTTGTTTTTACCACTGTTGTTAGCCGCCCCGAGTCTACGGAGAGGGGTGGCATACAAATATACAATAAAATGAAATGAAATTCCCATTGCCAAGACCCTTGCAACATCAGATTCCATGCAGCTAAATGGTGGAATGGTGTGGGTTTTTTTTAATACCTCAACTGCCCTCCAAAATATACTGCATTCATGTAAGGGAGCCTACTTCTAATCCTTCAAAAGTTTTTCCAGAACAGTAGCTCATTATTATCTTTATCTGATACTTAGCCCCAACAATTTAAAATATTTTAAAAAGAGGATATTTAGTCCACATTTAAGTTTGTGCATTTTCAAAACATAATAGCACTTCATTCAGGTTTGGGCATAGTGTAAATCAAATACTTTGCAGGCACAGCCAACTGACCTTTCAAATTCTACATACTACATTATTTATGTCTTTAGTATGGGATAATGAAAAATATATAGATGTTAGATTGTCATAGATTCACACGAGAAACTGAGGCTGTTGTAAGAGGACTGCCACGAAGGCCCTGGTGTATATACAAATTTTTCTGCTTGGGAAAGAAATCTCTTTTTGCAGCAATTGTAATTACTTTTGTTATTCTAGTCACATCTGCCTTTCTAACAACATGATTATTTTTACCCTGGCTCTCTTTGGGTGTTCATGGTCTTCCTCTGAAATCACATTATTAGCTAAAGCAGTGATGGCAAATCTTTTGGACTTGACATGCCAAAAATTCAGAAAATGTCTGATTTGACTGCTGGTGTGTGTGTGTATGTGTCTCACTCACACACCCAGGCACACACACATTGAACAAGAGAGCAACAATTCTCTATACCTCCCTGAACAATGGTGCTTGGTGGCAGTGCTGAGGCTGGGCCCGAAATAGAAACCCATCTCCTGACTTCAACTCTGGTACTACTATTGCCACTCAAAAAGGCTGCCTTGCACTATTCCCCAGGCCTACCATTCACCTCTTTCATTCAGGCCGTCTTTCTGTAGACAAGTCTCTGAGACTTTTACTTGAGTCTGCTCCAGCTCACACAAGGCCTTTGTTCTTTAGATGATTTTGAAGAATGCTCTTCCTTTGAGAAGCATGCAAATGCACGTCCCGTTCGCACATGATATTTGGAGTCCCATGTGACAGTATGCCCCATTCTCACAGCTGAAAGTAATGTTGCTGTTTACGTGTCACCCAAAATGTCATGGCAGGTCACCTTTGATACACGTATCACAGATTCGCCCTCCCTAATCTGAAGGAAGGCAATGACTGCCTTTCTGTCTCTTGGAAAGCTATGGCAGGAAGGCAGAGCGCATGCCACCAAATTACAATAGTCCTCAAGTTGGAACAGTTCATTTAATGACCAAAGTTAGAGCAGTACTGAAGAAAGTGATTTACAAACATTTTCCACACTTACAATCATTGCAGCATCCCTGGTCACATGATCGAAACATGCCTTTCCGTCATGATGCGAACAGGTGAGAAAGATAAGTAGAACCCACCAGTGTTCCCTCTAATTTTTTGGGGGTGGGTGGGCAGAAAAGTATAGTGTCTGAGCGGCAGTCCCTTCGGGACTGGGCAGCACAGAAATATTAAATAAATAAACAAACAAACAAACAAACAAACAAATAAATAAATAAATAAATAAATATAGAAGAAAAGGATTTAGGGGTAGTGATTTCTGACAGTCTCAAAATGGGTGAACAGTGCAGTCAGGCGGTAGGGAAAGCAAGTAGGATGCTTGGCTGCATAGCTAGAGGTATAACAAGCAGGAAGAGGGAGATTATGATCCCGCTATATAGAATGCTGGTGAGACCACATTTGGAATACTGTGTTCAGTTCTGGAGACCTCACCTACAAAAAGATATTGACAAAATTGAACGGCTCCAAAGACGGGCTACAAGAATGGTGGAAGGTCTTAAGCATAAAACGTATCAGGAAAGACTTAATGAACTCAATCTGTATAGTCTGGAGGACAGAAGGAAAAGGGGGGAACATGATCAAAACATTTAAATATGTTAAAGGGTTAAATAAGGTTCAGGAGGGAAGTGTTTTTAATAGGAAAGTGAAGACAAGAACAAGGGGACACAATCTGAAGTTAGTTGGGGGAAAGATCAAAAGCAACATGAGAAAATATTATTTTACTGAAAGAGTAGTAGATCCTTGGAACAAACTTCCAGCAGACGTGGTAGATAAATCCACAGTAACTGAATTTAAACATGCCTGGGATAAACATATATCCATCCTAAGATAAAATACAGAAAATAGTATAAGGGCATGAGGTCTTTTTCTGCCATCAGACTTCTATGTTTCTAAATAAATAAATAAATGAATGAATGAATGAATGAATGAATGAATAAACAAACAAACAAACAAACAAACAAACAAACAAAAAACCCACCCTGTTTTGCTTCAGAGAATTTCAAAATAAAATACTGTACTGTGTGTCTATAAAAGTGAGCTCATAATAGGGCAACTCTATCAATATCAAAATGCCACTTAAATAGTTGAGCTAGTTTCAAACTAGATTTTGATTTTCTTTCTCTCTTCCTTACTCCCATTCTTTTTCTTTCTCTTTTCCTTCCTCTCTTTTTTCTATCTGTTTCTCTCTCTTCCTCTCTTCCTCTCTCTCTCCTTCCCTCTCACTCTTTCCCTCTCGGCTTCAGGGCAGGTTTGGAAAACTCTGAGTTGATGATGATTTTTAAGTGAGCGATTGCTCACAGTGGCTCAGTTTAGAGGGAACTATGGAACCCACCCCTGTCCCCATTATCATGTGATCAAAGTTCAGTTGCTTGGCAACTGTGTTTACGACAGTTCTGGGGTTATGTGATCTCCATTTTGGTTTATGTCAAGCAAAGTCAATGGGAACGATCTCATGATTCACTTGACAATTCTGGCAAAATATTGTAAAATGGGGCAAAAGATTCTTAACAATTGCTCTGCTTAGCAACAGAAATTAGGAGTTCAAATGTGATTGTAAGTCAAGGTCTACTTGTACTTAATGCTGCTGTTTTAAGTTTAAAGGAAGAAAGTTTGTTGGTGAGCTGAGGCAATTAAACTGTGATTCACCATCTCTGTAAATCTATGTGGAGCATAGTTTGGAGAAGGAAGGAAGGGGCATCCTATTGAAACCTCCCTGCCCCAACACATACACTCACACACACATTGGTACATCTTCTAAATGTTGCCCCTTTGTGAGGACAACAGATCAAAAAACGCTTATCCAATGCTGAAAATCTGACACTAAAATGCCTTGAAAAGGAAGAAATCTACCTACTATACAGATGCTGACTCTGTTGCACTTGCTGATGACTCCATCAATTCATCCAACTGCTTTCTATTCATTTCTCTAGCTGTTAGGCTTTATCATTTGGGTCAGAGGAGCCTATCCATCCCTCAGTGGCCCATCCAACTTAGCAGGGAAGATTAGGCTCCAATCCCTGGCTTCTTGCTTTGCATTTTACTCTAGGCATAATAAGTTTGAACATACTATACCAGTGATGGCAAACCTTTTTTCCCTTGGGTGTTGGAAGACCATGGGCAGGCACTATTGCACATGTGTGAGTGCCCACACCTATAATTCAATGCCTGGGGAGGGTGAAAATAGTTCCCCCCTCCCCCAAAGAGGCCCTCTGGAGGCTGGAAACAGCCTGTTGCCCAACTTCTGGTGGTCCCAGTAGACTCATGCTTCGCCCTTCCCAGACTCCAAAGGCTTTCCTGAAGTCGGGGGACGGTAAAAACGCAATCCCCCGTCTATCTCCAGAAGCTCTCTGGAAGCCAAAAACGCCCTCCCACAGCCTCTGTGTAAGCCAAAAATCAGCTGGGCAGCACACACATGCACATTGAAGCTGAGATAGGGCAAAGGCTCATGTGCCAGCAGATATAGCTCTGCATGCCACCTGTGGCACCCGTACCATAGGTTCACCATTACTGTACTATATACACCAGAGGAAATAGTCTTCCTAGTTTTTGGAGTTGTCCCCTTCAGGACTACTCTATTAATGGAAGACTCATTGCCACTTTTTTTAAAAAATGGTTCTGCTTAATGATGTTCTTCTTCAGCTTAATGCTCAACACTTCCCAGAGGCTGTGACCACTTTGCTATCTAACACTTACCGAATGAACTCAATCCCTTAGGCTGAGCCACAAAAATAATTATTTTAGCACAGCATGTTGTACACACAACACACCCAATTTTGAGGGGGTTGAGTGGGAAGAGAGAATTATGTCATCAGTCAAACACTTGGCTGCTATTCCTCTAAGTTTGGGAAACTTTTACTCACTTCCACTTCCTCATGCTTGGAAAAAAACAAAACAAGGGGAGACGCAATAGGCAGGGCCAAGGCAAGTGAGCCAATGGAGATAATTGGTACCATCATTTACTCAGCCTTTTTTTTTTAAAATTTATTTTGTCCAATACACAATGAGGGTTTTAGTGAGTATATATCAATATACACATAGTAAAATACATGATGAAGGTTACATGTAGTAAAATACATGATGAAGGTTACTCATAGTAAAATATATTTAAGAAATAATAGAAAAGAAGATATAGGAATAGAATATATAGGAATAGAATATATAGAATATATATAATATAGGAATAGAATAGATCTATCCTAGTCTCCCTTAATTTTCAAATTCAGCTTAAACATGTGACACACACACACACACACACACACACACACACACACATATATATATATAATGTTTTTTTGCTGAATTTGAAAATTAAGGGAGATAGATCTATTTCGGCCTTATTTTGCCCTCATCAGCTAGCCATACCCACTGGGACTTGAACCTGCAACCTTTGCCTTGTAGGGCAGAGAATTATCCTCTAGGCTACAGTATCCAATCCCTTCAGCTCTGCACCAGGGAAGGGTTACATATTTTTGTGTCGAATCACCCTGGTGTACTGAAGGAACATCACAGCTCCTTATTTGCCTCTTGGCCCAACCCAGGGCCATTTCCAAGGCAGTTAATTTTATTGATAGCTGACAATTCTATCTGTATGTGTCAAATGGTTTTTTGCTGAATTTGAAAATTAAGGGAGACTAGGATAGATCTATTTTGGCCTTATTTTGGCCTCATCAGCTAGCCATACCCATATACATATACATATATATATAGGAATAGAATATATCAATGAAAGAATAGAAGAAGAGATATAGGAGATATAGGAGAGTAATAGGACAGGGGACGGAAGGCACTCTAGTGCACTTGTACTCGCCCCTTACTGACCTCTTAGGAATCTGGATAGGTCAACCGTAGATAATCTAAGGGTAAAGTGTTGGGGGTTTGGAGATGACACTATGGAGTCCGGTAATGAGTTCCATGCTTCGACAACTCGGTTACTGAAGTCATATTTTTTACAGTCAAGTTTGGAGCGGTTAATATTAAGTTTAAATCTGTTGTGTGCTCTTGTGTTGTTGTGGTTGAAGCTGAAGTAGTTGCCGATAGGCAGGACGTTGCAGCATATGATCTTGTGGGCAATAGTTAGATCTTGTTTAAGGCGTCTTAGTTCTAAACTTTCTAGGCCCAGGATTGAAAGTCTAGTCTCATAGGGTATTCTATTTCGAGTGGAGGAGTGAAGGGCTCTTCTGGTGAAGTATCTTTGAACATTTTCAAGGGTGTTAATGTCTGAGATGCGATATGGGTTCCAAACAGATGAGCTGTATTCGAGGATGGGTCTGGCAAAAGCTCTAGTAAGTAGTGTGAGATTGCCAGAGCAGAAGCTACGTAGGATTAGGTTTACAACTCTTGAAGCCTTCTTGGCTATATTGTTGCAGTGGGCTTTGGCACTTAAATCTTTTGTTATTAGTATACCAAGGTCTTTAACCGAGTGGGGATTATCTGTGATAATTTGATTATTCAGTTTGTATTTGGAGTTCAGATTCTTCTTCCCAATGTGTAGGACAGAGCATTTGCTAGTTGAGATTTGGAGTTGCCATGTGTTAGACCACTCAGAAACAGCGTCAAGGTCTTTTTGGAGAGTAGTTGTGTTATCGGTTATCGCCTTCCTTGCTCAGAGAAAACAAAGGAGGATTGAACTGATAGCAAGCAAAAAGCCAGTGCTAATTGTACTGTTGTGAATTGACCAGCTCTTTCTGCAGACAGGCTTTAAGTGCATTCAATAAAGAGTTAGTAACAAGTTCCTTGGGCAGATCTGGTTTGCTTGGAGAGCTTCAACACCTGCTTCTGCTCAGTCATTTACTCTTTCTGAGCTATGCTGTCTACTGGACTCCTCGTGGTAAACACACAGCCATCCACCTGCATTATTATTTTGGGTGGTACAATAATGGAGTTTTCTACCCAACATTACAAATGCTGGCCTTTGGGTGAACTGACAACAGTGACATGAGCACCTTTCTCGAAACAAGACATGGCCTCTTTTTATTCTCCTGCCTTCTCCCACCGGATAGTGTGGAGATGTGGACACCTGACCAACCTCATCAAACCACATACAGACAGATGGAAGAATGGAATATGGTTACTCTTGTTGTCTGCACAACCTGGGGAGCAGGTATGCTGCTTAGGTTGTGCCCTAAAAGAGCATCATACCGTACAAATTATTCACTGTTGGGATGCCAGAGAGAATGCCTAGCCACTTTTTTTTTTTTTTTGGCATGTGTATAACAGTAAGAGTTGGGAGGGACCTTGGAGGTTATCTAGTCCAACCTCCTACTCACACAGGAGACTTATATTTAGGGCAGGGATAGGCAAAGTTGGTTCTTCTATGACTTGTGGACTTCAACTCCCAGAATTCCTGAGCTAGCATGATTGCCTACCCCTGTACTAAAGGGGTTGGGACTGCTGACCTTTCTGATCAATAAGCTCAGTATCTTAGCCATCAGGACACCTAGCCAGGTGCAGTACTGTACTTATAAATAAATTCTTTTTTTTTCTTGCTCCCTTCTCTTAAGGTTAACAGACCCAACCTCAGCAGCCGCAACTCAAAACCACCGTTTAATTTTATTATTATTTTTTCATTTCCCAAGCAATGCCCTCCTTACTAAAACCATCTCTCCTTCTACCCACATAACTGTCCTTCTGCCCCAACTTCCCCCATAGACTAGGACAGGAGGTCTCCAACCTTGGCAACTTTGCTGGCTGAGGAATGCTGGGAGTTGAAGTCCACCAGTTGCCAAGACTAGAGACCATTGGGCTAAAATACGCTCCGTCCTCCAGGAATCAAGACGATCCTAGCAGCGTCGGGATTTCAGGAGACCTTTCAGCCGGGCCAGCACCGAATTCCGCAGGGGGGGGGAGGAGGCGGGATAAAGTTACTCCCCTGCTGCCTCCTGATTGGTCCTTCAGGCAGAGAGGAGGAATGAACAGACCAATCGGCACTATAAACAGAGGCGCGGGCTGGGAGGCAGCATAAGACGCTGTCTCAGAGTTGGGTGATTTGTGAACTTTTGGGGGCAGTTTTTTCTCCCCCTGCTCGAGAGATTATTTAGACACTCGCTTGATATAGCTGGCAGGGAGGTGTGTGTTTTTTAATAGCAGCCACTGGTTTGGAAGGCAGACGCGTGTGACCTGTGATACTGTACACACAAACACCGGTTGAAGAGGCGGAGCGCGGAGGGTTGTGATTTCATACAGCAAACGCTGATTTATGTGGCGGAGACTTCCATCGCGAACGGCTGCTTCGGGCCCAGGTCACTTTGATGAGAACGATTGATAACGTCTGCTCTTAACTCGATCGCGGAGAATAAAAGTCGACACCGATTTAGTAACTCGTAATCAATTTAAAGAAACCCACCCACCCCAATTCATAATTTCAAGGCGGTAGAAAAAGAGCTAAGGGGATGTTCTTGGCCACAAGCTGCCAAAAGCAAACCGCGCTAGAGTTGTTTTTTTTTAGTCAAAATCCGCTAACCTGATCTCCCATAATATTCCAACATTTCCTGCTCAAGTTTATACCGTCTCCCGATTTTTATTGCTTCCCGGGTTTTTTTTGGGTGTGCGTGTGTGATCAGCTTTTCACACTTTCTAAATCTCCCTTTGGGGGTGGGGAGGCAATTTTTATTTATTTATTTTATTTATTCGGATTTGTATTATAGTTTTGCGTATGGTATGACTGAGCTGTATGGTTTTAATGTTACGGGTTTTAGATGTTGTTTTAATGTATTGGACTTGTTATATTGTGAGCCGCTCCGAGTCCTCGGAGAGATGCGGCATACAAATCTAAATTATAATAATAATAATAATAATAATAATAATAATAATAATAATAATAATGATGATGATGATGATGATGATGATGATGATGATGATGCCGCCCACCTCCCAAAGGACTCTGGGCGGCTCACAACCAAAAACCCCCAAAACACGCAATGTTCAATTTCAACAGGATGCTTCTCTTTTTCCTTAACGGTGCGTCCGCAGCAGTCTGCACCTGCTAAACTTGTTGCAGAAGCTGATTTTACGGGTCGAGGCCCAAACTCCCCGCAGGGTCAACCTGTGGGATCCCCGGCAGGCTTTTTTTCAAGATCCGGACCTCGGGACAACTCTTCTTCCCTGCCTCATGGCAATCCCCCGTTAGTTCCCCTCTCCCCCTCCGTTCTTTGGTTGTTACAATTGGCGAGCCCTCCGTCCAGTTTCGCTGCGTGGAGCTCCCTGCCGTCCACAGCCCGCTGGCCGAATAAGCCAAACCTACATTGGGTTCCCCCCACACACACCTCTGCTATTCCAAACCAAACTGCCCCCCCCCCCATTAATTCTCTATTTTTTTCTCTTGATGCTGCCCATCAGCGCCACGTTGCCTTGGGGGTCTCCGCGGCTTAAGCAGTTACCCGGCCAGCCTTTCCTTCCCCTCCCCTCGCGTTCCTCACCACCATCCGCTTCACACAATTCAGTCCCAAGGTAGCAACAGCGCAGGATTTCCAGCCAGGCAAAATATCGGGGAGAAGGCGGATCCTGGTTCCCGGGGGGTGGGGAGCGCGAGGTACTCTGTTTCCCCACCACCTCCCTTCCCACACTGCGCCCGGCAGACCCAGATAACCCGTTGCCCTTTTGCGTTCTGCGGAGTTGCAGGTTCCCGCGAAGAGTCCGCGGCGCAACTGGAAGGAAGCTGCGCGCTGCCCAGGAGTTAAATGTCACTTTCCCCCCCTCGCTTCTCATTGGTTTGGTTTCAAAGAGGTGGAGACACGCGAGCCGGTATTAAAAATCACATGGGTCCTTCGGGCTAAGGCAGTAGCTTTATTCAAGTTGTTTCATTTGCAAGAGGTGCAGCGGTTAGCGGCGGACCTTCGGCATGCTTCTCTGGATCTTACGCTCTTGCTCCTAATAGTCATTCATTCGCGTAGCTTAAAACTCACCCGCAGGTAAGGAAGAGATTCTTTTTTTTCCGGAGAACACCTAATTATTATTATTCCTAAAGGAGAAAGAAAGAGAACCTGGAAAGCTGGACAAATACTTTGGGAACTGTTGCTACTGGATGCAGAATTCCAACCCCACAATAATATTTCTGAGTGTTGGGGTGGAAAAAAAAATCAGTTTCTGATGGGCGATTTTTCCTCTTGCTAAACTTCCCGCTTATTAGCGGCTGCTTGTAATTCCCCTTTGGATAGTTGGCCAAGTAGTTCCAGGTACTTTCTCGTTCCTAACTGCGCCGATGTAGGTTTTCGCTGCACGAAGCCGACTTTGCAGCGCTTCTCTGCCTAGAAGTTAGCGAAGAAAGCTGCTCGTTGTGGTTGCTCTCTTATTTTTGCTGTTTCCTTTTTTAAAAGCCCGTGATTACCAAATTAAAAAAAATGCTGTGACTCAGGAAAAGGTCACAGCATCTAAGCCCTTGCCCAGTGCTCTTATCTTTCACAACAACCTAAAATACCACATGCTGACTGTTGTTCATCATGCACAGACGACTTGAGTGGATTTTTCCTTTTTTCCCTTTTTTTGGAGAGAGGGAGAGAAGAAGAGAGAGGGAGATGGATGTTGTTATAGGTGCTAAGAACTGGAAGCAACCCCCCCCCTCCAAAACCTGGTGAGAGTTTTACAGCTTGGGAGAGATTGCATCACATTAACTTGAATCATTAGATTTCTCTCCCTCCCCCCAATTTAGATTAAATAATTTTCATTATGCTAAAGCCAGTTACAGATTTTGCCATCGGAAAAATAGTTTATTCTTGGCATGTTTGGTTGGGAACAGCTTCAAGCAGCTTTAAGGACTACTGTGAGCAATTCAAACCTCTTCTTATCAAGCTCTTCTTAACGGGGCTATTTCTGCTTTCCGGATTGTGCTGGGTCAGCCTCTCTCCTAGGCATATGTACAGCTGTATACAGCTGCATGCATATATGCAACACCATATTCAGCCCTTTTTCTATATTTGCACCTACAAAAAGTGGCTTATCAGTGACACGGTCATTTGTGATTACATCGTCATCCTCTTCTTATACAAACAGCTGGCTAGGTATGTTGCCAGCATTGCTGGCACTTTTGTTTGTTTTTAATGCTTTGATTATGGAGGGAAAAAACACACACCATAGAATGGAGATGGATGAAGAGACAGCAAGTACTGGGAGATTGCAGAGTCTGGCAGACTTAGAAGAAAAGAGCATTGATGCGAACTCTCTGCTCAGAGCCATTCTGTTTACTCAAAGGCACCGGCAAGGAGCAGTTAGCTTCACTTAGCAACATGTGCCTGGAACAGCCTCAGTAGAGGTGTATGCTGGCAACTGGGAAATAACTGCTATATGCTCATTAACTATTTCTCCCTCCCCAGTCCTTTTGGTGACTAAAATATCTCATCAGCCTCTCTCTGCTGTGTTTTTGCTCTAAAGCTTCTATGTAGGTAGTTGATTTGGATTCAGAATCTATCAGCTCTATGTACCCCATTTTCTCCACACTCTCCGTCAGACTCCAACTTCCAAAATCTGAATTGGGGAGGGGGGCTAAACAGAAGATTGGCTTTCCTTTTCTAAAGCTGTAGAAGGGCTTAAGAAAACTGAGCTGATCCATGAAGCTAGTCCCAGACATTTTAAAAAAAAAAATTGGGATGTGAAAGAATCGGCTCTATGGTGTAGTTCTGTAGCATGTAGACTCACAATTCAGTTGGCGTTTTCTCCAAGTGGAGTGTGGGATGTCTGCTGGTGGGCAGGAGAAAAGAGAGACAGGTGGGCTCGAGGGACACATAAGCTTTCTGATGACATATGTCTTGGTAAATATTTGCAGCTATATGAGGAAAATGCACTGTCAAGCATGATGCTTGATACCCTATTTTGGATAACCGGGCTCATGTGGCTACATCGCTGAATGGATTATGCATCTGTGATAGAAGAGGAAGGGAAAGAAATGCTTCTGCAGCTAAGAAATGACATTCTGTTATTGGAAACAGTTTCTTACAAAGCACTTTTCATCCTTATCTGGAGATTGTGTGCAATTGTTAACCTCTGACCCCATGGCTTTTTCTTGATGCTTAAAGAAAAGTAAATCATGGAAAAATAGCCAAGACTGTAATAAACTGAATGTGATGTGCCAACACTTTATTTTCCAAAATTCTAGATAAAGTCTCAAAGCCTTGTAGAGTTGTAGTCCAGTTTTTTTTTCTTGAAGGGTCACTTTATCTGACCTCTGTGGAGACTTTGCTTCCAAATTATAGTGCTGATAGTTTATTCTTGGCATGTATTTGAATAAATGCCCATAAATCAATTTGGCTTTGTAAAATCATATTCTGTATAGACATCCTATGTCCCATGCATTTCCCCCGCTTTAAATCCAAGGATTCTTCTCTCACATCTCTCTCTCTCCAATCCTCCCTCTCCCCCCCTCCCAAAACTGTGGGTTTTTGGAAGTTGTCAGAAAATAATGCAGGAAAAAGTTTGCAGGTCACAAATTTACTAATCAAAAACCAGGATTGAGTTCTGCTTATACCTCTGATTTATATTTTCCTCATTCAGCTATTTAGAAAAAAAATCCCTAAAGTACATAATATATGCAGGTGGAATCCAGAAAATTGTACAAAACTTTGTATAATATACAAATTGTACGATATGATTAGATGGCCATAATAGATAAGAAATTCCCCTTCTCTTGTTAAAGTTCTAGATTACTAAAACATGTGGCATAAACTGTTATTATGGCACACGGATTGTTACTGTGTGTAATTTATTTGATATCCTGCCTTTCCTCAGGAGCTCAAGGCAGCTTACATGAAGATCTCCTTTCATTTCATCTCCACAGCAACTCTTTGGAATAGATTGGGCTGAGAGAAAGTCACTGGCTCAAGGTCATTTAATAAATGTTCACAATGAATTTAGACTTGAACTTGGCTCTTCCCAATTGTAGTACAACACTTTAACCACTATTACACATTGGAAAAGCTTAAGTAATATTTTACTTAAATCAATGATTTTTCTTTTTCTTCATCTAAGTCTCTGGAATTGTATTTTTTTTAAAGGTACCCACATTATGAATGTGCCGTCTGTATAACTATAGAAAGGGGGCTCTGAATAAGAGATTTGACATAAAAGAATAAAAATAATAAATCGATGCATTGTCTCCTCCTGCATTTTTAAATCTTTGGATTTTTATGGAAAATGTGAAATGGATGCATTTCACTATGGAAGAAAACTAAATGTTTGCTGGGGTTTCAGTATTTAGAAAGCTATAGTCACATATGCCGGAAATAGTCTACTTCTAAATAAGCCTGCATGGGACTCGTGATATTCCCAGAGGGTATTTTCTTCTGATTAAACAGGCTTAAAATTATGAGTCTTATGTTTGCAACATGTGATGCCAAGGACACCCACCCACTATTAAGCAAACTTGAAAGCAATTATACTTTAGTTATGAATGTAATATATTCAATACAGGTAGTCCTCGAGTTGCAACCATAATGCTTACAGTCGTAAATTATGATAGTTGTGACCAGACCCATTCTTACTACTTTTTAATAGTGGTCATTAAGCGACTGGTCTTAAGTTGAGGACTACCAGTATATGAGAACCAGTATATGAGAACTCTTTAGCTAGGTCAGGGGTAGGCAAAGTTGGCTCTTCCATGACGTGTAGACTTCAACTCCAAGAATTCCTGAGTCAATCATGCTAGTTCAGGAATTCTGGGAGTTGAAGTCCACATGTCATAGAATAGCCAACTTTGCCTACCCCTGAGCTAGATGATCCTTATTTGTCAGTCATTGCGGGTTAGGGGATTGGAAACCATAGCTCCTTTGCTCTTCGGGTTCAAAAATACACACTTGTCTTGTAGAATTCTATTTTGGTTGAAGGATATTTTAATAGCATTGCTTAGGAAGAATCAAAGGCATAAGTCATCAAAGAAGAGTTAAATAAAGAAGCGTGTTTTAAAATACGTAGGCAATGTGATGCAGATTAGCTGCTAATTGGTTGCTTGTATCTTGTCCTTGCATTAGAACATGGATCCCAATCAGGGTCCTTAATTGTTGTATGTCACTAATAAGGCAAAATCAGGGTTATTCTTTATTTTGCTCATTAAATGCTTTACATCCCTTAATCTCGATATTTTTTTCTATTTATCTATCATCCATCCATCTATTTTTGCGTGGACAGCAAGGGGTACATGCTTATTGAGTTATACCCATTAGCTTAAAAATGCAAGTGATTAAAAGATATATAACCTTCCCTTCATAAAGTTATTCTTGGGTCTTGTTTAGGCTTCCATTAAATATTTAATACATTTTGTAGTTTTCATTCCATTAAATTAGCTCCCATGAAACTACTTTGCTTTCACAATCCAAATAGAGTTTTGTAAAAATAATAAAAATAATATTCAGTTATTGCTTTCAAATACTTTTTAAAGAAAAAGCTTTCAAAGGAAAATCAAACCTGTTGAAAATGGATTAAAACAAGAAACTTGGAGTTTTTATTCCAAAATCTCAACATTGTGTGAAAGCAGAAAACTTGGCAAGGGTTATGGGTTGCAGTGTAATATTTGGTCTTTAAAAAAGAATTCCCTTTGATATCACTTGAAAGGTTTCTAGCAGTCTTAAGCCAGATCTGACAAGCTGAACCTCCAATGCCAAAGTGCTATCAGAATAATCCCATTGCTGAATGATTTCAAAAGACTTGCTGTCTTGTTTTGCAAACAGGAATTAGATGGCATCTCTAACACTTTCTGAGATATATACAATTTTAGAATAATATCATTATGGTACTTTAAAAAAATATAAACATTTGATCTGTTTATGTTGCAAGGATATAGATGCTATAGTCAGGATATTTGATGTTTCTTTTCAGGAGAGTTTGATTCTACAGCTATACTAAGTTACCACTGAATAAATTATGTGTTCCTTGAGTAAACAAAATTGAGCATGCCAGGAATAATATTTCTTTTAAAAAATGGGTGGGGGGAGAAAGAGAGATAAGTTTCTAGCATTTGCTGATTCTTTTTTCCCTCTTATTACAGGTCATGTCTCTTCCTGGTAGATGATTATCAGTGAATATCAGAAGTTCTCCTTGGCATAGTCAAGGGTGGACGGAGGCACAGCTTCTCCTTCATTTTTTTTTCATCTGAGTGTGTTCACGAGAACATTCAAAACTGTTTCTCCAAAGAGTTCTGCAGAAACTCAGACTGTTTTCTAAAGCAGAAGCACCAGAGTCCACGTTGGAAGCGATGGGCAGCGTGCGAACCAACCGCTACAGCATCGTTTCCTCGGAAGAGGATGGTATGAAGCTGGCAACTATGGCAGTGGCCAACGGTTTTGGGAATGGGAAGAGCAAAGTACACACCAGGCAACAATGCAGGAGCCGGTTTGTCAAGAAGGATGGCCATTGCAACGTCCAGTTCATTAACGTGGGTGAAAAAGGTCAACGATACTTAGCAGACATCTTTACCACATGCGTGGACATCCGCTGGAGATGGATGTTGCTTATCTTCTGTCTGGCTTTCATCCTCTCTTGGCTCTTCTTTGGTTGTGTATTTTGGTTGATTGCCTTATTGCATGGGGACCTAGAGGAAACGGACAAACCTTGTGTGTCCGAAGTGCGCAGCTTTACCGCAGCCTTTCTGTTCTCCATTGAAACGCAGACCACTATCGGCTATGGCTTCAGGTGTGTCACAGATGAGTGCCCTATTGCAGTCTTCATGGTGGTTTTCCAATCAATAGTTGGCTGCATCATTGATGCCTTCATCATTGGCGCTGTCATGGCTAAGATGGCGAAACCCAAAAAGAGAAATGAAACACTCATCTTCAGTGACAACGCTGTGGTAGCCATGAGAGATGGAAAACTCTGCTTGATGTGGAGGGTTGGCAATCTGCGCAAAAGCCACTTGGTAGAGGCACATGTGAGAGCTCAGCTCCTCAAATCTCGGATCACCACCGAAGGAGAATACATCCCTCTGGATCAAATAGACATCAACGTTGGGTTTGACAGTGGGATAGACCGTATATTTTTGGTCTCGCCCATTACAATTGTCCATGAAATAGATGAAGAGAGCCCTTTATATGACTTATGCAAGCAAGATATGGACAATGCAGACTTTGAAATTGTGGTCATATTGGAAGGCATGGTGGAAGCCACAGCTATGACCACTCAGTGCCGTAGCTCATATCTAGCAAATGAAATTCTGTGGGGCCATCGCTATGAGCCGGTCCTGTTTGAAGAAAAAAACTACTACAAAGTGGATTACTCCAGGTTCCACAAAACATACGAAGTGCCGAATACGCCCCTTTGCAGTGCCAGAGACTTAGCCGAGAAAAAATATATCCTCTCGAATGCAAATTCATTTTGCTATGAGAATGAAGTTGCCCTTGCAGGCAAAGAGGAAGAAGACAGTGACAATGGGGTGCCTGAGAGCACAAGTACAGACACTCATCCAGAGATGGACCATGTTAGCCAAGCAGGGGTGCCCCTAGAACCAAGACCTTTAAGGCGAGAGTCTGAAATATGACTGTGTGGGGAGAATACTTTCTGCAATGTTTAAACTGTATCTCACCATAACGGGCACGCTGCATTGAGAAGTGGCTGCAAACAGGTTTTCAGCTGATGGTACTGTTGGACACAGATGGGCAAGCAGCCCTAAGGAGTCAAAACCTGAGCTGGTTTCAAGTGCTGTCTTCAGAGTAGGTACAGCAAGGCGTGAACTTGGAACCTGAAGCACTATGTCTATTAATTGCTAAAAGGCACATATGTTGTAGAATAAATTATGTATATATATTTTTTACAAAACTTGAACTTGCAGGCAAGCTTTGGTTGAGCTCTATTGTTTGTTATCCATTGTTTTTCCTACCCAAATGCTTCTCCCTTGGGAACAAGAACATTTTTAATGGCATAACCAAGGCAAGAGTTTGCCTTGTGGTTTATTTTTTCTTTTTAAAAATTGCTGCTAACTACTTGAACACAAACTGTAATTATTTTTGTCGCAGTTTAATACTTGTTTCCTTTTATATATATATGGATCCTTTTAAACAGAAAAAAAAGGGGACAACCCCCTCCCCCAGTCTTGAATTTGTTTATTCTAAAGCTCTGTCCATCAATCAAGTGACTGGCAAACTGGGAAATCTGTCTGTTGAGGCCAGTAGTTTAGTACCTCGAATCAATTTCTCTTCCCGACTATCCAGTTACAGGAAAATTCTTATGTAACACAAGGTCATGTAGTAGCCTATAGCAAGCTATTTTTTAAAATAAAATAGTGCTAGGAAATGGCATGAGATTCATTTCACCCAATATATGTTTTGATTTCCAAACTACCTAAGTGAATACCAAAGAAAAAAATGCACATTTTTGCACAGTGGACTTTTTATTTAAATACAACAGGCTGCTTTCAGACTATTTTTCCTCCCCTTCAGGTCCTTCATGTGTGTATTTTTTTTACTGCACCTTATTCCAAAAATCAGGTTTAGTGTACAATTAACAGTCTTTTTTTTTCACCATTGCCCTGGTTTAGGGAAATACCACCACCAAGATTTGCTTGATTGTGACTGATAACAAATCTAGATATAGGTAATAAGCTTCCAATTTATTTTTAAAGGAAAAGAAAAAAAAGTTGAGTCCAGGGAACCAAACACCTGTTCTTTCCTGTTTGTTAAACACCAAAAAACTGTGGCATAAAATTGAGGGTTAAGTCATGCATACATTCCAAAGTATGGTCTAGGATGTAAGCCTATAATAGAAGCAGACTGACATTTAGGAGAAATGCACCATTGCACGTAACCAAAGGTAGAGTTATTCTCTGTTATATTTGTTAGAGATTGGCAAAGCGTTTTTTCAGCCATGTAGGTTAACTTAAGTAATAGGAGCACAGTTGCCGTAAGGTCTCAAGAGACAAGAAACTGACATGGAATAATCTGATGCAAGATTCACCATGCAGTGGTTTTGTGTAGTTTTTTTGGCATAACTTCCCCTTACCAGAATAGGGGAACGGAAAATGACTGTGTGCCGTTATGTTCTGCTGAAGGGAACATTATTTGAAGTGGACAATACTGTAAAAGTTTTCCCCTTGTTTGGGGGAATTTAATGAGTGATACGTCTTAGGGTGATCAGTGGGTGCAGTAGCTCTACCAAAGCCTTTGAACCATGACTTTCATGGTATTTTTGGGTCCCTGGCCAAGAATGCTGTAACACTTTATCTGTGCCTCTAAGATCAAGTGTACCCATTTAGCTGCTTCCTTAGAGTCCTCTCCAAAGGCCGAGAAGAAGGGTGTCACAAAGGGATCACACTCCAGATTCTTTTACAGTATTGAATCTCACTGTATGCCATTAAAAATAGCTTGTTCTGGGTCTAGTACTGTTGGCAAAAACAGAGCTCCAGCGAGATTTGGGTGTCCCAATTGCTCTGTCTGGAGACAGTGGCAATTTCCCAGAGAGGATGGAATTTAAGCAGAGTAGATGGATTTGAATCTCGAGAAATCTGTTAATTGTGGACAGGTTTTTGTTTGGTTTTTTTGCTCTTCCTCTTTATCCAAATATTGTTTCTATAACATAGGCTGAGGCTAAACTCTTAAGAAAACAACCACACTCTATGGAGAGAGTTAAATTTGCATGGCAACCTGACTGGAGCCCAGTCAGGGAAATAAATGAAAAGCAATTGAAGGTGATTTGTGCTGCTATCATGATATATATTTTTGTAAAGGAAAATAAAGTGCAAACCAAAGAGTATTTAGTAATACGTCAAACAAAGTGAGGAGGAAGCTACTCCAAAATGCACAAAGTTCCCACTTGCAGAACTAGAAAGGTGGGTTGACAAAGTGTTCAATATATATTCATTTTTAAAAGAAACACACTCAGAAAGGGATTTTTCTAAAAACCGTAAATGTTCTTTTTTGGCGCAGAGTTGAGATTTCCAAGATGCAGGGTTTTATGTTTTCAAATTTTTAAAAACAAATAATGTACATTTTTATAAAGTTTATCAAGTATTTTTTCATATTTAAAGCCAAATGTAAATAGAAATCCATTTAACAAGAAAAAGAAAAAAATGACAGGAGATAAGGTCAAGTTGGCATCATTTAGGACCTACGATGCTGCTGGTTAGCATGGTTTTTAGCAAATATTTGCAAGCCTTATGGGGTTTCTAATGCAATGAGTTATTTTTGTTATTTATTTAGGCATGGATGTTTAACTTTGTTGTGTTTTTCCCCTTGCTATTGGCATTTTTTTCATGTCAGATTGCTGGAGACTTGATGAGAGTGAATAATCAGTTGCACTCTGTTGGATTATATTTTTTTCTTCAAGCAACCCTTTGTCTTTCCTTGTATATGTGTCTATCTGTGTGTGTTGGGGGGAGGGGAATTTCTCCAAAGAAAGTTCTTACATCATGGTACCTAATGGCCCTAACATGTCTCTATAATTATTTTTAAAACAAAACAAACAAAAGCATGCCTGAGGAGATGTAGCCTGGGTCCCATGATCCTTCTAAAGATATACAAACGAGTTATTTTCATAATAAGGGCAATTAAACCTAATCATAAAGGGCATTTGTTCAAAGAGTTGAGATAATATAGATCTGTGATGCAATCATTGACCACTTACACTGATGGGAAATTTCCTACTGATTTTGCTGGAATGTGAATTGCTCACTCAAGTCACCAAGCTGCAAACATGAGGTCAGGGACAAACAGTAATTTTCCTATTCCCTGAAAAAAGAAAGCCAAAAATACTTGAATGGGGGCCCTTCATATATGGATCTGTTTTACATAAGGCATACTCAAGAGAGAGCAGGAGAAAGATGATGAATTGCTATTGCTACCGTACTCCTCTGTAGTCCGGTGTGCAAAATTTTATTTTTTTAAAAAAATCACTAAGCTCATTCTATTTTGGTTGGGGGCTAAGACATAGTTAAACCACAGTTGCTCTTCCATCTCTTGTGCATGCTTTTGGCCAAGACAAAGGGTTCTGAAGTGGTTATTTTTGTCCTCTTATGTCCATTTTAAGTGTGTGTTTGTGTGTGTGGGGGGAATTAACAAGGTAAAACTGAGAAGTACTGTAACGTCTTTTGGAAAAAAAATGTTGGCTGCTGTTAACTGTTTTCAAGTAGCAGAGGGCTGCGTAGTTGCCATCCCATGGGCAACCTAAGAGAACTCCTTTTTCTTCTCATAAAAGGATTTCTCTCCTGCAGCTGTTTGTAAGGTGAACAAAACTATCGGCATTTGACAATCCTTCTCCCTTATGGTTTCCTTACTTGCAGCCTTTTGTATCAAAGTCTTCCTAATGTACTGCACAATTCATGGACTGTACAGATTTTTATATATATTATGTCTTATTTTATTATTTCTAAATAAAGAAATGAATATTCTTGCACTTTTTATATGTAACTGGTTTTTTAAAAAAAAAAAAAACCCACAAATTATTACCGACATTAATGGCATAGTCACTTATACAACTAGCTGACCTTGCTTCTTGAGTTCGCTGGGCATTCGTGGAAATAGCAATTGGCTCTTTATAACAGCTGAAAAATAAAGAGGTTTAATGTCATTTACTTCTCCATCCTCAACTCTACAACATTCAAGAAGATGCACCAGGATTGTATTTACTTAACAGCTTTTTACTAGTGTAGAGTCCCCTACAATTGCAGTTTCTTGTATTTGTAGACAAAACAGAATCCTTATCCTTCATTATTTATCATGGATTGTATAAAACGCAACCCTTTCTGATGGTTTCCTTATCCCTTGCCTTTCCCAGGCAATATTTTAGAAAGGAAACCCTTCATATTGCTAAGCTTCATTGGTAAACATTTTGTGTCTTTTCTTCAATTTATTCTGGACAGCTGAAGTCTCAGTTTTGCCTGAGCTGGAAGAAGAAAGGTTGCACTGACTAATACGGCATTAGGAAAGCGGCTGTTTATGATGCATTATATTTCAATCCAGCGACAGTGCAGCTGAATGGAAGGCAAACAGTGACAGCCTAAAGCTGAAGCCCTAATCTTCGGGGACCAAATACACTTTGGAGAACATCTTGTGGACATGCTCAGGAAAAATATATCTTCTAGAGCAATAATGGTGAACCTTTTTTTTTTGGCTTGGGTGCCAAAAGGGTGTACACACATACACAACAGCTTGCGCACACGTGCCCACAACCATAATGCAATGCCCTTCCCCCACACATGTGCACACAATCACCCCGCCACTGTCCTGAATGCATGCGCACATGCCTCACTGAAGCCTCGAGTTCCAGTAGGCCCATTGGGCTGTTTTTTGCCCTGGCCTAACAGGCCAATTGGAAGTTTGGAAATGAAATGAACGTGGAGCTGCCTTACTACTTACCTTCAGATAGTTGCAACCAGGCCTAGCACATCTCGGCCCATTTCTTCTGCAGCAGCAAAGCTTTCCCGAAGACCTCTCTAGCCAATAATAGAGCTTTGAATCAATCCGGGCCTCTGTTATCAGCTTCAGAGGCCTTTCCTAAAGGCCTTTTCTGAAGGCCACTCTAACCAATAGCAAAGCTCTGGATCGATCTGGAGCTCTGTTGTCGCCTGCAGAAGCCTTCAGAAAAGCCTTGCTGGCTGCAGAAGAAATGGGCTGAGGTTTGGGAGGCCTGGCTGCAACTGTTCAAAGCTGAAGAAGTTCCTGAAGACCTCTGACAGAGAAAAGGAGGGTGAGGGTGACATACACAAGTAAATTTCTGATTGCGCCATTTTTGCCATCCCCAGGCTTCAGGAGACTTTTCTGAAGACTGGGGAGAGGGCAAACAGCTGAAAAGAAGGCAGAAAATCAGTTGGCCATCAAGCACATGCGTGTTGGAGCTGGCATAGGGCATTGCCTTGCATGCCCTCAGATATGGCTCCATGTGATAGGTTTGCCATCACTGTTCTAGAAGATGATTTTTTAAAGACTGTCGTTCACATCCTAGATGCTGTTGCCCTCCCCCCAATGGAGGATAGTAATCTATTGCAGTTTCTCACAACAGTTTGTTTTGGAAGAAAGCCTCTGGAATGTATAGAGAAACCAGTGGCAGTTAGTTATTATATTTATATCCTGTTTTTTCCTCTAGGATGGGGATGGCAATCCTATGATACTCGTGTCACAAGTGATCACCATGTCATTTTTTGGTGACAAACAAGAATCTGATGGTGGTCTCGCCTGGCCTCTCTGTAGGTAACTCAAGGCAACAAATATTCACAATACTCCTTGCGTTCTTTTTCCCCACAATAAACTTGTAAGGTGAGTTGGGATAAGAGAATGATTGGCCGAATGTTAGGTGGATTTCATGCCTAAGGTGGAAATAGAATTCACTGTCTTTCTAGACCAGCACCAAATTTATTTAATTTAATTTAATTTAATTTAATTTAATTTAATTTAATTTAATTTAATTTAATTTAATTTAATTTAATTTAATTTAATTTAATTTAATTTAATTTAATTTAATTTAATTTAATTTAATTTAATTTAATTTATTTATTTATTTATTTATTTATTTATTTATTTATTTATTATTTATTTATTTATTTATTTATTTATTTATTTATTTATTTATTTGATTTTTATGCTGCCCTTCTCCTTAGACTCAGGGCGGCTTACAATATGTTAGCAGTAGCACTTTTTAACAGAGCCAGCCTATTGCCCACACAATCCAGGTCCTCATTTTACCCACCTCAGAAGGATGGAAGGCTGAGTCAACCTTGAGCCGGTGATGAGATTTGAACCACTGACCTACAGATCTACAGTCAGCTTCAGTCGCCTGCAGTACAGTGGCCTGCTGCGCCATCCTGGCTCTCTATATGCTGTAATTTTTATTTATTATTTTTATTTTTTACTAGTTAATTGAATTTGGATTTGGTTTTAATTGTCTGTAATGCTAACATTTACCTTGGTTTTTTTTTTTTTAGTTTGGGTCTTTCACATAAACCGCTGAGAGATTTTTTCATGGTAAATGCATGAAATAAAGAAATGACTGAATTATATGTGCAACATGATCCCAAGGGGAAAAACCCAATACAGTATTTGCCCAGGATTTAAAACAAAGATACATGCCAGGAAAACTTTCAATCCAGCTATGCCGAGAAGAGTACCCCATCCTGACAGTACTGTTGTTATCAATGCCACCATCTTGCTAGCTTTAAAAAAAAAGGAGATAAAGTTGTGTGTGCTCACTTTT